>NC_091439.1:136606094-137206094 GCF_964237555.1 Oryctolagus cuniculus | reverse complement strand
TTAAGTCAGAAAATGCAAAAGATTAATAACCCTTGAGACCCGAAATGCAAACTTGCCAGAAGAGAGGAAGGCAGAATTAGTCTTGCATCCTTCTGGGAATAGACTGGCAATGGATAGGAGGTGGCAATGAATAGCTTGACAAATTGCCCTGTCACAAATGTAAACCACATGGTGTACAGTGTAGAGGTGGAGCAGGAGTCCTTCAGACAGCTACAGTCAGCCCCTTCCCCTCAGCAAGGCATCTCCATGCCCCATGAAATCGTGTGATCACCAGTCTCTTTTCAGGGACCCCAGATTCTGAGTCCTGGGAGAGATGCGGAAGTAGCTGCTTTAAGATCCTCAACTGTCATCTTTTTTCCTAGTAAAATTCAAGCATATTCCATGATCCAAGGAAATCAACAGCATCCTTTAGATTGAAGTTTTCAGCGATACAGGAAATAAGTGGTGAGAGGCCTAACGTTTGCCTCTGTGCAAACCTTCAGATTATCATTAATTTCTCAATTCTAAATCATACCCTGGAGGCTGCCTCCAGGTATCTGAGCTTCTTAGACTACACTTTACTTTGGGGAGAAATTTATTATTTTGTTTCTGGTCCCTGTGACGCCCATGTCTTCTCCATACTCAAAGTACTTGGTCGATAATGTTTTTGTCTGTCCTGGTACTACATGTATTCGTGGAGGACACGTGTTTATAACTCCAAGGTACTTGGTTTCCTTTGTATTTTACTTTAATGGCAGCTTCTAGAGTCTGCCCCTTAAAATGTAAATTATGCTCTCAAGGTTGACCTACACTCTGTGCAAAGTTATTTGAGCACATTTCTAAGAGAAGTAACTCCTTCTCTGTATTGCTGTTCTCCAGCTGATGAGCTTTGCTCTTAGACGTAAGGCTTGAGTGGGGATTCCCTGCTGGACTGTGCTGTGCCCCTACCTCATTTTGGACAGGTGTCTTAATGGCCCCTCCTGAGTTTGCAGTCCTGTCTAGTTGCCTCTTTATTGTGTGTCATTAACTTTCTATGTAACCCTAGGATGATTACTCAGCTCTTTAAGCCACCTTCTCTTTCTTGGCCAGAAGTCTTTGGGTCTTGTGAACATAGGAAACCCCTCCTTATTGGAAGTCCTGTTTCCTGGATTCTTTGGTCTTAGCCTTCTCCTTTTGGATGTAACTAAGCCACTTTAAATTTCAAGTTGTGAGACTGACTAAAATTACAAGTGTCCCATATTAGCAAATGCATTATTTAAGACAAAGGAATCTCAATCTGGGGGCTCTGTTTCCCCTAAAAGCTTCAGTCCCTTGCAGAGCCATTCAGGGCTTCTCTAGGCAGTGTTGTAACACGCAGGGAAAACTAGAGACAGAGGTGCAGCCAGGTTGAGCCACGATGCCCTCTCTTCCCCCCTTCTAAGACTGAAGATCAGTGATATATTAGACAATTGCAGGGGCACACAAATCATGTCATTTTTATTTTTCTTTTTCTTTGGTGATTCCAACTCATTCAATAATTTCTCTATCATCAGTTTTTCCCTTTGACCTTTCAGCCGTTTCGACCCAGACACATGGATGGGAATGAGGTTGCATTTGTACATTGGGCTGTTTTGACGGTAGTGGGTCAAGTAGGGGTCCAAGGTTAACCCAAACCACTGCCTTCTCAGTATAATGGGTAGAGACTACGTCTGATGCATCAGTGAGGGTCTGTCTGGAAGAGATCTTATCGGGGCTCCACCAAGATCACAAAGGAGGCTCCGGAAACTGAAGAACTATGCGCCGAGGGCCAGATCCTGCACGTTGTCACCCACCATGGCCGGAAGCCAACAAGACACTGTAACAACTCTCACAATATAAAAGTTAAGTGAACGCGGTCTTGCTCTCTCTCGATATTTTATCCTACTGTACTCATCCGCCTTTTTATGATGACGTCAGGTTATAAAATGCCTATGTGAGGCGATGAAATGAGGTGAAACATGCCGGCATTGTGATGTAACATTAGGCTCCTGGGGATGGGTTACCTGAATAGCACACACTGAGAGTCTGCCACAGCAGCTCTGATAACTGAGATGGATAAGAGACGAATGGTAAGAGACGAATGGGAGTACTGTGTTTACAGTGTGTGTATGCTGGAAAAAGGGATGATTCATGTCCTGGGCAGGAGCTGGAGAAGGATGACATATGATTTCATTTCACTATTCAGAGAGGTGCTTAGCACTTAACGACTTCTGCAGTTTTCCATTTAATACTTTAAGAATGCAGTTGACTGTGGAAGGGAAATCTGCAGTTAAGGGGAATTACTGTGTGTTCATTAGGAACTTGAATAATAATATTATCACTTCCTATTCTATGCTTGTCTTTACATAAAGACAGACATAATGTTCTCATTCAGATCATCTGGTTCCTACTTCTTTCTTCCACTGTCGTATGTCACAAGCCAAAAATGTTAAGCCAAAGTCTCCCATTACTACTTCTGTTACTTATTTATGTCTTATAGATTCTTTAAAATATTTGCTTTCTTCTTTATGTCACAATGTTTGCAATGATTTCCATCTTCATTATTTGTATCTATGATAATTTATATAGAAGGTTTTTCAACTTTGTCCTTTTACTCTTATGCCCAAATATCATCTTTTTCCTTTTTTTAAAAAAGATTTATTTATTTATTTGAAATGTAGAGTTACAGAGAGGCAGACACACACACACACACAGAGAGAGAGAGAGATCCTCCATCTGCTGGTTCACTCACAATGGCTGGAGCTGCGCTGATCTGAAGCCAGGAGCCAGGAGCTTCTTCTAGGTCTCCCACATGGGTTCAGGGACCTAAGGACTTGGGCCATCTTCTACTGCTTTCCCAGGCCATAGCAGAGAGCTGGATCAGAAGTGGAGCAGCCAGGACTCAAGCTGGTTCCCATATGGGATTCTGGCACTGCAGGCAGCGGCTTAACCCGCTACACCCCAGCACCAGCCCACAAATATCATCTTATAATGCAACACGTCTTTTTAAATGGTGTGTAGATCTTTTAAGATCGTTAATTTTTTTCTTTTTTAAAAAAGCTGTATATCACATAAAAACATTATTTAGATGTTTTTAATTATACTTAACTATATCTAGTTATAATTAATATCAATGCCATTCTTTACATGACTAAATCTTTTCAAATTATTTGAGAGTCAGAAAAGTAGAACAGCAGTGAGAGACAGACAGAAAGCGAGCTCCATCTGTGGGCTTGCTCCCCGGATGCCTGTTCTTCGGTGGGTCACATCTGGGAGCTTTGCAGCTCCATCCGAGTCCGCCAGGTGGACAGCAGGAAACCCGTCACTCTTGCCTTCCCAGGTCTGCACTAGCAGGAAGCCGGAGTCAGGCGCCAGAGCCAGGCATGAAGCCCAGGTACTGCAAGGTAGAACAAGGATGTCCTGAGTGATGTATTAGTCATTAGGCCAAATGCTCTCCTCTGTGTACTAAATTTTTAATTATGAAATTTTCAGTTTTGACTTACATGATGTTTTGCTGTTTTATCTTTCAGAGTAGTTTCCGTAAGAATTTCAAAACCATCATACTTCCTGAGTTTGGAATATTGGAAACTATGTTGCTGTTGCCTGTATACTTGAATGCTAGCCTTACTAGATAAATATTTAAATGTTGTCCTTTTCTCTTTTTACTTCCCCTTCCTGACTGTGTTGCAGGGTTTCTTAGTCCTAGTGCCATGGATATTTTGGTCTGGGTAATTTCTGACTGTAGGAGGCTGCACTATGGGTTATAGGATATTCAGTAGCATCCTTGGCATCTACTCATTAGGGGAAATAGTGCTACCCCTAGTTGTGAAGATGAAGATGTTCTTAGATGCAGTCAGGTATCCCTGGGGGAGTGGCCCTGACTAGAAACACGGTTTTACTGCTTCATGAAATCTGGTGTTGTTGAGAATCTCAGAATTGTCTCCATTTACAATGATGTACATCCTTTCAGCCATGTGATGAAGACTGTGGCTTTTATTTAGATTGTTCTTAGTTTAGGTAGTTTGTATCCCACACGTGGAAGGATTTTCCTGATTCTCCTCATTCCAATATGACCTTTTGTTTCATAGCTTCACATCTCCCTCTGAGTTTTGCCCGCCCCCCATTTTATCTTTAAAATATTTTTTTTTCTCTCATATTTTTTCTGTTCCTTTCTTTCTGATACCAGTAATGGTTATGTTAGAGTTAAATTCTTTGACTGGCATAGCAACAGTGTTACCTATATTGAAATTCCTTTCTTTATCTTCTTCCCTTGTGAGGGTATTTCTGTGATTTACAAAGCGTATCTCTTACTGAAAACCAAAGTCAACTCAAACTCGTGGCATTTAGTTATATACCACAGATATCTACCTTAATGTGTAATGGTTTCATTAATTTAGGGTTTCTGTGTTATATATTTTTGTTTTTGAATAACTTTTATTAACAAATATAATTGATTCCAAGTTATTATTTTACATCATTTATATATCCCTATATTCTCCCACAAGACTATTTTTGAAAATTAAAATAATGCATCAGAGGGAAAAATGTATTATCTTCCTTAATTCTCTTTGAACCAACTCTCCTTGTGTGAAATTCTGAAGTTCTTCAGGGTCTTGTTCTTGGCTTTGTTAATTATTGAAAATGGCAAATTGATATGGATGAAATACTAGAAAAAAATTCAGTAGTATTGTACCTGTTTCCTGGAAAATAAGTTTTGATTTTTACAATCATAAATGTAACATTCATGAAAATAATTTTGTGCATAAAGCTCTGTTCGTGTTCACTATCATATACTAACTTAGCAAGACACTAATTTATGTTCTTGCTATCAGATAAGAAAATGAGGGACAGAGAATTCATGGACGGGAAAGCAGGAAACTGCTTCTTTCAGATTCTGATGATCATGGTTGTTGCCTTTATGCTATTTAAGCCTCTGAACTGCTGCAGTTAGTAATGACCATGAGGAATCACAAATTTGGAGCAGGAATAATTTGATTGGTAAAATTTGAATTCCAGTGGATGCAGAAAAATATGGAGTATGCACACTTTGAATAAAAAAATCCTATGAGCTTAATCAACTAATTCTTTAGTTATTAGCATGTCATATAAAGAGAATGAATATGAATAGTGTACCTTCATCTTCCTCTCTATTTTATCTTTAGATATATCCATTTCTAGCTCACTCTCAGCCTCTGAGCTGTATCTCTCCTGAAATATTTATTATTGCACTTTGCACATGTGTGATGTCTGTAGCAATTCTGCTGATGAATGGTAACCTCTCCAGTGTTTCAGCCCTCTCTGAAGGACCACAAACAAGACATGAGAAAGGTCTGCTCAATTCTGCCTTGGCCTCCTTAGGAAGGCAGCCCCTTCACGGGCTTCAGAGAAGAAGTCCTGAGAAGCACTGTTCTTACTTTTCCTACTAAATCTAAGACACTGAAATTGTTTAATAGAGAACTAATTTTAATGATTTCACACATTTCATTTTTTAGTTTATCAGTTTTTTTTAGGAATTAATTAACCTTGTGATTTGTATATAGAATGTTTCCCTATTCTTGGAAGAATCAGTAGTAAGTTAAAAACTATATAAAAGAACTGAAATAAAAATGACTTTGGTTTTAGCAACAGTGGTTTTTGCCTAAGTTTAGAGGTTTCAGAAGTAATCAGTTAATAGACATATCTTGCATATTTTTACAAAAGCCTATGTTTATTTTGGAAATTCCTAATCCATGCTTAAGTGTGGGAGTTAATGTTGGGCATATGGTGAAGAGTAATGCTTTCCTGCCTCTTATTTTTTCTTATTTTTTTTCTTTTCCTAATGACATTGCCATTGCTATGAAATGCAGACAACAAATTATAAAAAGTACTTCTAAGTATTTACCGTGGATATCCATAACATTCGTTTTTAATCATCAGCTGTATATGTGTAAATCTAGACAATTAAACTCACAAAAATGTCTGTAGTTATTTCCCTTCCAATTTAGACAGTGAGCAACCAAGAGAACAAAGAATAATTTTACATAAAAATTAATGAGACACAAATAATTTGTCTTTCTTTTTGCTGCAAGGGCAGAATTTGCCATGGGGTATTGAACAGAACAGTGTGTAGGGAGATGGGAGGTGATATTTTCCATTTAGTACAGAATACTTTACATTTAAACCTATTTTTCATCCCTAGTTCTCATTATGCAGAACTGAATGTTCCTGTCAAGTTGTACAACATGTGATGATTTCACTGCTTTCAATGACAATATTTTGTGTATTTGGTAGTAATTAGAAGGGAATTACTTAGAAACATTCCAATTAGTTTAGGTTGTAAATTGCTTAGAAAATAAGAAATAATCACTTGACACAGGTCAATGTTATTGTTTTCACAAGTTACAAATCAAACAGTAGAAAAAATGGAATAGTAGGAAAAACAGTTGTGATAGCAAATGAGCTGTAAGGCATTGTCAGGGTCTCCTCTACTTAGATGCAGAAAGTGGCTGCAAACATGCATACACATAGGCACATTTACACTACTGAATTGATTCATCCAATTTCAAATCAAAATGTAATCAGCCACCTTCATAAATCACAACCCATATATCCCCTGAACTCATTTGAACGATAAAATTAATGTTAAGCTGCATAGCTGATGGTTAACTTCTTTTGACCTGTTTTTTAGTTTTTGGTTTGCCTTCCATAGGAAACACGTTGCTTTCTCTTAAATGCACTTTCCCATCAATACTGCATATGACTCTGAGAAGTAAGAGAGAAGGAGAAGCAGAGTGAGGATCCAGCTTAGGAGTAACTGGATCTTTACCCAGTAAGTCACTGAAGATACCCAGACTTGTTTGGATGGCAATTTTCTTTTCTAGGAGGCTAGGAGCACTTCTCTGAAACAGTTGAGTAATGCATCCACATTGAATAAGAAACACTTGGAAAAAATGTATAACAGAAGGTTTTAAAAAAAATACACTAGCACATTCACATATAAAGAAATAGACCGCAGATAATTTTCTTAGGAAAGAATATGAGAACAACTATATTCAACTGTATTATATATTTTTTCTTGTTTAGGTAAATTAAGACAGATAATTTTTGGCCGGCGCCGTGGCTCACTAGGCTAATCCTCCGCCTTGCGGTGCCGGCACACCGGGTTCTAGTCCCGGTCGGGGCACTGGATTCTGTCCCGGTTGCCCCTCTTCCAGGCCAGCTCTCTGCTGTGGCCAGGGAGTGCAGTGGAGGATGGCCCAAGTGCTTGGGCCCTGCACCCCATGGGAGACCAGGAGAAGCACCTGGCTCCTGCCATCGGATCAGCGCGTGCGTGCCGGCCGTGGCAGCCATTGGAGGGTGAACCAAGGGCAAAGGAAGACCTTTCTCTCTGTCTCTCTCTCTCACTGTCCACTCTGCCTGTGGAAAAAAAAGAAAAAAAAAAGAAAAAAGAAAGACAGATAGTTTCAAGGTCACTGTGACCACATACTTACGGGAATGTCCTGGTGCAGAGGTGTCATAACCACACCGTATTTTATACTAACTTGGCTTTTCAAATGCACAGTATATTTAGTGCTTTAGAACAGTACAGGTTATGTCATTTTTCAGTTTGAAAAATCAACAAGGAAATCATATACATGCATGGAGAACAAAATCAAATGTGGCAATATTTTACATAAACTAATTGATGTAGGTTAAAGACAGAGAGGCTGTAGGTATATAGATAGAGACAGACAGATAAAGATAGATGCATATATGTGGTTAGAATAGTAATAGTGTCACACTATGATAATATGTCTGTAAGTATTTTTTAAATATACAGATTTGAATCAAGTAATTAATTCACTCACAGTCAGTAAAATATGCTGATTTAGTAAATTATATAGTCACTAAAGCGTGTTTACTTGATAAAAGAAGATTGGATCATTTGAGGCCCTTGTGTTATTGGGATTGGCCATAATCATCAAATTTCAGTGTCTAAAGACAATAATACCTTAATTTTTGATTGTGCTACATGTCCTACATAGGTAAGATGGTGGTATCATTGTACCGCATTCTCATTCAGAAATCCAGGATGAAGGAGAACCTATTGTGGTGCTTTCCTATTAAGGGATAAAAATACAATATGGGAATATGTTTCCTGATTTGTAGGTCTTCCATCTGGAATTGACGCATGTCACTTCTACTTACAGTGCACTGGCCAACAAAAGATGTGAAGGTGGGAGTGCCATTTGCAGTCCCAGCCGCTCTGTCTCTGATCAGCTTCCTGATGTTGCTCTCGGGAAGCAGTCTGTGGTGGCCCAAGTGCCGGAGTTCTTGTCTCCCACATGCTGATTCTGGCTGGAGTTTCTGGCTCCTGGCTTGGGCCTGGTACAGTCCCAGCTGTTGCAAGCCTGGGGGAAGCAAACCAGTGAACCGAGGATCTTGCTCCGTCTCTGTCACTCTTCTTTTCAAATAAATAGGTAGATTTTTAGAAAATATACTCATTCCTACCTATTCAAAGCAATCCCTTTCAGTCTTAACAAGAGGCCCAGATTCAAAGTTCTTGGCACTTGTGAGGTACTTACTTTAATCAGTAATCATTTGCAGTAGACACTACATCAGCTCCGAGTCTTAATAAAAAGACAAATTAGCTGTTCCCGTATACCTAATATATAATGGGGTGAGAGAGAGAGGATGACCATACAAAAACAGTGTCATAAAAATACTAAGCGGTAAATGGGAGACAGAGACGTTAGCATATGACAACTATGAGATTTGTGTGGTTAGATATCTTGAGCACAATTCAGTTGTCACTCAAGAATGTTCCTTATTGTACAGGGCCTGATGTGATCACCAGGCTGCAGATCCCTGGTCTGTTGCTCTCTGTGGAGCCAGTTTCTCCCCTGTACAAGACTCTTCCTTTTCTATTATCCTGGTGAACATCTCTTCTTGGGATGTGGACAATACATCTTTCCCTATTTCCTGTCCACGGACACTTCAGGTACCATACATTGTTTTCTTAAGTCACCATGGAATGCTTTGGACAAAGCTGATGGATTTTTTTTTAAAGATTTATTTATTTTACTTGAAGTCAGAGTTACACAGAGAAAGGAGAGGCAGAGAGAGAGAGAGAGAGAGAGAGAGAGGGCTTCCATCTGCTGATTCACTCCCCAGTTGGCCGTAACAGCTGGAACTGTGCTGATCCAAAGCCAGGAGCCAGGAGTCCCTTCTGGGTCTCCTACGTGGGTGCAGGGGCCCAAGGAGTTGGGCCATCTTCCACTGCTTTCCCAGGCCATAGCAGAGAGCTGGATTGGAAGTGGAGCAGCCGGGCTTTGAACCAGCGCCCATATGGGATGCCGGCGCTTCAGGTCAGGGCTTTAACCCGCTGCGCCACAGCGCCAGCCCTGGACATGCAGTTTTGTTATAGTCATTTACATGTGACAACAGCCACTTTCTGATATTTTTCTGAATTATTTCTTAGATTTTCTATAATTCTGTGCATTCTATTGTTCATTCTTTCCTCTCTCATTTATCTCTAATACCATAATTTTCTGGTATCTTGACTTTTTTAAGGCTTAAGAGAAATAGATATAATTTAGTGGTTTTTTCTTCAATTGAGAAAATTCTCAACATCTTATTACTTGGACTTTTACTCTGAGATATCTAATCCTTTCAGCATTTATAACCAGGGATATGAGCCAATATAATTGATTTTATCTTTCTTGTTCAGCATATTTTCTATTTGTGTATTTTACAATTTGGTTCTGAGAAACAGTTACGTATTCTACAAAATGTTGGATTTGGAAACTCATATACTCCATTCTTGTTTACAAAGGGCAAATTCTTCTGAGGTTGTCACATAATTCCAATGTTTTCTGCTTTTAATTCTGGGGTTATAGATTTAATAAATACATGCTGAGCTCCAGTTTGTGATTTTGAGATTTTGCTATTTTAAAATCAATGCCTGCATTTATCATCTTCCATATCACTTTTTTCTTGCTGGTGCTCCGTGATTGAGACAATGCTACATAATTTAGCTGTTTTGTTGTTATTATAGTATCTCCTCACATGTAGCTATCAATTTCTGCATCGATCAGGGTAAGTTAGAACATTAGATTACTAGGATTTTCATAAGAAAATACCACAGGATGGGTGGCATAAATAATAGACTGTTTTTCTCACAGTTCTGATGGCTGGAATTGCAAGATGCAGGCAGGTGTGGTTGCTTGTGAGGACTGTCTTTGGCCACCTTTGTGGTGTGTCCTCAAGTGATTATTTCTCTGTGCACATGCACCCCTGCTGTCTCTTTATGTCCAATTTTCCATTTACAATGACACCAGGTGGGTTGGACGATGGCCCATATTTTGCGCTTCATTTTAAATTCACCACCTGTTTGAAAGTCGTATCACCAAACAGAGTTGCATTCTGAGGTTTGGGCTTCAACATGCAAATTTCGAGAGAGGGTATCGTTCACCCTATAACATTTAGGATACGATGAGGTAATAGACAACATCAGTGTGCTAAAGTAGAATCAGCAAACGTTTACCACAAAGACCAGACAGAGGGTTACTTGGGACTTTGAGGTCAATAGAAGTTTCAATGATTAGTTGCACTGAGTAGTGTTTTCCCACAAGTATTCAATGTAGCCACCATGGCACTGAAGCAGACATAGACAGAATGTTATCTAGTAAGTATGGGTTTATTAAAAACATAAGTGGTTAACTGCATTTGGCTTCTATGGTAGTTTGCTGATTCCTGACTTTAGACAGCAGAGATTTGTCTTTCACGACATTGGAGTTGATTCTGCTTTGTGCTATCCACACTCATGGGCTCACACTGAGGTCTCTTCCACTTAGTGTTTATTCAGCCCAAGAAAACTGAGTGGGAAAACAACATGGGGCGATTCTCTCACATGCTTGCAATGGATGGGAAAGCAGAAATATTTAGTAAACAATTCTAATGATACCATCAGTGATGTTTGTATAAATATGTGTTTTAGTAATACACCCATGCTAGATACTTATAGAAATATTAAGAATTTCAGAATCATAAATGGAATTGAAGTTCCATGGGAGTTTGTGTTCAGTTTCATTAACTGCTGTATCCTCAGCATTTCAGAGCATTACCTATGGTAGAAGACTAACAGATAGTAGTGAAATGAATAAGTGAATGAAAGAGTTTTGATGAAGTGAAAAAATACCTCGTTTTATTGAAAACATACTTCATTTAATTCACTGCATAAAATATTGCTGAAGAATTGTCTTCTGAATTGATTTTAATTTTATTCCCTCATAGAGAGGATTGTAAATGTATTGAGAAGGCAATTTCAACTTTGTTATTTTACCCTTGGGGATATTTATCTTCTTATTTTCAATTTTCTTTGTCTTACATGTTTTGAAAAGTTTAAGCAGGTCTGTTATAACGACCCTTGACATGAATTAGAACTTTTTCTCTACTGTTGAGGAACAGTGTTTTTTTTTTTTTTTATTTATACTATTTGTTGAACTCAGTACTTAGTGTAGGTTAATCTTATGAGTCTAAAAATCAGAGAGTTGATCATTGTAAAAATTTAGAGAGGGAATAGTAGAGGAAGGAGGAGGGAAGGTGGGAGGTAAGGTAGGGTGAAAAATATCATTTTGTTCCTCAATCTGTATACCTTAAATAAAAATTTTTAAAGTGAGATAAAAGACTTAGATATCTTAAAATATATTTAAAAATAAGTAATATCTTTTATACTATTTTTCATTAATTTTTAGGTTTATCAGCTTATTTTAGTATTAATGCAGATATGTTGATATGTCCTTTCCCATTATTTGAATTCCTAAAATTCTTTCTGACATAAATATAATTTGAGAACTGCAAACCACACTTCAAGAGTGGTGCCAACAACATGGTAGAATAGGCAGTAATATCTGTCAATCTCCCCCAGAAATGACAATTTAAGAAAAATATATGGGCCAAAATAAGTCTATAAGAATCTTAGGGTCCAGTCAAGAGGTTTTAGTATGCCAGATGAGCACAAAACAATGACCAAATTGATTTGGGTAGGAAGAGCAACTTCATTGAACCCACGTCACCTCCTACAACAAGCTTGCACAGCTCAACCCTGAAATAGAACTCCTGCAGAATTCCCCTTACTGATAACTAAGAGAATAAGTGTGGAACATGCCTTCCACATGGTGACTTTTTATGGCACTGCCAGGGAGCCGGCTTCTTTCTTACCTTATCCACAGTGATGATGGAGTCAGCATAGTCTGGAAGCCTATTGTCGGCTAAGTACACAGGAAAGGTTCTCACCTGTCCCCTTCCTCATTGGTTATGGAAGCTTGGTGTGGTTTACATGATGCTCTGTGTGCTGGGAGAAGGCATAACCTGAGGCTCTGCAACATGAGAGAGGTAGTTGAGTGCAGCATGCCTCCAATACACCAGCATGAGTGTATTCATCAGGCACCAGAACAAGCAAGAGTTCGTGTGTTCTTTAAAAACAGAAAAAAGTAAATCTCTCTAATAGTTTAATGCAGAATTCTGGAGAACCCACATCCAGAGAAAATGCTTAAGAGACTCCCAAGATCCTACCCAGGCTGAATGGTGAAGGCATTTCTTACTGAAATTTGTAAAGTTTGAGATGGGTGGCTATTTCTTCAAATGTAAAGATGAAAATGCAAAACTGTAAGAAAAATGAAGAAACAGGGAAACATGGCTCAATCAAAGGGACAGACTAAATCTCTAAAATTTTCTATGAACTACCTGGAAAAGAATTAAAAGTAGTTTAAAAAGTTAGTGAGTATAAGAGAACACAAAAAACAAACTACATTAGAATGAGAGTTCATGAACAAAATGAGACTAGCACCAAAGAGATTTAGCAGAAAAAAGGACAAAACAAATTACAGACTTGAAGAACAGAATAACTGAATTGAAAAGTTCAAGAGGTAATGTGATCAGGCAGCAAGAACTGATTCAGGCAGCTGGCCTCTGAGCTTGTTGTATCTGTAGAATGAGGCTAGAATTTTCCCTTTTGATAAGGGAACACAGAAAGAACTTGATCTTTGTAAACTGGTGTTTAGTAACTAGCTATAAACTTGAAATATTACAATACATTGTAAGCCTAATTCTAGGTAGTCATATTAAAATGTATCTGTTTTAATTACCTTTGAACCTATCTTCACATTGAGTTTTCTAAATATTTTAAGTTACACTTTTTCTCCTTTTCTTTCAGAACTGCTCATTTTTTTTGTTGAGGTCTAATTCACAAGGACCTGCATTGTATTGTTTTGGTGAGGCTTCTATCATGGCTTTCTATTTTGCTCTAGTCTTTGAAAGCCATTGCATTTATTTTATTTTTTTTTAATTTTTTTTTATTTTTTGACAGGCAGAGTGGACAGAGAGAGAGAGACAGAGAGAAAGGTCTTCCTTTGCCCTTGGTTCACCCTCCAATGGCCGCCACGGCCAGCGCACCACGCTGATCCGATGGCAGGAGCCAGGTGCTTCTCCTGGTCTCCCATGGGGTGCAGGGCCCAAGCACCCGGGCCATCCTCCACTGCACTCCCGGGCCACAGCAGAGAGCTGGCCTGGAAGAGGGGCAACCAGGACAGAATCCGGCGCCCCGACCGGGACTAGAACCCGGTGTGCCGGCGCCGCAAGGTGGAGGATTAGCCTAGTGAGCCGCAGCGCCAGCTGCCATTGCATTCTTTAGAGTCACTTCTGAAGTCTTGTGCTTAATAACTCTGGAGAGTGGTTTGTATCAGTGTTGATGCAGTTGTTAACCCAGTAGACCTCATCACATGCCATCTGTGAATGCTGATGATAGAAGCAAAGCCTTGCCTGTAGTGTGTCATCGCCTCAGCACTGAAGCCCTGGGAGGAAACTTACTACATGCATAAATCATAAAACTTACAGCTGGTGCGCTGGGTTTCTTTGTTAGCCTTGGCAGATGAAAGGAACTGACAGTATTCAGATTTTAAAAAGTATCTCTGTAAGTTCGCAATCTACAGGCAGTATTACCTAATTCACAGAGTTCTTATGGTCCCATATGTGTACATAGGCTCTTACACTTCCCCTTCCTGATTGCTTATGGAACTTCATAAACTGGCTTTACAAGGATGCTTCATTGTATCGATTTTATAAACGTCTGCTGTGTAATAGCTGTTACTTCTCTGAGGCAAACCAAAAGTAAATTTTTTCAGGTTTTTGCTGCCTTCTTATACAGCATTTGATGGAAGGTCTTTTATACATTTGTAACAGATAAAAATAAACTAGATTGAAAATCCTTCAAAAAAAAACCCTTAAATTGTATACCAGGTTTTTGGTCAAAATTGTAGGATAAGTTAAACTTAAATTGTGTTCTATTAACCAATATGAGTGTATTTCTGTAATTACATTGAAATGACATTTAATAAAAAAGAAATTGCCCATATGGAGGAGCTAACATTAAGAAGGTGGAATAAGAGTCAAAAAATCTTAAAGGATTTATGGACATCATCATGTGAAATTATATATGCATTAAAAGATGAGAGAGAAAAAGGGGAAAGATTATTTAAACTAATAATGATACAAATCTGGACAGTGAAATGGGTATACAAATTACTGAAGCATAGAGGAATGTATTGTAAACTCACAGTTTATAGCACAAATCCAATGACGAGCATGATGAGACATGTTATAATCAAATTATCAATATCAAGAACAGAGTGAATTTTGAAATCATCATGAGAATAATGGCTCATCACTTACAAAGCTGACACCATAAAAGCTTTAGTGGATTTCTCAGCAGAGACTTTGCCTATTAGGTATAATGTTTTCAAATTTCTTAAAGAAAAATAAACTCTTCCAGTTCTTCCAATCAACAGTGCTTTATATGGTGAAACCATCATTTGAAAATGAAGAAGATATAAAGATTTTCTCCAGTAGAAATTGTGGAAATTCATTATCACTGTACTTGCCGTCTAAGAAATGCAAAAAAGTCTTTCAGGTTGAAATGAAAAGCCAGTAAACACAACCTGATGACATATAAAAGTAAAAACTACTGTTAAAGGTACTTATCTAGGGCCAGCATTGTGGCTCAATAGGCTAATCCTCCACCTGTGGCACCGGCACCCTGGGTTCTAGTCCTGGTTGGGACACTGGATTCTGTCCCGGTTGCCCCTCTTCCAGTCCAGTTCTCTGCTGTGGTCTGGGAGTGCAGTGGAGGATGGCCCAAGTGCTTGGGCCCTGCACCCCATGGGAGACCAGGAGAAGCACCTGGCACCTGGCTTGGAATCAGCATGGTGCGGCAGCCCGCGCTGGCCTTAGTGGCCATTGGAGGGTGAACCAACGGTAAAAGGAAGACCTTTCTCTCTGTCTCTCTCTCTGTCCACCAAAAAAAAAAAAAAAAGTATTTATCTAGATAAATACACTGATATATCTAGAAAAACACACTTATATATCTAGAAAAATCCAGTTAATGATGTAACAGTGGAGGGTAAATCACTTTTAATTATAGTGTGAACAATACAGGGCTGGACATTTTGTCTGGTGGCTGTGACACCTGTTAAGAAGCCCGTATCTCCTATCAGAATGCCAGGGTTTGATTTCCATCTCTGGATTCTGACTTGAGCTTCCTGCCAATGCAGACTCTGCAAAGCGGCGAGTGCTAGCTCAAGTGGCTGAGTCTCTTCCACCCATATGTTGGACTGAATGTCTGGGTCCCAACCCCGTCCCTGGACCCAGCCCTGAGTGGACTGGTGGGGAGGAGCTCTGTCTGTCTACTTTTTCAGTTTCTCCACATCTCAAATGAATAGATTTAAAAAGTTAAAAGACAGGGGCTTGCATTATGGGATAGCGGATTAAACCACTGCCTGAAATGCTGGCATCACATACAGGCACCAGTTGGAGTCCCGCTGCTCCACTTTCAATCCAGCTCCCTGCTGATGTATCTGGGAGAGCAGTGGAAGGTGGATCAATTCTTGGTCCCCTGCAACCCACGTGGGAGACCCAGGCTCTGGGTTTCAGCCTGGTCAAGACCCAGGCATTGCAGCCATGTCGGGGGAGTGAACCCGTGGATAGAACACTCTGCTTCTCTCCCTTCCTCTCCCTCCTTCTCTTGGTAACTGCCTTTGAAATAAATACATATTTGAAAAATGCTTAAAAACTAGGTATTAAAATATCTATAATGATTAAATATATAAATGGACACACAGTAATATACATGTGAATTATGCCATTACTACTATGAGAAACATGAAACTAAAAGATATAAATCAAAGCATATCACTAAAAACATCACAAAACACACAGGAATACAAGAGAAGAAACAGACAAAAGAACTGTAAAATATAAAGCAATAAACACAATGCAGATAGTAAATTCTTCTCTATCAGTAATCACTTAATGATCTAAATTCCCTCCAAAAACCCCAAAAAGGATGGATAGCTCTAAAAAACTCAAATTCCAAGCCATACACTGTCTATAAGAAACTCACCCTAGGTTTAAGGGCATTAATAAGTTGAAAGTGAAAGGTTTAAAAAGATAACCCATACAAATGATTAAAAAGGAGAACAGGGATGGTTATCCTTAAATCAGAGAAAATAGATTCTAAACCTAAATCTGTCACAGGACACAAAGAAGGTCAATATAAAATGATAAAATATTAGTTCATCACACAGATATAATTATTATAAATATCCATATATATGTGTAGGTATCAATGTGCATATATATTAGGAATATTTGAATTTTCATTGAAATGCAGATTATGAAAGACCTGTACATGATTCAATTTTGTTTTTCACCAAAATCTTTCAGTTGCATTTTTTTATGAAGTATCCTCATATCTCACATATCAGAGAACAAAAGGAGGAATTAATGCAGATGTTTCCCAAACTTTTCCAAAAACTGAAAGGCAGGGAAAACCTCCAAACTCATTTTGGGAGGCCAACATCTCCCTGATATCAAAGCTTGATAATAAAACTACGAAAAAAAAAAAAAAACCCACAAGGCTTATGTCCTTCACATATAGAATTGTAAAAATCCTTGAGAACTAGGAAATTTAATTCAGAACCATATGAAAAGAATCATACACCATGACCAAGTGGGATTTATTCCTGAGATTTAAATATTCTTCTACATGCAAAAATCTCTTAATGGGATACACTACATTAAGAGAATAAAGAATAAAATCCACATGACCATCTCAATAGACACCAGAAAAAGCATTTAACAAAATTCAATACCCTTTCATGATAAAAAGCTCGAACAAAAGGGAAATCACCTCTACACAACAAAGATCATACATGAAAGTCCATAGCTAACACCATATTCAATGATGAAAAATGAACATTTTCCTCAAGATGCAGAACAAGGCATAGATTTTCCACTTCGGTTCAACATCATAATGGATGTTATAGCCACAGGCATTTGGTGAGAATACAAGAAAAAGTTATCCAAATTAAAAAAAAAAAAAAAGGAAGTAAAGGGTCTGTGTGCAGATGATATTATCTTTTTTTTTTTTTTTTTTTTGACAGGCAGAGTTGGACAGTGATAGATACAGAGAGAAAGGTCTTCCTTTTTCAGTTGATTCACCCTCATAAATGGCCGCTACACTGATCTGATGGCCGGAGCCAGGTGCTTCTCCTGGTCTCCCATGCGGGTACAGGGCCCAAGCACTTGGGCCATCCTCCACTGCACTCCCGGGCCACAGCAGAGAGCTGGCCTGGAAGAGGAGCAACTGAGACAGAGTCCAGCGCCCTAACTGGGATTAGGACCCGGTGTGCCAGCGCCGCAGGTGGAGGATTAGCCTAGTCAGCTGCGGTGCCGGCCCAGATGATATTAACTTATATATATATATATATATATATATATATATATATGTTATATATATATATATATACACATATCACCCTCAAGACTCTGTCCAAATATATTTTAACCAATATACAAATTCAGTAAATTGTAGGGTATAAAATCAACATAAAAATCAATTGCATTTCTATATACTAATATATATGTTATATATATACTTTATACTGTATATATATATACTATATACTAATATATCTGAAAATGAAATTAAGAAAATACTACCATTTAAAATAACACTGAGGTCTTCCTGCCTACTAGTTATATTGTCTCTTGGGATATCCACATCCCATAACATAGTGTCTGGTTGTGGGAGTCCTGGACACTCCACTTCTGGTCCAGCCTCCTGTGTGTGTGTACCTTGGGAGGCAGCAGGTAAAGGTTTAGTACTTGGATCCCTGCCACACATGTGAGAAACTTAGACTGAGTTCTGGGCTCCTGTCTGGCCTGACCCAGACCAGAATGCTGCAATGCCACTTCTTCCGTTTCTATATCTCACTGTGTGTCTCTCTTCTCTCTTTTTCTCTGCTTTTCAGAAGATTTAAATAAGTGAAATAAAAAAACAAAATAGCCTCAAGCAGTATAAAATATTTAAAGTTGACTTGACCAAGAAGGTAAAAGTCTGTACACTAACTAATATATATATATATTTTTTTTTTTGACAGGCAGATTTAGACAGTGAGAGAGAGAGAGACAGAGAGAAAGGTCTCCCTTCCATTGATTCACCCCCCCCCCCCCAGATGGCTGCTAAAGCCAGCACACTGCACCAATTCGAAGCCAGGAGCCAGGTGCTTCCTCCTGGTCTCCCATGCAGGTGCAGGGCCCAAGGACCTGGGCCATCCTCCACTGCCTTCCTGGGCCACAGCAGAGAGCTGGCCTGGAAGAGGCACAACTGGGACTGAATCTGGCGCCCCAACTGGGACTAGAACCCGGGGTGCCAGCGCTGCAGGTTGAGGATTAGCCAAGTGAGCTGGTGCACCGGCCCACTACCAAATATTTATGAAAAATTTGAGAAGGCAGAAATAGATAGTGTTAAAATGAATACATATACATATATATAAATACATATATATGTCTAGAATTAGCGGATGCTGAATATCAGTTGCTTTTTTGCTTCGATAACTGTGCTGCTTGCTCAATGACTTGATGCGGGATGCCCAGTGTGAGAAAAGGCGGGTGCATAATGGTACCTCCATGAAAGGCTTCACAAACTCTAAGACAGGAAGGCCCAGTTCTTAGAAATCGAAACTTAGTAAATACTTCCTGAAATTAATGGTCTCCTACTTCCTTGTGTGACCACTTCCTTCTGGGACACGTAGTCCCGGACTTCTGGGATGCACCAATAAAATGCTCAAATTTAGGTAATTGACATATAAAGAATAAGGAACTAGCATATGTGCGTAATGACGAATATACTTGTTTACTCAAGTGGTTAAAAACGCTCAGAAGGAGAGAGGCGGGGCTTCACACCCTGCACTGCACTACGTTGTATGTGTGGTGGGAGCCCCAGCTCCTGGCAATAAAACCATCAATCCTCTTGCACTTGTATCTGTCACTGTCTTCTGTGGGTTAATTGGAAAAGTCTCGGATCCCATAATTGAACAATAGAATTGGATTTCATATTCATGGATTGGAAGATACTGCTGTTAAAATGCCTATGCTATCCAAATGACTTACATATTCAATACAACCAATATCGAAGTCCCCATGGTACTCTTTAAGAATATTTAAGAAAGAACCCTAAAATTCATATAGGACCAAGAGAGACTCCAAATAGTCAAAACAATCTTGATCATTAAGAACAAAATTGGAGGCATCACACTTTCTGTCTTCACAATATGTCACAAAATGGCTATATTCAAAGAAGCATGATACTGACATGAGGGCAGGGATATTGAGCAAGGAAACAGATTAGAACCCCCAGAAAAAATTCCAGTTCATACGTGGTCAACTGACACTCCCTGGGGTTGCCAAGAATGCGATGGAGAGTGGATAATCTCTTCCACAGTGTTTCTTCATGGATAGACACATGCAAAAGAACGGTATTGGACCCTTATCGGATACCATACACAAAAAGACTTAAATGTCTGACTTTGCCACATGCTAGAAGAAAACGTAAGGGGAAATCCTCACAATATTGATCTTGACAGTGCTTTAGAGGATGTAGCATCTAAAGCCCAGGCAATGGAAATTAAGCATGCTACCAGGACCACAACAAACTAAACAGCCTCTGTAAAACAAAGGAAACCAGTAACAAAAAAGGCTTTCTAAAGAATGGGGAAAAATGTTCATAAACTATATGTCTGCTGGGGTGATATTCTAATATACCAGGAACTCCTAAAACTCAACATTTCAAAAAATCCAATCACAAAATTGGCAAAGGACTTGAAAGAGCATACAGATGCACAGATGGTCAGTAGGTATACGAAAGAGAACTCAGCACCACTGACCACAGGGAAATGCAAATAAAAATCGCAGTTACATCTCTTCTCACACCTATGTTGATGGCCATTACCTTAAAATATGCTAAGTGTCGGTGAAGATATGGACCATTTGCAATCCCATTGTTGGGACTATCACATGATGCAACCTCTGTGGGAAAGAATATAGAGGATCCTCCAAGAAGAAAAATAGATGTATCTATTCCCATTTCTGTGTATTAATCCAAAAGAATTAAAATCAGGATGTTAGATAGGCATATACACCACCACATAACTTGCAGCATTATCTGAATAGTCAAGATATGCAAATGACCTAAATGCCTATTGATGGAAAAATGGATAAAGAAAATAGGGCGGGCCGGCGCCACGGCTCAATAGGCTAATCCTCTGCCTTGCGGCGCCGGCACACCGGGTTCTAGTCCTGGTCGGGGTGCCGGATTCTGTCCAGGTTGCCCCTCTTCCAGGCCAGCTCTCTGCTGTGGCCCGGGAGTGCAGTGGAGGATGGCCCAAGTGTTTGGGCCCTGCACCCCATGGGAGACCAGGAGAAGAACCTGGCTCCTGCCATCGGATCAGCACGGTGCGCCGGCCACAGCAGCCATTGGAGGGTGAACCAACAGCAAAGGAAGACCTTTCTCTCTGTCTCTCTCTCACTGTCCACTCTGCCTGTCCAAAATAGGGCACCTATATAAAGTGCAACGTTTCAGCCATACACAACAACAAAGCTCAACTCTGAGAAACTTTTGCACACTGTGATAAGCCAGTTAAACAAGAACATTTATTACATGACTTCATTTATATGAAATATCTAAAAATGTTTACACATAAAGTAGCGGAAAGTATGGTAGACTCCAGATGCTCAGCATAAGAGCAAAGGTGGAGTTTCTGTCCCCCGATGAGATTCAGACGGGCAGAGTGGGCGAGTTGTGGGCGCCTACTATAAACATTGTGCTCACAGCGAACAATGCTGTACTGAAGCCTAAGTATTTGAGAAGGGATATCTGGTGTTCCCTTCTAAACTACAAGGAGAACACAAAACAAAGCAAAGCAAGACTGCAAACTCTCCCTCCCCTTGGCTTTGGCAGCTCTTAGCCTGTTAATAAGATTAGCTTCCCTTTCCAGTTACTCATTCAGCTTTTTGAGCTCCCACTTCACTTAAACATCTCTGTCTAAAATAGGAAGAGTGTGGGGTAATTTGACAGTGATGCCTTACAAAATATGGTGTCCGGGCTGACTTTCCTGATGCCGCTAAGGAAGAAGATGTTCCCTTCTGTGCCCATTCATGGGCATTACTCTTGAAAAAAGTGTAACCACGGGGCCAGCACTGTGGTGTATCAGGTAAAGCCACTGCCTGCAGTGCTGGCATCCCATATGGGCGCCGGTTCAAGTCCCGGCTGCTCCACTTCCAATCCAACTCTCTGCTGCGGCCTGGGAAAGCAGTAGAAGATGACCCAACTCCTTGGGCCCCTGCACCTGCGTGGGAAACCTGGAGAAGGCTCCTTGCTCCTGGCTTTGCATCAGCACAGCTCCAGCCATTGCAGCCAACTGGAGAGTGAACCAGCAAATGAAAGACCTCTCTCTCTCACTCTCTCTCTTCTCTCTGTGTAATGCTGACTTTCAAGTAAATAAATCTTACAAATAAAGTATAATCAGTGGCTCATTCTATACTTCAATGTGAAACAGAACTTTTCTCCAGGTTTTAGAGATTGATTCCAAGTTCTTTATACAGAGAAGCGATGCATTCATTTCAAAATCCCAAAGTTATTGACAAATTTCAAACCACCAAATGAATATGATTGGGTTTTGAAACTTGAAATAAATAGTAAATATGACAAACTAACAGACTCATTTATGATTTAAACTATATTCTCCATCATCTCTTTTAAAAATGATTTATTTATTTTCATGTTATTTCAAAGGAAGAGAAACAGAGAACTAGAGAGACAGAGATGTTTCATCCACTCACTCACCCCTCAAATGCTTGCAACAGCTGAGGACTTGGGCAGGCTGAAGCCAGGAGTTCTAGACAGTCCAGGTCTCCTGTGCTGCTGGCAGAGGCTCACGTACTTGAGTCGTCATCTGCCACCTCCCAGAGTGTGAACTGGGAAAAAGCTGGTTTGGAAGTGCAGGAGCTGGGACTCAAATCATACTGCAATTCAGGATACTTAACTGCTGCACCAAACACCCACCCTGCAGGGTCCTTTTACAGCAAAACCTGTATTTTTAAAGTAATAGACCTGATAGCTCTGCACTTAAGAAAAATATAAATTTTCATAACACTGTCTAGTTAGCATAAAGACTGGAGCTAGAGATATGCTGCCTATTTATTAAATTAATTTTAATTAGTTTTTCACAGATTCAATGTGATTTGTATATACAATATAAGAACATAATGATATTCCAATTTGATTCACAGAAAATGGTAACAAATTATTCCATTACATGTTTCTCTAGCCCTGTATTAAATAAATTAGGCACAAATACCAGCATGTTCTCTGAACATGTGTAAAGAAGGCTAAGTTATCACATGCCATAGGTTAGGCGTATTAAATGCATTCTTGACTTACTTTCCATTGGTTATTATTGTTAGAGTGTGATATGTTGAGGAGTGGCTGTAAATGGATTGATCTGAAATAATGCTCGTCTTCCACTGCACAGTGTGCCTGAGTGCGTGCCTTCGTGTCTGAAGCCAGTTTTATTAACGGCTATGGAACTTCCCAATGTGCTTGGTCAAACACTGTTTTTAGCTCTTCTAAAGCCTTTTGTTTTCTTCAGAGACTGGTCTATGCCATACCCTTGACTACTGTCAAAGATCCTAATTCACAATATTTGCTTGAATTGGGATATTATTGCATCCCTGCCTCTGACTGCCATGGCTCATCCGCTGGAGTGGACTCCTTTTGCATTGATTTTTGCCAAAATCGTGTCAGGGTAATAAAACTTCTTTCTGGTTCCAATATAGATGCTGGAATCTAGACATCTAAATGGATGCTTCCCATGCCAAGCTAGTCAGCGTGGCAGCGAGGCCTTCCCTCCAATAATGCTGCCATTAGTTTAAACGTTTTTGAATTAGTCTGTGAGAATTGCATTCACAGCTTGAACAACTTAGAATTTAGAAAGTATTTATTCAGCATTTGCTGAGTAGCACATTACACTAAATAGTGCATGGGATGTTTAAACATGAAAAATAAAAGTGTTTCAATCTGTAATGGGCTTGCTGAATACCACCAACAGACACATGTTACCAAAACTATTTCAATGGAGGTAGTAAATTTAGGCAATAGTGAAAACAGGCGCTTAGAGTTGTCTGGTGAATAGGAAGGAAACAACCTTTGATGCACACGTCAGTGTGAAAACATAAGGTGTGACTACAACATCGATGTTCTCATGTCTCTGAAAATAAGTCCAAATTATTCAGTGATGTGATAGATACACCATTGTCACAAAATCGTTCCGCGTAACCTCCCTTGGAAGAGATGTTTAATTTACACGTATAGTCTTTGGTGTTTACATGTAGATGTCACATCATATGTAATTTTGAGCATATGAGGACTGGGTTTAATAAATAAAGCCTCACATTATTCTTTTACCATTTTATCTATCAGGCAACTGGAATTACTGGTTTTTTTTTTTTTTTTTTTTTTTTTTTTAGAGGAAAAGAGAGAAAAAGAAAAAGAGGGAGAGAGAGAAAGGAAATGAAGCTGTTATCTACTATTTAACTCTACATATTTGCAGTAGCCTAAGGCTGGGCTGGGGCCAGAGCTGGGAGCCAAGAACTGAATTCAGGTCTCCCACGTGGTAACAGGAACATGATTGCTGAAGCCTTCAGCGCTGCCTCCGGGGCTGTCAGGAGTCAGGGCTATGTATGGAACCTAGGCAACCAAAATGCAGGTGTCCTAACTAGAATTTTAAGCACCAGACCAAATGCTTGCTTCGTGGCACTATTGCTTTTAAATTATCTTCAATAAATCCCAGGTTTTATATTTTTATAAAGATAAAATAATTATCAGGGCGGTTGAACATTGTAAGGAAAAACAGTACATATCCATCATATACACACCCCCTTGGAAAAGGCCGGCAGGCACCAAGGGAATGAATGACTCAAGGCCTTCGGAAAGGATGTGTTTACTTTGTGTGCTCCAGATAGATTAAAGCAAATAAAATGAAACAATAGCAAGTTCTGACCTCTGTGTGCACACAGAATTTGTTTACACTGTCCCAAAGAGTGTATTTGTGAGAATTAATTTAAATTCTACTCCAAGACAAATGTGTAAGGAATGAGCAAGGCCGTGTTCTGAGATGCGAAGAACAGTGTCATAGTTTCAAAAGAAAGCTGCGAGCTAAGATGGGATGCAAGATGCCAGGTGTATTCTCATAGTTCATGTCTTGAAGTTTAAAAATTTTGACTATGCAAGTAAGCATTATTATTTAACAATGAAAACATTTGAGTTATAAATGTACGGTAAAGGTCTAATATTTCTAAATATACTTCTAAGAATTTAAAAGAAAAAAGCAAGCATTCCAATAAAAAATTGGCAAAGGATATGAATAAACGTGTTAGAAAGAGATATTTAAATGGTTAATGAATGAAATGCAGAGTTTTAAGCGACCAATCATCAGGGAGGTGAGGGTGAAGACATGAGGCCAGCAGTTTTAGTATTGCTCACTAGGTGTTTGATGCCATACAGTGCTGGCAGACCGTGAGTAGTGAAGTCATCGCTCACGTATCCTCATGGTAGGAGAGTGCATACTCACACAGGTGTTATCTCCCTGAACTTGCACTTGCTTCCTGATGGGAAAGGGTATATGAACACTCATGTTTATCTGTGACATTCTCAAATACATTTCTCTCCTTTCAAGCTGGCAGTTTGGTAACAGCAATGTGAGTGGTACAGGATCCCCAATCAGTGTGTTAATTGCATAATGCTTTCTTTACTTATAAAAGGGAAGAGATGTGTGTTTCATCTAAGAGAATAATGATACTTCCCATTGTACCCTCTGAGACTTGATATTTGCCTTGTGGAGTCTGCGGAAATTCCATTTACTTATTTAAATTCTAATATTTTTAGTACTCCTATTTTTTATGCAAATTCTCAGATCACGCATTTCAAAAGAAAGTGAGCTGGTAATAATATTGATTAAAGTAAGATAGAAATGCATGTGGTTGGGTCCATCAGACAGCCAGAGCCAAGGGCTGAGGAAGTATCTGCTTTTCCTCCACATGCTTCTCTATTGGATGAATTACCGCCATGCTGGAGAACAAGTCTGCTGAAACACGTTGAGTAAACTGTGATTCATAAAAGTGAGTCATCTACATTCCAATCATCAAGATTTAGATGAGGCAGCATCCCTGGCTAAGATCAACGCTAATGCAGATAATTGCATTTGAGCTTTAAAGTCATGGTCACTTTGGATGTGGATAATCGTTAAGCCTTAAGGTGTGACAATGATCCAATTATGTCACTTTATTACCAAGACTTAAGTAGTAGTAAAGAACCACATTTTCATTCATCCTTCTCCATTTTCTTGCAGAAAATACCCTTTAGGGGTTACTTTTAAAGGAAAACAAATAGAGCCTTGGTTCCTCATACGCAGTGCTTCAGATAAATGCCCACTCCACTCTTCAGACATTTTTGCTTTTCAGTTTTCTCTGCATTCTTTTGATTAAGTCTACAAGAAACCCTCAGTGGGGATAGTCCTGGCTCATGGCTCTGAGTGCAGACAGAAACCTCATTGAATCTGCTCTGTAACTAGTTGAAACTACAACTTTGAACTCATAAATCTAAATTCTGGAATAAAAATTCCTATAAAATGCTGTGTAAAATTCTAGTCAAATGATCTTATTGAACTGGAACTAGTTGCTATTGAGGGGTAAAGAAAATAAAGAGGAAACCGTACATATAATAGATCATTAAATATTTGTTAACATAAAATATGAAATGATTTTTTTACTTAATTATGCTTATGATTATTGCGAATTTTACTTGAAAGTGTTTTTTAAATTATTTAAATACATAGCAACAGAAAAAGGAAGAGGTAGAGAGAGAACAAGAGTGAGAGCGAGAGCGAGAGCGAGAGCGAGAGAGAGAGAGAGAGAGAGAGAAAGACATGTTCCATCACCTGGTTCATTCCCCAAATAGCTGTAATAGCCAGGTCTGTGCCAGGCTGAAGCCAGGAGCCAGGAGTTCTATCTTGATTCCCCCACATACATGGTAGGGTCCCAAGTGCATGGGCCATCTTTGTTGCTGCCTTTTCAGGTGCGTTAGCAGGGAGCTGGATCAAAGGTAACGCATCTGGGAATCCATATGGGATCCTTGGGTCTCAGGCAGAAGCTTAACCCACTGTACATCAATATCGACCTCAAGTAAAACTTTTAAGAAAACTTTTAAACTCTCACGTTGGGTACAGGACTGTGGCACAGTGGGTTAAAGCCTCAGCCTGCAGTGCCAGCGTCCCATGTGGGTACCATTTCCAGTCTTGGCTGCTCTACTTCTGATCCTGCTCCCTGCATATGTGTCCGGGAACGTGGCAGAGGTTGGCCCAAGTCCTTGGGCCCCTGCACCCACATGGGAGACCTAGAAGAAGATCCTGGCTCCTGGTTTCAGATTGGCTCAGCTCCGGTCTTTGTGGCCACTTGGAGAGTAAACCAGCAGAAGAAAGACCTCTCACTCTCTTTCTGTTTATACCTCTCTCTGTAACTCTATTTCAAATAAATAAAATAAATCTTTAAAAAGTTACATCATAACCACTTCTATTGAATAGGTTCAATTCAGAGTGATCCAGACAGCACAGTAATTACTTAGAACATATAGTTCAATACCCACAAGATTTGATCCTCTCTTCAAGACATACACCTAGTCTGGAGAAGTCTTTAAAGCGTTTGCAGGGGAAACATGGATAAGGAAGACAAGCTCTTGCGGTGTTGGTCCATTATCCATCACATGTGTCGCAGTGCACAGGAGCTAACAGGCCCATACATAACATATCAGCGAAGGAACACAGTGTTTGTAAAGGGCCTCAATTTTGCGTGACTGTAGAAGCCCTGGCCTTTCCATGGCATGATCTGGAACTTGAGACCCAAGCCTCATGGTCTCAGGATGGACTAGAGGCCTCTAGCATTGTTAGTTCTCTTCCTCAGCATCCTACCAGAATTGATTGTGCCAGCACTTAGCTAAGTCTGTTTTCCAGTAGGATTTTGCAAGAGAACATTTCTTTCCACAAGGTCACTTTGCTAGGATCATATTTGGTAAAGTTGGTAGTTCCCTTAAATACTCATAAGACCTTTTTAAGGGGACTGGCATGATGGTCTTGCAGGCTAACTGCTGCTTACCCATCCCATTTTATAGTACTATTTCTAGTCCTTGCTGTCCCACTTTTTCCTGCTAATCATTTGGGAAGGCAGCAGAATATGGCTTAAGAGCTTGGGCCCTGAAACTGATTTGGGAAACCAGGGTGGCATTCCCAGCTCCTGGCTTGGGCCTTGGCCAGATCTGGCTGTTACAGCTATCTGGGGGGAATGAACCTGTCTCTGTGTCTGTTGGTCTGCTTGAGCTCTGTCTCTCATTCTGTCTCTCTCTCTCTGTTGCTCTGCCTTATAACTAAATAAATAAATATTTAAAAATATTACAGACACAGGGAGAGACAGAGAGAGAGAGGTCTTCCATCTGCTGGTTAACTCCCCAGATGGCTACAACAGTGGAGCTGGGCTGATCTGCAGCCAGGATTCAGGAATTTCTTCCAGGTCTAGAACATGGGTGCAGGGGCCCAAGCAGTTGGGCCATCTTCTACTTGTTTCCAAAGCCATAAGCAGAGAGCCAGATTGGAAGAGGAGCAGCCAGGAGATGAACTGGTGCCCTATGGGATGCCGGGCTGCAGGCAGAAGCTTAACCTACTATGCAACAGTGCTGACCCCGATAAATACATCTTAAAGAAATAGATCTTATTCGGTGTTGGCAAACTTTAAGAATAGTGATAACTGATTTTAACAATATGGAGAGTTTGACATTGTCAGAGTACTCAGAAAAATTATCAATGAGAAAATGTATTCTTATTTTTTTACTCTATTTCTCACCACATCTTACATGCAAATCTTTTCTTAGCCCTAATCCTCATCCAAGGCCTCACGTGGAGTTTCTTGTTTCTTTGTTCCATTGAGCAGAGTGATATCCACTCAAAACTCATTTCCATCAAGAAAGAAGATGCCCATTCCTTCTGTGTGATTCTTCAAGAATCAGTTATGTGCCCGCCACTCTGCTGGATACCAGGGAGATGACGATAGATAAGCCATGGGGTCTTCCTTCAAAGAACTTACGGTTTTGGGGAAAAATATAGATGTGCATAGAACATCAGTTTTAGGCAATCAGGACCAGATTGGAATAATTCACAAAAAGTTGTAAATCAGTCTGGTACCCAAGGCTTGCATTATCTAGGTTATTTATAGATTGAGAAAGTCTGTTGATTCAAATTAGCTTTAATTGATAAAAAAAGGGTTAGAGTTTTAGAATTTTTAAAAAATACTGCAACGTAGTTCAATCAATTTTTCAAAAATTCATTTTGTAACATTGGTAATTATAAGCCTTGAGGACTGGGTTATCATGTATCCAAAAAGGAAATAGACAAGAAACAAGATGTATTGATTTTTTTAAATGTTTCCTTCTTTATATATTTTATGTACATATTTTATTAAATTATGGAAGTTTCAAATAGTTCCTTTATACCATTACAGGAACATAGTGGCACTTCCCTCACCCTCGCTCCACTCTTCCTCCCACCCACACTCCAATCCTTCATCCTGCTCCCTCATATTCCCACTATTCCCACTCTTAATTTTTATAATTTTTTTACTACATTTAATCCTTGTAAACTCTAATCTAAAGTAAAAGCGTGCAACAAATAGTATGAAGAGAATGCAAAACAAAACAATATACCGTTCCTTAACAAAAGAGACAAGGGCTATAGACCATCACTGATTATTAAAATGTCCATTTCACTACAATACATCATATTTCAGTTACTCTATTCATTACCTCTGATCAGGGAAAACATGATACCTGTGTTTTGGGGACTGGCTTATTTCACTAAGCATAATGGATTCCAGTTGTGACCATTTTGTTGCAAAGGACAGAATTTCATTTTTTTTTACAGCTGAGTAGTACTACATAGTGTATATATACAATAATTTCTTTATCCAGTCATCAGTTGATGGACATCTGGGTTGATTCCATGTCTTGGCTATTGTGAATTATGCTGCAGTGAACATGGTGGTACAGATAACTCATATAATTATTTCTTTTGGTTTGGGTAAATTCCCAGGAGTGGGGTGACTGGACCATATGGTAGGTCTGTATTCAGATTTCTGAGTTATCTCCATGCTGTCTTCCACAGTGCCCATTTCTTAACTGGATTGCTTGTTTTATTGTTGTTGAATATCTTGAGCTCGGTATAGATTCAGGATGTTAACTCTTTATCACTTACATAGTTTGCAGATATTTTCTCCTATTTTGTTGGCTGCCTCTTCGCTTTGCTGATTGTGTGTTTCACATTGTGGAAGCTTCTCAGCTTGATGTAGTCATGTTTGTCAATTTTGGATTTGATTGTCTGTGCTTCTGGGGTCTTTTCTAAGAAGTCTTTGCCTATGCCAAAGTCTTGCAGGGTTTCTTCAGTGTTCTAATGATTTGATCATTTCAGGACATAGATTTAGGCCTTTGATCCATTTTGAGTGGATTTTTGTGTAAAGTGTAAGGTAGGGGTCTAGTTTCATACTTCTGCACATGGAGACAGTTTTCCTAGCACTACTTGTTGAAGAGACTGTCGTTACTCCAGGGGTTGATTTTAGCTCCTTTGCCAAAGCCAACTTGGTTAAGACGTGTGAATTGATTTACAGAGTTTTTAATCTGTTCCATTGGTCTACATGTCTGTTTTTTGAATTCCAGGCTGCTTTGATTATAGCTGTTCTGTAGTATGTCTTGAGGTCTAGTATTGTGATGCCTCTGGCTTTGTTTTTGTTGCACAAGATTGCTTTAGCTATATGAGGTCTCCTGTGTCTCCATGTGAATTCTAGCATCATTTTTACTAGATCTGCAGAATTTCATTGGTATTTTGAATGGGATCACATTGAATCTGTAAATTGCTTTTGGTAATATGGATATTTTGATTATGTTAGTCTTCTAATCATGAACATGGAAGATTTAAAGGGTGTCATATTGTCTTCCTTACTCTTGTTGCTTGAAATGCTTTGTTTACTTTTAGGCATTTGTGGAGATATTGATTGCCCCTCCCTCCACCCTCTATGATAATCCTTGTTCCTGCTTATGTCCGAGAATGGATTGGTACAATCCCATTTTATTACTATGTGAATTCCAGTTTAGTGCTGTTGTAAGCTTTTGATGCATCTCAGACCTCTATTAAATACCATTCACCTCTTCCCGATATTTCTGCATCTCTGGGGGCTCCTAAGGAGTCAGCGAAGCCCCCACAGGATATTGCTCGTCTTGTGGGCCTCTCTTGTCTTCCACAAAACTACTCAGTGTGCATGGGGTAGTGCAGTGTGCTCAGGGATTGCTCTGGCCATTTCCGATAATATGATGGGAAGTTCTCACAATGTAATCATTGTGCTGTATTCCCTGACAAAATTGGGTAAAAGCTCAGCCCCCCTCCTTCATCATAGTTTCTCATGTGAATATAGTGGATATTTTTTTTCAAGAAAATAGCTTGAATAACTTTGTGGGAGAACCTAAAGCATTGGCTCCGTGATGATGGGATTTTCCAGGTTTGCTCCCAGAGTACAAATTTTTGATAAGAGTTGTCTAACCAGTTTATGCCAATTTTCACTACTTTTCAGAAACAAAAAAGGTAAACAAATAACTATTACCAATTTTATTTTATTTTGTGTAAATTTTTCTTAACGTTTTGGCTCCTGGTTCATCTATTTTGACACTTTTGGTATTCAAAATTACTTTTTAAAATTAAGTTTTGTTATTTTGTTTCACATGTTGATATTTCTAAGAGTTAAAGAAAATTTCACAATAAATCCAGTAGTTCTGATGCCTGAGTACATTTGAACTCCACAACAATTTTCTTTACTTGATAAGAAGACAGCTGGAAATATAGACAAATAGAAATAGAAGGCAGATGGATGGTTGGATGGATGGATAGATAGATAGATAGATAGACAGACAGACAGACAGAGACAGGCAGACAGACAGACATTCCATCAGATGGTTCACTCCCCAAAAGCCTGCAACAGTTGGCATTGGGATGGGGCTAAAGCAAGGAACCATGAAAACAGCCCAGGTCTCCCATGCGTGTGGTGGCAACCTGATTATCTGAACCATAACTGTGAAGTCTCAAGGTCTTCGCAGGTGGGGAGATGGAGTTGGAAATTGAACCCAAGCACTCTGATATAGGACCAGTGCATCTTAACCACCATGCTCAATGTCTGCTCCTTGAATTCCACATCATTAACTTGCAGTATGGTGTTCTTCTGAGATTATCTAGTGTGTGTAATTTTACCTTTCTTGGTAGACCAATATATTTCACATAATTTAGTAATCTTCAAATATCTACATTTTGGGAACATTGTATTTAGTTCCTTTCTAAATTAAATAGTTTGTTTATTTTTCAGAGAATAGAGTTTAGGTAAAAATAAATCAGAATTCTTATTTACTCATCCTGGATTGATATACTAGACCTATTCTTGAAATTCTGGACTATTTTTTTCTTCTCTTTCAAAGAAGAAGAAACAAACTTTGTAAAGAGTTTTTTTGTTGTTGTTTGCTTGTTTGTTTGTTTGTTTGTTTGTTTTTTTGAAAGCAGAAAGGAGTGTTTGGCACAGGGACAATAGAGCAATGATATGACTATAAAGTTAATTTTAAGACAGAATCATGGTGATACTAGAATTGTTTACTCTACATTGCCCTTGACTGCATTTTGAACATACTGTTTCTGTAAACAACACCTTATCCTTCAAGACGAATTTCAACAGCTCCAATTCAAAACCATCTTTAACTTCACATTGCATTTTCAAGATGTAAGCTTTTAAAAAACCCACATGGATTGTAAGGACTGAATTACTGAGCCATTGCTGCTGTCTTCCAGTGCCTACATTAACAGAAAGCTGGAGTTTGGAGCAGAGTTGGGGAGTAAACCCAGAGTCTCAGATCTGGAATGTGAGTGTCTTAACCAGTGTCTTTACCACTAGGTCAACCACCTGCTGATATCTACTATTTTCATCATGTAATTTTAATACTTTTATATAAAACATATTTTACAACTAGCACTAATACTGCTATGTTTTCACAGAAATATAACTTATATTAGAAAACCTAACACAAAATTACCTGAATCATTGTATAATTTTAATAAACAATTCATAAAACTTCTAGCCATGGCATAAGTAGTGACTAATTTATTCAGCTTCTGTTACTGTAGATGAGTCTATTCATTTGTTCAGTTGTTATAATTAATTTTTAATTATTTTAGGTTCCTAAACAACAGTGACAACAAAGGTACTCTATATAAATATGGTTCTAATGGACTTACTAATGGAATATTGACTACTCTTTCTTTAATCTGTCTTCTGTTGGCAAGATGTTGATTGCTATTTATTGAATAATTCCCAGATTGGTCCACATGTACCTAAATTGCTTTTACAATATCATACATTTTCAATTACCTTTAATAATCCTCAATATAAAATAAAGAATGGTCCTATTTTTAAAAAAATATTTAAAATGACAACATGCACACATATTTAATATCTGTAAGAGGTGCTATTAACTTCAGGGTTACTCAATACTTTCCATCGTTACGATATGTTCCTTGAAAATCACAGATCGAAGGTTCCAGTGGATAGGAAATCTTCATACCACATGGAATGAATTATGTCCTATTCTATGATGGTCTGTTGTAAATAATAAGCCCAAGATGGTAAGATTGGTGTCCTAAAATTGTAGCGCTCATCTTTAGCTGGCTATATTTGTCACTCCATGTGAAGAGATGTTTGATCCCCATAAGTCCCTATTGTACCTCTGAATACTCATATATCCTCATATGTTGGGCTGTTTTGTAACAAACATAGCAACACAATTCTCTTCTTGACTGTTGGAACTGCTACAAATGTACAACCTCTAAATTTCAGCTTTTATTAAATTACAATGTTGTCCAGTTTCAGAAAAGAAATAAAAGCAATCCTCACTGATAGATTTTTACTTCTTATTGCTGGTAGTCTTACGGCCTTTGATAAATTGTGTAAGATGTAATAACTATGATAGGTGGTGTAATTACAAAGTATGTATAATTTTGGAGGTTTTTCAGTTAAAATAGTATATTTTAAATTGAGAGGGAGGTAATTTCATCTTAGACAAAAGGTTAGTGAACAGAGAGAAAAATTTTGCTTTTATTTATATTTTACTAGACTATAAGTTATTATACATTCTATCAGCATTTTCTTTTATTTGTGTTATATTATCTTGTGTGTTCATAGCAATTACTATAAGTTTTGTTTGTTTATTTTCAGAGAAATTTTTAAAAAATATTTTATATTGACATGTTTTTACTCCCAACAAAACTTTGTAATTTCAAAGTATTTGAGGTTAAGACTAGAGGTCAAACTCTCCTCACATTTTCCTACTGAATGAAGGAGAGTAATCTTATCTGCTTTTGCAGAAATGACTTTTGCCACAATTAAGCTTAGCATATGAAATGAGCATGAGAGACTCAGCTATTATTGCCATTAATACTCATTAGAAATGGTTTGTTCTTAAAATATATGAATTTCATTGACTGTTTGCTTGATGAATGAGGCTAATTTGACAAAATGTACTTTAATAATTTTAGTATAGTAGACAATTTCTATAGACAATAGAAAATAATGTTCTACTCTCTGATCTCCAGTACCATGTCTCTAACTGAGAAGAAATATAGCATCCATAACTTCTCTCTTGATGGAGATAAAACCTTAGTATGATTTTAAACTTTATCATCAAGAACGTCTTACTTATAACTGAATTTCCATATGAAATAATTTTCTTGGTAGAAAAAGAAATAGGCAAACATTCATCAGGTAGAGTGCTTTATATTTTCAATATGGCTAAAACGTATGTTCTTTAATTTTTATATATTTGTGGATCTTCAATCTTTCATTCTCTAACTTTTTTATTGGTTAATTTCCTTATGGATTGTTAACACGCTTTTCATCATTTTGATGCTTTTAAATATTATGTTTTATGGCACAGATTATGATTTGTCTGGCAAATGCTGCATGAGTTTGAAAAGAGTGTGTATTCTGCTACTGTTGTAGAGAACACTCAATAAATGTCATTAGAGCAAGTAGAGTGATAGTGTTATGCAGCTTAACGATATCTTTACTAAGAGGGAGATTTTGAAGTCTCAAACCATAATTGTGGATTTCTCTGTTTTTCACTTCTGTTCCGTTTATTTGCCTTATGTGTTTTGTGGATATGCTGTTAAATATATAAAATGTAAGTACTGTTATGATTCTTGGAGAATTGATCACTTTGACATCATGTAATTCCTCTATTTTTTCCTGATAAATTTCTTTGCTATGAATTCTTCACCATGCGATATTATAAAACTACACTGGATATTTTTTGTTGGCATGATGAATATTTCTCTTTTAAATATTTAAGTCTTTATATTTAAAGGAACTTTATCATAGATGACAAATATTTTGGTTTTCTTTTTAATACACTTTTAAAGTCTCTTTTTTTTTTTTTTTTTTTTTTTTTTTGGACAGGCAGAGTTAGACAGTGAGGGAGCGAGAGACAGAGAGAAAGGTCTTCCTTTCCGTTGGTTCACCCCCCAAATGGCTGCCAAGGCTGGTGTGCTGCGCCGATCTGAAGCCAGGAGCCAGGTGCTTCCTCCTGGTCTCCCATGCGGGTGCAGGGCCCAAGCACTTGGGCCATCCTCCACTGCACTCCCGGGCCACAGCAGAGAGCTGGACTGGAAGAGGAGCAACCGGGACAGAATCCGGCACTCTGACTGGGACTAGAACCTGGGTACCGGCGCCGCAGGTGGAGGATGAGTCCAGTAAGCTGCGGCACTGGCCTAACTGGTTATTGAGGCTATTACAATTTAAAGGTTTTGTAGAATAATATTTACCATGTTTACAGATTTTTGTTTTATTCTTTGTTTTCTTCTCCTATTTTTCTGCTTTTTAAAAAAGTGTTCTTGTTTTTATTTATTTGAAAGGTAGATCAAGAGAAAGAGAAAGATGGGAGAGAGAGAGAGAGAGAGAGACTGAGCGAGCAAGCAAGCTATCATTCATCTATTGATTAATTCCCCAAACACCTGCAATAGCTGGTGCTCGGCCAGGCTGAAGCCGGCAGCCAGGAACTCCACCCCGTTCTCCCAAGTAGGTGGTAGGGACTCATCATTTGCTGCCTCCTAGAGTCAGCGTTAGTAGGAAACTGAGTCAGAAGTGGAACTGAAACCCAGTGATTCTAATATAGTACATTGTTTTTATATTCCCATCATGTCTTCTTGAGCCCTCTTAGGTTTTTCACATTTTTGCTTACGTTACATGTATATTGATACATGTTGCTGACTTTTCCCATTAGAGCATCAACATGTTAACTTTATTGAAATTTAAATTTCATATAGTTCTGGTTATGTCCTATGAATCTGGCTATAATGCCTGCTTCTCTCCTCAGACTGTTCTTTCTTGTGTCTTTTACATCTGTTATAATTTTTTGCTGAAATCTAATTACTGTATTAAATAATATTCTTTTAAAGATTTATTTATTTTACTTGAAAGAGTTACACAGTGAGAGGAGAGGCAGATAGAGAGAGAGGTCTTCCATCCGCTGGCTCACTCCCCAAATGGCCGCAACGGCCGGAACTGCACTGATCCGAAACCAGGAGCCAGGAGCTTCTTCCAGGTTTCCCATGCAGGTACAGGAGCCCAAGGACTTGGGCCATCTTCTACTGCTATCCCAGGCCATAGCAGAGAGCTGGATTGGAAGTGGAGCAGCTGGGTTTTGAACTGGTGCACATATAGGATGTCAGCACTTCAGGCCAGGGCGTTAACCAGCTGTGCCACAGCGCCGGCCCCATAAGTAATATTTTAAGCAGGTCTTCAGTGTGATGCTTTTGGTGTCAGGCTGCATGTCCCTTCTGCTATAGCAGTGAGTGCCATAGATTTCCCATTCTTTTTCTTTGAGTACTCACCCTCAGAGAGGGCCTACACTCTGCAATTCTTTCTATTGTTGCTGCAATGGGGCCCTGTTAATGGGGCTCTCGTTAGAGGGACAGTTGGTGTTCTGTAACCTTCCAGTTAAATCTTTACTGGGTCTGTGTCTTGACATTCGTAAGTGTTCCTCCGATGAGTTTTCAGTTTGGCTTTCCCGGTTTTTATCCTACAGTGTTTCCAATCTGTTTCCTTGCTGTGTTGATGGATTCCTTCACACTCTTCCAGCTCAAGGACTTTCTCTCAACCTGGATAAAGCTCCGACAAGGTCTTTTCCCTGGGATGTCGGTCTTTGTTTGGGGAAGTGCAGGGAGCCCATTTCATAGTAATTAGTCTTCCCATTCCTTCCCCAGAGACTTAAGGAGAACCTTCTGTTTTTCATCATGATAGCCTTCTGGGGTTCTCTAGGTAAAGCCTACAGAAATGAGGGATACCACCAAAGCTAGAGCATGCAGGAATTTCTTACTCATATCCCCATAAATATGAAAAATTATCATTCGTGTGTTCCTGCCAGTTTATGGCTTCAGCGGCTTCTGTGGTAGTTCAGCATGTGTGGGCTGTGTCTGCCATTTCAGATTTGGAAGTGGTAGTTATTCCTGTGGCCCAAACTCCCTGATATTTAGCTTCGTCATATTTGAAGAATGGGAATGTATATTTTAAGCTCTTTACTTATCAGAGCTGTAAGGTGAAGTCACCTGTTTTATTTTAAATTTGCATTTCCATTAGTATTATTAGAGTTGAGTGCTTTTCCCATTCTTAAAAGGGTTTTGTTTCTATTTTTGTAAATTCTCTGTTCATTTTTTTCTTTTCCAGTACATGTGTTTTTTTCCCAGTTCTCTCTCTCTCTCTCTTTCTGTCTCTGTCTCTTTGCCCCCCCTTCCTCTCTCCTCTCCCCTCTCTTTTTCTTTTAAAGGTTTATTTATTTCAATGGGCATATTTACACACAGAGAGAGATCTTTCATGCACTGGTTCACTGCTCAGGTGGCTTTAGTGGCCGGTCTGGGCCAAGCCGAATCCAGGAGCTTGGAACTCCATCCAGGTCTCCCACAGGGTTGGCAAGGGCCCAGGCGTTTGGACCATCTCCTGCTGTTTTCCCAAGCACATTATAGGGAGCTGGATCAGAAGCGGAGCAGTCAGCTTAAACTGGTACTTATACAGGATGCCACATTGCAGGCTGTGGCTTAACCTGCTGTGCCACAATGCCAGCCCCTCCAGTTCTCTCTTGTTCCACAAAAATAGCTGTGCGAATGAGAGGCTGAAACCTGCCAGCTATCGCATGTTTCTGAGTTAACTGTGTTCAGCTCAGGATTTCTGTTTGGTATTTTATGCAGTTCCTGGCATAGGGCGAATACAGAGCTAAGCCAAAGTCATCTGAAGACTCGATTGGACCGAATGTCCACAGTAGCTCCTTTGCAGGAATCTTAGCTTGACCCTTGCATTAGTGTTTTGTTTCTTCCATAGAAAATGAGAGCAGGATCTTCTATCTGTTGATTTATTCCCCAAATGCCCACAACAGCCAGGGCTAGATCAGGTGTCTGGCTCTTCCATGTTGGTGGCTGGGTTTCAAGTATTTGAGTTTCAAGTATTTGAGCTATCTCCTACTGCCTTACAGGGTGTATGCTAGCAGGAAGCTTGATCTAAAATGAAGCTAGGACTTGAATCTGGTGACTTCAATATGGGATGCAAGGGAGCCCTCCAAGGTTGCCACATTTCTTTACTTGGTCGCTTACTTCCAAAAAGGGACTCTCCAAAACCAAGTGTTCTAAAAATGCAGGGATCTGGAGCTGCCTGGTCATTTCAGAACTATGCTGAGAAAGAGCACAACATATCTTCTATACTATGTAGCTGAAAGCGGCCTCCATAGGGGCTATTCAGAGTCCTTGATATGAAGACATCAAATCAGCAACACTTCTCTTCCTAAGGGAATCAAATTGGAGACAAACACAGGATGGAAACAGAATAAGACACACATCTCCATTTCAGTCACTGCATAAAAATTATCCCAAATGAATAGCTCTAAAAACTTCTCATGATCTTGTGGAGAGAGTTCTCTCTGAGGCAGTCACAGTGAGGTGGCATAGGAGACTTCAGTAATCTGAATTCTCAACAGATTTATCCACCGGAGGTAATGCACTCACTTGGCTACAACTGATGCTGGTTGCTGGGAGCTCCGTTTGGGCACTGAGTGGAGAACCTGCCCTTGGATGCTCCGTGTTTGGGATTTATCACAGTGCAGTGGCTGGATGCTGAGGTATATCCTGAGTATGAGAGCCAAGAAAACTGAGTGTGAATTCAAAGTTAGCGCATGATTTCACCCTAGCTGTCTCAGACTCTCATTTGATTTTTATTTAGTGAAACAAGTCATTTAGGTCAGCTTAAGCTCAAGGAAAAGAGAAGTTGATGTGGGGATGGAAAAGCTCATTCAAAAGCATATGTAGATCAGAGCTATTGTTGCTGTCATCTTGGCAAAATAATAGTATAAGATTTATGTTTTGGTCATTTTTTGTTTTATTATGGGATTTTTATTATTATTTTATATGAGTTCCATTTTTAATGTCCGGGTTCCTATTACTTCATAAGCCATATTGAAAACTCAATGACATAGCAATGATTTTTCATTACCTTTTATAACTTTTCAAAGTTTTTGTTATCATGTGATGTCAGTCAGATAACAAATGCAACCAGTTACCTGAATGCATTTTTCTAGGAGGTTGCCAAAAATATGTTTCCTTGTAGTTTCTCAGTATAGGCAACTTGGACTTCATCTCGTACGCAGCTGGCTAAGTTGCTGAATAGGATGCTAGCGACCCTCACTGAAGAGCCAGTTTGAGTTTCAGTACTTCACTCCCAATCCAGCGCCCTGCTAATGCACTGACGGATCAGCATATGAGGCTCAAATGTTTGAGCTCCTGCCACACCCATGGGAGACCTAGATGGAGTTTCTGACTCCTGCCTTTGCACTGACCATGTCTGGCTATTGCTTCTGTCTGGGGATTAAACCACTAGATGAAAGATTCTCTCTCTCTCTCTCTCTCTCTCTCTCTCTCTCTCTCTTCCTTCTCCTTCTCTCTGCCATTCTTTCAAATAAATAGACATATCTTTAAAAAATAAAAAATGAAAAATATGGAAATCACAGTGCTGTATTTTTTAAAGATTTATGTCATTGCTTGAAAAGGAAAAATTACCATAGTTGACCTAGTAAAGAAATATGCAGCAAATTCTGCTCATCAGAAATACAGAATTCTATGTAATTAACTGACAAATACACTAAGGATACATTACATTCAGGGGCCTTTGAGAAGTGGTAGCATTATGATGAGTGTTTGAAGTCTGTTTTATCACAAAGGAATAGATTGGAAAAACCTGAATACATTACTTGTCCTGGTAGGCGATAAATAAGATGAACTCCTTATACAAAATACCTTTTCTCTCCAGAAAGGTGGGTTTTTACCTGTCTTATTTGAATTGCTTTTCTTCACCGACTGTGCCATCTGTTATTCTGACACACTGCATGGGGAAGGGACATGCAGAGTGCTGCTGTGTGCCTCCATAGGCACTCTTTCTTTTATTCACACAGTCACAGTCCAGGATGCATCACCCGCACCACTAAACGTCTTTTTTGAAAGTCAGTCATTTGAAGAGTAGCCTCAAACAACACTTTTTTGATACACAAATAACTGAACAATATTTTATTCTATTTAATATTTTTCCTGCAGATATTTTTTAGGTTTTTATTTAATGACAGCATTTTTCAAAGGTACAGCTTTGGGAATATAGTGGTTCTTTCCAACATACCCACTCTCCACCCTGACTCCAATCCCACCTCCTACTTCCTCTCCCGTCCCTTTCTTCATCATGGTTCATTATTAGTTTTATTTTATGTACAGAGGACCAACTCCATGTTAAGCACAGATTTCAACAGTTCGCACCCCCCCACACACAACATATAGAGTACAGTTTGTGAACAAGATTTGCAGTCAATTCTCATAGTATAACTCATTAAGGATGGAGGTCCTATATGGGGAATAAGTGCACAGTGAATTCTGTTGTTCCTTTAACAATTAACACTCTTATTTATGATGTCAGTGATCACTCAAGGCCCTTGCCATGAGCTGCCATGGCTATAGAAGCCTTTTGTGACCATAGACTCCATCAGTATTTGGGCAAGGCCATAAGCAAAGTGGAAGTTCTCTCTTCCCTTCAGAGAAAAGTACATCCTTTGATGGTCCTTTCTTTCCACTGAGTTCTCACAGAGATCCTTTATGTTGTGGCCAGTTGGGGAGTGAACCAGTGGATTGAAGACTTTTTTCTCTGTCTCTCCCTGTCACTGTCTACCTCTCAAATAAGTAAAATCTTAAAAAAAAAAGAATTAAAAATGACCAAACTACAAGGTAACTAAAAATATGAATACATCATACACACACACACACACACAGTGTGCAGAGAGACATGCAATAAATCTGCATACTGAAGGAGTACAATTAAATCAACTTCAGAACCAATGGAATTAATCTATTCTGTTCAAACCAAAGCTAGTGGGATAGTGGCTGGAGGTGGTCCTTCAAGAATAATGGAGTGAGCCAGCGCCGCAGCTCACTAAGCTAATCCTCCGCCTAGCAGTGCTGGCACACTGGGTTCTAATCCCAGTCGGGGCGCCGGATTCTGTCCCGGTTGCCCCTCTTCCAGGCCAGCTCTCTGCTGTGGCCTGGGAGTGCAGTGGAGGATGGCCCAAGTGCTTGGGCCCTGTACCCCATGGGAGACCAGGAGAAGCACCTGGCTCCTGGCTTTGGATCAGCGCGGTGCACCGGCCGCGGCGGCCATTGGAGGGTGAACCAACGGCAAAGGAAGACCTTTCTCTCTGTCTCTCTCTCTCACTGTCCACTCTGCCTGTTAAAAAAAATAATAATAATAATGGAGTGAGCCTTGGTATGATTGCTCGTTAAATGGGTGTACTCTGCTTCAGAAAAATCATTAAATTTATGAACTTATGACATATTTTCATGTATTTGTTAATTCAATAAAACATTATAAATACTTTCTGATCCACTGGAAAATAAGATTTGTGCGTTAACAATCAAATTATTGGGACCACTTAATGGCAAATGCCCTAATTCACTTGTCACAACACTTAGGAAGTAACTGCGCATATTTCAACAACCCACATAAAAACAGTACATTCTTAATAGAAATCTTGTGTGAGATAATATAATACCTCCATGGAAATGTTCCAATTTACAAGGTATGAAATACATCAGTTATTTCTTTTTCTCATTCCCCTAACTCTGCTGGATTTAAGAATGACTATAGTCGGTCTTACAGTTTCTTTTGTAAGATTTATTTATTTATTTTGAAAGCCAGAATTACAGAGAAAGGGGAGACAGAAATCATCCATCCACTGCTTCACAGTATTGGGCCAGGCTGAAGCCATGAGTCAGGAGCCAGGAGCCGTGGGCTCCATCTGAGTCTCCCTCATGCGTGGAAGTGGCCCAAATATTTGGACTGCCTTGAACTGCTTTCCCAGGTCACTGGCAGGGAGCTGGATTGGAAGTGGAACAGCTGGGACGTGAACTGGTGCCTATATGGGAAACTGGCCTCACAACTGGCGCTACCTGCCATGCCACAATGCCGGGTTCTAGCACTAGTAATTTTAAGGATGGGTTTGTATATTCATGAGTTCAACTAAACATGGATGGGAAATGTAAAAATAAATAAATAAATTGCACATCTGTACTGAACATGTATAAGCTTTTTTCCTCGTCATTATTCTCTAATCGATATAATACAGTGACTAATTAAGTAGCATTTTTGTTGAACTAAGGATTGTTATTAATCTAGAGATGATTTAAAGTATACAGGAGAATATGTGCAATGTGCATATATGTATATGCTACTGTAAAAGGGACTTGACTTGTGCTTCTGTGGGTTTTGGTATCTGGGGTTACTGGAACAAATTCCCCTTGGACAATGCGGAATGACTTTATTACTACTTGGGGAAACAAAAGGACTTTGATTCCAGTAAGTCTACAGTTTCTATCAAAAAACTGTTTGTGAAGCTGCTTCCATCATCCCATTACTTAAAATCACAGAAGTTTCACTTTTACCCTTTTATTTAATGTCTACAAACTTCATGCATTTCATAAATACAGATATAGGAACATAGTGATTCTTCCCACCCTACCTGCACTCCCACCCTTCTTCCTCATCCCTCTCCTGTTCCCGTTCTTTTTACTAAGATCTATTTTCAGTTAGCTTTATATACAAACGATTAACCCTATACTAATTAAAGAGTTCAACAAATAGTATGAAAAGAATAACTGCTCCTCAACTTTCAAGACAAGGGCTGTTTAAAGTCATCGCATCTCAAAGTGTCAATTTCACACCTATAGATTAGCTTTTAGGTGCTCTATTGGTTACTACAATTCAGGGAGAGCATATGGTATTTTTCCTTTTGGGACTGGCTTATTTAACTAGAAGTATTTATACAGAAAAAAAATCTGATAAAACTTATGTACAGTTGGCAAAGATATTATTGCTTACAGTTATATGATCTTTCTTTTCTCCTGATAATTAAAATTATATTTTAAGGTGCTCTGGGGTGATGCTAAAATCATTGTATATTGTTACTTTTGCATTTATGAAAGTTTTCTTTGTGTACTACTGGAGTTTTAGTGAACATCTGACTATTTTAAAATTTATATGAGTGAAGTTGAAGGTCTTTTCCTTTGTTTATTATTTATAACCCTTTCCTGTTTTCCTGCTGGGATATTTTCTTTTCACTTTTTATTTCTTGAACTCTATTCTTGGGGCCATCGTGCCTTTGACTATAATGTAAATTAAAATGTGTAGAAATAAGTAAAATATTTGAAAATAATAAAATCATGTCTTGGACACTTGGGGACAAAGCTTTGCTTTTCTATGTGGTCACATGTGTGGATAATTAGTGGTTTCAGCATCCTGGACATACGCTTATGATATTGCACTTTCAAAAGCCGCTTGCCCTGTGATGCAAAGGTGAATCATGTTTACGTCAAAAAACAGAGGCTGTTCTGTGACGGGCGTTTTTTCTTTTGTTTGTCTTCCTGGCAGTTAAAAGGAGAGCATCTGTGAACACAGTCACTCTGCAAAAGGACCTGGGCTTCCTCACAGGCTTGGAATTACGTGTCCAGTTTTATTTCTCCTCAGTTGCAGATTTCATTAGAACTCCTTACATCCGTCCCTGAAATGGAGAATCGTGGGAACTTCTGTAGCTTTCTTGTGATTCCTGTATGCAAAGCCTCATTTTTTCCTGTGATTAAGATAAAGTAGCATTGTACTTCATCTTACTGCTTACTAAACATTAGGTATGACCATTATTAGCATCATTAGTGGAAACATAATTTCAGCATTCGTGAGGAGTGGCTAGAGCGTTCCAGATTGTTATAGGACATCCTTCAATCTGGAAGGAACATGTGATATGCACAGTCTGTGAAAAGCATGCTAATCAACCTCAAAGTGATTTCTTTCATATACAAAAGTATGTTTTGTGCAATTATAGGAGTGTATCACATGACTTTATAAAAAGCTAACACTATTTTCCAGTAGTTTTAGATTAACAAAAAAGCTGCAAAGATACCATGTATATTTCACAGCCAGAGTCTCCTACCGCTAACATCTCACATTCCTCTGGTACATTTGTCACAGTAGTAAACTGATATTAATCATTCTTAATATTTAATATACTTATTAAAGTATAATTATTATTAAGGTTTTAGCAGTCTTTCCATCATTAGTGTTTTTTTTTTTTTTCTATTCCAGCATACTACATGACATTTAGATTTTTCTTGGCTAAGGCAAATCTCAGACTTCATTTTTTGATGACCTTGACAGTTTGGAAAAGCACTGATCAGGTGATTTGTAGAATGGTCCTCAAATTGGTTTTTTTGTGTGTTATCTTTCTCTTGGTTGGACCGAGGCTATGATGAGGACAACAGAGGTAACGGGTAATTCGCCTCACGTCATCCTGAGGTTTCACATTAGCAGTGTGACTGATCAGTGTTGATGCTAACCTTGATAACTGTATGAGGTCATGCTTTCTGGGTTTCTCCCTTGCAAGCCTATTTTTTAGCTTTTTCTTGCTGTATTTTTTGGAAGCAACTCACTATGTGACCCTGGTAAGGAGCTGGAAATTCGGCCCCACCTGCTTGAAAGATAGTAAACAAGTAAAGTGGAGTTTTCTGCATGCAAGGTTTTCTCTTTCATTCAGTTATCAATGTGTGTATCAGTACAGTTGTTTGTATCTTTGTGATTTAAGAAGTATACAATAGGTTTTGATGTGGCAGTATTTGTAAAATTTTTTTTTTGCTTAAATTATTGTTATTTGGCAATCGGAAGCCCTTGCAAGTTGTCTCCTGTGTCACTCTGACTTATCTCCATTCTGTTCATTTTGAGCATTTAACTTCTGGCACAAAATCATGCTGACGCCTATGTTTTGTATACTTGCTACCTCAGGCCTACAATCAGCCATTTCTCTGAGGAGTGCTGGGCCTTTGATTGGACAGTGGTATCAAAAACCAAGATCTGAGCACTGCTTCCATATCACATTTTTTACCAAATAATGTTTTATATCCATGAAAAATAGTTGACCTAGTAACTTATGCCTAATAAGTTGTTTTGCTGTCGTAGTCTAATCAAAGTTCTACTGCAAAATATACTCAAATTTTGTCAGATGGTAAAACTAAAAAGCCACTTCTGTGAGAGGAAAATCTTGCTCATTTTAAAGACCATTAACACAACACCAATATAGGCAGGTATGAATTGCTATAGTTGAAACCCTTAAGAAATCCAACACTTTGGAGGCTGAAGTTGTAGCATTTTTGGTTAAGCTGCATCTTGAAACACTCATCCCACACTGTGCTAGCGTCCAGGCTACTCCTTTTTTTTTTTTTTTTTTTTTTTTTTTGACAGGCAGAGTGGACAGTGAGAGAGAGAAACAGAGAGAAAGATCTTCCTTTGCTGTTGGTTCACCCTCCAATGGCCGCTGCGGCTGGTGCGCTGTGGCCGGTGCACTGCACCTATCCGAAGCCAGGAGCCAGGTGCTTTTCCTGGTCTCCCATGGGGTGCAGGGCCCAAGCACTTGGGCCATCCTCCACTGCCCTCCCTGGCCACAGCAGAGAGCGGGTACTATACTTCTTACCAGTTTCCTGCTAATGGGCCTGGGAAAGCAGGGAAGATGGCCAAAACGGTTGGGTCTCTGTCATTCATGTGGGAGACTGGATGGATGACTTCCTGGCTCCTGGCTTTGGCCTGGTCCAGCCCTGGCTGTTGTGGCCATCTAGGGAGTGATTCAGCAGATGGAAGATCTCTCTGTCTCTCTTCTCCCTGTTGCTCTTTCAAAGAAATAAATCATTAAAAGGGATGGAGGAAGGGAATATTATTACGTTCTTAGATGCTTATCTACAAATCACATTGAGTCTATAAACTATTTAAAAATTGAAATACAAATTAAAATACAAAAAGGAGTACTGAAAAACAAAAGAAAACAAATGAGAGAACCAAAATATCTATGGCCTAATTCAGACTTTTCTCTTAGATTGGAAACCATTGTTCCATTTGTTTGTTCTACGATGACTAAAATCCCCCTCATTAACAACCTGGAGTGCACCCTTGCCTGAGATTTCGTGGCCGTGTATTTGACTATATGCACTAGCAAGAAGGTAAAGATAGATGGGCCCAGTGTGTGGTGCAGTGTGTTAGACTGCCAGCTGTGGCGCTGGCATCCCGTATCAGGGAGCTCATTTGTGTCCTGAATACCCCGGCTCCAAGCCACGTTTCAGCTAATGGACCTGGGAAGGCAGCAGCAAATGGCTCCTGTGCTGAGCTCCGGTCACCCGTATGGTGCAACAAGATGGAGTTCCTACAACTGGCTTCAGGCTGGCCCAGTCCCAGCCACTGCAACTACATGGGGAGTGAACTACCTCATGGACCCTCCCCTCAACACCAAATAAGTAAATAAGTAAATTAAAAAAAAAGTAGAGGAATATATTGAAGATGTGAACTATAGGTTTAGACTAGAAATCATTTACCCTAAGGGACAGTGTACAGAATTGACTTTTTCTCCTTTATAATATGAAAAAAAATCAGAAAGCTTACTTATGGTTGGTTTGCAGACCCTGTCATTAGCAAAATATTTTTTCTTACCTTGCTTCTGGGTGCTGGACAAGTATCTCATGCTGGTTTATCTGCTTTTGTGGCAGTTTTTGTTATTCAAAGTGCCCCCTGATGCTTGAGAGTTGTGACTTTGCAGATGAATAAATGGGTATCAAGCACTGCCTTTAATGCTGAGGGAGAATCACTTAAATCAAGACATCACTTAGCGAAAGTAGCTCAGATTTGTAACCATGCATGTTATAGAATGAAGGTGAATTAATCACAGGTGATTTTTCAAGTCCCATCCAACTTTGAAATGTAATGAGTATGCAGAGATACTTGAATTTAATGCTAGAAACTTAAGGCTCCTACAGTTGTCATAAAGGTTGAAATTCTTAGAATAAAAACAAGCCAATGTTTTGGTTTTTTTTTTGGTTTTTTAAAATTAATTTATTTATTTGAAAGTTAAAGTTACACAGAGAGAGCAGGAGAAGAATAGAGAGAGAGAGAGAGAGAGAGAGAGGTCTCCCATCAGATGGTTCACTCCCCAATTGGCTGCAACAGCTGGAGCTGTGCCAATCCCAAGCCAGGAAACAGGAACTTCTTCCAGGTCTCCCATGTAGGTGCAGGGGTCCAAGGACATGGACCATCTTCTACTGCTTTCCCAGGCCATAGCGGAGAGCTGGATTGGAAGAGGAGTAGCTGGGACTAGAACCGGTGCTCATAGGGGATGCGGGCACTTCAGGCCAGGGCTTTAACCTGCTGTGCCACAGAGCTGGTCCCCAATGTTTTGTTTTATGCTGGCTACAGGGACATGACCGATGTGGTACTATGTTCTTTTTAAAATTGAAGCATCTTTTAGGAATTTCATCTTACTGATCAGTTTAGGAGTTTGAGTTCACTAACTGGTTTATCAATTTACTGTTGTTTCCCATGTTTGGTTGTGGCTGATGATGTAAGAAACGGTGAAATCCCAGGAAGACAGAACAATACTATTAAAGTTAAGCAGCGACATGGTTGCAATATTGCTCTCATTACTTTTTATTTTTTTTAATTTAAAGTGAACCAATTTCCAGTAATTCATATATACATATTTAAGAACATAACGATACTTCCCACCCTGCCTCCCTCCAACTCATTCCCCTCCCTCTCTCCTCCTTCTTCTCTTAATCCTTCTCTTAATTTTTATAATGATATAATTTCAGTTTATACTCATAAGATTAAACCTACACTAAGTATAGAGTTCAACAAGTAGTAAGAAGAAAAAAACACTCTCCCTCATTAGTAGAGACAAGGGCTGTAAACAGTCATCAAATCTAAGATGTGACTCACTCCTACACATTGCATTTTTCCAATGCTCTGTTTAGAGTGTATGCACTGTTATCAACACTCATTCGTGTCGGCTTCTTGTGATTTCCTGCTTCATTTTCTGTTTATATTCCTAACATAAATGCAGACCTCTGTATCAAAAACAAAGCTCAACATTAACTATCGATTTTTGTCTTAACAGAGAACTGAATTTACCTAATTCTGCTGACCAATAATTTGAAAGATTTTTCATTTTTCATTCTGATAAAATATTCATTTATTCTGAAGACCTAAGTAGAATGCAATAGACAAAAGTTTTTTCAAGTGAAGAACAAAATTTGAAATGAGTGAGGGTTGACACAAAGGCAATCATCATTACATCTTGAGCGTTTCATCTGAAAATGGTGAGAAGATTTGCGTTCTCACTACAAGGTGCTTCTTGTGTAAGCTCAGGGTCACTGTTCACGTCCAGGTTTATGGTAGGGAAGAGGAAAGCACAGCTTTCTATACGTAGTATCTATGAGATTCTGAAAGGAGTTGTTCATTTTACAAAAATAAGATGAAAACATGGCCCAGAAATAGATCTGTGAGTGTGTATTTTTAGAGATTAAATCTTGCCATTTGCAACAATAAGGAAGAAACCAAAGAACATATGTGAAGTGAAATCAGCCAGACACAGAAAGTCAAATACTGCATGAACCCATATGTGGTATCTTAAAAAGAGAAGAAAAAAATCCTAAAATATGAACATGTAAGAACAAAGAATAAGAAAAAAAATCAGTTTTAAAAAGCGGTGATGTGGTGTGGACTGAGAAAAAGTAGGCTAAATGGAACAAAGACACAGTTAGGTAAGATGGATAGATCTGGAGACTAAAGTTTAACATGAGGACTACAGCTGATGATATTGTGTTGTATGCTGAAATTATATGAGATTTTAGGCATTCTTTTTTCTAAAGATTTATTTATCTGAAAGTCAGAGTTACACAGAGAGAGCAGGAGAGGCAGAGAGAGAGAGAGAGAGAGAGAGAGACAAAAGAGAGAGACAGAGAGAGAGAGACAGAGAGAGTGAGAGGGAGGTCTTCATCTGCTGGTTCACTCCCCAATTGCCCACAATGGCAGGAGCTGTGCCAATCTGAAGCCAGGAGCCAGGAGCTTCTTCCTGGTCTCCCACGTGGGTGCAGGGGCCCAAGGCCTTGAGCCATCTTCTACTGCTTTCCCAGGACATAGCAGAGAGCTGCTTTGGAAGTGGAGCAGCCAGGACTAGAACTGGTGCCTTTATGGGATGCTGGCACTGCAGGCTGTGGCTTTACCCTCTACGCCATAGCACTGACCCTGATTTTCAGCATTCTTGCCACAGAATTGGTAAGTATATGAGATAATGAATATGTTAAATTAGTTACTTCCAGAAATAGCTTCACTAGGAATTTGCATGGGAAACCAATATTTTACCCACCTAGAATTTGTACACTAGGAATACTTTTGCATCTTATCATGGTTATGAAAGTATTAGTATTAATTGTAGTTTATGATTTTACCAATAGAAACATTACAGCTTCAAATTTGCTACCACTTTAGTTTTACTTTGCTCCGGATTACTGCAGATGCTTCGTAAGAGGCTCTTTGAGTTCTGTGACTACTGCTATACTCAAATATTCATTACTTCCCTAGTCTCATATTGATGTGAGTGTTCTAGATGGAAAAACGGTGAATATGCTCTATAATCTACCCAAAGCTTCACTGGCATTTTTCTTCATATATGACCGAACTTCAAAAATATTCATGGAAAAATGAAACTGAAAATGTGAGTTTATTTTTGTGCCTTTTTTCCATGCTATGTAGAAAACACGTATTATGAGATAACTTGATGGCTTTGAAAAACTTTTGCCCTTGCTTTGCGCACTTTTGTTCCTGATAAAGCATGTCAGAGCACCTGTCACCTACTGACTTATATTCATTCTAATCAACTCTTCTGCCTCAGCTAGGAAGGTAGGCCTGGGGTATGCAGTTCCCCTTATCTCTCCCAATGTCTGTTGAAATATACCTTAGTGTTCCTGATTCTTTAGTTTATATTCAACATGGTAACCAGGAGACCAGGAATATCTGTTTGAATTTCAACTTTGCAAGTCCTTTTACCTAAATCAGAGAAATTCAAATATAATTGTATACTGTTAACTCTAGGAAGGATTTGCTATTTGTGGAGCTGGCTTCCATAAGCCCTAAGGCTTTGAACACATCCCTTCTTGTATTTGGAATTCTGATCTCTCAGATGTAAAAGGAGTATATGAGGTTGTGGTTGTGATCTCTTTCAAATTGAGTGTTTTGTAAGAAATGGGCAATGATATTAGAAGATAATAAAGACTTTAGGAGATAAATATTAACCACATTCATTCCACTGTCACGCTTTCACGGATGACATCTAAGTCCTTTATGGAGGGTACAAATCACAGGCGTGTTCTGATGATGGTTTCTGCATCAAATTAGCACTTCATAACTATTTTCTTTATTTTCATTTTATTATTAGCTCTTCTGAACTTTATTATTTATTTTGCTACCCAGTCTTTCATCCATTTGTTTTAAAATTCTAAATTTGAATAAGTTTCTTATTATTAGTTTTTTTCTGAATGTTCAAACAGTAAAGTTTGAATACACTAAATGTTGAAATAAACTGTTAAGAAAATTCCCCTAGTCTTTATTTTTTTATTTAAACAGCAAAGTGGCAGAGAGTTATAGAAAGAGAGAGAGAGAGAGAGAGAGAAGGAGATGGACATAGAGATGGATAATTAGATAAATCCATTCATGGGATTTCTCCCCAAACTTCTGCAACAGCTGTAGCTGGGCCAGTCCAGATGTAGGGGCCCAGAACTCTATTTGGACTTCACGTATGAGTGACAAGGACCCATGTACTTTGTCATTGCCTGTCGTCTCTCAAGCTGTGTATTAGCAGGAACTTGGATGAGAGGAGGAGGGGGACTTGTATCAAGTCTTCTGGTGTGGGATGTGTATACCCCAAGTGGCAGCTTAACCACGTGTTCGTGCTTGCCTCTGCCTTGTTTTATTGACTGGGGGTATATGTGATTTATTTTCCCCTACATTTTCACCTTCTATTTGTTGATTTCTTTATCTTTACAATCATGTCAAAGTATATGTCTTTCTTAAAGCCATTACAAAACCTTTGTGATATTACACATAATGTAAACAAATAATTGATACATTTATCTTTGATAATACTCTCTTGAATCTGCAACTTAATGCCTCTTTCTAACAAATACCTCCACCAAAAGAACAAGGTCATCAAAGAAGGAGGTACCTTTCTCTGAAGGGAGGAGAGAACTTCTGCTTTGGCTATGACCCCGTCTGAATAAGATCAAAGCTGGCGAACTCAAAAGGCTTCCATAGCCTTGGAAACTCATGACAAGAGCCTAGGGAGATTACTGATGCCATAAACAAGAGTGTCAAAGTGTTAAGTCAACAACAGGAGTCACTGTGTACTTACTCCTCATGTGGGATCTGTCCTTAATGTGTTGTCCAATGTGAAGTAATGCTATAACTAGTACTGAAACAGTATTTTACACTTTATGTTCTGTGTTGGTGCAAACTGAAGAAATCTTTACTTGATATATACTGAATCAGGCCAGCGCCGTGGCTCAATAGGCTAATCCTCCACCTTGCGGCGCCGGCACACCGGGTTCTAGTCCCGGTCGGGGCGCCGGATTCTGTCCCGGTTGCCCCTCTTCCAGGCCAGCTCTCTGCTATGGCCAGGGAGTGCAGTGGAGGATGGCCCAGGTGCTTGGGCCCTGCACCCCATGGGAGACCAGGAAAAGCACCTGGATCCTGGCTCCTGCCATTGGATCAGCGCGGTGCGCCCGGCTGCAGCGGCGGCCATTGGAGGGTGAACCAACGGCAAAAGGAAGACCTTTCTCTCTGTCTCTCTCTCTCACTGTCCACTCTGCCTGTCAAAAAAAAAAAAAAAAAAAAAGATATATACTGAATCAATCTTCTGTATATAAAGAGAATTGAAAATGAATCTTGATGTGAATGGAATGGGAGAGGGAGTGGGAGATGGGAGGGGTGCGAGTGGGAGGAAAAGTATGGGGGGGAAGCCATTGTAATCCATAAACTGTACTTTGGAAATTTACATTTACTAAATAAAATTTAAAAAAAAAAATACCTCCACCACGTGCCATCATTAGAATCATTCCTTTTGGTTGAACATTGAACAACTGGTGTTTAGTTGGAAGGCTTCGTTATCTGGCATGACACCCCTAAATTACTCTCAACAATACTGTGGTTATCAGTCTACTTTCATTTATAAATTCCACATTACCAACATACTAAAATCCAAAAGCTTCAGTATGCTATAAACTTTTCTCGCTAATTTGTTTTCTTAGTCCTTAAAAAGTTTATTTCCTGCCATATCCTCTATCTGCTTTATATTCCACACATAGAGATCAACCTGCAATTTTCATAGTAGTTATGTGTTGAAATTCCTTCAGGTGTCTTCAGGTATAAAACATAATAGCACCATATTTGAGACAGCAAAAACAGTCTAGGATAGAAATCTCTAACTCTTAAAATTCAGCTTATATTTCCACGTGCATAAGCTTTTATTAATTCACCCGGGCAGAATTGTTTCTTTCATTTTTGTTAGTAAAAACCTACCCTTACTTTTCTTACAGAATTTATCAGAAGCAATTTTTATCCAAATTTTTAATTTTATATAAGGAATACAAATTCATGCATTTACTATATACAAATTTGGGGGCCAGCACCATGGCTTACTTGGTTAATCCTCCACCTGCTGTTTTAGCATCCCATATGGGTGCCGGGTTTTAGTCCTTGTTGCTCCTCTTCCAGGCCAGCTCTCTGCTGTGGCCTGGGAGGGCAGTGGAGGATGACCCAAGTGCTTGGGCCCTGCACCCACATGGGAGACTGGGAGGAAGCACCTTGATCCTGGCTTTGGATCGGCACAGATCCGGCCATGGCAGCCATATGGGGAGTGAACCAACGGAAGTAAGACCTTTCTCTCTCTCTCTCTCTCTCTCTCTCTCTCTCACTGTCTGTAATTCTGCCTTTCAAATAAATTAATAAAAATCTTTAAAACAACAACAACTAAAACCCCACGTTTTTCCTTGACAGTCAAGGCAAGGGTTGTTCACAATCACAGTATGTCAAGTCGCTAGTTTTGCTCCCATACGTTACCCTTTAAGTACTCCATTAGTTACTACAGATCAAAGAGACAATACGGTATTTGTCTTTTGTGACTGGCTTATTTCACTAAGTGTAATGGTTTCTAGTTGCATCCATCTTGCTGCAGATGACAGTATTTCTTGTTTTATTTTTTTCCTACCACTGTGTTATTCCATAGTGTATTTGTACCATAATTTCCTTATCTAGTCTTCAGTTGATGGACATCTGGGTTGACTCCATAACTTAGCTATTGTAAATTGAGCTGAAATGAACTGATTTCATTTCCTTTGGATAAATTCCCAGGAGTGGGATGGCTAGATCATATGGTAGGTCTATATTCAACTTTCTGAAATAACTCCATACTGTCTTCCATAGTGGCTGTACCAGTTTGCATTCTCACCAACAGTGGATTAGGGTACCCTTCTCCCCACATCCTCGCCACCATTTGTTGTTTGTTGATTTCTGTATGAGAGTCATTCTAATGGGGGTGAGGTCAAATCTCATCGTGGTTTTGACTGGCATTTCCCTAATGGCTATTGATCCTGAGAATTTTTCATGTGTCTGTTGGCCATTTGAATTTCCTCTCTTGAAAATGTTAGTTGAGGTCCTTTGCCATTTCTGGAGTAGGTTGTTTGCTTTGTAGCTGTTGAGTTTCTTGAGCTTTTTATAAATTCTGGAGGTTAATCAATTTTATAAGTGTTACTTTTCCTCAATAAACTATGAACATAAGGCCGAAGCCTTAAGTAGGTAGAAATAAATAGATAAATCAATGAATGGATACAGAAGGAAATATTTCAATTTATATCTCAAGTTAAAATCAAACTTTAAAAAAAAACCATGAACACAATATCATTTTTTTCTCCTTTATCATAGAGTGACAGAATTTGATCTTAAACTAGCACACTGTGGAAAGACAACCCCTTGTTCAGAGAATCTAAAGAAAAATGATCTCATCGGCATTAACTGTGAGCTAAATGTCTTGATTTCATCTCAGCTGACTTTTATTTTTTGAAAATTTATTTATATAAAGGGACGAAATTTCATGTATATCATATATCCAGTGTTAAGAACATAATGATAATCCCACACTATCCTCTCTCCATCACTCTCCCTCCCTTCTTCTTCCTTTCTTATTTTTTTAATTTTCTTTTTTTTTTTTTTTTTTTGACAGGCAGAGTGGACAGTGAGAGAGAGACAGAGAGAAAGGTCTTCCTTTGCCGTTGGTTCACCCTCCAATGGCCACCGTGGCCGGCGCACTGCAGCCGGCGCACTGCGCTGATCCAATGCCAGGAGCCAGGTGCTTCTCCTGGTCTCCCATGGGGTACAGGGCCCAAGCACTTGGGCCATCCTCCACTGCACTCCCTGGTCACAGCAGAGAGCTGGCCTGGAAGAGGGGCAACCGGGACAGAATCTGGCGCCCTGACTGGGACTAGAACCCAGTGTGCCGGCGCCGCAAGGTGGAGGATTAGCCTAGGGAGCCGCGGCGCTGGCCTTATTTTTTTATTTTTTAAAATGACATACTTTCAATTTACAATATAATCACAAGCTTAATCCTCCAATAACTAGAGAATCCAACAAGTGATAAGTCAAAAAACCACTGTTCTCTGCTAACTTTATTGAAGGAGAATGAGAAAGAATTGAAAACTAGATTATTTCTAGTCTACTACACAGATTGCCAAACTCTTGTAAGAATTCAGGCTCAAATGTAAATAAGATACCTTAACTCATCAGCTGGCACTAACAAATCTTAGTTAAATAATCAATGTTTAAAATCCTTAAAATAAGGGCCAGCGCCATGGCTCACTTGGTTAATCCTCTGCCTGCAGAGCTGGCATCCCATAAGGGCGCCAGTTCTAGTCCCGGTTGCTTCTCTTCCAGTCCAGCTCTCTGCTGTGGCCTGGGAAGGCAGTGGAGGATGGCCCAAGTGCTTGGGCCCTGCACCCCATGGGAGACCAGGAGAAGTACCTGGCTCCTGGCTTCGGATCAGCGCGGCGCGCCAGCCATAGTGGCCATTTGCGGGGTGAACCAACGGAAAGGAAGACCTTTCTCTCTGTCTCTCTCTCGCACTGTCTATAACTCTACCTGTCAAATAAAAAAAAAAAAAAAAAACTAAAAAAAATCCTTAAAATATTTACAGTTGTCAGTCTATTGATTATGTGCCACACACAGAAATATATATGGGCATAGATATGGACATATACGTGTACATATACACTAATGGGGCTTCCACGTTTCTTTACAAGGTGAGTGAATCAGATGTTAACTCTGTTCTGTGACAGACAATTGAACGTTCTTAGCATTCAGTTGATATGCTGGGTTAGAATAAGCCTAGTCCAATGAGTACTGTAACCTGCCTCTTTATAACTTATTTGTTGTAGATTTTATAGATCTTCTTTTGTTAACTTTAATAAAAAAGGGAAAATGTTAAGAAATGGATCAAAAGGGGGATATAAAAGTCAAAAGGCAACATAGTTACTGACCTGGTGAATTGTAATTCCTATAGAAAGTAGAGTGTATGAGTCAGTCAGAATAATGAGAGAGGACAGCGATGGTTGTATTCCCTTACATCTGACGCTGGAGAGGACAGGATGGATAGAAAATAATTTGAACATTCCAGGAAATGAGAGGAAATTACTTTCATGACCCACATGTACCAGGGAGCCCATTTTTCACACTCTGCAGGGAAGGAAGTCAGACAAGCAGCAGCTGATTAGGTTTCCCGAGCCTATTCCGCATTGGCAATGTTTACCTAAGTGCTGAGACTGCGACTGAAGCATTTATATTCGCTGTACACAAAAGGTGCAGCAAGAACCTGTGAAGGGACTAACGTCAAGACTGCAAAGATGCACTTTATAAAACTCGGAGCAATAAACGCATAAACACAAGAGCGGTTTTTATCTCTAGGGTATTGGAAAGCCTGTGAAATAGTTGAATAAATTAATGTAAAGACCAGACACCAGGCATCCCTCCTGGGGATACATTCTAATGACAATGATCCATAAAAAGAGCGTATTTACATGGTGCCATGCTGCTCCTCAGCCTTCATTTAGGCGATATACGGTAATGGTATCTTAGTCTACATGCAAAAGAAATGACTGATGATGGTTTTAACACTCAAGGATGAAAAGTTAGTCATATCAGGTTAGTAATTCTACTTAAGATATGCCACAGCTCTTTGATAGCTATTTTACTTTTTTCCTCAAGGAAGATATGCTGTACAACTTCATAATAAATAAGACTGGAAATATCATAACTGGCCATCACATAATTGGTCACAAAGTTCTGTGAAATACAACACATACTCTAAATGCATTCTAGAACTACTAATATTAACTGGAGGAAGTTAGCATGTAGAAATGAAAACTCGAAGACATTTTAGCATCGAACACTTGGATATGTAATAGTCGTAAGCAAAATCAATGAGTTGGGCCATATGCTATATGTGAATCCATCCTTGTAAATGATTCTAATTTGGCATAAAACTGTGTTCTTCTCCTGGCCTAGCTACCAGATTCTAGCTGTTTGTGAATCACTATAGAGGTAATAATATCTAAATCATTTTTATATTATTCTTTAGAAAAATATAATGCCTACAACATATGTGTGTGTATCCTATGAAGTGGAATTTATGGATTTCAAAGAGTATGTATGCATATGGAAACCATTGCTTATTATTCTGACTTAGTCATTGACTTTCCTTGAGATATTGGATGCAATACTCAGTATTTCTAGATGTCAGGGAAATGCAAATGAAAACCGTGATGAGATGTCACCTCACTCCTGTCAGGATGGTTAAAATCAAAAAGAGAGTAGCATTGCTAGCAAGAATGTGGAGAATGGGGAGCACTTACTCAGCCACTGTGGAAAACACCATGGAGATTTCTTAAAAAATAGAAATAGACTTGCCTTATGTTTCAGGAATCCCACTACTGGCTATACAACCAAAATACTAGAACAGAATGTATCAGTTACATACCTACACCACCACAGCGGTTTATAGCAGTTCTGCTCACAATAGCCAAAAATTGGGACTAGCCCAGGGCCCATTGTCAGATGAATGGATAAAGATGTGGTATATGTACAAAATGGGATATTACTCAGCTCTAAAAAAAGAAAGAAATTCTACCATTTGTCACAAAATGGAGGAAACTGTAATACATCATATTGAGTGAAATAAACCAGACCCAGGAAGACAAATACTGCGTATTTTCCTTTATATGGGGGATTCAACATTTAAAAAACAAGCAAAAAAGAAGGAAATGTCTGTGTTTCAGTCTTGCTGCAATATAATTCTGCAAAGTCTGTTTTATACCTTTGTCAAACCAGTGGTTAAGAATGTTATACTACTATAGGTTTATTGATCTGTGATAACTTTAAAATTTACTGTACAAGGGTGAATTGGTCATTGTTCCATTCAATTATTGTTTATAGCCATTGTCTATATTCTCATTAAACCAGGGTCTTTTTGCTTTTTACTGTTAAAGTTCACATTTGGTATTATTAAGCCTTTTAACTGTAATATAATTCTAAAATATGTTATCTCTAGAACTAAAACACTAAGAACAGAAGGAGAGGGTTGGGGGGGGGGAAGGGAGGAGGAAGGGACGGAGGGAATATCATTAGGTTCTTAGAATTATATCTATAACGGTCACACTGAATCTGTTAAAACTAACTAAAAATTAAGCTACAAAAACTAAAAAAGTACATCAGTCACCACATATAATTACTTCTTTTCTTTTCTTATGAAACGTGACAACTAAGGCTTCTCTTCACAGTTTTCACATACACGATACGGGGGTTCTTAACTGCATCAGTGTCCTAACGCGTGCCTGCTGCTGTAACAAAACGGCACAGCTGGGGAACTTGTGAGCAGACCTCCATCTCTCAGGGGTCTGGGTGCCGGAAGTCTGTGGCTGAGGCGACAGCATCTGAGCGTCTGATAAGACAGCTGCTCTTCTTCCAAGGTCGTGGCTCACCGAGGCCGCCTCACATTGCGGAGGAGGAACAGCAAGAATCCCAGACTGCTCTGCCCAGCTCTTTGGAAACAACGTTTAATCATTCATGAGGGGGCCCACAGACCCTGCTGCCTAATACCACCACTTTAGGTTTCAACACACTTATTTTGTAGAAACAGAGGTGCGCATCATGGCACAAGAGTTAAGCTGCCTTTTGGGATACCCACCTCCCATTTCGGAGGGCCGGGATTTGAATCCTCTGCTCCACTTCTGGTGCAGAGTCCGCTAATGCACACCTTAGTATTTACTCAGTGATGGCTCTAGTACTAGGGTCCCTGCCACCCATGAAGAAGACCCATATTGGGTTCTAGGCTTCTGGCTTTTCCTAGTACCAACTCCAGGTATTGTGGGCGTTTGCAGAGTGAACCAGTGGATAGAAGCTCTCTGTCTCTGTCGCTCTTCATTCAAACAAAAGAGTTTTGTAGAAAATGACACATTCAAATCACAGCAGTTATCATGATATACAATAGATTGCTCAGTATCCAATTCACATAACTGGAATTTTGCACCGATTAACAAAGAGTTCCCCATTTTTCTACCCTCAACCTTTGTGACCCCCATTGTGACCTCCATTCTACTTTGTTTCCAAAGGTTTATCTTTGTAGATTCCACCTATCAGTGCTATCTTTTCATGCCTGGCTTATTTCAGTTAGCATTCTATCCTCCAAATTCATCCATGTCAGGATTTCTTTCCATGTAAAGGCTGAATAACACACACACACACACACACACACACACCTGAAATGGATCTTCAAAAGGTGTGTGATATTTTGATTTTGAGTTGCCTTTCCCTGATGATTAGTGATATTAAAATATAGTTCTATATTTTCACATACTTGTTGCCCATATATGTGTATTCTTTTGAGAATTGTCTATTCAAGTCAGTTATCCATTGATTGATTGAATTAATTTGTTGTCTTGCTACTGAGTTGCTGGTGTTTCTTACATATCTTACATATTAACTCTACATCAGATACATAGTAGGAAAAGGTTTTCCAAGTTCCCCACATCGTGTTTTCACTCTTGATTTTTTTGTGCTTTGATAGTTTTTGCTTATGGGGCCACATCCAAAAAATAATTTCCATCCTAATGCCAATAAAAAAATTCCTTATGTTTTACTTCACTAGTTTCACAGTTTGTATTTTCATATTTAATTTTCAACATATTTTTCTGTTGATTTTTGTAGGTGATCTTTTTTTCTGCAGGTGGATATCTCATTTTCTCAGTATGATTTACTGAATTTTCCATTTCTACTGTGTGCTTGGTTCTAAATTTTTGGCTGTTTATGGATATATATTTTGTTGATTGTTCTGTATGTATGTTTTTGTGTCAGTGCCATGCCATTTTGATTACTACAGTTGTTGTAATATATTTGACTTTTTAAATTTTTTATTTACACAAGATGAATAGCTTTCATGTATTTCATATATATAGATTTAGGGGCGCAGTGATACTTCCTACCCTAACCTCTCCCTTTACCCACACTCCTACTCTCCCTCCTCCTTCCTTTCTTATTCTTTCTTTTGATTTTTGCAATGACATATTTTCACTTTACTTAATAATCATAAGCTTAGCCCTTTACTAAGTAAATTACTCAACAAATAGCAAGAAGAAGGAAACACTGTCCCTCAACAGGGCCATAAATAGCAAAATCAGATGTGATTATTCTAGTTTTGTTCTTTTTTTTTTTTGTCAGGATTGCTTTAAAAGCTGAATGAGTGAAAATAAAAGATCCAGTTACATACTCCCTATCAGAGATCCACTTTAGCTTTAAGAGCATGGGTTGAAATTGAAGGGTTGTACAAAGACATCCTACAAAAATGATAATCAAAAGAGAGCACGGGTGTGTATATAGATATATATGTGTGTATGTGTGATATATATATATATATATATAAAATCCCCTATGTAAAACTTATATATTTATATATACTTTTATATTTATACTTTATATATATACTTCATATATATATATATATATATATATATATAACATTCCGTCCATGACAGCAGAATACATATTCTTACCAAACACACACAGAAAACTTTCTAGGAAAGATCGTATGTTACACAACACAATAAATGTTATCAGAATATGACTGAAATGAAATCAATGTATTTTCTGATGACAAGGGCATAAACTATAAATTAAGAACAGGCAGAAAACACACAATCATGAAAAAATTCATTTACACAATACTGAGCAAGCAGTGGGCCTGAGAAATAAAAGCAGAACCAAAAGTACCTTGAGAGTAATGCAAATAGAAACACAGCATCACAAACTCATGGTTTGTAGCCAAAGATGATGGAAGCACTAACCAAGGTGCTAACAGTAAACGTGCCAAAAATGTTCAGATTCTGTGTATGTCTAATATCCAGAGCCCAGTGGATGTGCTGTTAGGCTTATTTTTGGTGTGGAAGAGAGAATATTTCCAAGGTTTTTTCCCTAAGCACCCAGAAGAGTGACGATGATACTATCTGACACATAAAGCACTCTGTTGATAGGGGAAAACGGGGCTCCAGTTGTACATATGTTGGGCTTGTAATGCACATTATCACAGAAGAAAAATTATGCATATACTGTTGTGTATTCCAATCTGTAATTAAGGAGAGATCCAGATTGGGGATACAGATTTGGGAATCATCAATATATAGATGATCTTTAAAGCAAGATATTGGGTCATTTCACCAACTCAGTAAGAGAAATAGGAGCAAATCTTAAGGTCTGGGTACTTAAACAGAAGGAGAGCAGGCTGATGAAGAGGGTGGAGCCCAGAGCCTGAGAAACTGAAAGCAGTGACGCTGAGGGACATTGAAGAGAGCACTTCCCGGGAGCCAGCATAAGACGGTGTTCTGGGGAACAGGAAGTGACTGATTATATAAGAAGTTGCTGACCGACAAGTAGGTGAAAACAGAGAATAGATTTTGGATTCAGAAATGCAGAGTTGTCTGTTGATGTCTATGACCATGCTAATTTTGGAGGCATGGTGGGGAAGAAAGGTTGACTCAAGTGGATTCATGCCAGAGGAGTGGAACTGGTGACAGCCAGTAAACACAGCTCATTAAAGAAGAGCAGAAAAACGGAGGAGTGGTTATCAAGACATGTGGGATCAGGAGAAAACTGCTTTAAACAGTTAACAATATTTCTAGATACATGCATAGTCTCTATTCTTCATTTTTCTCAGTGAAATAGGAAGCAAAGTTAGCTTCATAAGATAAATACAGAGGACATCATGTTGGAGGTTTGAGATGTACAGTTAGGAAATGAATAGACTACAAAACAAATGGGTCATCTACAATTATGTCAAACATAACAAACTGCTATGCCACAGTTACGGGAGATGTGAATGTGTGACTGAGATTTGGGAATAATTGCTATATCTCATGTGCTTTTTTTTTTTCCCAAAGATTTATTTATTTATTTGTTTGAAACGCATAGAGGCAGAAGCAGAGAGAGAGAGAGAGAGAGAGAGAGAGAGAGAGATTTTCCATCCTCTGGTTCACTCCCCAAGTGGCAGCAACAGCCAGAGCTGTGCCAATCCAAAGCCAGGAGCCAGGAGCTTCCTCGAGGTTTCCCACAAGGGTGCAGGGGCCCAAGGACTTGAGCCACCTTCCACCACTTTCACAGGCCATAGCAGAGAGCCATATTGGAAGTGGAATAGCTGGGACTTGAACTGGTGCCCATATGGGATGCTGGCACTGCAGGCGGCGGCTTTACTAGCTACGCCACAATGCTGGCCCCACTTTTCTTTTTTTAATATGAAAGATTTATTTATCTAAAAGTCAGAGTGTCAGAGAAAGAGATTTTCTATCCTGTAGTTCATGCCCCAAATGACCACAAAAAGCCAGGGCTGGGCCAGATGAAACCAGGTGTCTAGAATTCATCTGGGTCTCCCACATGGGTGGCAAAAACTCAGGGACTTGAACTGTCATACACTCCTTCTCAGGTGCATTTTTGGGGAACTGGAGTGGAAGAGGAGTAAGATTGGAAGTGGCACTCTGGTCTGGGGTGCAGGCATCCCACGTGGTGACTTAACATTCTGCACAGTGATGCCAGCCACGCCATATACCTTTTCATTTTGTATTTTTCCTTTGCTTTTCATGCCATTACTTGATTCTCATGACATCTTTTTAGATAATCCCCATCTAGCCTGACAGAGGGGAGGCTTCAGAGTATAAAGCAACAATATTTATTTAAGTGATATTCTAATGGACTACACACTCTGACAACCTTCTAAATCTTCACAGGAATTCAATTTCTATGTCTGGGGACTGGTTTCCTCCTGTTGTCTGTGTTGCACTGTGACACACACACACTTTGTTTCTGACTCTCTTGGCGGGAATCCTGCTGTCTTTGAGCCCAGACCCATGACCTCTGCTCCAGGTCCTGCATTTAATATCCTACTTTTAGATGATCCGTGTTTTTGTCATCTGAGCCTATTTTATGCTCTCGCTAACTTTCACCTGAACTTTCGTATTTTCTTCCTAACAATGCTTACTGCTTCTCATTTTCACATTCTGAAATTCAATCCATGTGGTGATTTATTAACAAAACTTATGCTGTTTCTTCCAGGCTCAAAAACATGCAATAAACTGCGTTGTCATTATGATTAATTTTAATCATAATCTTGGCTAACCTTTCTGGTCTCTTCTTTCTTTCTTCCTGTATGTCATGCTTATCATAAACCAATTTTTCTTTTCCAAAGGCACCATATATATATATACATATATATATATAATATGCAATATATATACACACACACTAGGAGACTCAAAGTTCATGGGAATGGAATTAAAAGATAAGTTTATTTTGGTAAAAAAAATAAAAACTTGTCCCTTGTGTGAACTTCAAAGTTATGAGATTTCAGCCCAGTCCTGCTGTGCGGCCCTCAGCCATGCAGTTCTTTGTTCAGTAGTTAACACATCTGTGCCTTCACCATGCAGGCTCATGCACGAGCTGTTCCCTAAGTCCACTATGGCATTCCCTTCCTCTTATCCTCCCCTAGCTGGATCCCCTCATGTACAGACCTGTCAAGTATTAACTCAAGGGCCACATCATCAGGGAAAAAAAATCACAATAGATGACATTATCCTGTCATGGAATGTAATGGGATTGTGCTTTTATTTTACTTGAGTGTTTTTTTAATTACATATTTATTGGTATGGCTACTTTAATGATTTTTTCCTGAAACATACACGTTCCATGTAGGTTGGCCTATATTTGCTTGCATGTCTTGAATTTATTTGAAAGTCAGAGTTACACAGAGAGAAGTAGAGACAGAAAGAGAGAGAGAGAGAGGTCTTCCATCCACTGGTTCACTCCTCACTGGCCACAATGACCAGAGCTCTACTGATCTGAAGCCAGGAGCCAGGAGCTTCCTCCAGGTCTCCCACGTTGGGGCAGAGGCCCAAGAACTTGGGCCATTTTCCACTGCTTTCACAGGCTGTAGCAGAGAGCTGGATCAGAAGTGGAGCAGTTAGGTCTCAAACTGGTGCCCACATGGGATGCCAGTACTGCAGGCGGCGACCTTACCTGCTACGCCATAGTGTTGGCCCCCTAATTTCATCTTAACAATGCAATTATCACAGTTGATGATAATATAAATATTTTCATCCACTAAGTGAGACAGCATGAAGATTCCTTAAAAATAACTAGAAATAGAACTGCCATATGATCCAGCAATCCCACTACTGGAAATATATCCAAAAGTTATGAAATCATTGTATTAAAGTGATGACTATGCCACTATATTTGTTGTGCACTATTCACAGTAGTCAAGAATGAACTCAACCAAAGTGTCCAACAACAGATGAATGGAAAAATGGTGGTGTACGTAAGCGATGGAATATTACTCAGTTATAAAGAAGAATGTAATCCTGTCACTTGCAGTAAAATGGATGGACCAGAGGATATCGTGTTAAGGGCAATAAGTCAAACAAACAAGAAAGACCAGTACTGAATGTTGTTCCCCATATGGGGAAGTGAAAAAACTCAATCTGAATGTAGAATAGTAATGACTAGAGGCTGGGAGAGATGGGGAGGAGGGATAGAAGGCAGGTTGCATAATGGGTATCAAATCAGAATTAGACAGAAGGAATAAATTCCCTGTGCAACCCAGCATAACTATAGCTCATGGATACCGCCTGTATGTTTTATGAGCAAACAGAAAAGGATATGAGATTCTAATCATTATTAATGTCAAAAGAAGGGACATTATTAAATCATCTTGATTTGATCAGTACAAATTATCTGTATATAATGTAGGTCCAGCCTGCTCTACTTCCAGTCTAGCTCCCCGTTAATGGCCTGGGAAAAGCAGCGGAAGTTGACCCAACAACTTGGGCCTCTGCCACCCATGTAGGAGATCCATATGAGGTTCCTGGCTCCTGGCTTTGGTCTGACCCAGCTCTGACTATTGCAGCCAGCTGGGGGAGTGAACCAGCAGATAGAAGACATCTGTATCTCTGTTTTTCCATCTTTCTCTATAACTCTGACTTTCAAAATAGGCAAATAAAACTTTAAAAAAAATCAAAAGAAAGTCATAGTTGTGATCCCAACTATAATTTGGAGGTTCACATGGCAAAGTGAAGAAATTAGGTAAATGAAGCAGAAGATGAAATTGATCCAGTTTGTCTTAAGAGTAAGCATAATTATTGTTAGTAAACTTGTCCCAGTCTCTGAGATTCATGAACAGTGTTGAGCTAGCTTCTCAATATCATGGCTCTTGAGTAAGAATATTACGTAAAGATTTAAGCTGGCCAAATAGAATCTAAAACAGTGGTAGATGTGTGCTCACATCTTGGATCCGTACCATAAGGACACAGCTTCATCAGCTGCGTGAGCGCTCAGTGGGTATCTGTGCATTGTCCTCTACTTCCCGCTACTCGAGTCCACCGTCTTTCTGGTACTCCATTTCTTTTATGTCTTGCCCTAGTTATGCTGCACATTCTACCTCGGATAAAGGAAATAGAATAAAAACAGTTAAGTTCACTCATCTCTGTTTCTGCCTCCTGCCTCCACACCACTGAAAAGTCTCCTGCGACTCTTCTCCCCTCCTGTCGATCAATACTCTTGTCTTAGTTTAATGAACACTCCGACATTGATCTCTCTCATGTGCTGTGTTACTTTATGACAGGTTTCTTGGTTACAGTTCTCTCTTAGCTAAGTCAGTGGAGCACCCTGCCATTGCCTATACAAAGCACACTGCAACAATAGGACTTTTATTCATCGCAGGTTAATGGATGGTTTTTTTCCCCTGCCTTGGGAAAGGAAGAAATAGATTTTTTTCATCTAACATTTTAACTTCATATTTTGGCTACATTCTTGGAAGAATTCTAAAAACACTTTAAGAATGCTATGAGAAAACAGAAAAAAAAAACTAAAAAGAAACTATCAATCCTAGATACTTTGTGAAAACTGAATGTTATAATAGCCTTGCTGGTTGTTTTATTTGCTTTATATCTTGTTTCCATAGTAACAAGTCATTGAATACTTTCCAGACACAGGAAGATAAACCAGAGGCATCTGTATGTGACAGGTGGTTCCCATGTCCAAAGAAGGTGTTCTCATTGGAGTGCAGTGAAGGGAGTGGAGGGCAAATCACACTAATGGATGTTAGCTGTTGATCTGCATATCGAAAAAAATGAGTCTGCATACTCTTGTGGTTTTTCTTACTCATTTTTCACTGTGAAGGTGGATAATTTGGTTACTGTTAAGACTAACTTGATCAATTTCATCTTCCGCTTCATTTACCTGATTTCTTCTCTTTGCTGTGTGATCTCCAAATGACAGTTGAGATCACAAAGAAACTTTTTAACTCTATGACTTTCTTTTGATTTTTTTAAAAAAGATTTATTTATTTTGAAAGAGCTAAAGAGAGAGTTGGAGAAATACAATAATCAGAGCTGGGCCAGACCGAAGCCAGGATCCAGGAGCTTCATCTGGGTCTCCCACATAGGTGGCAGGGGCCCAAGTATTTGGGCCGTCATCCATTGTTTATCCCAGGCCATTAGCAGGGAGCTGGACTGGAAGTAGAGCAGGCCAGCCATGCACTGGTGCCCACATGGGATGCTGGCATCACTGTTGACGGCTTTACCGGCTACACCACAATGCTGCCTCCCCACCAACTTCCCTAAGCAAATTGTAACACAGTTGATATGCATGTATGTGCATTTGTGCATGCACGCCTGCCCATGTGTGTCTACTGATTTTTATATGTAGGTTGCCTTTTTCCCTTAATTCACACATTTTCTCAATGTTCAAAAATGAGCATGAAGTAACTGACACTTGAGTGACACCAAATTATGACAAATTCAGAGACATTCAGAACAGGAGAAGGTCTACATCTGAATGTACAATAAAATGAGGGGTGAAGTCCAGGATTCCAATTACAAAACAAAACTTGATGCAAAAACTGGCTCCTTATTTTTTTCAAAAAATTACTTTATTATAAAGGCAGAGAGAGAGGAGAGAGGAGAGAAGAGAGAGGAGAGAGAGAGAGAGAGAGAGAGAAGGAAAAGAGGAGAGGAGAGGAGAGGGGAGGTGAGAGGAGGAGAGGGAGAGTTCCTCCATTCTCTGATTTGCTCCCTAAACACCTGTGCAGGCAGGATTGATCAGGGTGAATCTGAGAACCCAGAGCCCCACCTGTGTCCATCTCTAGGGACCCAAGTGCTTGGCCAGTGATTGCTTCCTCCCGGAATGCGTTACCAGGAATCTCGACCGGAAGCGGAGAAGCCGGGACTCTGAAGCATTCTGATAGGGAATGTGCCTGTGTCGCTTGGTGACTGAATTGCCTTGTTGAATGCGTGCCTCTGGCCCCTAGTTTTCCCAGGACGTCTTTTATCTCCAAAGGAAGGTGGATTCGGTAGGTGCCCTTTCGCAGAGCATCCAGTGCTGTCACAATCATCTCTGGTGAGAAGCATGAAGGATTCTCAGTCTGCTTCCAGCCTCGCCCTGGAAGCAGGTGATGTCTGGAGAGGAATCCGGATAGTCCTTTAACACTGACGCTGGACCATGTCGCTCCTCGCTCAGAACAATCTGCTGATTTCTTAAGCCGTCTAGAGTAACGTCAGCTTCTGCATGAGGGCCAGGGGCGTAGCCTGTTCTCTCTCTGAACTGATCTTGGCTTCCCCCTTCTTCAATCATCCTGTCAAAGCACATTTTCTCCCTTGCTCCTGTTAGAATATAGCCGACAACATTTCAGTGGAGATTTTCTGTTGTTTCTGCCTAGAAAGCTTTTCCATTGGGTATCCACAGGGCTCGGTTCTTCCCTTTGGAAGATCTTTATTCAAAGATCGGTTTATCAATGTCCTTCCCTGATTAATCAATGTTTCATTTCACTGACCCTCAGCCTCACTTCCATATTTAGTTGATATTTCCTTGGATTATTTTCTGTCACCTCCAATGAGATGTAAGCTTCCTAAGGGCAGAGATTTTGTCTATTTTATTTATCTTTGTGTATACAGTACCCAGAACACTGTCTGCTACGTGATACCTAATTCTGTAAAATGACTGGGATGCCACAATTAACATATTTTAATATGTTAATTCACTTAACATATCATAGAGACAGATGCCCATGTGACCGTCTGCAGGGCAGGGATGCATAGTCAAGGCTTCCGGAAGCTCTCCTGAGAGGGAGATATAGGTTTGGAGTTGTTTGGGGCTGTAAGTTAAGGACTGTCAACTCTGTTTTGGAGTTCAGAAGAAGTAATGATAAGGATCTAAGGGGACTGGAATCTACTGCTTGTTTGAATCTACTAGATTAAATTAATTTTTCTAATAGATTCATTCTCTAGTCACTTCTTTTCTGTCAGTACAAGTTGTTGACTTGTGTCTCTTTCTTTCCGCAAGGCCTAGCTCTCCTCATTGTCCTATAGTGAAAAGAACTGCTGTTGGAATAAGGTTGAATTTGTACTTTCTATGTAGAGTAATTAGAAGAGGTGGGAAGAAATATTTGCAATGAAAATGAAAAGTAATCTCTTCTTTAATTTTACCCTGACCTCCAATTAAGGAAAATCATTAAATTTTTATCACATTTTTATTTGCTATGTTGCATTTCATTTGATCTACTGATGTCACCTAGGACACTGACTTATTTGGAGATCCAGGTATTGCCTGATCTAACACATTTTCTTACATATCTTTTCAGTGTATAATGAGCCTTATAGTCATGTAAGGAAAGAGACAGGAAGAGAAAGGAAAAAGAAGAGAGAATATAACTTGAAGTCACTTAGGTGCAGGAGGTACACTCCTATTCAGTGGTGACACAAACTGTGTTGACTTTGGAAAACTACAGTATCTTTCTTTTTTTTTTTTCTTTTTTTTTGACAGGCAGAGTGGACACTGAGAGAGAGAGACAGAGAGAAAGGTGTTCCTTTGCCATTGGTTCACCCTCCAATGGCTGCCGCGGCCAGCGCGTTGCGGCTGGAGCACCGCGCTGATCCGATGGCAGGAGCCAGGTGCTTCTCCTGGTCTCCCATGCAGGTGCAGGGCCCAAGCACTTGGACCATCCTCCACTGTACTCCCGGGCCATAGCAGAAAGCTGGCCTGGAAGAGGGGCAACTGGGACAGAATCCGGCGTCCTGACCAGGACTAGAACCTGGGGTGCCGGCGCCACTAGGCGGAGGATTAGCCTAGTGAGCCGCGGTGCCGGCCTACAGTATCTTTCTAAGTCTCTGCTTTCTCTTTTGAAGACGGGTGCAATTATTTAATGTGTACCTTGAAGACTGGTCTCAGTGTTAATTAAATATGTAAAACCTTTGTACACAGTTTTTTATTTTTCTCCATTGTTTAGTCCTAGCACATATCGCGTCTTTGTGATGTTCTGTGCTTGGGCCATCGGCTGCAGAGATGCCCATCTGTAGCCCTGCAGGTCCTCATTCTGGTCCTGGGTGCTTCAGATTCAGCTGCCATTCTGTCCATGTCTGAAGTCCTCTCTGCCCTGCTCTTTTTAAAAAATTAATGAACTGAAGAATCTTTTTAATTTGATTGGTTTTTGTCAATTTATAATGAGGTTATCAAACTCTGTTCGTGTATTCAGATTCAGTATATGAGTCATCTGGGAAAACAGTTAATTTCTTGAAAATGACTGATTATTAAAAAAAACACCTTTTTTATGTGCACTCAAAAATGTCCTGCTCCTTTCTTAGCTGGATTGAAATACACCTTCTTATAATTTACTTTCTTCCTCCACTGCTCATAAATGATTATCCACATACTGGATATTTTTTTCGTACTGACAATTCATTACAATGAATGGCACATGCAATATCCTATCTGTCTTTCTAAAGACACATCAGTATTGGCCTACTTTGATTGAACTATCTGGACTGGCAATTCATTAACCTGTAACATGCAGGCCTATTGTTTCATTACAGCTCCCTTAATGTTTCTCTGTTATTCAGAGATAACATGAAGTTTCTAGCTTTCTACTTGGATATTTAGCTTTATAAAATGCAATTATTTTCTCTCTTCTTCAAGTGCTAGAGCATGGTCTTTACACAAAGCTGTAAGGTAAGAAATTTGTCAGTCATTATATGATACTGCATAAGTAAAATAACTTTCTCAAGATTTTTTTCTTTATACCTTACGACAATTTCCTGTTTCCCTGAAGATTTTAAATTACTTTTCTTTTCTCTATGCTTCATATTTAAATAGCTTGCGGAATGAAGTTTAAAATAAGAGATTATGCTGTTTTTCACATTATTCCTAATAAATCATCAATTTTAAAGGCGTTCTTCATTTATTTGAAAGGCAGAGTGCTACGGAAATAGGGGTAGACCATGACAGAGGGAAAGAGATCTTTCATCCCCTGGTTCGCTCCCCAAGTAGCCTTAACAGCAAGGGCTGGGCCAGGAGCTAGAAACTCCATCCTGCCCCCCACGTGGGGCCAGGGGTCCAAGCACTCGGGCCCTCGTTTGCTGCCCTTCCTGGAGCGCTGTCAGGAAATTGCACTGGAAGCAGAGCCGCTGTGACTCGGACGGATTCTGGGATGCAGGATGCTGGCGTTCCAGGCGGCAGCTTCTCCACCCTGCCTCTGCCCCAGGTTGTCTGTTTACTTTTGATGGTTTGATGTCAAGGTGAAATGAATCCGCAGATGCTACTTGGTCCTGGAGTTTGATTTGTGCATTGTAACATTAATTGACCATTTTTTTAAAAGGTTACATTAATTAATTAATTTAGTCTTATTTGAAAAGCAAAGAGAGAGAGGGAGAATCTCCCGTCCTCCCATCCTCCCATCCTCCCATCCTCCCATCCACTGGTCCCCTCTCCAAATCCTTGCAATACACGTAGCTGGCCGGACAGAAGTCCGGAGCTGAGCATTCAATCAGGCCTCCCACGTGAGCAGCACAAACTCAGCTACTTGAACTATTGCTGCTGTCTCCTAGGATTCTCTTCAGCTGCAAACTAGAACTGGGAGTGCAGCTGGAACTTGTCGCAACGCTTTGACACGGGATGCTGGCATCCCGATTTACGTCTTAACCAAACAGCAGCTGATATTGTAAAATGCAGTTGAGTATCCTCTGCCTCTTCATTCTTGTTCTATATCGTTCCTCTTTTCCTCGTTGCTCTCTCAAAATTATTTTTCTATAAATGTCAATTGAGAATCATGCCATTCTTCCTGTTGGTTGATCTTTATTTTAATCACATCTATGTTTTTCAGATAATTGTTAATTTATGTGCAATTTTAAGAAATGCAGAAAGATTTTGTGCGCAGTTGCTTCCTATGAATTGCTTCCTATGATAACTTCTTCCAGTATCACAGTACAATATCCTAAAATGGGCATTGACATTGACAGCCAAAATGCAAAGCATTTCCCCCACCACAAAATCACTTTTGTTGCTGTTTTGTACTCAGACCCATTACCTTCCCCCTGCTCATTCCCTCGGTTGAACCACACAGCATGTAAACATTGGAACTGGCTTTTCACTGGATATGGTCTTCTACAGACATGCCCAGGTTGTTACAGTGATCCATTCCTTTTTTTTTTATTTAGTAAATATAAATTTACAAAGTACAGCTTATGGATTACAATGGCTTCCCCCCATACTTTCCCTCCCACTCGCACCCCTCCCATCTCCCACTCCCTCTCCCATTCCATTCACATCAAGATTCATTTTTAATTCTCTTTATATACAGAAGATCAATTTAGTATATATTAAGTAAAGATTTCATCAGTTTTCACCCACACAGAACATAAAGTGTAAAATACTGTTTCAGTACTAGTTATAGCATTACTTCACATTGGACAACATATTAAGGACAGATCCCACATGAGAAGTAAGTACACAGTGACTCCTGTTGTTGACTTAACAATTTGACACTCTTGTTTATGGCATCAGTAATCTCCCTAGGCTCCAGTCATGAGTTTCCAAGGCTATGGAAGCCTTTTGAGTTCGCTAACTTCGATCTAATTCTGACAGGGTCATAGTCAAAGTGGAAGTTCCCTCCTCCCTTCAGAGAAAAGTACCTACTTCTTTGATGGCCCCGTTCTTTCCACTGGGATCTCTCTTGCAGAGATCTTTCATGTAGGTCTTCTTTTTTTTTTTCCCAGAGTGTCTTGGCTTTCCATGCCTAAAATACTCTCATGGGCTCCACAGCCAGTTCCGAATGCCTTAAGGGCTGATTCTGAAGCCAGAGTGCTATTTAGGACATCTGCCATTCTATCAGTCTGCTGTGTATCCCACTTCCCACGTTGGATTGTTCTCTCCCTTTTTGATTCTATCAGTTAGTATTAGCAGACACTAGTCTTGTTTGTGTGATCCCTTTGACTCTTAGACCTATCAGTGTGATCAATTGTGAACTGAAATTGGTCACTAGGACTAGTGAGATGGCATTGGTACATGCCACCTTGATGGGATTGAATTGGAATCCCCTGGCATGTTTCTAACTCCACCATTTGGGGCAAGTCTGATTGAGCACGTCCCAAATTGTATGTCTCCTCCCTCTCTTATTCCCACTGTTATATTTAACAGGGATCACTTTTCAGTTAAAATTTAAACACCTGAGAATAATTGTGTGTTAATCACAGAGTTCAACCAATAGTACTAGAACAAAACAAAAAAAAATACTAAAATGGATAAAGTATTACATTGTACATCAACAGTCAGGACAAGGGCTGATCAAGTCACTGTTTCTCATAGTGTCCATTTCACTTCAATAGGTTTCCCCTTTGGTGCTCAGTTATTTGTCACCGATCAGGGAGAACATATGATATTTGTCCCTTTGGGACTGGCTTAATTCACTCAGCATAGTGTTTTCCAGATTCCTCCATCTTGTTGCAAATGACCGGATTTCATTGTTTTTGACTGCTTTATAGGCAGCCGACAGAATGGGAATAAATATTTGCAAACTACGCAACAGATAAAGGGTTGATAACCAGAATCTACAAAGAAATCAAGAAACTGCACAACATCAAAACAAACAACCCACTTAAGAGATGGGCCAAGGACCTCAATAGACATTTTTCAAAAGAGGAAATTCAAATGGCCAACAGACACATGAATAAATGTTCAAGGTCACTAGCAATCAGGGAAATGCAAATCAAAACCACAATGAGGTTTCACCTCACCCCGGTTAGAATGGCTCACATTCAGAAATCTACCAACAACAGATGCTGGAGAGGATGTGGGGTAAACGGGACACTAACCCACTGTTGGTGGGGATGCAAACTGGTTAAGCCACTATGGAGGTCAGTCTGAAGATTCCTCAGAAACCTGAATATAACCCTACCATGATCCATTCATTTCTTTTTAGAACTCAGTAGCATTCATAGTGTGATGCACATCATTCAGTTAACCATTCTCCTACTGAAGGACTTATGGATTGTTTACAGTGTAGGTGCTTATGTGTGTGTTTTTGTATGAACACAAACTTGTTTTCTCAGGGACAAGTGTTCAGGAGTATGGTCGCTGGTAGGATAGTGAATGTTCAGTTTCTAAAGAAACTTACATATTGGTTTTCCAGAGGCTGTAACATTTCACGTTTCTGCCAACAATATGTTGATGGACATTTTTCTTTGAACTTTTCCAAAATATATAATACACACACTTGTGTATATGTCTCCCTCTCTGACACAAAGAACGCATAATTATATTACACAATACATGACTTCTTTATTTTTTACCTTATTCCATTTATTTGAAATTCTCAGATTACGTAAGTTTCTTTTTCATTTGGTATGTCTTATTTAAGTATCTTTTATAATTCAGGAATCATACACGTTTGTCAGAATGTGCTTCAGGATACTAGCATCTTGAAATAACATCAACCTTTACAAAATACTTATATACTGAGGCAAAATATGGACAACAAAGAGGCAGAAATATTCTAGTTATTATTTTTAGGAAAAATTGCTGAAATTTTTAGATATACCAATTTTCTAAAAAGAATATTCAGAATAAATCTTGCTGTAAGTTGCTGTTTCTGAAAATTTGTGCAAATAACAAATCATCAACTCCTACTAAAGCGTTCTCTAATACTGATTCCATCAACTGGATGCAATTTTTCCTTTGTTGAACTGCTGTGTGAATATGTGTTTGCCTAATACAATCATCACCAATGTATGCCACAAATCTGTCTGTAACCTACAAAATGATTCCCACTCATTTATTTATGATATAAATAATATCAGTAATAAAGAGGTGCAGGTATCTCTTTCATCTAATTTTGTTTCCTTTGGGTAAATTCCCAGGAGTTGGATGGCTGGGTTATAAGTTAGATTAATTTTCAGATTTGTGGGAAATCTCCATACTGTCTTCCATAATGTTTGTACTAGTTTACATTCCCACCAACAGTGTATTAAGGTAACTTTTTCTCTATATCCTCCCAGCATTTGTTGTCTTTTGATTTTTGGATGATAGCCATTCTAACTGGGATGAGGAATTTATTTATCTGAAAGGCAGAGTGACAGGCAGAGAGAGAGAGAGAGAGAGATGGAGATATGGAGATAGACAGAAAGATACACACAAAAGTATCTTCCATCCATTTGTTCCCAACACAGGTTGGGCTAGGGTCACAAAAACTTGGGTTGGACCAGGCTGAAGCCAGTAGCTAGAAATTCCATACCAGTCTCCCACACAACGGGAAGAAGCCCAAGTATTGAGCTATGATCTGCTATTTTTTAAGGCACATTAGCAGGAATTTGGGTTAGAAGCAGCATAACCAGAACTTGGACTGGCACTCTTATATGGCTCCATGTATTTCCTGCATATTCTTTATCTATTCATGAATTGATGGACATTTAGGGAGCTTACATTGTGGGGAGCAACTGGGAGCAACTCGGACTAGACTAAGTTACTGGAATTAAGACTTATTCTATGCATCTGCTCTCCCACAATATGGCGCTGGGAGAGGAGGAAACAGCTTCTACACAGCTGCCTCCAGTTCAACCAATAAACAGCAGGACCTGCTCCTGATTGGAGGAGAGCAGCGTACTCGGCGTGTGGGTAGCAGAGTTGGGATTGGTGGAAGAGGACTATAAAGGAGGAGAGAGACAACATGCACCAGGAACATCTAAGGGGAACATCTATCTGAAGGAACACCTGTGCAGCCCCCGAGAGAGCCGGCCGGCGGTGTGCTGCTCCCCCGCGGAAGTGGGGAAGGTGGCAGGGGGAACCGCCCTTCCACGGAGGTGGAAGGGTCGGTAGCCAACCCGGGAAGAACCAGCAGCAAACCCGGGAAGGGCCGAGCAGACAAAAGAACAGCGCAGGGTCCTGTGTCGTTCCTCCACGAAGAGGGGGAGCGACATAATGGTGCCGTGACTCGGATAGGAAGCCTAGGCAGGGTTTAGTGTCGCTCCTCCATGAAGAGGGGGAGCGACATTACATGTCTTATCTGTTATGAATAACTCCATAATGAACACAGGAGAGAATGTATTTCTTTAGGAGAGTGATTTCATCCCCTTGGGGTACATTTCAGAGGGATCATACGGTAACCTTGAAACTATACATCTAGGAGAAAACTTAGGGCAAAAGAATCTAGACATGAGCCTTTGTAATAATTTTGTTGGATTTGACTCAAACTGAGAGCAACAGTGAAAAACATGCAGTGAGATTCTGACAAAATAAAGTTTCTGCACCATGGAAGAAATGGTCAGCAAAATGGAGTGGCAGCCAGTGCAAAGGCAGAAAATCACTTCAAACTATGTGTCTCATCAAGACCCAAACATGCAAGAACTCTCCTAACTCAATAGCAAACTCCAGTTACCTAAATGAGATAGGCAAATGCCTTGAACAGATGTTTTTTTCAAAGAAGACATTCTTAATGGCCAAAAGACATACAAGAATTTTATCAATGTCAAGAATCACCAAGGAAATGCAAATCAAAACAACCACTTTATATCTGCTTGAAAGTTTTTTTTTATAAAAACAGTAAAGCCACTATGGACGTCAGTTTGGAGATTCCTGAGAAACCTGAATATAACCCTACCATACAACACAGCCATCCCACTCCTTGGAATTTACCCAAAGGAAATTTAATTGGCAAACAAAAAAGCGGTCTGCACATTAATGTTTATTGCAGCTCAATTCACAATAGCTAAGACCTGGAACCAACCCAAATGCCCATCAACAGTAGACTGGATAAAGAAATTATGGGACATGTACTCTATAGAATACTATACAGCAGTAAAAAAAACAATGAAACCGGTCTTTTGCAGCAAACTGCAGGAATCTGGAAAACATCATGCTGAGTGAATTAAGCCAGTCCCAAAGGGACAAATATCATATGTTCTCCCTGATTGGTGACAACTAACTGATCACCAAAAAGGAAACCTGTTGAAGTGAAATGAACACTATGAGAAACAGTGACTTGATCAGCCCTTGTCCTGACTGTCGATGAACAACTTAATACTTTATCCCTTTTAGTATTTTTTCTTCTACTTAATACTATTGGTTGAACTCTTTAATTAACACACAATTATTCTTTTTATTTTATTTTTTTGACAGGCAGAGTTAGACAGCGAGAGAGAGAGAGAGACAGAGAGAAAGGTCTTCCTTTTTCCATTGGTTCACCCCCTAAGTGGCTGCTACAGCCGGCACATTGCGGTAAGTGCACTGCAGTGATCTGAAGCCAGGAGCCAGGTGCCTCCTCCTGGTCTCCCATGTGGGTGCAGGGCCCAAGGACATGGGCCATCCTCCACTGCACTTCCGGGCCACAGCAGAGAGCTGGACTGGAAGAGGAGCAACCAGGACAGAATCTGGTGCCTCGACCGGGACTAGAACCCAGGGTGCTGGCACCACAGGTGGAGGATTAGCATTGTGAGCCATGGTGCGGGCCAACACACACTTATTCATAGGTGTTTAAATTTAACTGAAAAGTGATCCCTGTTAAATATAAGAGTGGGAATAAGAGAAAGAAGAGATGTACAATTTGGGACATGCTCAATCGACTTGCCACAAATGATAGAGTTAGAAATGTGCCAGAGGATTCCAATACAATCCCATCAAGGTGGCATGTACCAATGGCATCTCACTAGCCAAAGTGATCAATTTCAGTTCACAATTGATTATTCTGATGGGATTAAGTGTCAAAGGGATCACATAAACAAGACTAGTGTCTGCTAATACTAACTGATAGAATTAGCAAAGAGAGAATGATCCCACATGGGAATCAGGATACACAGCAGACTCATAGAATGGCAGATGTCCTAAATAGCACTCTGGCTTCAGAATCAGCCCTTAAGGCATTTGGAACTGACTGTGGAGCCCATGAGAATATTTTAGGCATGGAAAGCCAAGATACTCTGGCAAAAAAAAAAAAAAAATCCTTAATGAAAGATCTCTGCAAGTGAGATCCCAGTGGAAAGAACGGGCCATAAAAGAAGGAGGTACTTTTCTCTGAAGGGAGGCGAGAACTTCCACTTTGACTATGACATTGTCCAAATAAGTTCGGAGTTGGCAAACTCAAAAGGTTTCCATAGCCTTGGCAACTCATGACAAGAGCCTTGGGAGATTACTGATGCTATAAACAAGAGTGTCAATTGTTAAGTCAACAACTGGAGTCACTGTGCACTTACTCCCCATGCAGGACCTCTGTCCTTAATGTGTTGTACTATGTGCATTAAAGGTATGACTAGTACTCAAACAGTACTTTACATTTTGTGTTCCTGTGTGGGTGCAAACTGATGAAATCTTTACTTAGTATATACTAAATAGATCTTCTGTATATTAAGATAATTGAAAATGAATCTTGGCTGGCGCCGCGACTCACTAGGCTAATCCTCCGCCTTGCGGCGCCGGCACACCGGGTTCTAGTCCCTGTCGGGGCGCCGGATTCTGTCCCGATTGCCCCTCTTCCAGGCCAGCTCTCTGCTGTGGCCAGGGAGTGCAGTGGAGGATGGCCCAAGTGCTTGTGCCCTGCACCCCATGGGAGACCAGGATAAGTTCCTGGCTCCTGCCATTGGATCAGCGTGGTGCACCGGCCCCAGCATGCTGGCCGCGGCGGCCATTGGAGGGTGAACCAACGGCAAAGGAAGACCTTTCTCTCTGTCTCTCTCTCTCTCACTGTCCACTCTGCCTGTCAAAAATAAATAAATAAAAAATAAAAAATAAAGAAAAGAAAATGAATATTTATGTGAATGGAATGGGAGAGGGAGCGGGGGATGGGAAGGTTGCAGGTGGGTGGGAAGTTATGTGGTGAAAAAGCCACTGTAATCCAAAAGCTGTACTTTGGAAATTTATATTTGTTAAATCAAAGTAAAGAAAAAACAGGAACAGAGAAAACAGATAACAAATATTCGTAAGGGAACCCTTGAGGGCTAATCTTGGGAATGAGAATTCATGTAGTAATTATGAAACAGTATAGAATTTGCCACCAAAAATCTAAAAACAGAGCTACCATATGATAGTTGATATTCTCATTGGCAGGAGGAAAAATATAAGCAGACAGGTACTGTGCCAGGTGATATATTTTAATTCTGCATATAAGCTCAAGAGATTAAAGCATGGTGAGTTTGTGCTACCAATATGCAAATCATTCAGTGAGAAGATTTAGAATAGAGGTATAGATTTTAAATTTGTTAGCTCGTTGGTTGTGGCTGAAGCAATGAGTCTAGTTTATCACCCAAGGAATATAGTTCTAGGAAGGAGAGAAGGTTCTAAGGCGGACCCCAAGAAACAACACAACATTTAAAGGAATATGCATAAAGAAATATCCATAATAAAAAATGAGGAGGAGGGACAGAGACAAGTGATGACTTACAACAGGATTTCACAACAAGACTGGTCAATGATTTTAAATATTTTATAAAGGTCAAGTTGCAAATCACAGGAGTTCTGGTTGAGGGAGACAATTTTTTGCCTTTAGAAAAGTAGCTGTCATACTTAAAAAGCAGGATGATCATCGATTGCTGAGATTTTCCTTCCCTTATTCAGTAGGAGAGTGAAAACATCTACAACTGAAAAATGTTTGTCAGTGGAATATTCATTTATATTCTGACACACTAATTAGTATTGACCTCCTGTGAAGCAGAGATACTTATTGAGAAATAAAATAAGGCTACTCATTGCAGATGAAAATAACATGGAGCTGAATCTTAATTAGTAACTCCTTTGAAACTTTAAAAACAAGAATCCTTTCAACAAATCTATTTGGATGGGAAGAGAAACGCTATATAAGCCGTAGTCATCTCGGGAATGAGTTGTCAATAAGAGAAGCCAGCAAAGAGGCTGGGCAGTGTAGGGGACTGCGGTTTTGTAGGGTAGGCCAGTTTCTTGTTTCACTTGAGAGCTGGGGGACTTTTCATGAGCCGAGGCTGTGTGTGGCCCCAAATTCTCAGGGAAGGGCATATTTCTTAGACTGCCATGATTCCTGCTGGCCTAGGCTAGCAAGAAGAAAACTTACCTTTCATCTTAATATGAAATGGAGAAGATCATTGGCATTGTAGAATCTGTGTTGTTACTACATCATAATTGATCATTCTTGTCTCCATTGCTGAATACAGTTTTTAAGAACGTGGTGAAATGAAGATGATATAAACAAAGGACAGTTTTTTTGATCTCTTAAATTAGAAAAAAAAAATCCGTGAGATAATCCCAAAGTTCTTGAACTGATAAAATGGATACATAGCTAGGGCATCTGAACAGAGTTCAGGATGTGATTATCCGAGCAGATGGCTGGGTTAAGGAAACTTGTTGTTTTAATGAATCCTGTGAAATTTCTTTTTTTATTTTTTTTTGACAGGCAGAATTAGACAGTGAGAGAGAGAGAGAGAGACAGAGAGAAAGGTCTTCCTTTTTCCGTTGGTTCACCCCCCAAGTGACCGCTGCAGCCGGCACACCGCGCTGATCCGATGGCAGGAGCCAGGTGCTTCTCCTGGTCTCCCATGTGGGTGCAGGGCCCAAGCACTTGGGCCAATCTCCACTGTACTCCCGGGCCACAGCAGAGAGCTGGCCTGGAAGAGGGGCAACTGGGACAGAACCAGAGCCCCAATCGGGACTAGAACCCGGTGTGTCGGCACCAGAGGCGGAGGATTAGCCTAGTGAGCCGCGGCGCCGGCCAAATACTGTGAAATTTCTAAGGGTGCTAGCCTTTATACTATATGCCCTTTGGTGTGAGATTTTCTTTTTCTTCGAAAATTTTATTTATTTATGTGACAGGGAGAGCTACCGACAGAGAGAGGGAGACAGAGAGGATTTCCATCTGCTGGTTCACTTTCCAAATGGCTGCAATAGCTGGAGTTAACCTCTGAGAAGCCAGGAGCCAAGAGCTTCTTCTAGGTCTGCCATGTAAGTGCAGAGACCCAAGTACTTGGGCCATCTTTCCCTGCTCTCCCAAGCTATGGTAGAGAGCTGGATCAGAAGAAGAGCAGCCAAAACACAAATTGGCTCCCATATGGGATGCAGGAGCCGCAGGTGGAGGCTTTGCCTACTAGGACACAGCGCCAGCCCTGTTGTAAGACTTTCTAAAGACTCCCTCACACATGCTGAGTTGGGAGAAGTTTTGTTTTTCATTTAAAGCACTTTCCTTCCAATATACGTTATTCATTTGGGGCAATAAAATAGGTTAAATGTAGACATGCTAACAGTTGGCTAAGCCATCATTAATATGATTGTGTGATATTTCCAGTACATTATACTCCAAAAATCTTTCCTTATCTGCATGTTACAACAAGGATGAGAGGTAAAATACCATAGTGAGAATGATATGGAATGCATGGCTAGAAAACTCTGTCACACTGTGGCTGAGGGATACAGGGTAGATTCTCTAATCTTTCAAAATGTATGACATAGATGGAAGTGTCTATGGAGATCCCATGTGTTAAATTATATGAAAAAATTATCACAGTGATTGACACAACAGGATTCTAATGCAGGTCATTTTTTTCCATTGTTTCTTTTCTTTCCTTTTTGAGCTTTATTTATTTATCTGGGAAGCACAGTGAAAGAGAGGAAGAGAGAGAGGATTCCCATCCGCTGATTTGCTCCTGATATGCTCACAGGAGCTGGGGCCGAGCCAAGTTAAGGCGATCCAGGAACGCAATCCAGGCTCCCCATGTCCGTGCTAGGAACCCACCACCACTGCTTCCCAGCATTCCCGTTAGTAGGAAACTGGAATCAGAGTTGCATCCAGGACAGGAGCCAGTACTGATGTAGGATGCAGGCGTCTGAAGTACTAGGTCAAACACAGCCCTGCTTTTTTCTCACTCATCATCTCTCTTGTTTTGTTGCCTTCCTTCCTCCTCCTTTTCTTCCCCCTCCCCTTCCCCCTTCTTTCTTTTCCCTCCCTTTACCCTCTTCTAGATCATAAATAAATTCTTCACTTGGCAATAAGCTGTCTTTTTTCAAGCTTTCCAGCCACGTCATGCTCTATCAATCAACATGAACATATCACGTTGTAAAGGATACTTTATCTTCTGCTCCCAAGTACGATTTTCCCTTTCTTGAACCCATATTTTTGCTCATGTGATTCCCATAAACAGGAACACTCACCATCTGAGTCTTCTAGAATAAGCTGAAGTCCCTCCCAGTTTTAGTGCTCCTTCTAGGTGACCTTAACAAAAACCAAACATGCAGGCAAGGAAACGCCTCTGCTCTTTTTGATCGCCTGTGATACACTCTACATGTCCAGCTTAATCTGACTTTATCGTTATTTGATTCAACAAGTGTAATTTATACATAAACCTACCTATTTATCTCTTCCAAACCAATCAATCATGTTAAGTCTTAGTGTGCACTCTTTATAGATGATCAAACCAGTTTAAAGTGCAGAAGTATTTTTCCCAACATCAAACGACTTGTAGGTAAAGCTATAACAGCACCAGGTTTCCGATTTCAAGCACATTGCTTTAATTTACATACACTCGCATTTATTACGAACATAATGTTATATAATACCTTGAGCTAAAAATTATTGACACCTTACTTGTGAGTATAACTTAATGTGTGTTAATATTTATGTGTATTTTTCTTCCATCTGCTAATCCATGCATACAGCAGTCTTAGTCTGTTTGGGATTCTATAAAAAATGCTTAAGACTGGCCGGCACCGCGGCTCATAGGCTAATCCTCCTCCTGCGGCGCCGGCACACCGGGTTCTAGTCCCAGTCAGGGCGCTGGATTCTGTCCCGGTTGCCCCTCTTCCAGGCCAGCTCTCTGCTGTGGCCAGGGAGTGCAGTGGAGGATGGCCCAAGTGTTTGGGCCCTGCACCCGCATGGGAGACCAGGAGAAGCACCTGGCTCCTGGCTTCGGATCAGCGCGGTGCGCCGGCCGCAGCGGCCATTGGAGGGTGAACCAACAGCAAAGGAAGACCTTTCTCTCTGTCTCTCTCTCTCACTGTCCACTCTGCCTGTCAAAAAAATAAAATACCTAAGGCTGGGTAACTTATAAACAATAGACATGTATGGCTCACAGTACTTGAGGTTGGCAAGTCTAGGATGAAGGTGCCCCAGATTCAGTATCTGGAGAGAGCATGGTCTCTGCTCCACCAATGGCACCTTCTTGCTACATCCACACAAGGCACAAGAGACAAATGGACACCCTTGTCCTTGACAAAGGGCACCGATTCCGTTTATGAGGGTAGAGCCCTCACGACTCACTCACCCCTGAGAAGTCCAGCCTCTTAGCATTTCTGCAGTCAAGATTAGGTTTGAATGTAGTAATTTTGGGGGACAAAAACAATCAGACCATAGCAATCACATATAAAGACAGTGGAACAAATAGGGTATTACATATGTCAACAATGTGTGATAGTTGAATGAGTCAAGTCAAATCACATTTTATGGTTTTTAATTTATTTTCCGAATGAACAAATCATTGTGGAGAAGTGAAAGAAACTATCGTTGTAGTCATTGCTGAAGTCGCAGTCACGCTGGCACAACAGTGAGGTGTGAAATTGATCACTATGGCTGTAGAGGGATTCTAGAACGTGCTTTCAGGTATAGTAATAGGGCATCTGATTTCAGAGCAGGTGAGACACTGAGGGTGTATTGTGGGTATTCTCATAATGAAAATCAATACCTCAGTTCTACAGAAATCCTGACCATCGCACGGATTTGTTCATATACCTCTGATGTGCACTGCTGCTTATTTCACTAAAGCTGAACACGAATTATGTGTTCCTACTTCATTAGGGCTAATATTTTGAGTTAGTGATAATTTTTAACAGTATATTTATCTCAGTTTATGTTAAAATAAACATGTTTTATTCTATACAAAAGATAATTTTGTAGTATCTTGAGTTTCTCAGGGATGAAAGATAAGCAAATAACACTAAAATTCCAATTGTTATCTTCTATCAAATAAAACCTATAATAATATATAATCCATAGTAAAATAAAGCACTCTTCCCTCATGTAACCATGTCATATTAAATGTGCACACAAATAAAATCAGAATTAGGGTAACACTGGACACTTCTTATTATACATACAGAACAAGAGTCCAGGTAGAATACAAAAGAATAGCATTTTACAAAAAAATAATTTTCAGTTACCGTTTAAAGGTTGTTGCATAGCAACTAATTGTTCTTGGAACACTACCTAATAATACCTGACTCGTGGAGCATGACATCTGTTTCTTAAATTTAAATTCCAGTTTCTAAAGAACTGAGGCAGATGATTACAGAGACCCGAGCATTTTAAAGATAAAGGGTCACCTTTGTAAAAGAATCCTGACGAAATTTCTGTTTACAGAACCTACATTTTCTTAGGCATATACCTGTCTGTTTAAAAGTATTTTAATCCAATATGAGACCAAAACAAATGTTTTAGCTGTGAAATGCAAACCAATATAAGAAATAGACTTGATTGATAGCTCCTCAGTTGACCAATAGTTTGTTAATGAAATTACTCTTATAAAATCACAAAATGGTTGACTCCCTCATTTTGCAATGATGATATTTTACTGCTTTGTGACAATTTTCTATTCCACTTCATACTTCAGATTAAAATACCTGAAATTTCATTTGGGTTAAATAGCAACCCTTTCAATTCACTTGCTAGAAAAATCTGAATGTTTATATATTTCAAATCTCTTTATTCACAAGATTGCAGTAAAAGATTTTTAAAAAGATAAAACAGTAATAATGTCTGATCATAATCTCTAGCATTTGTTATTGAGCAGTGGTATTGCTAGGCAAACTGGTGTTTGACCAGAGCTTGTTAATTTCATGAATGAAGATAACACCTACAAAATAAAGTGAAGTTTGTAGCACCTAATAGGATAGCTTTCAAAACGCTTCTTAGAGTTCTTGACATATGGTTTATGATTAGTTCATGTTGTACTTAAATCTTCCATTTCATTTCAGATATGCCAATTTTTTTATTTATAAAACATTGAACTCTATTAGTCAACACATTCTGGAGTGAGGTTTTGGTGAATTTAACAGTAACCTTGCATGGTCTGTTTGATTCTGGAGTCTCAGCTTTGGAATGGAAAAGAGTCGATATTTCTCTGTTTCTTCTGATTTTCTCAATGTTGGTAGGATGAGAGCAGTTAGAACTCATCTCCTGTGTGCTGTAGTAAGAGGCGGGAGAGTGCGGCTGCTGTTCACAGCTGTGTCCTTCCTCGGAAGTAGAGACAATTAATGCCAGAGTAGATTTTGTGAAATAAGCACTGGTTCCAGTTTTGTTATTGACAGGAGTCAGAGAGGGAATGATAAAAAGGTAGAGAGAACAAAGGGGCCATGCCTGTGATGTGGAACATTTTATTAGCCTAGGTGGAGACCCAGTCTGAGGAAGAAAGCAAGTGTGAATAAAGAGAGAGGTGTGTGTGTGTGTGTGTGTGTGGGTGGGTGGGTGTGTGTGGGTGTATGTGGGAGAGAGAGAGAGGAGGGAGAGAGGGAATTTTGCTGATCAGCTGGGAGAAAAGCAGGCTCTGGTACCAAGGTCACCCAGAAGGCCAGGTGGCTGGGTAGTGTGTGGCCATCCTAGGGCGCATGTAAAGACAGATAGCGCCCCTCAAGAGACCTCGAGATAGAACTTGGTGTTTGTCTAGTGAAGTCGTAGCCAGATGGGAGGGATGGGAGATAAGAAGTCAGGATGAGCTCACCCACAAGGTTCTCCTTGAAGGACCTTGCAGACGCTTCCCGAAGGGCTGCACCCTGCAGCTCACCTCCTTTCAGGGGCATTTTCCTTCTGAAGGAGCCCCTCCTGCTGCATTCCTGGAAGCTGCGCCTCTGCTCTTTCAATCTCTCTCTCTGCTCTTTTCAATAAAAGTCTTTTGCTAAAAATTGCTTTCTTAGTTTGTTCATCTGCCTCGCTCTTTGTTGCAGATAGAATGAGTTCCTGGGGTTCAAATCAGCTTTAATACTCTTATATAACATGGGGCTGAGTTACCGAATTTTCTGAAGGAACAAAAATGATAAAGCAAGTGAATGAGGTCAAAAATCAGCACTTAAAATGTATTAAAGACTGGAGAAATGATTTGCTACCAGTAATCTAAAATAATAAAGAATGAGTATACCTGGTGTAATGGACTTCTTCAGATCGAATTGTGTAATTATCACATATGTGGCTTAGAAGCGATGTGGATGGACGTGACCCAGGAATAGCACGTTTCCATACACTTCTACGATAAATTACCTGAAATTTACTGGCTTAAAAAGCAAAGTTATAATCGCTCAGCTCTAGAGGTGAGAAGTCCCAAAGTGGGTCGTGATGAGGCTAGATACAGATTTTGGGCTTGCAAGGCTGTCTTCCTTCTGAAGGTCAAGAGCAGAAGCCTTTCCCCTCTTCATGGGCTCCACTCCAACAGCAGCAGCACTGAGTTCTGTTTTGTCTCTCATTTCTTATCTGACTGTCGTCTGTCTGCTTCCTCTAGCAGGGACCCTTGTGATTACGTTAGGTCCCCCCATCTAATCCACGGTAAACTTCCCATCACAGATTCCTGCATTCAGGACACCTACGAGGTCTGCTTCCCATAAAAGAGAGCGTATTCCCAGGTGCTGGGGATTAGGGTGCATTATCTTTAGGGAAGGGCGATTTTCTGCCTCCAACAGAAGTGTTAGGTGGAGTACGTGCAGCACAAGGCAGCAAAGTAGTGGGGTGTGAGCAAAGCTAATATGACATCATGCTTCCTTGAAAGAACACTGAAGGTTCCTAATGGGAGACATCGCTCGGCTACACCCTGCTGCCCAGAGAGCTTGGATTTGGGAAGACTAGCACTAAGATGGTGAATAGATTTTAAGAACACTCTGGATTGTTGTTCAAATTTCAACAGATTCATCAAGGCAATTTGTGACAAACCCACAGCCAGCATTTTACTGAATGGGGAAACGTTGGAAGCATTCCACTAAGATCCAGATCCAGACAAGGATGCCCACTCTTACCATTGCTATTTCATATAATCCTGAAAGATTTATCCAGAGTCATTAGGCAAGAGAAATAAATCAAAGGGAAGCAAGTTGGAAATGAAGAAATCAAACTATCATCCCTAGTTATAGTTGACATGATTTTATCTATAGGGGGGATACAAAAGACCCCATTATGAGACTATTGGAACTCATGAGTTCAGTAAAATGGCAGGTTATAAAATTAACACACACAAATCAATAGCCTTTGTATACATAGACAATGCCATGGCTGAGAAAGAACTTCTAAGATCAATCCCATTCACAGTATCTACAAAAAAACTTAAGTACCTCAGAATAAATTTAACCAAGGGTGTCAAGGGTTTCTATGTTGAAAATTATAAAACACTCAAGAAAGAAGTAGAAGAAGACATAAAAAATGAATATTTGCAATAAGTCTGGCATTTGAGGGAGACATTAGCGCAGTACTAATGTTGTAGAGCAGAAGGTACAGTATGGCAAACTGTTGAGTGGGGGTAGAAGGAAACAGTGTTTCCCTTCCCTAGATATCTGCAAGGTTGGATTTCTCCAAACCCTTTATAGGCATGAGTTAATGGAGTTTAAATCATTGAATAAAAGTTTGAATTACACTATACTACTTTTGCAGTTACTTTAAAAACTTCTATTTTACTATCCTTTAACTGTACTATCCTCTGGCCAACAGCTGGGACAGAATCACTCTGTGTTTATTATTATTAGTTTTTTTTTTTTTTCCATTTGTCAAGTGAGATACCATTGATACAAATGAATATTGATCTTAATGAGAGATCTTGAATCAGTCATTGAGTGAACCAGGTGTAGGAGGTAATGCATCTCTATGAAATGCTCTTACCTGTTTCACAAATAAAGAAATTCTACTTAAATAGCACAATTCAGGATAAAAATCCACACTTTGAAAGGGTAGGACAAAGAGAACTTTAATGCAGCTGTAACAAGAAAGGAAACAAAAACAATGTCTTAAGTACATAAGGAGGGCACTCGGTGAATAAGAACTGCAAACATTCAGCTTCATAAAACCGTTCAAGCCCGTGCTTCAAATGTTATTAATGTACTTAGAAAAGAAAGTAGAGATAGTGCCACCTAAATTTATATAAAAAGTAACATTTATGGATTGTTTTCTTAGCCATAGGTAAATTAGATAATATGCCCTTTCAAAGACTTCATTGGATTTTGATAAATGAGATGAACTTTCTGTCCAAACTGTGTAATCTGAAATGTCAAAGGAACTTTAATTTTCTTTAACTCAATTCTTCAAAGCAGCATTTTTAAATTAACTGTAAGCCCTAAATCCTTAATGTAATGAAAAAAATTAAAAAAGGGAACATGAAGAAATGCTTTTGAAGTTATTCTAAATATAAATTACCTTGATGGGTACTAAGACAAAAGTCAGTAACCATGAACCATTAAACAATTAGGAAAATAAAGATAAGACTTTTGGTTACACTGAAAAAGAAATAAAGTAAATAAAACATGATAGAAATCATGCAGAATAGCATAAAATTACCTTTTCCTTTTTTTAAAAAAATTACTTGAGAAGTGGGGATATATATATATATATATATGATAAATAGATAGACAGACAGTTCTATCATTGGCTGGTTCGCTTCCCAAATGCTGCTAAGGTCAGGAGCGGAGGAGCCCAGCACTCAGTTCAGGTCTCTCCTGTTAGTGGCAACAACCCATTCACTTGAGCCATTACTTCTGCCTGCTGGAGTCTTGGTAGAAACTGGATCTGAAGCTGGAGGTGGGAATCAGACACAAGCACTCTGAGATAGGACGCAGTGTCTTAAATGCCATCATAGCCACTAGGCTACATGCTTCTCCCCACATCAGCTACTTTTCTCATAAAACATTTGTAGTTTGTGATACAGGATTGCTTTATGATGTTTTGGAGCATAAAGAGTTTGCAAGCATTAGGAACACATATAAGAACAAAGCAAAGAATAAAAAGGAGACAAAAGTAGAGGAAATATTGAAGCCAATTGGGTCAAATTATCAAACAGGTATATGGCAAAGAGGGTTCATTTAAATTTTATATTTTATTTATTTTCAAAAGTCAGATTTATCTAAGCTAACTAAAAGTTCACTTCAGAGATTGTTTAGAAAGAAGCAACATTTACAGAGCTTCACCGCAAACAAGAAAGGCTTGAATGGATTAGAGATAGTCTAGGCAGCTCACCTTAACAGCACCTATTTTTCCAGAACCTTACACAGAGATTCAACACTGACATTAGAAAGAGACACTTCATTATAGAAAAAAAAGGGATGGAGAGATATTGAGATATTTCTAATGGAGAATGAAGAGTCAGGGGGAAATCTACAATTGAACTCTCCTTCTCTCAAAACCACATTAAATCTCTCCTAAAGTTATTCTTTGTCACATCAAAGAAGACAATACATAGCAAACTAAGGAGAGAAGCCTGATTCTGCACAGGGCACACATTTACTGGTCAATTTATTCTACCCATTAGTGCAGAGAAAAAGATTAAGACTATCCAATGTTAATCAGATTTGTATTTGTTGAAGTTAAGAAGGAATTGGCTTCTATATATAATGATGATTAATATGTTTCAGTATAAAAATCAGAGGTTGTTTGAGACAGAAGCAACATTCACAGTGCTGCACAGAAAATGAGGAAGGCCAAAATAGCAGAGAGAGTCTAGCCAGCATAGAGATACATATATAACAATAACTACAGTGATCATGCACCGGAATATCCTGCAAATGATCCCTTTCCTAAAAAAATTGATGTTATAAGCTTTATTAAAAATAGTTTATTGTCCTGAGTATTTGGTATAGCAGACAAGAAACCACTTGGGATGCCCACTTCTACTATCAGAGTGCCTGGGTGTGAATCCCAGCTGTATCTCGATTACAGCTTCCAGATCATGGGAGGTATCAGGCCATGGCTCAAGTAGTTGTGTCCCTGTCACCCATGTGGGAAAACTGGGTGGAGTTCCTGACTTCTAGCTCTGGCCCAGTATTGGCCACTGTAGGCATTTAGGGAGTGAACTAGTGGATGGGAGCACTCTGTGCCTTTCAAATAAAATGATTTTTAAAATTTAGTATGAACCTCCTTTGAAGGCACAGAGAACATTTTCCAGTTTGATTCCTTTGGTTATCAATGATTCAGAAATCAACTATGCATAAACAACCTGATTAATGTAACAAGATACTTAAAAGACACTCAAAGTTACTACAAAGTGAGAAGGTTGTGTGTGATTATGCAGAAAGGAGCACTGTGCCATTCATCTACCTTTCAAGCCAACCATGCGGTCTTTCTCTTTGCCAGAAGTCCTGTAACACAACCAACTGCTCCAACCTCCAAAATGTGCACGCAAAGATGAAGTCTTACCAGAGAATTTAAAAATGATGCAAAGAACTTTGTTATCATCTGTTCTTCTGTGAGCAGAAAAGGAGGGGGTTACATTATTTTCTTCTATAACTTTGGGAAGTAATCTGTATAAAGTCCCAGAAATAGTAGGTGAATCTGAACATTTTCGATAAACTTTATTCTTAGAAATTTCTAGTTCAAAACTCTTATTACATGCATAATTATCTATGAAACAAATGGAACACATTTGGAGCTTATAGAGGGCATTATAATTATGCTACTGGAAAACATGCTAAAAATTTAATAAATATACCTTTGAGTGGGCAAGCCAGGAAGTAACCCTTTGACCAGTAATATTTAATTTCAGGATGAATGGGGAACAATAAAGGGTGTTTAATACACCTATACATTGCAGGTCCATAACCAGAACTTTTGACTCCACATTGCGAGAAATATGCCAAATGAATGGAACCTTAACACATCTTATTTCTCCTTAGGGATTGTTAACAAATCACCAAATTCGAGTGTTGAAGTTAATCCTCCATGAGAAAAAGACTGATATGGATGTAAATATATAGCAGAGCTATTTTACCAGAAGGAATCTGGAAACATGTGCATGGGACATGTGGTGGTAGCAGTTATATATTGCCCCCAGTAGACAGATTGTGGACATATTAGCACTGCAGATGGTGTTTTCACCTAAAGGCATTAATCTTAAGGAAGAGAAATCATCCCTCAGTTAGACGGAACAGGTGGCACGTTCCTGATCTCTCTGGCCCTTACTCTGTACCTACAGAGCAAAGATTAATTGAATTTTCCTTAAAATGCTCTTATGAAGGTAAAATAAAAATTGATCACTCAAAACCAAATAGTTAACAATAACATAAATCCAATGCGTTGCAACTTTAGCAAACTGAGTTTGGGGAAAAAACTCATTTCTTAGCACTAATTGGATTATTTATTTTTATTAAAAAATGAACTCAAAGTTTGTGTCACTCATCTTGCACATAGGCTTCTGAAACCAGGGATAATTGTGGAAATAACTGTTTGTAGAGAAAGTTGATACAAGGACACAGGTTTTCTCACACTTCATCTTATTAAGGATAAATAAATAAATAAATTTAGAAATTTATTTGTATTCCCCTTTATGAACTGGTTATTAGACAGTACAACTTCAGTGATCTAAGTCACACTGCCTGCCTCGTCACTTTTCTCACCAATGTAGTTATCAGCATAAGGTGGAAAGACCATGGTTCTAGAAATAATTAAAGTTTAATTTGGCAGCCGGTGCCGTGGCTCACTAGGCTAATCCTCCACCTTGCGGCGCCGGCACACCAGGTTCTTGTCCCGGTCGGGGCGCCGGATTCTGTCCCGGTTGCCCCTCTTCCAGGCCAGCTCTCTGCTGTGGCCCGGGAGTGCAGTGGAGGATGGCCCAAGTGCTTGGGCCCTGCACCTGCATGGGAGACCAGGAAAAGCACCTGGCTCCTGGCTTGGGATCAGTGCGGTGCGCCGGCCGCAGTGGCCACTGGGGTGTGAACCAACGGCAAAGGAAGACCTTTCTCTCTGTCTCTATCTCTCACTGTCCACTCTGCCTGTCAAAAAAATTAAATTACTACCATTATTTTTAGAGTGAGTAGAGCAGAATTAAGAATATTGCCTATAGAGGTGAGTAGATATGTGCTCAAATCCTATTAGAATTAGCTGCTTAATGATTAGAAGATGTAGTAACTTGATGGGTGTTAACATTCAATATATTTAATAAATACATAGTTAAATATCATTGTTATAGTCCTTGTTAATTGTTGTATGTTGTGTGCCTTTCTATATATAATTGTTTGCTATGTTTATTTAAAAATTAAAATTTACCTACTCATCTCTGTCATTATGCCTAATTGACAGTTACTTTCTTAAGTGTAATGTTAATGGTATGGAGTTCCTTCCACTGGGATCTCACTCACAGAGATCTTTTTGCCAGAGTGTCTTGGCTTTCCATGCCTGAAATACTCTCATGGGCTTTTCAGCCAGATCCGAGTGCCTTTAGGGCTGATTCTGAGGCCAGAGGGAGGTGCCTTTCTCTGAAGGGAGGAGAGAACCTCCACTTTGACTATGACCGTGTCTAAACAAGATAAGAGTCGGAGAACTCAAGGGGCTTCCATAGCCTTGGAAACTCATAACTGGTGCATAGGGAGATTACTGATGCCATAAACAGGAGTGTCAATTGGTAAAGTCAACAACAGGAGTCACTGTGCACTTACTCCTCATGTAGGATCTCGGTCCTTAACGTGCTGTACACTGAGGCTTAATGCTATAACGAGTACTCAAACAGTATATTTCACTTTGTGTTTCTATGGGGGTGCAAACGACTGAAATCTTTACTTAATGTACACTAAACTGATCTTCTGTAAAAAAAAAAAAAAAAAAAGAAAGAAAGAAATTTTCAATTCCCAACTTGACTCTCACTGGGATTAAACATGACAATAGGTCTGATCTGATTTCATCATCATTTTAAAAAAATCATCTATTATTTTTCACTTTATGTTTCTGTGTGGGAGCAAACTGTTGAAATACTTACTTAAGGTATACTAAGCTGATCTTCTGTATATTAAGATAATCGAAAATGAATCTTGATGTGAATGGAAGGGGAGAGGGAGTGGGAAAGGGGAGGGTTGTTGGTGGGAGGGACGGTATGGGGGGGGAAGCCATTGTAACCCATGAGTCGTACTTTGGAAATTTATATTCATTAAATAAAAGATAAAAAAAAAAAAAAATCAAAATAAAAAAAAAAAAATGGTATGGAGTTCCATGAGGTTCACATAAAGTAATATAAAATGTAAATAGGTCTTAACCTATTGACTTAAAAATAATCCTTCCTGAGTTAATCTTCAAAATATATTTTTTATTTTTGCATTTTTTTCAAAAAATGAAGACATATTAAAATTATACATATGTAGGACACTGGAAGATATTTTGCTACTTATATACATTGTGTAATGTCCAATCACAAAAAATATATTGATTATTTCAAGCATTTAAAATTTATTTATATTGGAAGTATGCAAAATCCTATATTCCGTTTTTTAAATGGAATATTATGTACAGATGCTGTACTGTGCAATAGGATCCCAGAAATTCTTACTCCTTTCAACATTTACACATCTCTCCCTTCCCACTTCCTTTCCAGCCACCAGTAACAACTATTAAATTGTTCACTTCTGTGAAGTTAACACCTGTATTTCAGACTACTCATATGCCTGAAATCATGTGATATTTGTCTTTGCGCACTTGGTTTATTTCACTTAATGTAATCACACCTGCTTCTATTCATGCTTTTGCTAATCAAGAAGTTGCAAATGTTCTTATGCCTGAGTAATATTCCACTGTGTGTATGTACCTCATTTTCGTTATCCATTCCTTGATGGAAGGACACTTATATGGAACAGTGTTTCCATTTCTTGGTTATTGCAAATATTGCTACAATAAATATTGAAGTGCAGATATCTCTCTGACAGTTTTCATTTTCCTTGGAAATATAATGGAAATCTGGATACTATGGTGGATCTATTTTAAGTTTTTAAGAAACTTCTATTCTGTTTTTCACACGGGCAAATGTTTCCTTTTTTCCACATCCTCTCCAACACTTGTCATCACTTGTGTTTTTAAGAGCCAATCTGAGTGAGTGAGTGATATCTCATTGTGGGTTTGATTTGCATTTCCTTGATGATGAATAAGATTGAGCATTTTTTGTGTATTTGTTGGATATTTATTTGCCTTCCTTTAAAAAAAGTCCTTTAGCATTATTGCCCATGTTTTAGTTGGATTTGTTTTTGCTGTTGAGTTGTTTAGGTTCTTTTTCTATTCTGGTTACTATCCTCTGGTTGGATAGATAACTTCCAGATATTTCATCCCATCCATAGGCTGTCTCTTTATTCTCTTGTTTCCTTGGCTGTGTAAAAGCTCTTTAGTTTGATAAAATATTATTTCCCTATTTTTGAATTTTGCTTTTATTTCCTGTGCTTTTAGGGTTTTATGTAAAAAATGCTTGCCTATTCCAAAGCCTGACTTGTTTCTCTCTCTCTCTCTCTCTCTCTCTCTCTCTCTATATATATATATATATATATATATAATCCATCTATCTGAAAAGCCCAGGAGAGTATTACAGGCATGGAAAGCTAAAACACTCTGGCAAAAAACAAACAAACAAACAAACAAAAAACACAAAACCTAAATGAAAGATCTCCGTGAGTGAGATCCCAGTGAAAAGAACAGGTCATCAAAGAAGGAGGTACCTTTCTCTGAAGGGAGGAGAGAACTTCCACTTTGACCATGACCTTGTCTAAATATGATCAGAGTCGGTGAACTCAGGGCACTTCCATAGCCTTGGCAGCTCATGACAAGAGCCTAGGTTGATCACTGATGCCATAAACAAGAGTGTCAATTTGTGAAGTCAACAACAGGAGTCACTGTGCTCTACTCCTCATGTAGGATCTCTGTCCTTAATGTGCTGTACATTGAGATTTAATGCTATAACTAGTACTCAAACAGTATTTTTCACTTTGTGTTTCTATGTGGGTGCAAACTGTTGAAATCTTTACTTAATATATGCTAAACTGATCTTCTGTATATAAAGAGAATTGAAAATGAATCTTGATGTGAATGGAAGGTGGGAGGGAGAGGGAAAGGGGAGGGTTGCGGGTGGGGGGATGTTATGTGGGGGGCATTGTAATCCATAAGCTGTACTTTGCAAATTTATATTCATTAAATAAAAGTTAAAAAAATCCATCTATCTCTGTCTCTCCCAAAATAATTATATAATGATCAGGTCTGACATTTAGGTCTTAATCCAGTTTAGTTGATTTTTTTCACATACTAGGAAACAGTGGTCAAGTTTAATTCTTCTGAATGTGTATGTTCAATTCCTCCAGCACTACTTAATAAAAATATACAGAAATCTACCAACAACAGATGCTGGCGAAGATGTGGGGAAAAAGGGACACAAACCCACTGTTGGTGGGAATGCAAACTGGTTAAGCCACTATGGAAGTCAGTCTGGAGATTCCTCAGAAATCTGAATATAACCCTACCATACAACACACCCATCCCACTCCTTGGAATTTACCCAAAGGAAATTAAATTGGCAAACAAAAAAGCTGTTTGCACCTCAATGTTTATTGCAGCTCAATTCACAATAGCTAAGGCCTGGAATCAACCCAAATGCCCATCAACAGTAGACTGGATAAAGAAATTATGGGACATGTGCTCTACAGAATACTATACAGCAGTAAAAAACAATGAAATCTGGTCATTTGCAGCAAAATGGAGGAATCTGGAACACATCATGCTGAGTGAATTAAGTCAGTCCCAAAGAGACAAATACCATATGTTCTCCCTGATCGGTGACAACTAACTGAGCATCAAAGGAGAAACCTGTTGAAGTGAAATGAACACTATGAGAAACAGTGACTTGATCAACCCTTGTCCTGACCTTTGATGTACGATGTAATACTTTATCCATTTTAGTATTTTTTGTTCTACTTAATACTATTGGTTGAATACTGTAATCAATACACAATTATTCTTAGGTGTTGAAATTTAACTGAAATGTGATCCCTGTTAAATATAAGAGTGGGAATAAGAGAGGGAAGAGATGTGCAATTCGGGACATGCTCAAGCTGACTTGCCCCAAATGGTAGAGTTAGAAACATACCAGGGGATTCCAATTCAATCCCATCAAGGTGGCATGTACCAATGCCATCTCACTAGTCCAAGTGATCAATTTCTGCTCACAATTGATCATAATGATAGGACTAAGAGTCAAAGGGATCACACAAAGAAGTCTAGTGTCTGCTAATACTAACTGATAGAATTAAGGAGAGAATGATCCAACCTGGGAAGCGGGATACACAGCAGACTCATAGAATGGCGGATGTCCTAAACAGCACTCTGGCCTCAGAATCAGCCCTTAAGGCATTCAGATCTTGCTGAAAAGCCCATGAGAATATTTTAGGCATGGAAAGCCAAGACACTCTGGCAAAAAAAAAAAAAAAAAAAGAAGTATATGAAAGATCTCTGTGAGTGAGATCCCAGTGGAAAGAACAGACCTTCAAAGAAGGAGGTACCTTTCTCTGAAGGGAGGAGAGAACTTCCACTTTGACTACGAACTTGTCTAAATATGATCGGAGCTGGTGAACACAAAAAGCTTCCATAGCCTTGGCAACTCATGACAAGAGCCTAGGGAGATTACTGATGCCATAAATAAGAGTGTCAAATTGTTGGCCGGTGCCGCGGCTCACTAGGCTAATCCTCCGCCTGGCGGCACTGGCACACCGGGTTCTAATCCTGGTCATGGTGCCAGATTCTGTCCCGGTTGCCCCTCATCCAGGCCAGCTCTCTGCTGTTTCCAGGGAGTGAAGTGGATGATGGCCCAGGTGCTTGGGCCCTACACCCCATGGGAGACTAGGAGAAGCACCTGGCTCCTGGCTTCAGATCAGCGCAGCACTGGCTGTAGCGGCCATTGGAGGGTGAACCAACGGCAAAGGAAGACCTTTCTCTCTGTCTCTTTCTCACTGTCTGCTCAGCCTGTCTAAAAAAAAAAAAAAAAAGTCAAATTGTTAAGTCAACAACATGAGTCACTGTGCACTTACTCTCCATGTAGGATCTCTGTCCTTAATGTGTTGTTCAATGTGAATTAATAATATTTTACACTTTATATTTCTGTGTGGGTGCAAACTGTTGAAATCTTTACTTAATAAACAGTTGGTCTTCTGTATATAAAGAGAATTGAAAATGAATCTTGGAGCGAATGATATGGGAGAGGGTGTGGGAAATGGGAGGGTTGCGGGTGGGAGGGAAGTTATGGGGGGGAGCCATTGTAATCCATAAGCTGTACTTTGGAAATTTATATTTATGAAATAAAAGTTGAAAAATATTACCCTGTTTAGAATGTATGCTTTTAAATTCATTGCAAAAATCAGATGGCTGTGATGTGTGATTTTTCTTCTAGGGTTTCTATTCTGTTCCATGCTTTTGGGACTGCTTTTATGCAAGTGGAATATTTTAATTACTGTAGCTTTGTAATGTCCTTCAAAGTCAATTAATATAATGCCTTTTGTTTGATTTTATTATACAAAATTGCATTGGATATTTGAGGGTTTTGTTTTTGTATAAAAATTTTAGTAATATTTTTTCTATTTATGTGAAAAATGTTACTGGAAGTTTTTCTTATAGACATTGCATTGTGAATTACTCTGTAAGTGTTCATATTTTAATGATGTTGATTCTTCAAATTCATGAACGTGGATGTCTTTTCCTTTATTTGTGTTCTGCTCAATTTCTTTTATCAATTATTTATACTTTTCACTGTAGAGAGCTTTTACCTCTGGTTAAATTTGTTCTCAGGTTCCTTTTTAATAGTGGAAATTGGAATGCCTTCTTGATTTCTTTTTCAGATGACTTATTATTGATAATAACAAGACTACTGAATTTGCACATTACTTTGTGTCTGATAACTGCTGAGTATGTTTATTAATTCTAGGAGCTTCTTGGTGGAATCTGGAATCTTTTGTACATAAGATCATTCACTTTATTACTGTGGCAATTTGACTATTTCCTTTCCAATTTGGATGTGCTTTATTTTTTCTCTTGTCTGTTTGCTCCAGTAGGGACTTCCAGTATACTGTTGCATAAAAGTAGTGAAAGTGGGTATCTTGCCTTGTACTAGAACACAGATAGTAAGACTCATCTTTTTCTCATTCAATATGAAGTCAACCATTGATTTATTACATAGGAGCTTTATTATGTTATGTTGGGGTGTGTTCCTTCTATAACTAAGCTGTCCAGCGTTTTTTATCCTGAAAGGATCTTGAATTTATCAAATGCCTTTTCTGCATCTGTTGTAATGACCACGTGGGTTTTGTCTTTCATTCTCTTGATGTGGCGTATCACATTTATTGATTTGCATATATGCAATTGTCCTTGCATCCCTTAGAGAAACCTCACTTGATCATGGTGAATGATCTTTTAAATGTTCTATTGGATTAAGTTTGCTGGTATAGGATTTTTATTTCTATGCTTATCACTGATATTGGCCTGCAGCTTTATTTTATTGCTGTGTTTGTCTGGTTTTGCTATCAAGGCAATGCTGTCCTCAGAGTGAATTTGGAAAAATTCCATTCAGTGCTACTTTTAATTTAAGAAGGATGAGTGCTAATTCTTCTTTAAAAATGTGACTGAACTCAGCAGTGACACCATTTTCTCCTGAACTTTTCTTTAATGGCAGATTTTTCTTTAATTACTAACTCAATCAAACTACTCATTATCAGTTTGTTTGGGTAGTCTGTTTCCTCAAGATTCATTCTTGGTAAGATATATGTATACAAAAATGTGTCCATTTCTTTTAGGCTATTGGGTATACTGCCGTATAATTGTTCACAGTATCTCCATGTTCATCTCTGATTCTACGTATTTAAATCTCTCTCTCATTTTTCTTTGGTTAGTCTACCTAAGGGTTATCTATTTTGTTTATCTTTTCCAGAAACCAGTTCTTGGTTTAGTAGCTTTTTCTGTCACTTGTTTGTGTTTTAAGTTTTATTATTTATTTCCATCTACAAAGTTTGGATTTTATTTCTTCTTGTTTTTCTAGTATAAAGAGCAGTTATATGCTGTATTTTTTTAGATTTTTTCTGATTTTTTTTCATATAGGCATTGGTTTCTATAAACTTCCTTCATAGTATTACTTTTGTTGTATCTCAAAGGTTTTGGTATGTTATTTTCCATTTTCATTAGTTTCAAGAAATTTTTAAATTTCCTTCTTTAGTTTGTGTGGTTTCTGATGTTTTCTTGTTTTTGATTTGCAATTTTACTGCATTATAATCAGAATGATACTTGGCGTGATTTCTATTATCTTAAATTCATTGAGACTTGTTTTTGTCCTAATGTATGATCTATTTTGGATACTGTTCCAAGTAGTGTTCAAAGATTGTGTATGCTCCAACTGTCAGATGGAAGGTTCTGCAGATGTTGGTTAGGTCCAGCTGATGCAGGGTGCGAGTTAACTCTGCTCCTTGCTGATGTTCTGTTTTGATGACATGTCTACTTCTCAGGGTGGGGTATAAAGGTTCCTACTGTTGTATTGGAGTCTATCCTTCTCTGTAGGTCTATTAATGTTTGCCTTATGTATTTGGAAACCTCAATATCCTCTAGCTGGATTGAACCCTTTATCGTTATATAATGTTCGTTCTGTCTCTCTTTATTGCTTTTGAGTTAAAATCTTTTATTTGATAGAAATTTGTATACTCTCGCTTTATTGTGAGTACACTTTGAGAGGAATTTCTTGTTGCATCCTTTCACTTTTGTATATTTGTGTCCTTGGAGATGGAGAATGTTTCTTGTAGCTCTAGCTGGGTCCTGTTTTCTAATCCATTGGTCACTCTAGGTCATTCAGTTTAAGGATTCAGTCTATTGACATTTAGGGTAACTGTGTAGAGGTAAGGTCTTACCTCTGTGATTTTAATACTTGTTTTGTGATTCTATTTTCCTTTCCTCTTTTGTTCCTTCCTTCCTTCTTTCCTCACCCCCCCCTTTCTTTCTTTCTTTCTTTCTTCTTCTTCCCTCTCATGAGTTTTAATCATGGTTAATTGATTTGTGTTATACTTTGATTTCTTGCTTACTATTTTTGGAAAGCCTATTACTGGTTCTTGTTTTGTGGTCACCATAAACCTTAGAAAAAGTTTTTTTTTTTTTTTTTTTTTTTTTTTTTTTACTACTACAAGGTGTTTTGAATGGGTAACAATTTAACATTGAGTTTAAAATTAGAGAAAGATATGAGTAAAAAACCCAAGAGATAAGATATCAAAATAAAGAAGTCAACATTTGTGTTCCATTCCTCACCACACTTTGAATTTTTGATACTACATTTGACTTATTTCAACATTCCCTATTAATATTTAATGTCCTTATTAACATTTTAAGACTTTGCAGTAAAGATACCGGAGGTATATACATCATATTTAAAATATTAGAGTATTATTGATGTCTTTCTTAAGTTGCTTGTGCCAGTGGGCTTTCTGTCTGTTGAAATTTTCACGTTATATGTTGGGATCTCTTGCTTTGAGATTGAAGAATGCACTTTAATATATCTTTTAACATGGATCTTGCCTCTTGGAATGCCTTTATTTTTCCCTTATATCCTATGGGTAGCTTTATGTATCCAGTATTCTTGGTTGGCATTTTTCCCTTTGTTACTGTAAAGATCTCATCCTGATCCCTCCTGGCCTATAAGGTTACTCAAAAGTCTTCAGTCTGACCAATTGGGACCACTTTACATGTTATCTGCTTCTTTGCTCTTGAAGCTCTGAGAGTCATCTCTTTGTCTTTAACCTTGGAGAATCTGACAATAATATGCCTTGGATAGATTTGAGTGATTTGAGTCTGACTGGAGGCCTATGACCTTCCTGTTACTCTATAGTTGTATCTTCCTCTAGGTTTGGGAACTTTTCTATCATTATGTCTTTCAGTGTGTTTTCTAACCCTTTGCATTAGAAGTCCCTCTTGAATACCAACAAAAGGATATTTACTCTTTTCATGCTATCCCATATTTTCCGTGAATTCTCTTCATTACTCTTGATTCTTTTTTCTTCTTTGTGCGGTTCCAAATAACCTGTTTTCAAGTTTATTACTTCTTTCTTCTGTTTGTTCAATTCTACCATTGATGCCTTCTATCAAATTCTAAATTTCACTTAGTGTATTTTTCAAGTGAAGGATTTACTCTTAATTTTGTTTGATTACTTTCATCTCTCTATGAAATTTCTTTGTTTCTATTCAATATTATATTGAATTATTTCTCTGTATTATCTTTAATTTCACTGCTTTCTTTATGATTTATTTATTTATTTATTTATTTAAAAGAGTTTCAAAGAGAGAGAGGAGAGACAGAGAGAAAGATCTTCCATCCACTGATTTATTACCCATATGACCACAATGGCCTGAGATGGGCCAGGCCAAAGCCAATGGACAGGAACTTCTTCTAGGTTTCCCATGTGCATGTAGGGGTCCAAGGACTTGGGCCATCTTCTGCTGCTTTCCCAGACATTTGCAGGGAGCTGGATCAGAAGTGGAGCAGGCAAGATACAAATTGGTGCCCATATGGGAATGTTTGCACTGCAGATGGAAGCTTAACCTACTATAGTACAGGACCAGCCCCTATTGAGTTTTCTTAAAAGAGCTATTTTGATATCTTCATTTGAACATTTAGAAATTTTAATTTTTACGTGACTTGTTTCTGGCATCTCATTTTGCTCTTTAGGAAATTCATTAGTCAGTTTTGTCATTGCCCTGATTTAAATACCTGAGAGGAGCTCCTTTGGAAAGAAAAGGTTTGTTTTAGCTTATACCTGAAGACGTCCCATCAGATATACCTCTCAGATGTCATAATTAGATAATATCACTGTCCTTACTCCTTCACCCATTAACATTAAGACAGTGGTTTAAACATCTCCATGAGCTTTGGGGAGACAAACCCTACTCAGTCAATAACAGGTGAGGTCATGGTTCCCTGGAAATTCTTGGTGCTTCTTAGTGTCCAATGATGTCTGCTCATTGAAAGATCTGGCTTTATTTGTGACTACTTTTCTAGAAATACATTTATTTTTTACATTTATTCATTAACTTGAAAGTTGGAGATACAGAGAAAGAAGGAGAAACACAGAGAGTGGTGTCTTCCAATCACTTGTTCACTCTCCAGATGGCCACAATGGCCAGAATGGACCAGGCTGAAGCCAGGAGCCAGGAGCTTCATCTAGGTACTGAAAGTGGGTACAGCAGCACAAGGACTTGGACCATCTTCCTCTTTTTTTTCCCAGGTACATTAGCAGGGAGATGGATTGGAAGTCCAGCAGTTGGGACATGAACTGAAACCCATATGATATGTGGGCATCACAGTCGGTGGCTTTAACCGCTACACCACAACATCAGTCCCCTTTGTAGAAATTCTAAACAGCCTGTTAATTTTTCTTGAGCCAATGGATACTTCTGCCATTTTAGCACTAGATAGCACACTAAGCCTTGGTTGCCTCGGGTCCATTGTTGGAATGGTTTTACTGATTCAGTCTTACAATGCTCTCAAAACTCAAATTTAGTCCCAATCCGTAGTTGATGTGTTCTTCAATACACACTGAGAAAGTGCCCAAAAAGGCCTAGTCCATCCCCTTGAGAATTTCCCTGGACCTGTGTTAGACTCTCTCTGTCCTTGTCCTTGGATGCTTTAATGCGAGTTCACTGGAGCCCTCAACTCATCAAGAGCCATGCTACATGGGTATGAGACCAGATATGACCCTGCTATGGTCTCTCTGTTGCTAAGATGGGCTCACTTCCCAATGACACATCTATCAGCCACTGATGATGTTGGCTTGGATGTAAAATTGCTTAAATGGGAAGCAGATTCAGGGGCCCTGTCTGCAGGCACTGGCTCGGGACATGGGCATTTATGATCTGTTCAATGCTGAGTTTTATCGGCCTGGCTAAGTCCCAAAAACAGTACTGTGATTTCTTCCTGCCTGGTCAAGATTGAATGAGGGATGACAAACAAAATCCTTTACAAATTCAGGCAGGCCCTATTTGGGTCACATCAGGATCTCAAAATCACCAAGCTCTATGCAACCTTGGGATGCACATCAGATGTGTAATGTCATAATACATCCCAAACATGTCTGTTTTATCAGGGCACTTGATTCTGCCTGCTACTGAGACAAGTCCAGAGACTATCCACATGCACTTGCCTCTGGATACAAACTGTTGTGATCCATGCAGAGTTGGACTTTCTAAGCCCAGCACTAGTCCTCTGACACAGTCCTGGGCATTATTCTGCCTACTCAGTATTGGAAGAAAATGATGAAAGCAGTCATCTGATCATGTAGACTGGGCACAGGCTGATCAAACTTGGGTCCTACTGTCATAAGTCTCTACCAATAACTGGAGATGTTCTGCACACCCTCCTGAGACAGGTAGTGACACACACCAGAATGAGTCCGACTCCTGTAGGGAATAGTTCTCTGATTCTGGAAATGCATAGACGCTCAGTCTGTCAACATTGGTAGGGGTCCAGAGGCCTTGGGCTTTATCAGGTGCAGGATCTCAGCAGCTGGCTTGGATCTGAACTCTGAGGCACAGTTCTAAGCTCCCTCTCCTGTCTTCTCTGCTGGCAGCTAGGGGAGGTGTGGCACAGGTTGTCAGGTTGTGAAAGCTGCAAATAATCCCTCCATAGGCGAGGTTCTGGGAGCCAGGGCAGGGAGGCACTGTCTAGCTGAATTATTCCCCAGTGGGCTTGGCTCTGGGATTCAGCTGACTCTCCCTGCCCCATTCAGGAGGCCATTGTCCATGCCACACTCATTACAGCTGGCAGACCTGAAAGTTGAAACAGGAACTCCTTACTGTCTGCCATGAGAGTTTCCTTACGATTACAGCAGAAGAGGCACTGTGGTCTGTCATCTAGCTTCTGCAGCTCTGTGACGATGACTTGGCATGTATATATCCGTTCACACTAGTAACTAAAGAAGTGGTCACTGGGGCATCTTGCATATCCACCATCTCGATGTCAAACCCAATCCAAAGTTATTCTTTCCAAAATTTTATTTATTTGAGAGAGAAAGAGAGAGAATATTGAGAATATCTGCTAGTCACTGGTCACTCCCCCAATGACTGCAATGCTAGGAGCCTAGAACTCCATTCCGGTCTCCCGTGTGGGTGGCAGGGACCCAAGTGCTTGGGCCATTTCCTGCTACTTTCTCAGGTGCATTAACATCACGGTGGATTGCAAGTGGAGCTGCTAGTACTCAGACTGGCACTTGCATTGCTTAACCTGCTGTGCCACAACACTAGATGCCAAAAATTTTGATGAATTTGGAGAGAGGGAATTTTGTTCCTGATAAAGATTTGCAATTTATTTTTGGTTACGTTGGGAATGCTGGTTTGCTAGGTAGGTTTTCCAGGTACTAAAGTGTCAATTTTTTACTGTTAGGGTTTATTGATTTTCAGGTAGATTTAAAAATAATTTTCCGTTTACAGATGGTAGTATTAATACTTTATGAGGACAACTTGTTTGTCTGTGATTTAGCAGTATGTTGTTCATAATCTATGAAAATCACAGTTGGATGTTTTCTAACATTACCTTTTGTCAGGAAACAAACACAATATAATCTACAGTGAGGCAGATGCCCCAGACATAATTTTAGCACTGTCAACATGCCTTTTTTAGCATTGGTGTGTTACTGTGAAGTCAGTGATGTATAAAACTGCCATACTGCTTTGGTTCTAATTAAAAAGATCAGTGGTCTATGACAATCAATGTGAGAGTTTCCGAAGAACTAGGAGCCCAAGGATGAAACCAGGGGGAAGAGATAGGAATAGTAAGGGGAAGCTATGTAGTGTGCATATATTTACGATATACCAGGCATGGTCTTGGATATGTAAGTGGGCAACAACTGTAGTCGTGTGTGTATGTATAAGCGTATTGAGTAACATTGGACTTAGGATAGCAGAGTAGCATCCATGGGTATGCGATGAATTCAGATTCTGAATCTGATTTTAAGTTGAAATTAGGCTGGATGTGGACTCTCAGAGAACAATCTAGTATGACTTCATGTTTGTTTTGCATTGTAAACTAGAAGAATTGGGTTGCCACTTGCTGAAGGGTAGGAGGCTGAGGGTCACAAATTGAAGATGGCAAGGAAATCAGAATTTCAATTTTTCGCACATTAAATGTGAGAAGCTATTAGTTATTGAAGTGGTTATCTTGACAAGCATTTAGATACTGGATCCAAAGTTAGGAGAAAAAGTACAGGAAAGACATACAAATTTGAGGGTTACCACAGAGATTGCTTTTAAAGCCATGTGGAAGGAAAGTGGTAAGTTTGGAAATGAGAGAAATGGAAAAAGAGATTCAAAAACTAATCCTGAGCCCTACTCCAAAATTAAGTTAATTAAGATGAAAAGAAATCCAAAAGGAGATGTAATCATAGCTATATGTTGAAGATCACAAGAGACTCTAGAGAAAATACCTTATAATATGCCTGTCAAAAATAGTCTTGGCCAGGATATCAATCGGTGACGATTACACTTCATCCATTTTCCCACTCCTATTGCTTGAGGTTACTCACTAAACTTTAGGGAGACACATATGATTCTTACAACTGATTGAGTTGTCTATACTTGGATAATTTGGAGAAGGAAAGCATCTGCTGAGAAGCCCTGAATCTGTATCTAGTGGGGTAGTGGTAAACTTTACACCTGCTTGACCTCAGATCTCATCACTCTGGCCAACTATACCATGGGCTCTTCATCAATACGCAGTTGTTCACTTTTTTATTAACCACTGAAGATTGTACATTTTTCTGGTTTTATTTTTTCATTTTTATTGTCCTTTTACTTAACATATATATTTATCTATAGTGTTTTTATGTTGCCTCTACTAACTGATTATATAGACTTTCTATAATTATGTATAAAAGTTATATAGACTTTCTCCCTGCAATGGGCTTTAGTAGGCAGAGGTTATCTGATTAGTATTTTAGCTGTTGTTCTACTCCTGCAACCCAGCTGTAGTTTTCTGTTTTTGTTCTGCAATCTATTGGTCAGTGCCAAAGGGGGTAATTTCTAGGCCTTTTTAGATTAAAAAATAAATTGTGTTATGAGCTAAATTGTGATTTCCTTCACTGAGCAGAAACTTGCCAATAAAATTCCTTCATTGCAACATTAAATGTACCCTCTATTTATGAACTCCATGAGTTTAAAATTTGTAACTGCATGATTTTCTTAAACTGCCGTGTTTAGATGTGTCTTCTCAATAAGTGGATAATACAGGTTTCAGCACACAGTCGTTTGAAAACAGAAGAAACATGAAATCTTGTTTGAAGAGAAAATACATACTTTGTTTAATTATGTATAATTAAACCTAACTGAAAATCAACCAAGACATTGTATTCAGCTGGCAGTGATGGGGGAGACACCTACAATCTTCCTGATTTAAGAGAGGACCTTGTTCTCACATGAAAGCAGGTACTGCATAGTTTAGCAGAGAAAGAACTAATAGCTGTTGTTGATGCACCATTGTAGCTGTCATGCTGGAGCAAGAACACAGCCACTATCTCTATGAGTAGGTGTTTCATACATAAATGAGGCCTCGTCTCAACTCAGTCTATAGACGAGGGAATGACTGGTCCACATATTAGTACTTGAACAAAAATCAAATCCATGCACAGATATTTGACATGGAGCTTCTGAAGATGTGTTTATAATCCTTGTCAATCTTCATATCATGCCAGAAAAAATAGACTATTAAAATAGTAAATGGAAACCATGATTCAAGCCAAGGCTTGCCTCACATACATCTCCATATTCTTTCTTTCTTTTTTTTAAGATTTATTTTATGCAGTTGAAATACAGAATTAGAGAGAGAGAGGTAGAGGTAGTGATAGAGAAAGAGAGAGAGATGTCTTCTATCTGCTGATTCAATTCCCAAATGGCCATAACAGCCAGGGCTGGGCCAAACAAAAGCTAGGAGCCAGGAGCTTCTTCCAGGTCTCCCAGGTAGATGCAGGGGCCCAAGGACTTGAGCCATTTTCTACTGCATTCCCAGGCACATTAGCAGGAAGCTAGATTGGAAGTGGAATAGCCAGCACTCAAACCAGTACCCAAATGGTGTGCTGGCATTGCAGGTCAGGGCTTTATCCTGCTGTGCCACAGTGCTGGCCCCTCCGTATTCTTTCTATTGCTTTGTGCTGTCTCTAGCATGCATCTATCAGGCTAACACATAGACCAGAGGGAAGTTAGGAGACAGGACTGGCATTGTCGCATAGTGGGTAACACGGCTGTCTGCAGCACCAGCATCCCACGTGAGCAGTGGTTTGAGTCTTGGCTGCTCCATTTCTGATCTACCTCCCTGCTAATGTTCCTGGGAGAATGGCCTAAATGCATGGGCTCCTGCACTTTTCATCACTCTAGGCTCTAGATTGGTCCTGGCTTCAGCCATTGTAGCTGTTTGGGGAGTGAACCAGTAGATGGAAGATTCTCTCTCTCTCTCTCTCTCTCTCTCTCTCTCTCTCCTCTCTCTCTGTAATTCTCACTTTCAGATAAATAAATAAATATATAAATAAATCTTAAAGAATTTAGGAGTGACAGGAAAATGTCCTAAATATCCTCAGTTCATAGTGATTTCAATCAACATATATCCACTACTCTGCTACTCTTAGAACAACATTGGTGTTGAATGATTATTTTCCCTGATACTGAGTTTGTGAGTCAACACTCTATCTCGTCTGCAGTTCAAATGGGAAGGTCCTTGCATTGAGCAATCTTATCATTGTCATTGTATTGCCAACCCGAGAAAGTGGAATCATTCCTCAAGTACTGCTGGTCCAGTTCTTGTTATGTACGGCACTAGCCGTGTGCTAGAGGCTAATGACCACCATACAAGATGAAGTATGAAAAGCTCTTTCCCAGGAGGAGGAAATGATGGAGTTGAGGAAAAGCCAAGGATCACCTAATGCATCATGGGGCACCTTGATTTAATGAACGAGGGAACTGAGACAGTGTCATGTTACCCACGAAATCCAGGCATCCTGACTCTAGGATTCACTGCTCTATACTAGGGATTATGATGTCAAGAGGGGTGCTTTGGGTACTGTGATTAAAGATTCTCATTCACCAGGTCCTGCTTTATATGGTTTTTTGAATAAATGCAAAACCTTATTTCCTACATTGCCAAGCCAAATGACTTTGTGGTGAAAAGTTTGTAGTCGTTTCTGGCCGGAAGCAATAGAAACTCCATGTGCAGTTACTTAATATTGCTCCTCATTTGCAGTAGGTACCTCAGTAGAGTCTTCCTTTTGAGCTGGCAAAGCCAAGGATTGAAGCAGGATGGATTCCTGCTGCTTAAGGACAGCTTTCTTGGAATTTGTTAGAAATAGACCTTGGTTGCATTGATCTGCTTGTTATGAAGTTCTTGGGAACTCATGAAAAAGTCTATTGAATGCTGGCCAATTCAAGTGCTTAAAGATGCTAACAAATAGCCTAGGTCTTTGTGAATACCATAGTCAAGGATCATAAACAAAATAGGAATTTATAACTAATCTATAAATATCAGACCACTCACTGAAAGTCAGATGCAAGTAGACAGCCTCACCACTGGGGAATTGCTAGTGTAAATAGAGGAATGCGTTGTAGGGCCTGGTACTTCTGCTTTGGCATGAATGTGTTTTATTCCCTTTTAGGATTTCTTCGCCTTCTATGGCAACTACAATGTCACATTTAGAAAAGGAGAAATGCATATTAGAATGTAAAAATAGAATTCTCTCCTTCAGTAGACACCACCTGCTCTGTGCACAGTCTCTCATTCTCTTTTTAATTTTAGCAAAGTGCATTTGACAAGATTTTTCTGTCTGTGGAATGCTGTCAATGAACAAAGTGCATCTGCTTTATTCTGGGGAAATGCTGTCAGCAATGATAGTCACAGATCAGTGACACTGTAGGGTAATGGAGGATAATCAAATGATGCCTTTGGACTAGCAGAGTGATTAGAGAGTCATTCATTGGCTCTTGGAGAATTCTGTCTGCCTGTTTAAAATAATTTAAATGTATTGAGGTAGAGATTCTTAGTTGAAAGTTCTTATATATGTAGCCAGCTGATTATTATTTTTTAAAAAAGAAAGCAATGTTTATGGAGCAGCTTGATAACACTGAAAACAATTGGTTTGCTTTGTAGTTACCCAGAAAAGATTATTTGCTCTTATGTACTTTGGCACTGGGGACATAAACTGTTGAAGAGTTGCTTTCCCTGATAAAGTGGCACTGGCACAAAGTGACTAACAATCGCATAAGAAAAACCACATAACAGAAAGCTCCATCAAAAGATTTCCTATTATTTTTATATTAATTAACAGCTAGCAATTGCACATATTTAGAGGGTATAATGTGATATTTCCCTTCATGCTGGTGTATGATCAGATCAGGATAACTATATACATCAACTTAAGCATTTATCATTTCTTTTTTTTTTTTCTTTTTTCTTTTTTTTTTTTAACTTTTATTTAATGAATATACGTTGCCAAAGTACGAATAATGGATTACTATGGCTTCCCCCCCATACCGTCCCTCCCACCCACAACCCTCCCCTTTCCCACTACCTCTCCCCTTCCATTCACATCAAGATTCATTTTCGATTATCTTAATATACAGAAGATCAGCTTAGTATACATTAAGTAAGGATTTCAACAGTTTGCTCCCACACAGAAACATAAAGTGAAAAATAATAGATGATTTTTTTTAATGATGATGAAATCAGATCAGACCTATTGTCATGTTTAATCCCAGTGAGAGTCAAGTTGGGAGTTGATAGTTTCTTTTCTTTTCTTTTTTTTTTTTTTTTTTACAGAGGATCAGTTTAGTATGCATTAAGTAAAGATTTCAACAGTTTGCACCCCCATAGAAACACAAAGTGAAATATATTATTTGAGTACTCGTTATAGCATTAAATCTCAATGCACAGCACATTAAGGACAGAGATCCTACATGAGGAGTAAGTGCACAGTGACTCCTGTTGTTGACTTTACCAATTGACACTCCTGTCTATGGCATCAGTAATCTCCCTATGCTCCAGTCATGAGTTTCCAAGGCTATGGAAGCCCCTTGAGTTCTCCGACTCTTATCTTGTTTAGACAAGGTCATAGTCAAAGTGGAGGTTCTCTCCTCCCTTCAGAGAAAGGTACCTCCTTCTTTGAAGACCTGTTCTTTCCACTGAGATCTCACTCACAGAGATCTTTTGCCAGAGTGTCTTGGCTTTCCATGCCTGAAATACTCTCATGGGCTTTTCAGCCAGATCTGAATGCCTTTAGGGCTGATTCTGAGGCCAGAGTGCCATTTAGGGCATCTGCCATTCTATGAGTCTGTTGAGTATCTCACTTCCCATGTTGGATCACTCTCCCCTTTATTTATTCTATCGGTTAGTGTTAGCAGGTACTAGACTTGCTTATGTGCTCCCTTTGACTCTTAGTCCTTTCATTATGATCAATTGCGAACTGAAATTGATCACTTGGACTAGTGAGATGGCATTGGTACATGCCACCTTGATGGGATTAAATTGGAGTCCCCTGGTATGTTTCTAACTCTACCATTTGGGGCAAGTCAGCTTGAGCATGTCCCAAATTATATATCTCTTCCCTCTCTTATTCCTACTCTTATGTTTAACAGGGATCACATTTCAGTTAAATTTCAACACTTAAGAATAACTGTGTATTAATTACAGAATTAAATCAGTCATATTAAGTAGAACAGACAAAAAAACTACTAAGAGGGATAATGTATTAAGTTGTTCATTAACAGTCAGGGCTATGCTGATCAAGTCACCGTTTCCCATAGTGTCCCTTTCACTTCAACAAGTTTCCTTTTTGGTGTTCAGTCAGTTGTCACCGATCAGGGAGAACATATGGTATTTGTCCCTTTGGGACTGGCTTATTTCACTCAGCATGATGTGTTCCAGATTGGATAAAGAAATTATGGGATATGTACTCTTTAGAATACTATACTGCAGTAAGAAACAACGAAATCCAGTCATTTGCAACAAAATGGAGGAATCTGGAACGCATTTATCATTTCTTTGTGGCAAGAACGTCAACATCCTCTATTCTGTCTGTTTGAAACACATAATGCATTATGCATTATTGTTAACTGAATCCACTCCACTGTGCAACAAGACACAAGAATTCATTCTACCTAACAAACTAGCATTGCATCTATTGACAAGCCTCCCCTTCTTTCCACTTCCCTACTATTTCTCCAGCCTCCCGTAGCTACTATTCTACTGTTTAACGTCTACGAGAAAGTGTCTCCATAATGATTGCTCTAGTTTAAATTCCATCCCATGGTGTATATAGGAGTTTCTCTTTTCTCACATTCTTTCCAGCATTTGTTATTTTGTGTGTTTTTAATATTAGGCAACCTAAAGGGGATTATGTGACATCTCCTTGTTTAGATTTCCCTCATAATCAGTGATGTTCAGCATTTTTGTCATATATCTGCTATTTGTCTTCTTTTGAGAAATTTCTATTTTTGTCTGTTAGGAAAACAGGCACAGAATAGAGAAGAGGCAGTATATGAATCTACAACCAGAAGGAATTTATTCAGAGAAAATAAATTCATAGAGGTGGGTGAAGAACCGCCCATGTGGACATTGATGGAACACGTGGCAGAAGGCCCTAATCCCAGGTGCTAGGCCTTTTTATATTTTAGTAGGGCTAGGGATGGCATGGGGGCAGGGGGCAGCAGACGGAGCTGAGTTTCTGGTCTTTCAGGTGACCGTGTTGGGCCTTGAGAACCTAGGACAGAATGCTGGGATTGGGTATGAAGGCAATAGGGTGTGAGACCCAGATGAGATCCAAGGGCAAGGAAGAAATTCCATTTTTATCTATCTTTTGTGCAATGAGTGAGAATGTCTGAGGCTTATGTCTTGTTCCATCAATCCTGACTCTGATAAGGAGAAAAAACATTGACTTCTCTCTGGCTGCCTTCTGTTGATATGGGGCATAGGCGTGGAGCAAGGACTCAAGTGGAGTCTACACTCTGGATCGGATTGTTTGAAGAAGAGCAGTCTTGTATTGCTCCTGTGAGATGGCTTGAGATTTAGCAGTTATTCATTCCTGCAAGAACTTCTTGAATGGGTTCATTATACATGGCAGAAATAGGAGCACTATGATTACGAGGACAAAAGGAGATACTAGGGACATTGCCCACGGTGGAAACAATGGCCAAAATGAGGCAGAGTTACCTTGTGAATAGCTCTCATTAGTGTGCCAACCTGAGAAATGGGTCCTGTGGAGTAGACTTAGATGAGGGAGATGCACTAGTTTTAATGAAGTAAAATGTACCCTTTGAGTTTGGCAGCGGTGGGAGTAGTCAGTATCACATGGTAGAGCCAGCTCCACTTTGGCTTTAGAGCAGCCTCTTTTCGTTTTAGATAAACCGAGCCACCAGACTGAGAGGCAGGGATATAGTCGGGAGGTACAGAGTGTGGTTTGGGTAGGTATGTATCTGTGTATGTCCTTAAGTCAGAGCGCATTTCAGTAAGAGGGAAAGTGAGAGGAGGAGGAATAGCTTCAGAGTTCTGTAGGGAAGGGAAGTTAGGTTAAAGAAAAGGGCTTTCACAGAGAATTTCAAAAAGGCTTAGCATTAAGGGCTTCTGGGAAGAGATCTGATTCTTAGCAAAGCTGAAGGAAGGAGTTTTACCCAGTCTACGTGGACCTGCACAGAGAGTTTAGTTAGAGCCTGTTTTAAAATTCCATTCATCCTTTCTACTTGACCTGAAGAAGGGGGGAAATAGGGAATGTGAAAATGCCGTGAGACATGAAGAGAGGAAAATACTATTTGAGTAATTTGAGAGGTAAACTCCGGTCCATTGACTGAATGGAAGCAGGCAATCCAAATCTTGGGATAATATCATTTAATAACATAGTGGAAACAGTGGAAGCTCTTTTTTTTTTTTTTTTTTTGACAGGCAGAGTGGACAGTGAGAGAGAGAGACAGAGAGAAAGGTCTTCCTTTGCTGTTGGTTCACCCTCCAATGGCCGCCGTGGCTGGTGCACCGCGCTGATCTGGTGGCAGGAGCCAGGAGCCAGGTGCTTCTCCTGGTCTCCCATGGGGTGCAGGGCCCAAGCACTTGGGCCATCCTCCACTGCACTCCCTGGCCACAGCAGAGAGCTGGCCTGGAAGAGGGGCAACCGGGACAGAATCCCGTGCCCCGACTGGGACTAGAACCCCGTGTGCCAGCGCCGCAAGGCGGAGGATTAGCCTAGTGAGCAGCGGCGCCGGCGGAAGCTCTTTTGTTAGTAGTGGAGAAAACTCCCCCACCCCCCACCCACCCAGAAGGTGTCCACCATCACCAGAAGGTAACATGTTCCCCTAACTGGGGGCATATGGGTGAAGTCAATCTGTCAGCCCTCTCCTGGGAGTGATCCTTGGTGAGTGGGGAAGGGCAGGGGGAGCTGATATTAGAATTGGGGTTAGCTGTTTGACAGGGGCTATGTGTCTGATATATGCAGAGTTTCTCTTATGGCAGGAGTTAGGTGTATATGTGGTCTCAGGAAATGAAGAAGAGGGTTTGAGTTTGAGTGATAGAGAGAATGGAGGTATTTTTAGAAAGGTAGCTTGGGGAGAAGGGCGTATTAGTTTTTCATCTAGAAACCACCATGAGTGCTTCCTAGACGCCCCTTCTGTTGGAATGGAGAGATCTCTAGGTTGAATACACAGGAACTAAGCTACAGAGAAAAGGCGGGATCACTTCCCCACAGGCCGTCGGATCAACCTTGTTGTTAGCTTCAGGCAGGTGTGGTTTACCTTTCTTGCAGCCCTTGCAGTGAATAACAGCAGCTTTTGTTGGCATTTGGACAGCATTAAGAAGACTTTTGATCAGCCTGCCGTTTATTATAGGGGTCCCTCAGGCTGTCAGAAAGCCCCTTTCTTGCCATATCTGGGCATTGGAATGGGTGAGATTATAGGCATATGAGGAATCTCTGTATATATTGACTGTCTTTCCTTTGGCTAAGGTGAAGGCTTGAATCAAGGCTAATAATTCGGCCTGTTGGGAGGTAGTGCCTTGAGGTAGGGGCCCAGCCTCTATGTCCCTATGCAGGGGGAGAGGAGGAGTGTCATCATGATGCCCCTCAATTATTGCATACCTCGCGGGAAGAGGAGGAGTTTTGGAAGCACTACCAACAGTGAACCATTCTGGGGCTTTGGGAATAGCAGTGTCTGTGAGGTGCTGAAATGTAGTTAGGGAAAAATCAAGGACATCAGGATAGGAATGAGGTTCAAGGGGATGAGAGACAGTGGTGGGGAGGAGAGTAGCTGGGTTGATAGAAGAGCAGCGATGAAAAGTAACAGTGGGCTGGGGAAGGGTAGAGTGAGATGGTGATAAACATTGAAAAGCCCAGTGGCTGAGGAGGTCTTGCAATCCATGAGAGGACCAGATTTGTAAGGGCTGATAAAGGCTTAGCTTCTGGACCTCCGGTATGGCTAGAACCCTTAGGCACTGGGACCAGCTTTGATAAATCCCATCTAATTGTTTGGAAAAATAGGCCACAGGTGTAATAGAGTCTCCAGCCTTTTGGGCCAGGAGACTGAGCGCTTGCCCCTTGGAGCTATGGATATAGAGAAGGAACGGTTTAGGAGGGTTAGGAAGGCTCAGGGCAGTGCTTGTAGAAGAACCTTCTTTAGGCTGTGGAATGGGTTCCCTAGGGAGGATGTCTCCTATGAGGACTCATCGAGGCTGCCTTTGGTAGCTTCATGGAGAGGTTTAGCAGTAAGAGAAAAGTTTGAAATCCAGCTGTGAAAATATCCCACAAGTCCCAAGAAAGAGACCAAGTCTCGCTTCGTGCATGGGAAAGGAAGATAATGCGTCACCTGCTTTCTGGCTGGAGGAAGTGAGTGTCTGGCATTGCAAGAAGTCCCAAGAAGGCAACTGAAGTAAAAATCAGATGAGCCTTCTCTGGAGATACCCTATAACCTTTCTCAGCTAGACAGTCTAAAAGGCTAGTGATAGGTTGGAGACGGGTCTCTCGGGAGGGGCCCCAGAAGAGATGATCATTAGCATATTGAAGAAGAGTGCTGGGTGACAGTGATAGGTTGGAGACGGGTCTCTCAGGAGGGGCCCCAGAAGAGATGATCACCAACATATTAAATAAGGGTGCTGGGTGACAGGTTAATAGAGGCTAGATCTGCCTGGAGGGCCTGCCAAAGGTGTGCCGGCTGTCTGGAAACCTTGGGGTAATACGGTCCAGGTGAGCTCTTGAGTAAGGAGAGTATCGGGGTCAGACCAGGTAAAGGTAGAGTGGTTGGTTAGAGGTGTTGAGAGCAATGGTGAAGAAAGCATCCTTTAGGTCCAAGCTGGAAAAAAAGAAGTCATAGGGAGTATTCGAGAGAGGAGAATGAAGGGTTTGGCACCATTGGGTATATGGGATGGACAGCGGCATTAATACATCGGAGATCCTGTACTAAACACTAAAAGCCATCTGGTTTTTAATCAGGAGCATAGGTGTGTTATGGGGGAGTGAGTGGGAATTAGTGTGTTAGCTTGGAGGAGGCAGTCTCTAATAGGTTTTAGACCTCTGTGGCCTTCTGAGCTTCAAGGATATTGGGGAACAGCAATAGTTTTGGTAGGGTCTTTTACAGAAATGTGAATGAGGGTATGGTGGGTGGCAATCGCCAGGTGGGAGGTATCCCACACTACGGGACTAACCAGGGGAAAGGAGGGAGTCTGGGGTGGAGAGGTGAAGACAGGAATGTCCGTAATGTGAAGTATGAAGGTTTGTGTTTTATCCCCGGTGGGAATGGAGATGGATGCCCCAAGCGGTCTAGAAGACTCCTGCTGAAGAGGGGGGTGGGGCCGTTAAGAGGGACGAGAGAGGAAAGGAGGGGTCTTATTAGCCATTCTGATTAGGCCTTTCATGTCAACAACAGAGACTGAGGAAGGAAGCAGTGGTCCGCAATATTCTTGTAAAACAGATAAACTGGGCCCGTGTCCACCAAGAAAGAAATTAGCTTGCTGGACAGTGCCCCTGTTACCCTCAGGCCCCTGGACTCATCCGAGAAGGGGGCTGCGGAACCTCATTCTGTTAAGTTGCACAGAGATGAGATGCCCTGTGCTGGAGGGGTTGAACAGAGGTCTGTTCCAGAAAGTGGGGGTTCCCTCCCTGGGGGCAGTCCATCTTCCAGTGCCTCCATTGTCCACACTTGGGACACAAGGCAGGGGGAGGCCTCGGGTCAGAGCAGCTCCTGGCCCAAAGTCCAGTACTGCCACACTTAATACAGGCCCCAGGAGGTCTAGAGCCTTGAACTGAAGTTGGCTTTGAGTTGGAGCAGGCCTTGCCCAGTGCCCAGCATTGCCACATCGATAACAGGGCCGTTGAGGGGTGGGTCTTAGCTGGCCACTGGGGTCTGGGTGGGTTACACAGGTGAGCATCTGACACTTTAGTTTTCTATCTGTCTCCTCCTGGGTCCTTAACTCCTGGTCTCTATTGTTAAAGCATCAAAAGCCACTTCTATGAGGTCCTTCTGGGGGTCTGTGGACCATCTTGTAGGTTTTGGAGTTTGCAGTGGATATCTGGAGCTGACTGTGTGGGAATTTAAACACAGCTGTTCCTCTGGGGAATTGGGATCGGTGTTGGTATACTTTGTCATGGCCCCCGTAAGGTAGGACATAAATAGAGCAGGGTTTTCTTGGGGTTCCTAGGAGACCTCTTGAATCTTCTCAGAATTAACCTGTTTATGGCTGTTGTTATCCATAGCCACAGCAGGCATGGGATCATGTGGTCTCAGGCCTATGGTCCCGGGTCCTAGGTTGGTGAGTCCACTCTGAGTTAGGGTTGGCTCTGGGGACACTCGAGTGGCCTCTGGGTGTCTGTCTGGGCCCTGGAGGTGCATCCCATCTGCATGCTGAAAGGCATCATGCCAGGTATGTTCAAATTTGTCTGGAATTAGGGTAGAGAATAGAACTAAATACAGATGGCTCCAGTTAAGCTGTAGGACTGAGTCAGGTGGAGAAATCTCTTAGATATTTGCAGGGATTCTCTCAGACGTTGCTCAGTCTAAGGTCTGATAGAGAGAAGGGCACATAGACTCTAACCCCTCAAGAGGAGGAGGGGTGTGGGTGGCGTCCTTCAGGGAGCACTTGTGAGGAGGAGGAGGTGTGGTGGGACCCCTAAGGCAGTAGGAGGAGGTGGAGTGGAATCCCACAGGGGGTTAGGTCAGAGAGGAGTCTGGAAGCTGAGCTCTGGAATTCCTTGGGGTGGGGGTTAGGGTGGGGCATCATCAGCAGGGTCAGGATCACAGAGCGGATGAGATGAGGGAGGGAATGGCAATGGGCCAGAAGGCATACAGTGAGATTTTTCTTCCTTGGGGAGAACTGGGTGAAGAGATTTGGGGGGAGAAGAAGATGAAATGGCGGCATTGCCCCTGCTGCTGCTGGTGGAGTGGAAGGGGAGGGGGTAGAAAGAGATAAGGCGGAGTGAGCAAAGGGGCCTGTACCTGAGATTCCACCTGTGGAGAGAGAAGGGGGAGGTGAGGATGTGGAAAGTTTAAGGGAGGGATCCAAGCCTTCTTCCTCTATGAGAACTTGGAGTGTGGAAAATTGACCCCGAAGGAGTAAGAAGGCTTGGACATAGGAGACCTCTGACCATTTGTCATTTCTCTGTGTAAAACTATTAAGGTCACAAAGAATTTGGAGATAAAGCTGCCAAATTCTGGCCATTTTGAGGCATTGTCTAATTCATATTGAGGCCAAATTTTATTACGGAGATTATTTAATCACTTCCGTTTTGTCTCTCTTTTTAGGCCTAGCTTGAACAAGCTTTTTAAGAGGCAGGCCAAAGGGGAGTCAGGTGTAACAGGAGAAATTTTGGAACCCATGGATTAGGCAAAATACAGCCTGAGGGGAGGAGGTCCTTTTCAAAGGGGTCCCCTGGGAAAAGATTAGCCCATTCAAGATCCGAAGTCCTGAGCAGAGAGCGAGAAATCCCAAGCTTAGACCAGCGTCCTGGTTCTAAGTGAGGGAAACTGCCTGAACACCCCAGGCCCTTCGAGGTGGGATGAACCAGCCACAAGTGTTGCCCCAGAGTGCTTGATGTAACCACGGCCTCTCTCACCAATCAGATGGGCTGAGAATGTGGTCTGATGTTGTGTGCAGTGATGAGACCCGGCAAAGGGCTCTGGCTGTCTATTCGTTGGGAAGATGAGAGTGACAAGGCCATTCGGGTCTCATACAGGAGGTTATTGGAGGATTGTCTCCCAGGCCTGTCCAGGTCACTCCAGGGACAGCCGGGGGGGATCCTGGAAGTTGCACACACACACACACACACCCACGTAGGAGAAGCCAAGTCAGAAATGAAAGTAGAAAGGGGGGTAGAGTTCAGAAGAAGGGGGAAAGGAAACTCAGCTCTTATCCAGAAGCCAGGTTCTTCACTCCCTTCCTCACGCTGGGCACCAAAAATGTTAGGAAAAGAGGCACAGAGTAGAGAGGAGGCAGTGCACAAGCTTACAGCCAGAGAAAATAAATCCACAGAGGTGGGTGACCAATCGCTGGTGTGCACATTGAGGGAACACGTGGCGACAGGCATGATCCCAGGGGCTGGGACTTTTTGTATTTTAGGAGGGCTAAGGATGGGGGTAGGGGCAGGGTGTAGCAGACGGAGGTGAATTCCTGGAGCTGGCCTTTCAGGTGGCTGTGTTGGGCCTTAGGAACCTGGGAAAGAATGTGGGGTGGGGTATGAAGGCAGCAGGGTGTGGGACCCAGTTGAGATTCAAGGGCGAGGAATAAATTCCGATGTTCATCTCTCTATTGGGCAGCGAGCAAGAATGACTGAGGCTTATGTCTTTGCTCCATCAATGTCTTTTACCCATTTTTATTAGGATTATTTTTTGCTATTGAGTGCTTTGAATTCTGTATATGATTTTGATATTAAAATCTTGTCAGAAATGTAGTCTGCGTGTATTTTCTTTCATTCCATAGGCTTTTTATAAGATTTCTGGCTCAGTATAACTGACAACTCTTTGTGTTTTATTTACTAAGACTGCTAGCCCCTTGAATAGTTTTATTGTCCTTTGTGTGTCAAACATCATCTAACAGGTAGCTTTATCTTTTATTGTGAATTTGTTTTCACTAGGAAAATGAAAACAAAATACAATGAAAGTGTGGTGCTACCTGTAGTTAAAAACGATAGATAAGATGGCTTGGAAATATATAAATTTAACTAGTAAATATATTGTGTATACATTTTGGCAGTATTATTGTAGATGTGTGTGTGTATATATATGTGTATATATATATATATATATAGTAGACTCATGCAGTGGGCAGTTGAACACTTTGAATATACTGGTAACATTGATGAATTTCTCTAAATGGAAGCACCCTTATAAAACTAATATTTTGCAGAAATCTGTGAACATCTTTATTCACAAAACAGTATCTAGACACAGATATTCTGCCTTTTAATTCTTAATCTCCTGCTATTTAATGATGCCTTAAGAGTTCCATCTTAATCTTGGGTACATACTTGGTTGATGAAATTCAAAAAGGATTGAGGTGGTACGCTTTTGGTCTAGCAGTTACGACGACCAAGACACCCGGGTTCAATCCCTGACCCTGGCCCCTGACTCAAGCTTCCTGCCCATGCAGACCTTGGGAGGCAGTGGTACGACTCAAGTGCATGGATTCTTGCTGCCACATGATAGACACAAATTGAGTTCTCAGCTCCCAGCTTTGCCTGCCCAGCCTTAACCAAGAGCATGGGTATCATGGGTAGGAAAGGAGAACATCAACCTGGGTAGAGGGCCTGAAACAGTTCACTTCCTGTTGAGATTTTCCCTGGATGTTTCAAGAAAGCTCATCTTGTAACATGGTACTGAAAGGGTCGGATCACCACAGAGTAAGCTGCAGGGACCCAGTCTGAGGCTTTTTAACGTGTATGTGTGCAGATGTGTGTTCTTTGAACAGAAAGTCTCCCCTCCCCACTCTCTTGTCTACATCTTGGACACCCTCCTAATCCCTGTTATAAAAGTCCTGGAAAACTTCTCGGGGAGGCAGTTTCCTTCGGGAACTATATCTTTCCACTGTATCCTTTCCTTGTCATGAGTAAATAAAGCTCCCCCTGTATAACACCCACTGGAGGCTGATCATTTGTTGATATCACAACTGAACAGACCCCTCGTGTCCACTAACACAGTCTTAGTCACTGAGGCCGTAGATGCAGCATTCTTGCGTCAGGGACACCTCCCCCAATGTAGGAAAAAAAAAAAAAAAAAAAAACAGCTATAGGCAGAAACCATAGGAGCTTTCCAGCAGGGGCTTCCTGGGCACAGGGTGATGGAGAGGGCTTTCTGAGAAACAGCACAATGCCACTAAGTCACCTGAAGCAAATCTAATGCATGCAGGTGTAACTCTGTGTACAGCTGCGTAAGTCGTGCTGTAGCTCCATTCTATCCCAACAAGATGAGTGCAGCCAAACGTGTACTAGGAAACCTGAAGTTGTCTGTGCTGGGATGTAGCACACAACGCCCTGCTTAGTTCAGAGCTGAGGATTTGGTGACAGACTCCTCTGGTGATGCTGGCATAAAATAGAATAAAGCTGTTTGCTGTTGAGAGCTGTGTTGTCCCACCTCCCTGTCTGATTTTCAAGCTGCATTTCTGGGGGCTTGTGTCCAGGATTTTTTAGATGTGTTTTCACCTCCTTTGTCACTGGGGTACAACTCCTGGAAAATCCAAGGACAGGTGACCTCACCTGGCTTCCCCAGACTACTTCCTCTGTGGATGTCTAGCCCGCCCCCCGCTGTGCCAGGGATCACACCCCAGGAGCACAAATGAGCCCAGGGAGGCACAGGAGGCAGCCGAGGGAGCACCACCTGTCGGAAGTGGTAGGAACCAGCGTTCATAAAGTAGTGGACCTGCCTCTTAGGAGGCAGAAGGGCAGCTTGATCAACTCCCAGAACTGCCAAATAGTCTCATAAAGTCGGAGGGAGGACCAAGGTGGCAGACACTCCACAGAGAGGCAAGCTGCAGATCTTAGGAACTGGGCAGCAGGTTGGAGATGGCATGTGAGTGCGTATGAACGAGAGGGGTAGCAGAAGAGTTCTGAGTCCACCTAAGGGCCACAGTGGGTGTGGCGTCTGAACTTCAGGCTGTGGTAATCCCCATACAGCTTGAAAGGCTCTGCCAGGCTCTCTGCCAAGTCCCTGACGCAAGAATGCTCCATCTACGGCCTCAGTGACTAACACTGTGTTAGTGGACACGAGGGGTCTGTTCAGTTGTGATATCAACAAATGATCAGCCTCCAGTGGGTGTTATACAGGGGGAGCTTTATTCACTCATGACAAGGAAAGTCCAGTTCAAGTGAGGATGTTAAACCCACCACCAACGCCGAGTGGTGCTGGATACAGCTCTGTGAGTAGAGTGACCAGTGATGGATGAAGTGCCTATTTTCCCTCCCATTTTGCCTCCTTGTGTGTTGCTGTTTTCTCTCAGAGGGAGGAAATGGGTGGCACACAGAGTAAATGCACCCCTACTACGTTACATGATCAAAGTTCTCAAATAGATGTTCTCAGGAGATTTTGGTGTAGAGCTGACTCCACACAAGCTGGGTATATTCTGTGAGTTACAGTGGCCTACTTTTGGGATGGAATGACCATCTGTGGAATCCCAAATAAAGATTTATTTGGTGAAGTTTACAGAATCATCATTATCAGAAAGCCAGTCCACCCTGACCGATTCCCCTACATTGACAGTTGGCTGAATGTAGTCAGCCTTTTTGGCCAAAGGTCAGTTTAGAACAACACAATAAGATTATGTTGGCTGGAGAAACCTCCCCTTCAAAGTGCCAGCCAAAGCCTAAAAGGTCCTATTTGTCTGAAGAGAAAAAGCCCATTTTAGTTGCTGACCCAGAAGAGGCTAAGGTTCCTCCACCTTATACACCATTATTTCTTCTGCTGCCATCTGCACCTCCTGTGCCCAGGGTGCCAGCTGCACCTGCAGCTTCAACCCCATCAGAGGCTCCACCCACCCCTGAAACATCCCTCCTCCAAAGCCATGGGAGATGCCCTTGGCTGTGACCACCCCTGAGCTTCTCATCTTGATCCCTCAGGGTCCAACTGAAAAGTGCCAGGAAGACCCCCCTGAAGGACCCCTGCCTTGCAAACAGCCTGAGATGTCCTGCAGATGCCATTAAGAGAGACCTGGGGACCCATGTTTAATGATGAGGCTGGGCACAGCCTTAAAGTTTTATGAAGGTGCACAGGGCACGGTACTCCATCTATCAGCCATTTTCCACCACTGACCTTCTAACTACCCCTCATACACCAAAAAGCCATGACTGATCTGATGCAATCCATCATCCAGACCCACAGCCCCCCTGGCCCAATTGTCACCAACTCCTGATTCTGTTCGACACCGAAGAACACCATCATTTTACCCAGGCTGCCTCAGATGGTTATAGGAAAACTCCCTGCCGTTAGTTTTCAAAACCCAGGGTTATGCTAAGACCCGCTTTCCAAAGGTCGACCCCAATTGGGGCTCCAGTAATGCTGATCAGATGCAGCTGCTCAGGCTGCATCAAGCGGCTCTCTTGATGGCAAGAAGGCAGGAGGGGAAGAAAGGCTATGAATATCATCAAAGTCTCAGAGATTCTTCAAGGACTTGAAAAGAGCCCTAACCAAATCTGTGAGACTGTGCGAAGCTTTCTGCCTTCACACTCTCTTTGACCCTGAGGCAAGTGAAAATCAGAGGATATTAAGTGGTGCTTTCATCAGCCAGGCCAAGGGGGACATCAGATGCAAACTGGGATGAACAAAACTCAGCTGCTAGAAGCTGCAGCCACTTTTTGTCAACCGAGAACAAGAGACCTGCAAGGAGGCACACCAGTAAATGAAATGAAAGGCAAATCTACTTGCCATGGCCCTCACCAAGTGGTCTGGTCACTCCCAAAGAAGTGTCCTGTCAGGTCCTTGGACAGGAAGAGGATGGAAGAGTGACAGAAACACCCAGAGGCCCTGCTGAGGTCTGGAACCAATGTGCCCGCTGCTGCCAGGAAGGTCACTGGGAAAATGAGTGCCCCCAGCAGTCAAGAGGGAATGGATAGTTACTCCAGAGACAATGCCAACTCACTCAGCGATTACTTGAGGCCCAGGGGAGGACTTTGTAGACCTGGCTGCCATGAACAATTATTAAGAAGACCAAGGCAGACAGGCTCCATCTCACTTGTTCCCCAGGAGCCCATGGTCCAAGTGACTAAAGGGAGCCAGCCCATTGACTTTATGGTAGACACAGGGACAGGGCACTTAGTGTTGACCCAGCCTGTGGGCCCCTTTCACAAATGCAAGTTACCATGGTAGATGCTACAGGGAGCTGAGTCCACTTCCCCTTCCTACTGCAACAACAGTGCAATATAGGGGCCATGAAATCATCCAAGAATTCCTACATCTCCCTGACTGCACTGTAGCTCCAGTGGGTCGAGACCTACTGGGGAAGCTATGAGCTCAAATAGCTTTCAGCTCCTGCAACAAAGTGGCTCTGACCCTTGGAGGACCAGAAACACAACTCATGACTCTCATGGTTCCATCCCACCCAAGAAAGAAGAATGGCAGCTCTGTGATCTCTTGGAAGAGCCCTGACAGGGTCCAAATCTCTCTTTAAAGTGCCTGGAGTATGAGCCACAGAAAGCACAGGTGATCTATGCAAAAACATTCTTCTGGTGGTGGTGGAATTAAAGTTGGGTGTAGGACCGGCCAGCCAGAGAAAATATTTTATCCACTGTAAGGCTCTGATTGGAATCCAAAACACCTGGAGAGACCGCTAAAGTCCAGAATCCTCCAGCCATGTCAGTCACTATGGAACACTCCCTTCCTGCCAGGTTCAAAGGTCAACAGGCTCGGTCAAGACCTATGAGTAGTCAACCAGGCAATGGTCACCTTGCCTCCTGTGGTCCCTAAGCCCTGCACTCTCCTGGGTCTCATCTCTGCCAAAGCTGCTTATTTTACTTGCCTTGACCTTAGGGATGTCTTCACCACCATTTGGCCCCTCAGAGTCAAGCAATCTAAGCCTTCCAATGAGAGAATCCTGATAATGCGACAAAGGCCAGCTAACCTGGACCAGATTGCCTCAAGGAGTCAAAAACTCCCCAACTATTATCAGCATGGCACTCGTTTCTGACTTAAAAGCTTTTCCAGCAGACCAACATGGTTGTGTGTGGCTCCACTATATGGATAACCTGCTTTGAGCCGTCTGGACACCACCAGAGGATTTCAAGAATGGAACCCACCTACTCCTCACCTTCCTGAAGGAGGCCGGCAACAAGTCTCAAGAGAAAAGCTCGAATCTGCCAAGAAAACGTAAAGTATCCTGGGTTTCATCTGTCACAAGGGTGGCATTGGCTTGGTCGAGAGAGAAGATAAGCAGTGTGAACAATCCTGACTCCTTCGACCCAATGCCAAGATGGAGAATTCCTGGGAGCTGCTGGCTTCTGCAGAATTTGAATTCCCAAGTTCTCTGTTTTGGCAAAACTCTTTTACAAGGCCACAAAGGGAGAGAGAAAAAGTGCCTTTCTGTGGGAGTAGGCACAGGAAGAGGCTTTTAGACAGATCAAACAGGCACTTGCAAATGCCCAGCTCTGGGGCTCTCTGACTTAACTAAGGCTTTATTCCTTCATGTGCATGAATTTGCTGGCACCATGGTCAAGCTGTTAACTCAGCTGTTGGGGTCTTGGCATTGCCAAGTGGCATATCTGTCTAAACAGCTCAACTCTGTCTCTCAAGGATGGCCACCCTGTCTCTGAGCCCTTGCTGCCATGGCTTTCCTAGTATCAGAATCTGAAAGCTGACTTTGGGGCAAGATCTAACAGTCTGGGTGCCTCACTCAGTCCTGACTCTAATGGAGTATAAAGGACAGCACTGGCTGACCAATGCCTGCATGGTAAATATTAGGGAATGTTATGTGCAAATCCCTGCATTTTCCTAGAAGTGGTAAAAACTTTAAACCTAGAAACACCTGGGTTTAAATGCCTGTCAAGCCAGACATGCTAGATCCAGACTGCACAGAGTCATGGATGAGGGGTTTTCAAGCCAGCCAGATCTGCTCAACCAGCCCTTTAAAGACCTAGATGTAGAATGTTTTACTGGCTGTAGCATTCTCATAAAAGAGGAAAAGAGTCTCACAGGACACTGTGTGGTAAACTTATACTGTACTATTGAAGTCAAACCCTTGCCTGTTGGAACTTCAGCACAAAAGATTGAACTCATTGCACTGACCTGAGCTTGCCAGCCAGCCACAGGGGTCCTTGTCAACATGTACACAGACTCCAAATATGTTTTTACTGTGTTTCATGTACATGGAGCCTTGTTCAGAGGAAACTCAAGAGGAAAGGACTTTAAATATGGGAAAGAAACATCAGGGTGCTAGACACCATGTGGGCACCCAAGCAAGTGGCTGTCATGCACTGTTGGGGCCATAATAAGGGGATGCCACTATGGCAAGGGAAAACCAAAAGCTGATGAAACCAAACTTGCAGCTGACAAGACACCAATAGAGTCCAATGCTTTAGTGGCAGCCCTGTTCCCCTGCCCCCAGGCAGAAAGGAACCCAAAGTACTCCTGGCACGAGTTAACTGGGTTCAGAACTGAAAGTGGAGCTTACCTCTCCAGCAGGTGGTAGAAATTTGAAGATGGCCAATGGCAGTCCCTTCCTTCTAGCCTGGCTTTTGTCAAGCAGTTTCATCACGGGACCCACCGCATGCGTGAGTCCACACTGGACGACAGTTGCAGGTTCCTAGACCCTTCAGCATTGCCCAGACAGTGTGCACTCAGTGTGAGATAAGTGCCCTTAACAGCCTCCATCAAGGGCCCGAGGTGCCCCTCCAGATACAGAGTATGGGAGGCCTGAGAGCTTGGTCATAGACTTCACTGAGCTTCCTTGTGTTCAGGGTTACAAAGATGCACTGATTTTCATGTGTATTTACTCAGGCTGGGCAAAGTACTGAAAAATCCCAACAGGTGGCTCCCCCATTCCTGCTAATGGAAATCATTCCGCTCTTTGGAATCTGGAGAACTATCAGATCTGAAAGTAGGCCCTGTTTGTACCAGAAATGGTACAGATGGTGGCAAAAAGACTAAAAATCTCATGGAAGTTAAACATGGCCCGCCAGCCCCAGAGCTGCAGAAAAGTAAACAGATGAACCAGACACTAAAGACCCAACTAAACAGACTGTGCTGGGAGACTCATCCACACCGGGTACAACTGTTACTGACGGCATTATTGAGAATCCAGTGCAGTCCTAGTAAACAGATTGGGTTCCCTCCTTTAAAAGTCCTCTGTGGGTGCCCTCCCCCAGTAGTCAAAGCAGTGCACAGGGACTTGGAGAAAATAGGCAGCCTGAACCTGAGACAACAATGCAGGCCCTCACTTCAGACCTATCCTTCATCAGTCACGTGAGCTTAACCATGGGCACCCAGCCTTAAGGAGATGCAGTATGGGTAAACAAGTGGAATGGGCAGCCTCGGACACCCCATGGAGAGTCCATGCGCTGCTGTCTTGTCCACCTCCACTGCACTTCAGGGTGCAGGGTGAAGCCAGCAGCCTGTGACTGGCATGGCTCATCGGGCCCAGGAATAACGTGTGAGCTGACCACCTGGAACAACCAGGCCATAGCGTGAGCCCTGCCGGGATGATGGCTCCAGAAGTGTTCCCAAGGACAACGGCCCTGCTTCATTCACCCCGGAAGCTGGTTGATCCACGCAGGAGCTTGAGGAGTCAGTCATCAGACAAACGGCATGGCCCATTCTTGTTCTCTGTGTTAATCCCCTGATGGCAATGCACTGTAACCCTAGCTTCCTACCTGTGCTTGGAGTTCTGGCCCTGCTTTCTGCCTTAGCCTTTTCTGAGTCTGCCTTGGCTGCTGGACTTGAGGCAAAAAACTCCTGCTGACGTTTCTTTATCTCTGTTGGGCAGGATGATTGTTTGCTGCTTCTGATTTGGCCCCTCCACATGGCCCCAGAGTCTTGCACCACATGCCTTGGCCCAGCTGGATCTGGAGAGGGTGTCACTACCACCCTGCTTTACTGTACTCGTTGTTCCTGTCAGCGAACTGTTTCAAGGGTCAGTTCTTACAACGGGACTACTTACTCCATCTGCCAGAACAAAGCAGAACTAAGAACATAGCTACTTGCCTGCAAAAGGGTGTTGCACCAGCAAACTGCACCATAGGAAGCTGCCACCCAGTTTATTCCACTGTCACCAGCTTGTCTGATCCTTTATGTAAAGATAAAACAACATGGAGATGGGATTGCCTATCTACTGATGGGGTACTGACCCTGGGACTATCCTATGCTGCAAGAGAGTTAAAATGCCACTCTAATCTTCACCCTTTAAGGTCTTTGATTCCATTTATAAAGAATTTACAAAAGAGCTCCCTGCCATATCTACTACAGCTAAAAACTTGTCCTGAACTTGGCAGAAACCGTGATTCAGTCTCTGAATATCTGTGCTTGCTATGTCTATGGGGGGAAACAATATGGGAGATCAGTGGCCTTGGGAGGCTGAAGAATTAGACCCTTGTGTGCCTTATAATGAAAGTAAACTTCCCTGTGCAGATACCAGGGTGTGGACACTAAAAAACTCAATTACTGGAAAATGCTGTCTTGCCTGTTGGGGAAACAATGTAATGTTCCAGTGGGAAACACAACATGCCTAGGCTAAAAGTTCTACAGTGCCACTGCTAGAGGCACTCAATGGTGGGGGCCTCCTTACTACACAGAACCTAATCCTCTGCCCTTACCAATTTTCTCCAGCTTCAAAAGGGCCTGGGCCTATCTCACAAAAAATACAGTGCAGCAGGCCCCAGGGGGCTCGATTGCATGTGTGGAAAAGCTGCCTATGACCAGCACTGGTCAGTATCATGTGTGTTGTGTTGGTACATCCGCCCCTCCTCTTTTTGCTCCCACTGGCTAAAGGAGAACAGTTTGGTATCCCTGTATATCAAGAGCAAGGGAACCAGAAAAAGAACCCTGCCACACCCATAAAAATTGGCCACTGGAAAGATGAGGACTGGCCCCTTGAAGAGAGAATCCAGCATTAGCTGCTGGGCAGAGGAAGGCTCTGGGGCTACTAGACCCCCACTTACATGTTGAACTGTGTCATTAGATTATAATCCAAAATTGAAATTAAAGCCCATGAAACTTCCTTTGATTTTACAAGCTGATTAATAGTTTCAGCAGATGCACAATGCTGTTTATCAAAACCACCTGGCTTTAGACTAGCTGCTTGTCTCTGAGGGAGGGGTCTGTAGACAGTTCAGCCTGAGTAACTGCTGTTTGGAAATAGAGGATTCAGGAAACATCATGCATTTTTTTCCATTTTGATACTTGAGACCTGCAAATCCGTTTTAACTTTAAGTACATGAAAGGATTTTTAAAAATCCCCAGATCCTTCTGAAATGTCTGTGCTATGACATAAAGTAACAGGATAGATATAAGTACTATATGTAGCATATTAATTTTCCACTTTCATGAAAATTTAAAGACCTCAAATTAACACATAGATACCTGACATCACCTGTCGATTTTTTTGGATTCATACTACTTTTTATCAAGCTCTCACTGTAGGCACAGTAGCTGATAACCTATTACTTATAAGGTATCTGTAGTTCAAATCTTAGCATACAATAGTCTGCTCACTCTACAAGACGTTACATGGTTAAGGTTTTTATAAGTCCTAAGGATGGCACAACGGAGCCAAAATTAAAAGTACCGAAACACCTAATCGTTTGCCAACATTGGAGGAGAATCTAGATAAAGGAGATCTGAGGGGAGACACCAGAACTAAAGCAATCCAAGTCAGAAGAGCGGTGCTTGCCATCTGCCCTCCAGATTTATTGCTGGCACACCTGATGACTAGCTCACGGGTTCATATGGGATGTTCACTGTAAGACAGATAATGTGAGCAATGGAAACGCAGAAGGCCGTCCGGACGATCTGAGCTGTAGTCCTTTAGTGAAAGCTGGCCCATTTGATACATTTTTTCATTCTAGATGGGAAAATTCTGGCAGCAAGAATCCAAAAACAGTGCATACTCCTTTAACCTTACAAAATCTTTTTGTTAATAAGCATGATTAGGACCATATAATTTTATTTTATAATACAACTTCAAATGATTTCAATGAGATAAAAATAGATTTGAATAATTCTAGCATATGAATTTTGTATGTTTGTTCATTTTAATCATAATAGTTCCTAAAATCATTACATATCGTATTTCAAATAGCTAGTTGAATTTGTGTGATGCTTTCAGAGATATATGGTCATAGTTATATAACACAAATGTACACACATTTACAAGCACAATTACAATTTTGCATCTTCGTGATTTTGTTTTTTCTAAAGAGTTGATACTTAATAGTGTAGTGCCCATAGGAAAGTGAGATATACTTATATAAGCTTCGAATTAAATATTTCATTGAACATTATATCTCATTATAAATATCCATAAATCCTGATGACAAATCCTGATGCACTTTCATACCATGAATGAGCCTGTTTAGTCAGGAGCTAGATCAAGGAACAAAACATTATTCGCATTCCTGAAATTCCTCTTACCCATGCTTCCAACAGCTCAGTAACTACAGTTTCGCCAAGATAACTTCAGTGAATGAAGCCAGTCCCCAAAAGATAAATATCATGTTTTCCTTGATTTTTGGTAATTATATATATATATATATATCTAATACAAAAATGTAATGTACATGAGAAAAATTAACATTTTAAGGTTTGATTATTATTTGTAGCCCTTGTCTATACTCCTAAGGAACCTTGGATTTTCTGTTGACTACTTATTGAATTTTTTATTTAGTGGAGGTTAAGCTTGTGATTACAAAGTAAAATGAGGGGCTGCTGCTGTGGCATAGCAGGTAAAGCCACTGCCTACAATGCCACATCCTTATAGGCGCCAATTCGAGTCCCAGCTGCTCCACTTCTGATCCAGCTCTCTGCTATATCCTGGGAAAGCAGTAGCAGGTGGCCCAAATCCTTGGGCCCCTGCACCCACGTGGGAGACCTGGAAGAGGCTCCTGGCTCCTGGCTTCGGGTCAGTGCAGCTCCGGCCGTTGAGGCCAACTGGGGAGTGAACCAGCGGATGGAAGACCTCTCTCTCTTTGCCTCTCCTTCTCTCTCTGTGCAACTCTAACTTTCAAGTAAAATAAATAAATCTTTTAAAAAAAAGTATGCCATTGTAAAAATTAAAAGAAAAATAAGAAAGGGGTGAGGAGGGCTGATGGGAGTGAATGAGAGAGGGAGGGTACATACAAAATTTGTTCCCTTTATATAAATAACAATTTAAAAACACATTTTTTGAAAATTATTTCAAAATCAAACTTTTTATAGTTCAGTTTTTCCCAGTAATGAAAGTTTTATATATCCTATCAGAAATGACCAAGGGAATGTGTTAAAGCTTAGTCGTGAAGGTTACTTTGGTATTTGTCCATTGTGGCACTGTTTTTAAAATGCCCCCAAATTCTTGGGCATTCCTCCCATTCGAAGGCAGAATCTGGGTTTCCTTTTCTTGAACCTGGATGATTTTTTTTCCTGTAGAAGAAGAGATAATAAATGCCTTCTGAGATTAGGTCTGCTACAGCTTCTACCTTCAACTGCAAGGTCAGTACAGGAAGAAGCCTTGCGAAGGGAGCCTCATCTTCCACCTGACTACAACGTAACATGAAACTTGTTTTTATAAGGTGGGAAGAACTTACTGAGTCTGGTCAACCCTTAGGACCATGACAGATACAATGAATGGTTACTATTATTGTATGTCCCTGTATTGAGGTGACTTATTACACAATAATAGTAAGTGAGCCCATTTTTTATGCTTGAGAGTACAGTAACAAAAATGGATAACACGTCCCTGGCTTTGGATCAAGACAGCAGCTGGCAGAGTGTCCAGGAGTGTTTTAGTGTAAGCTTAAAGAGTTTGGAGGAGGCCATAACCAGGGGTCTAATAGGAATATAATGAATAGGATATAATGAAGGATATAATGAATAAAATATAGGATATAATGAAGACAATAAAATGTTTTGCAAAATTAGAAGGGGGCCCTCATTTAGCAGTAAGTTTGATAACAATGTCAGGTATGGTAACAGGAAAAGCAAGATATGTATCTAAGAAATTTGTGTCCATAACTAAATGGATATAGGGGAGAGTATTTACAGTGCCCACGACTTACTGGGTGACTATATTATATTGTGGTAAGAGAGAGATGGGGAGAAAAATAGAAAAGGTACTGTGTAGTTTTCATGTAAAATGGAATATATAACAGATAGGAATTGCTCAATTAAAAAATAAAGCTTTGTATTTTCAGAACATATAAATTCCACAAGTTACAAAAAATGTAAAAGAGTTCCATGGCAAGATCACATCCCAGGTAGAACTACTAAGTCCTTTGTGAAGACGCTGGATAAATACATGGTGGTGCCTCTTGGAAATGTTTATTTATTTATTTATTTATTTATTTGACAGGCAGAGTGGACAGTGAGAGAGAGAGACAGAGAGAAAGGTATTCCTTTGCTGTTGGTTCACCCTCCAATGGCCTCAGTGGCTGGCGTGCTGCGGCCGGCGCACCGCGCTGATCCGATGGCAGGAGCCAGGTGCTTCTCCTGGTCTCCCATGGGGTGCAGGCCCAAGCACTTGGACCATCCTCCACGGCACTCCCTGGCCACAGCAGAGAGCTGGCCTGGAAGAGGGGCAACCAGGACAGAATCCGGCGCCCCGACCGGGACTAGAACCTGGTGTGCCGGCGCCGCTAGGCGGAGGATTAGCCTAGTGAGCCGCAGCGCCAGCCGGAAATGTTTAAAGACAAAAGGTCTTCTGGGGATCTTAAGGGCATGTGTTGCTAAACCTGTTAATTGACAGCAGGGCTCTCAGCATCTCAAGGGTGGTGTTCTGTCCCAGCTTCATGGGAATCCCAAGTGGAGAAGGGCCTATGAGGTTGTTATTGATAGTTGTGCATTTTACCTAAATCAATGAACTCCACTGAGATTTGTGTAAATCTTACACAGTTTAAAGATACTTTTTTCACTTGGAAGTGCTGCTGAGTTTGACTAAAAATGAAAAAGAGAGTAAAACATTGAAAGAAATCTTTGGGCCTCTTACACTCTGGGGCAGGGAGTAGATGGAAAGACTACTCCATCGCAATCTTGGTTTTCTTGTGAAGAAAGGAAGGATGACCCACAGGCTGAAACAAGAGCTCAGAAAGGGGCCAAGAGCCTTGGAAGATCAAGGTCAGTCAGCAGCACTAGCGTCACATGTGCCCAGGAAGGTCTCAGGATTGCTGCACACATAGGAATACTGCCTGCGTTTTGGTTCCCTTTTTGAACATTAGTGTCTGTTACTATAATGCATCAACATTATTTTATATTGAGTTTTTGTAGGCTAGTAACTCATCTTGCTGTTGTTGTTCTCAGGCTTTTAGCAAAGGCAAAACAAAACAAAACAAAACAAACCATAAAAACCCCAAACAACACCAAAAAACAAACCAACCAACCAAAATACTCAGAGGAATCTGACCAGAGGAGTTGCTCTCAACAGACCGAAACCATCAGCCCATCTCACGTTGGATTTGATTTAGATCACAAGATCTTGTACCGCGGGCTGTGTTTGATGACAATAAATGATGAGACTTTAGATGGGCCATAAAGAAATAATTTAAAAATTATAATTTAAAAATCAGTTTGGATTACATAGTGGCTCAGTTTGCCAGTGTAATAACAATTTGATCAACTAATAGCCTCTCCTTATGCAGAAACTTAAGCTACTTGTTTGGAAGAAAAGATTGTTAAATACATGAACTGATTTTGCATTAGGAAAGATGCATAGTTTTACTTCATCTGTATTATCAAATATCTTAGGTGGGAGTAATCTTTGTAAACAGATATTTTAAAGTCCCTCCCATCAGCTGGTGGGGTTTCTTGCATTTCTCCTTGGGTCTATATCAATCTGTGTCAATGGCATTAGAGACACTATAGTTTCTTTTGGTTCATTTGGAACACACTGGCCATGTTGAAATGAACCAGGCAGCCACATGAGATTGTTGTATGTGGGTGTCCTAGTTGATGGCTATGGAGGAGGTCCTAGTTGAAAGCATCAACTATCAGGCATGAAGAACAGCCTCTGTAGTGACACCAGCTCCAGCCAGAATCAACCATAGACAAGAACCACCCTGCTGAGCCCAGTCACACATCAAAAACATCAGGGATAATAGTTCAATAACTACTTTTGCTTTAAACCACTGTTTCTGAATAATTTTCTATATAATAAAAGTAGCTAAACACTGGATATTATATAAAAATTGAGCAAATTCAATATGTTTTAATAGAAAAACATATTAAATGCTATTTCCTAATAACTCACTTTGACCCACAGTTCATTTTATCTTCTACAAGGCATTACTCTATTTTTCCTTTTTTAATCAGGAGTCTTTGATGATAGTTTATCAGATAATTATAGAAGTTAATAAAAATATTTTTGATATAATTATTATTATATTTAGGAATGTAGATCTAGAAGAATTAACATTTTATCTTACATGTTGTAAAATCAATCCACGTATTGAATAATTCTTCATAAGCAAGTATGTTGGCAAATAAAATGTTTATAGAAAGAGAAAGGCACGTGTTGGGTGCTATAATGGTGTTGAACTATCTCAGCATCTCTTAATGTCTTTATGTGGTTTGAATCTCTATGCACTAAAATGTATTGAGCTTTGATATGTTACTTGGTACTAGCATTTTAACACTTAGGTTCCCCTCAGACATTATTTGTAGGAGTTGTTTAAGTTGTCTCATGTTTCTGATGTATGAGGACTTTGGTTTTCCAGTCACTTTCTGGTTCTGCAAATGAAGATGCCGAACTTCACTTTGCTAGTGTTTTAGAAAGAGATCAGTGCATTGTATCCCAATGGCTTGTTCTGTATTCCCAGAAAATGCATCTTTCTTCTGTAAATTGACTGTTAACATGGAGTTTATAAACTATTCTAATTAATAAATCCATTGTTTTCCTTTGTGAATTAAACACACTTTCATGTGGTTGCGGAGCATGGTAAGCTTTAGTTCAAAGAGGCTTAGGATTTCACCTACAAAAGTAATCTGGTTTTAAAACCTCATTTGAGCTTTATCAGGCATTACAAAAGCTCAAAATCCTATACACTGCTTTCAAGTAGAAAGAAATGGGATTTCAATTTTGCTACATAGATTTCTTAGTGATGCTTGAAGAGTTTGATTTAACTAGATAAATGAATTAAAGGGTTGAAAAAGTAAGCACTAGGAATGAATTTTGTATGTGTATGTTGGGTTATTTAATCAAAAAATTTAAATAGTCATTTTAAATTTTTAACTAGGTTCAAAGAAGAATTTGATTTACATTCTAACACAAATCACTAGTTACAGGAGATAATTTAATGACAATTTTTATACATAAAGAATCACTTTTCTATGTATTAAATAGCTTTCCCTGGAAGTTTGAAGTTTCTATGAAATTACTCAGAAGAAATCTTAAAATGGAAGGAAATATATACACTGAGATTTAAATATTGAATCATTTTTGTTCATGTTGTATCTCACAGAATTTTTAACATCTAAATAACATCTTCTTAAAAATTTCTATTTAAGTTATATAACCTTTATTTCATTTTTACAGCTATAGGAACATAGTGAGAATCCCCCCTGCCCGCATTCTGATGTTCCCTCTTCCCTCTGGGATTCCCATTCTTGAATTTCACAGTGATCTACTTTCAGTATATTTAACCATCATATAGTTAACCCTATCCTAAGTAAAGGATGTCAACATATAGTATGAAGGGGAAGAAAATAAAACAGAAAAGAACCTTGTTCCTCAATGGAAGAGACTAGGGCTATAAACATCATCTGTTCTTAAAATGTCTTTTTCATTCCAATACATTTATATTTCAGGTATTCTATTGGGGTAAATATGATATTTGCCTTTTGGGGACTGGCTTATTTCACTAAATATAATGGCTTCCAGTTGTGACCATCTTGTTGCAAAAGAGTGTTTTTTTTTTTTTTTTTAACAGCTGAGTGGTACTCCATAGTGTATGTATAACACAGTTTCTTAATCTAGTCAACAGTTGATGGGCATCTGAGTTGATTCCATATCTTAGCTATTGTAGATTGTGCTGCTATGAGCGTGGGAGTACAGATTCATTTACTGATTTCTTTTGGTTTTGTTAAATTCCCAAGAGTGGGATGTCTGGGTCATATGGTAGGTCTATATCCAGATTTCTGAGGTATGGCCATATTGTCTTCCACAATGGTTGCACCAGTTTATATTCTCACCAGTAGTGGATCAGGGTACCTTTTCCCCCACATCCTCACCAGCATTTGTCATTTGTTGATTTCTGTATATGAACCATTCTAACTGGAGTGAGGTGAAACCTCATTGTGGTTTTGATTTGCATTTTTCTAATGGCTAGTGATCCTGAGCATTTTCGCCAATGTCTATTGGCACTTGAATTTCCTCTCATGAAAAATGCCTGTTTAAGTCCCATTTCTTTACTGAGTTGTTTGTTTTGTTGTTGTTGACTTTCTTGAGCTCTTTGTATATTCTGGATGTTAGCCATTTATGAATTGCATCTGTTGCTAACATTTTCTCCCATTCTGTCGAATGTCTCTTCACTTTGCTGAGCACTCCTTCTGGAGCAAGTTCTTCAGCTTGATGTAATCCCATTTGTTGATTTTGGCTCTGATTACCTGTGCCTCTGGGGTCTTTTCCAAGCAGTTCTTGCTATGCCAATGTCTGCAGAGTTTCCCCCATGTTCTCTACTGATATGATATTATTGTTTCATAGATTTAGGTCTTTGATTGATTTTGAATGGATTGTACGATGTAAGGTAGGGATCTAGTTTCATGTTTTTGCACATGGAGTTCCAATTTCCCCATCACCCTTTGTTACAGAGACTGTCCTTGCTCTGCGGATTGATTTTAGCTCTTTTATCAAAGATAAGTTGACCGTAGATGCATGGTTTGATTTTTGGAGTTTCTGTTCTGTTCCGTGGGTCTTCTATGTAACATCTTACTTGTATGTATTTCTCACCTAAATTTTTGCATTATAAACTTTAATAGTTCTCATGAAAACAAGTTTTTGCATAATGTAAATGTTGATATTTAAAAATAGAACTGTAATATCACCTTTTAATATGAGACCCATGGAATCTTATTACCAGATTGATATGTTATTTACCACCACTCAGATTTAAAAAGAAATAGCTTTTCATTTACATTCAGAATTTTACATTTTCATTTTGATCTTGAACTTAGATTCTACCTCTCTTCCTCTCAAGACTTATATCCTAATTGTTTAAATACTATTTAATCAATTTGTGTGGAATCTCTGTTTAATAAAATATAATGCAGTTGAAATGCTTGCATAATTATTTTAACCTCACATGTCTAATACAAAATATAAAATTCATGGTTTTGCATATTGAAATCTTAATCTTTTCATGATACTTATATGAACTCATATATGTGTATATTAATGTGCATGTATGTATGTTGCTTGTTTCCTTCAAGAAGAAACTCATGAATCATTACATGTTTATTCACTATTTAGATGACATCTTCAGTACAGTGAATATACAGTTTTTAAAAAGTGCTTTAGAAAGTTTGATAGGTAGTTACTAAAGATTAAACTACTGAAGATAAAATTACGCCTACTTGGGCTGGGTTTTGGCACAGTGGGATAAGCCATACAAGCATAACAGTTAAAGTCCCGGCTGCACTGTTTCCCATCCATCTCCCTACCAATATGCCTGGGAAGACAGTGAAGATGGCCCAAATGTTTGGACCCTTGCTAGCCATGCTACTGACTTCAGCCTGGCCCAGCCTTGACCATGAGTAGGTAGTCTCTCTCTCTCTCTCTCTCTCTCTCTCTCTCTCTCACATCTCTGTAACTTTTTTTTTTTTTTGACAGGCAGAGTGGACAGTGAGAGAGAGAGACAGAGAGAAAGGTCTTCCTTTACCGTTGGTTCACCCTCCAATGGCCACCACGGCCGGTGCACTGCGGCCGGCGCACTGCGCTGATCTGAAGGCAGGAGCCAGGTGCTTCTCCTGGTCTCCCATGGGGTGCAGGGCCCAAGCACTTAGGCCATCCTCCACCGCACTCCCTGGCCACAGCAGAGAGCTGGCCTGGAAGAGGGGCAACTGGGACAGAATCCAGTGCCCTGACCGGGACTAGAACCCGGTGTGCCGGTGCCGCAAGGCAGAGGATTAGCCTATTAAGCCACGGTGCAGGCCTCTGTAACTCTTTCAATAAAGATACTATGTGTACTTGCGGTCATACTTTGACAAGTAGTCCTTAATGAGTTGAGTTGACTTGAGTTAGGTTTCAACGAAAGTTCTGTTACTGCCTTGGAGACTTTGTTTTCCCCTGCATCTAATTCTCACTTCAAGTTTACAGTCAGTGGCATTAAATATGTTCACATTGTTGTGCTATCACCACCATCCATTTCCAGAACGTTGTGCCTTCCCAAAATGAAATTCCTCATCCATCAAATAACTCCTTGCTCCCCTTCCCAGCCCTTAGCCACCACTGCTTCACTTTCTCTATGAAGACTGCTCAGGTACTTCAGGTAAATGGAATCCGCAGTGTGAGCCCAGTTGACTGGCCTAGTTCATTCAGCATAATATCTGTGTGGTAACACATGCCATGATTTCCTTCATTTTTGAGATAGAATAACAATATTCATTGTATATATATACTATGACTGTATTTTGTTTAGCCATTCATCCTAGGATTGGATATTTGGGTTGCTTTTATATTTTAGGTATTATGAATATTTCTGCTATAAACATGATTTTAAAAGGTATGAGAATATTGGAAATATATTTCATTTTTTCTGCTTTTCAGTTTGAAATTAATAAAAATAGGTAGCTAAATTGAAAGAGAGATAGAAACAGAGATGCACTATCCTTTAATTCATTTCCCAAATGCCTGTGATAGCTGAGTCTGGGCCAGGACAAAGCTGGGAGCTGGGCGTTCAATCCAAGTCTCACAGGAGGTATGACGGTGGCAGGGATATAAATACTTGAGCCGACAACTGTGTCCTCCCGGTACACACATTGGCAGGAAGCTGGGGTAAGAAGCAGAGATGGCACTGGACCTGGAACTCAGGTCTGATATGGGTTATGGGCTTCACAAATAGAGCCTTAGCCCTTTTACCAAATGCCTGTCCCTGGAAATGGATCTCTTTCTCTCTCTTTAATTTTATTTAAGGTATATGAGTTTCATGTATGTCACATACAAAGATTTAGATAGTGATACTCTCATCCTACCTTCCCTCCCACCCACACACTAACCCTTTTCCCTATTCCCACTATTAATTTTTACAAAGATCTATTTTCAGTTTTCTTCATACTCATAAGGTTAACTGTACACTAAGTAAAGAGTTCAGCAAATAGCACAAAGAAAAAACACTGTTCCTCAACAGTACAGACAAGGGCTGCAAACAATCTCTTAATGAGATGAATCCTAATCAATGCTAAAAATAATCTTCTGGCTAACATTATTTATTTTAAGTGATGAAATAAGATGAGCAGTGACAATAATTAGACATTAATTAACGTGTTCTTAAATAGAATCTAATTTGAAAGCAATGATAAAAGTGTTTCATGCTTAGGTATTATTCAATCTACCTCAAAAATTTTTGTTTTCCAATAATACTTTACTTTTGACAAAATCAATATTAATAATCCAAATGGTTTCAGCTGTTTGGAGATATTTTCTGTTCCTATTTATCCTTTTAATAGGGTGTAAAGAATTAAAATAAATGATGATTGAAATGTATTTTTGTATATTTCAATGTGATTATTTAAAAGCTGTGATTATTGATTACTCTCAAATGACTGTTCTCAAAAAGAATGAATTCTCTAAAGATATTGGAGATGGAAACAGGAAAAAGGCTAATTTGTTGCCATGATTTGGGCCAGAGCACTTTACCATATACTTCATTATAAGGGAATTTCACAGATAAGTAAACATAAAAGATGGAAATTAAAAAAGTCCTATGAATTTATGGTAGATTGATTATACTAAAGTAGCTCCTTGGGCAGACCTACATGTTTTTGTATCTTTAAAATATGAGCCATATAATATTCAAAATGACAGAGTTTTTTGTAGGAAAAGAGCTATTCTGAACTCAGGTCAAGATTCAAGTGTGGTATAGAAATATTGGTGTATGTTAGCTATCTTTTTTAAGCAGGTTAAGAAAAGGTGTGAACCTGATAGAAGGAGGTGCTGGGGGCCCTGAAGAGAAGGTTTGTAAGGAGAATGAGTTAGGACACAAATTCAGCAAGTTTGTGTGTATGGGTGTGCATGATGTTGGATGATTGAGGAGGGAAAGAAGTTGAGGGAGAAATTGTTTTTTTAGTTTCTCACTTGAATGGTAGGAAAAAGAGCGTTCCTATAAATTGAGGTTAAGAATTTCTAGTTATAACAAATTTTAAAAAATTAATATATTGTATTGTTTATTTCAAAGGCAGAGTGAAAGAGAGAAGGGAGAGGTATCTTCCATCCACTAGTTCATACCCCAAATATCCACACTGACCGTGGCTCCGTCAGGCTGTATCTGTATCCTAGGTGACTGGGCCGTCAGCTGCTGTTTCCTAGGTGTGTTAGCAGGTCGTTGGATCTGAAATGGAAGTAGATGCAGTCCCACACATTCTGGTATGGGATGCAGGTGTCTGCTAGTTTAAGCTGATGTGCTACCACACCCACCCCTGATGATTTCCACAAACAGGAGTTAACTGTGGGATAACATGTTAGTATATTCAGCATTCACTTGGTATCTGAAATTATGGAAAAGTATGAAATAGAGACATAGCTTTAAAATGCATTAGATAGCCACTAAGGAACCCTGAAATAAGTGTCCAAATCTGACTATTTAGGTGAAACTGAAGGTAGGGGTAGTAGGGGTAGAGTATAATGAAAGTCCAGTATTAGCCTCTCTTCTCTGACGACCTGGTCTGCATTCTTCATTCCTACCAGAACTCTGCATTTAGATTTCCTGTCCTAACTCAAATATAAAAATCTTGTTTTTTTAAAGAATGAAATATTTAAATCTTTACTTAGAGTTAACTTTTTAAGGGTTTTGTTTCTTTTTTATTCTTGCTCTGATTTGAGAATTTTTAAAATTTTATTAATATATAGAAAACAGATTTCATATATTTCATGACAGTTCTAATAAGAAAACCATACTTCCTTCACCCTTTCCGTCACTCAACCCCCCTCCTACCTTCCTTTTTTTTTCTTTAAATTTAGAACAAGATAATGTCAATTCACTCTATAATCACAGGTTTAATATACTAGTAACCATAATATTCAATAAATAAAAAAGTAGAAAGACCACATCCACAAGAGTATACACAAGGGCTAAAAACAACAATCAGACCTCCAAGTGTCCACATAATTCATATACATTTTAAAAATATATATTAACTACCATATAATGGAGAAAACATGACATGACATTTGTCTTTTGGAGAATAGTTTACTTCACTATGTAAAATGGTTTCCAGTTGCATCTGTTTGTTGCAAAAGACAGGATCTCATTATTTTTATGGCTGAATAGTATTCCATAGTGTACTTATACCACATTTTTTTTTGACAGACAGAGTGGACAGTGAGAGAGAGAGAGAAAGGTCTTCCTTTGCCATTGGTTCACCCTCCAATGGCTGCCGCGGCCAGCGTGCTGTGGCCCGCACACCGCGCTGATCCAAAGCCAGGAACCAGGTGCTTCTCCTGGTCTCCCATGGGGTGCAGGGCCCAAGCACTTCGGCCATCCTCCACTGCACTCCCGGGCCACAGCAGAGAGCTGGCCTGGAAGAGGGGCAACCGGGACAGAATCCGGCGCTCAGACCGGGACTAGAACCCGGTGTGCCGGCACCGCAAGGCGGAGGATTAGCCTAGTGAGCCGCAGCGCCGGCCCCCACATTTTCTTTATCTAGTCATCAGTTGATGGACATCTGGGTTAATTCTGCATCTTAGCTAATGTGAATTGAGCTACAAAAGACATGGGGGTATAAATTACTATTTAATATGTTCATCTCATTTCTCTTGGGTAAGTGTCCAGGAGTGGCGTTGTTGGGTCATATGGCACATATATTTTCAGTTCTCTGTGTTGTCTTCACACTGTGTTCCATAATGGTCGTACTAATTTATATTCCCACCAATAGTGGACTAGGGTACCTTTTTCCCCTACATCCTCACCAGAATTTGCTGTTTGTTTATTTCTGTAAGAGAGCCATTCTAACTGGGGTGAGGTGAAACTTCATTGTGATTTTGATTTGCATTTCCTTGATGGCTACTGGTCCTGAGTATTTCTTCATATGTCTGTTGGCCATTTGAATTTCCTCTTTTGAAAAATGCCTGTTCAAGTCCTTTGCTCATTTATTCACTGGATTGTTAGTTTTGTTGATGAGTGCCTTGAGCTCTTTATAGATTCTGAATATTAATCCTTTATCAGTTGCACAGTTTGCAAATATTTTCTGCCATTCTGTCAGTTGCCTTTTGACTTTGTTGAATGTTCCCTTTGCAGTGCAGAATCTTCTTAGCTTAATATAATCTCATTTGTCTATTTTTGAATTGATTGTCTATGCTTCCGGGGTCTTTTCCAAGAAGTTTTTGCCTATGCCATTGTCTTGCAGAGTTTCCCTGGTGTTTTTCTCTAGTATTTTATGGTATCAGGTCATAGATGCTTGATCCATTTTGAGTTGATTTTTATATAAGGGATAAAGTATGGGTCTTGTTTCATATTTCTGCATAAATAAATCCAATTTTCCCAACATCATTTTTGAAGAAACAGTCCATTTTCCGGGGATTGATTTTAGTTCATTTGTCTAAGATTAATTGGTTGTAGCTGTCTGGATTCATTTAAGGGGTATCTACTTTCTTCCATAGGTCTGTCTACATGTCTATTTGTGTGCCAGTCTCAGGCTATTTTGATTATAACTGTTCTGTGGGATGTCTTGAAATCTGGTATTCTAATGCCTCTGGGATTGTTTTAGATTGTATTAGCTATTGTGGTCTTATGTTTTCATGTGAATTTTGACATTTTTTCTTTAGATCTAATAAGAATGTCCTTGGCATTTTGTTTGGGATCACATTGAATTTATAAATTGCTTTTGGTAATATGGACATTTTGATATTAATTCTTCTGATCCACAAATAATATTCTTACATATTTTGTGTGTATTCTTCTATTTCTATCTTTGATATTTTGTGATTTTCATTGTAGGAATCTTTCACATCCTTGGTTTAATTTATTCACAGCCATTTAAATTTTTTGTAGTCATTGTAAGTGATACTGGTCTTACAAGTTGTTTCTTAGCCATGGCAATGCTTTGTACACAAAACTATTGATTTATGTGTGTTGATTTTATATCCTGTAACTTTACCAAACTCTCTTATGAGTTCCAATATTTTCTTAGTTGAGTCTTTTGATTGCCCTGTATATAGAATCGTGTCATGTGCATTAGGAATAATTTGACTTCCTCCTTTCCAATTTTAATCCACTTATTTTACTTTTCTTTCCTTACCACCATGGCTCATACTCCCAGAACTATATTGAATTTCAGTGGTGAAAGTGGGCATCCTTGTGTGGTTCTGGATCTTAGTGGGTATGCTTCCAATTTTTCCCCATTCAATATGATGCTGGGTTTGGTTTGTCATATAGTGACATGATTGTGTTTAGGAATGTTCCTTCTATACTTAGTTTGATTATGGTTTTTATCATGAAAGGATGTGGTATTTTTTTAAGATTTATTTATTTATTTGAAAGTTGGAGCTACACAGAGGAGAGGCAGAGAGAGAGAGAGAGAGGTCTTCCATCTGCTGGTTCACTCCCCAACTGGCTGCAATGGCCGGAGCTGTGCTGATCTGAAGCCAGGAGCTAGGAGCTTCTTCTAGGTCTGATAGGTGCAGGGGCCCAAGGACTTGGGCCATCCTCTACTGGTGTCCCAGGCCATAGCAGAGAGCTGTATCAGAAGTAGAACAGCTGAATCTCAAACTGGCACCCATATGGGATGCCAGTGCTTCAGGCCAGGGTTTTAACCCGCTGAGCCACAGAGCCGGCCCCAAAAGGATGTTGTGTTTTATCAAATGCTTTCTTTGAATCTATTGAGATAACCATATGGTTTTATACTTCAATTTGTTAATTAGATGTATCATTTTTATTGTTTTGCAAATGTTGAATCATCCCTGATTACCAGGGATAAATACCATGTGGTCCAGGTAAGGGGTGTTTCTGATGTGCTGTTCCATTCTATTGGCTAGGATTTGGTTGAGGAATTTTGTGTCTATGTTCACCAGGAATATTGGTATATAGTTCCCTTTATTGTATCTTTTTTGGGGGTTTGGAATTAAGATGATGCTGGCCTCATAGGAGGTGTTTGAGATTATTGCTTCCCTGTGACTATGGAATTCTGAGCCTGTGTGATAAGATGTTTGATACGGTGTGGCTAGGTCTTTGTGCAGTTGCTGTGTCTGGATTCAGATGCTTGGGGCTTATGTTCAGACTGAACACTGTGGGCTCACTCTGAGTGGTTGGTTCACCTTGGTAGAGAGAGGCTGCCATTGTGATCACACCAACAGATGGAATCATACCTTCCCCTATGCTGACTATAGAGGAGATATATCAAACCCAACTTGAGTGTAACCCTGGACTCTTGCCCCACCAGTGAACACTGGCCAGGGATCTCTGGCCCCACCCAGCACATACTTCTGGGTATCAATAGAAGGAACAGATATGCCACTAAAACACGATGCACATTTCAAAGATAAAAGCTAAAAGAAGAGAAAATCAACAAGTGTTTCCACAAATGTCTAAAAATAAACAGACATACAAGAAACATGAACAAGGAAGAAAAAGTACTCCCCAAAGGAACACAACAACACTTCAATATTAGGATGTTGGGACAAACAGATTGATGAAGTGCCTGAAATGGAATTCAAAAGAACAATCATAAGACTATTCAGAAACACAGAGAAGCAAATATATGAGTTAAAGGAGGAGTCCATGAATGAGATGGATGGTAAATTCTGGGACATAGGGATATTGAAGAAATATTAAACTGAAATATTAGAAATGAAGAATTCAATATGTCAAGTGAAAATAGATTCAAAAGGCTTAAAAAAGACTTGGTGAGACCGAACAAAGAATATCTGAGCTAGAAGACAAATCTTTGGAAATAGACAAAAAATAGAAGAAAAATTAGAGAAACAAAAATAGTGTTTGAGATTTATTAAGTAGTATCAAATGACCAAACATGACATGTTTTAGGAGTCCCTGAAGTTATGGAAAGAAAGAATGGCTTAGGAGACCTATCCAGTGAAATAATAGCAGAAAACTTCTTAAATTTGGAGAATGATAGGGGCATCCAAGGACAGGAAGCACATAGAACTCCTAATAGACTTGATCACAAATCAACTTCACCACAGCACATTATAGTAAAAATTTCAACAGTAAAATATAAAGAAAATATTCTACAGTGTGCACAAGAGAAATGCCAATTACCTTCAGAGGATACACAATTAGACTGACAGCTGATTTCTCATCAGAAACTCTACAGGCTGGGAGAGAATGGAGAGACATTGTAGAAATCCTAAAAGAAAAAAAAACTATCAATACAGAACACTGTACCCAGCAAAGCTCTCATTTACAAATGAAGGTGAAATAAAGAAATTGAAAAAAAAAGAAAACTTTTCACCACTCATCTATCTTTAGAGAACCAACAATAGGAACATTATTGGAAAAACATTTAAAAATCCTGAAACTTGTCATTTTCTCATCAATAAAATCACCCCGTTCTGTGTTTCATTAATTACAGTAGTTGTTGCAGTTATCAAGGCTCAGAACTCTGACACATCTCTCAATGCTTTCAGCATTCTTCTGGTGTCACATCAGATATTATGCTAGAGCCTGCTTCACATTAGCTTGCTTTGTTTCGATTGCCTCATACCTATTCTAACAGGTTTTTAAAGGGAATGTCAGTCATCCATGTTCCCTTTACTGCATGGCACATTACCTCTGCATTCATCTTGCTAGGAAACCATTGTGATCCTCAGTTTCTGGCCTAAGGACATTGTAATGAATCTTTTCTTTTTGGTGATGGTTTTAAAAACCTCTTATTAAACTAACGCAGAAACCACTTGGGATGAATTATTTTTTCCAAAAATCCATATATTCTTTTTATATCGAATGACACCTTAAAGACATACATATTTCAGGTTTTTCTTATTCTTTCCACAAGAGGAAGATGAAATTCACATTTACATTCAGACTAATACATATTTCCCATGAACATAGATGTAAAAATATGTAATAAAGTACTATCAAGTTGAATTCAATAGGGCACAAAAATAATTTACGCTGGGGGCCGGCATCATGGATGCAGTGAATAAAGCCACCAACTGCAATGCCAGGATCCTTTACAGGTGCCAGTTTGTATGCTGGCTGCTCCATTTCTGATCCAACTCCCTGCTTATGGCCTGGGAAAAGCAGCAGCAGATGTCTCCAGTGTTTTGTCCCCTGCTACCCATGTGGGAGACCTGGAAGAAGCTCCTGGCTACACCCTGGCCCAGCATTGTTTGTTGCGGCCATCTGGGGAGTGAACCAGCAAATGGAAGATCTCTCTTGTTCTTCTTCTTTTTCCTCCTCCTTCTCTTTTTTTTAAATTTTTTTTTACAGGCAGAGTGGACAGTGAGAGAGAGACAGACAGAGAGAAAGGTCTTCCTTTGCCGTTGGTTCACCCTCCAATGGCTGGAGCACCGCGCTGATCCGATGGCAGGAGCCAGGTACTTCTCCTGGTCTCCCATGGGGTGCAGGGCACAAGCATTTGGGCCATCCTCCACTGCACTCCCTGGCCACAGCAGAGAGCTGGCCTGGAAGAGGGGCAACCGGGACAGAATCTGGCGCCCCGACCGGGACTAGAACCCGGTGTGCCAGCGCCGCAAGGCGGAGGATTAGCCTAGTGATCCGCAGCGCCAGCCCTCCTCCTCCTCTTCATCCTCCTCTTCTTCTTCCTCCTCTTCTTCCTCTTCCTCCTCCTCCCCTTCTCCTTCTTCCTTTCTTCTCCTCTCCTCTTCTCTCCTCTCCTTTCTTTTCCTCTCCTCCCCTCCCTTCCCCTCTCCTCTCCTCTCTCTCCCTCTCCCTCCCTTTAACTCTTTAAAACAAATGAATAAATATTAAAAAAGAAAAATAATTATAAACCAGTGCCCACTGAGGTTTATTATATACATGAATCCTGATTAAGCATTTGAAAATTCATTGTATAAACAGATTAAAGAAAACTAACATGATCATATTAATAGAAGAAGAAAAAATATTTGATAAAATCAAGTACCTATTCATGAAGAAAAAAATCTCCCAGTGAATCAGTAGGAAAAAAAATTCTGAAATTCATAAAGAACATCTACAAAGAAACTGTAGTTAAGGTGCCAGTGTAGTGGTGCAGTGGGTTAACACCCTGGCCTGAAGTGCCGGCATCCCGTATGGGCACTGGTTAGAGACCTGGCTGCTCCACTTGATCCAGCTCTCTGCTATGGCCTGGGAAAGCAGTAGAAGATGGCCCAAGTCCTTGGGCCCCTGCACCCATGTGAGAGTCCTGGGGGAAACTCCTGGCTCCTGGCTCCAGATTGGCACAGCTCTGGCCATTGTGGCCAATTGGGGAGTGAACCATCAGATGGAAGTCCTGTCTCTCTATGTCTCTCTCTCTGCCTCTCCTCTCTCTGTGTAATTCTGACTTTCAAATAAATAAATCGTTTTTAAAAAGGAGGTCTATTCAAAATATATAGTTCTTAAAGCTCTAAAATAAGAGAACAAATAACACAGCCATGGCTCAGAAAACATATAAACACAAATCTCACCAAATAAGAGGAAAAACATATAGATAGATAGATAGTAGATAGATAGATAGATATACACAATATGGTAGAATGTTCAATATCATATGTCATCAAGTAATTTCGGTGTGAAACAGCAATGAGATACCACTACAAACTTACTAGAATAGCCGAAATCCAAAACATTGACTACATCAAATCTGAGTAAGAATGTAAAACAACAGTAAATTTTCTTCATTACTGATAGGAATACAAAATCATACAAAATTTGATTTTTCTTACAAAACCTAAGATACTCTTACTAAGCAATTGAGCAGTCATGCTCTGTGATATTCATTCAAATGAATTTTAACCTTTTACTAGCACAAAATCTTCATAGGAATGTTTATGGAAACTTCATTCATAATTGTCAAAACTTGGAAGTATCTAAAATGTCCTTTATGCAATGAATGGATAAATAAACTGTGATATAGTCGTATAATAGAAGTCTCCACAAGATTTGGAGGAACCTAATTGCATTCTGCTAAATGAGAATTGCCGGTCTAACCAGGATGCACCCTGTGTGGTACTTAATATAAGACATTCTTGAAAAGGTGAAACTGTGGAAAGAATTAAAAGATTAGTGATTCCCAGGATTTTGTAGGTAAAGAGGCATGAACGAACGGCAGACCAGAACATTGCAGATGTTACGGTGTTGACACTAGATGTGGCACTATTATGATGGATATGTGTCATATACACTTGCCAAAATCTGGAGAACTCACACCTCAAAGATAATATCCCTAATGTAAATTGTGGACTTTAGTGCATAATAATGTTTCAATGTTGGTTCATCAATTACAAGAAAATTCGCAACACTCATGCAAGACATTTGTCATAAAGAAAACTATCTGTGGAGAAGAGAGAGTAGATGGAAGTTATGTGTACATTCCAGTCAATTCTTCTTTAAACCTAAAACTGCCCTAAAATAAAGTCTGCCAATGTAAAATGATGTGTACAGATGCCCAAGTAGAAGTCTTATGAGCAGAAATGGCAGATTGAATTGCTCGTGTTCCATGGACTTCACTATATTATGCATGGGCATATTCTGGGTTTACTTTTGGATGCATTCCTAGATATCCATCTGTTTTGAGATTTTGTATCTGGATAATTAACTGTTATAAACATGAAGATGCATCATTTTGTATGTCATCTAAGCCAAAGATTTTGTCTTGACAATATAAATTTATAGAATATTGAGTCAAAACACTCAAGCCCAGTTTCCTATTACTTCCTTTTTCTGAGATTATGCTTCTATCTCCATACATTATTGGTGAAAGTAAACTTTTTTTTAAAGGTTTATTTTATTTATTTGAAAGACAGAGTTAGAGAGAAAGGTAGAGAGAGAGAGGTCTTCCGTCCGCTGGTTCACTCCCCAGATGGCCACAACAGCTGGAGCCGTACCTATCCGAAGCCAGGAGCCAGGAGCTTCTTCCGAGTCTCCCACATGGGTGCAGGGGCCCAAGGACTTGGGCCGTCTTCCACTGCTTTCCCAGGCCACAGTAGAGAGCTGGATCAGAATAGGAGCAGCTGGGACTTGAACAGGTGCCCATATTTGATGCTGGCTCTTCAGGCCAGGTGTTAACCCGCTGTGCCACAGCGCCAGCCCCAAAAGTAAACATTCTTAATGAGAGAGTGGAAGAAATTTCTAAATTCTAAGTCAATAGTGATATTGAGAAAAGTGTCCTTTTGTGGATTTTGTAATCATTTCTCCGAGCTTTTTATAAGAAATTTTAAACATACAGCAAAGCTGAAAGAATTGTATGCAGAACACACATATACCTATAACTAATTTTGCACAATAAATATTTTGTTCTATTTGAGTCATTACATTTCCATATATCTCTACACCATTTCTACAGTCCTATTAACTCATTTCATTATTTGGCAATCTTTTAATTTATGTCGGAGACACCAGTACACGTCATTCATAACATTTCAACATAGTAATCATTATTTAAAATTTGTGGTTTTTCTTCTCTTGTCAATAGGGAAGAATCCTGGGCCGGCGCCGCAGCTCACCAGGCTAATCCTCCGCCTAGCGGCGCCGGCACACGGGGTTCTAGTCCCGGTCGGGGCGCCGGATTCTGTCCCGGTTGCCCCTCTTCCAGGCCAGCTCTCTGCTGTGGCCAGGGAGTGCAGTGGAGGATGGCCCAGGTGCTTGGGCCCTGCACCCCATGGGAGACCAGGAGAAGCACCTGGCTCCTGGCTCTTGCCATCGGATCAGCGCGGTGCACCGGCCGCAGCGCGCCGGCCGCGGCGGCCATTGGAGGGTGAACCAACGGCAAAGGAAGACCTTTCTCTCTGTCTCTCTCTCTCACTGTCCACTCTGCCTGTCAAAAAATAAAAAAAAAAAAAAATAGGGAAGAATCCTAATTCTACATTTTTATTAGTTTTGACAAATATTCCTGTATCACCTAAACCCTCACTGGTAGTCAGAATATCCTTTTTACTCCATAAAGTTTTCTCATGACCCTGGTCAGAGGCAAACATTGTAAAGAAGATAAATAAGGGAGCCGGCATTGTGCCGCAGTGGGTTAAGGTGCCAACTGCCATGCTGGTATCCCCTGTGAGCGCCATTTTTAGTCCCCGCTTTTCTACTTCTAACCCAGTTGCCTGTTACTGCAGCTGGGGAAAACGTGTATAGAGTTCTGAGCTTCTGTCCTCAGCTTGGGCCCCACTTGGCTGTTCTGGCCTTTTGGGTTGTGAAGCGGAAGACGGAAAATCTTTCTTTCCTTCCTTATTTTCCTCTCTCTCTTCCTCTCTCTCTGTAACACCTCCTTTCAAATAAACAAATGAATAAATCTTCAAAAAAGATTAATTTTCCCTTTTTCTAGACTACGTCTACGTGAAACTATTCAGTGTAAACTCCATCATATGAAGGTACTTCAATAAGTGTAACAGATAACGGGCCAATGTTATGGCATGGCAGGTTAAGCTGTTGCCTGTGATGCTGGGATCCCATAGTAGTGCTGGTTCATGTCCTGGCTGCTCTACTTCTGATCCAACTCCCTGCTAATGTCCTAGGAAAAGCAGGGAAGATGGTTGAAATCCTTCGGTACCTGCCCCCCCTACAGAAAACTCTGATGAAGCTCCTGTTCCTGGCTATGGCCTGGCCCATTGCAGCCATCTAGGGAGTGAATCAAAGATGGAAGATCTCTCTCTCTCTCCCTCTCTCTCTCTCCCTCCCTCTCTCCCTCTCTCTGTAACTCTACTTTCAAAAGATAAATAAATAAATCTTCAGAATTTTTAAACAGTTTATGGAAAATGTAGTTAAAACACAAAGGTTTTTGTTGCAAAGTATTTTCAAATCTATGCCTTTTTTTCATTATATGTACTTTCCAGGAAATGTTTTTAAGTTTTGTATCCCTCATATGCATGGATTTCAACATTTTTTCACCAAAATAAACATGTTACTTCCATTTTCCACAAACTTTGTAAAGTACATCCATAGAAGATTTTTTTGCTCAATATATTCTAGAATTTTTTGGTCAGTATATTCTAAAGTTTGTTCATTTTGGTCATAAATTAGTATCCTCTAATTTTCTTTCTCACTCTATTGATGGTCATGTGAGCTGCTTACTCTTTAGTGCTATTATTTAAATAGTTGCTACACAAATTCCTGAAGAAATTATGGAGAAATTGGGTAATAGCATTTATCTACATATAAACTAGCAATGAACAGTGTTATTTGAAATTAAGAAAGTAGTATTTACAATAGATCCAAACTAAATATGAAGTATTTATGTTTAATTCTAAGAAAGCATATGTGAGATATGCGTGTAAATTCATTACATACAGCTGAAATGATTCAAAACTCTAAATAAATGGAGTGATATTTCATGTTTATAGGTCATAAGTCTCAACATTGTTAAGATATATATTCTTCCTAACTTGATATTTCTATTTCAAAGAATTCCAATCAAAATCACAGTAAGTTATTTTGTAGATATTGGCAAACTGATTTTAAGTGTATATTGAAATTCAAAAAACTGACAATAGGGAACATAAGGCTGAGCAATAATCATATGACTGATGTTACCTGACCTCAAGACTTACCACAGAGCTATTGTAATCCAGACCAGGTTGTACTAGAGTGAGAACAGACAAACAAATCCATCGCAAAAAATATATAATACATGCCTTGATTTATAAAGTCAGTACATCAACGGATGTTTTCCAAAGAAAGAACAAAAATGACCAACAAGTATATGAAAAGGTCATCGACATTGCTAATTTCAGTGGAATGCAAATCAGAACCACAGTGAGGTATTACCTAAAACCTGTTAGGACGATTACTATCATAAAGACAAGGTATAAAAAGCTTTGGTAAGGATGAGGAGACAAAGAAATTCTGACCACTGTTGTACAGAATGCAAGTGAACACACCAATTAAGAAAAAAATGCATTGGGATTTCAGAAAAATAAAAAACAATAGACCAACTATATGATTATCAATTTTACTCTGTGTTTGTACCCAAAGAAAAAGAAATCAACTACTTAAATGCATGGCTGTTCTCACATGTTCACTGAAGCTTGATTCTCCATAGCCCACAACTAAATGTCTGAGGACACATAAACGGTTAGATAAATGACGGTGTAGATACAGACAGCGAATGCTCTTCATCCTTGTATAAGAGGGAGATCCTGCCATTTCCATTTGACAGCATGGATGAGCCCAAAGGACATTGTGCCAGGTGACATAAATTAGAGCCTGAAAGGAAAAAATATTGCATTTCCTCACTTCAGTATGGAATGTTAAGAAATGTTAAAGACACGGAAACAGAGAGTTAAAAGGACAAAGATGGGGAGAAAATTGGCAGAAGCAGGTCAAAGGGTACAAAATTACAGTTACATAGGATGAATAAGCCTGAAGCTCTAATGTAAATAATGAAGACAATAGTTAATAATATTGTGTTTATAATAACTGTCCAAGAGAGTAGACGTAGTTGCTCTTGATATACCCACATGCAAAAGATAATTGTACAAAGTGATAGTTTGCTCAAATTTATTAATCATTCAAATAAATGATTATATGTACACTCATCCTATTGTACACATTAAATATAATAAGTAAATAATTAAATTCACTTGCCGTAAGTTTGGAAAAAAGGTTTCCAAATTATGTATCTGATACAATATTTCTATACAAAATATACAAAGGACAATTAAAAACAAAACTAAATGATACAAAAATATTCTGAGCAGCCTTTGGGATCAGAGAATGTAAGTAAAAATGAGAGGGAGGAATATTTGGTGTATTTGTTAACATTCTGCTTGGGAAGCCCACAGCTCATATTGTAATCCAGTATTCGTATCCCATCTCCACTCCTTATTCTAGCTTCCTGATAATGTACACCCTGAGAGAGCAGTGGTGGTCCCTACACCCACATGGGGTACCCAGATTGAATTTCTGCTTCCTGTCTTTAGCTTGACCCAGTGTCTATCTGTTGTGGGCATTTGGAGAATGAATCAACAGGTGAAAGCTCGCTCTCTCTTAAAAATGACAAGACACAACTAAACAATTATTACAATGGCTGTAACTACCATTACATGTCAGAAACCACATTACCATGTCAGAAACCACCTGACTACATTTTATGCTGATGAGGTTGCAGAGGGAGATGAATTCACAGTTACTATTCATAGCAATTTGAAGTGGTATAAAGGAATTCAGTTTTTGCAATTGTTTACAAATTTCAAAGTTAAGCTTTAAGCTTTTCAACATTGAGTATGATGTAGCAGTGGGCATGGCCTTTATTGTTTGGAGGACATTCCTTCCATGTTGAGTTTTTGAGAGTTTTTTTTTTTTTTTTTTTTTAATCACAGAAGGATGGGAAATGTTGGCAAATGCTTTTCTTCATTTGATGAGAAGATCATGTGTTTTGTTCTTCATTCTGTAATATCATGTTTAGGTTTGTATATATTAAACTCTCACTCCTGGGATAAATCACACTTGTGATGGTCAATGGTGCCTTTTTTTTGTACGTTTGAATTTGGTTTGCCAGTATGTTCTTTTGGACTTTGCCCTGTGCTTGTTAGGAATTTGTGTCCGTGTCTGTTTGGGAAGGGGGTAGTGCCAGCCTCACGGCCACAGAGACATCTATTGAGCTGCCTGAAGTGGACAGACAACGGCTGCCCTCTCATTTCCCCAGTAATTCCTCAGTGCTCCAGGACAGCAGGTCTCTGTCATTGCGTCGTGAAACTTACCAGCCTTTCCCTTCTCAGCGTCTCATCCAATCAGTAATGTATCTAATAGTTTTCATCAATACTTGTACATTCTTCTATTAGAAGCTTAATTTATTATTGTATTTTCTTGTCTCTACTTAACATGCTTAATAATTTTTACATAGTCACGAACATGCACAAATGTAATATTCTTGACTGCTAATTCTATCACCTATCACTTCTAAATTGGTGTTGATTGATTTTTATCAAAGTAATGGCTTATATTTTCTTGCTTTTTTCATATTTGATTATTTTATTAGATATCAGATGTAAATTTTACAGTGTTATGTGATGGATAATTTTTATTCTTGTGAAATGTGTGAATATTGTTTTGGGGTACAGATGAATTACTTTGAAATGCTTTTCATTTATGACTCATTTTTGGTCATGCACTAAATAATGTTTCTTTATATATATGTTTATAATGTAATAAAAACATAATTTACTTAATAATATATAGTGAACACTTTTCTTGAACTTCATAGACACAGTTCCACGAATACAACAGCATTTTTCTCCTCCTTCCTACACCCTCCTTTCATCTCTCTCTCTTTCTTTTCTTTTCTAATTTTTTCAGTGTACTTTATAATCACAGACTAAAAGCTCAACTAAGCACAGAGCTCTACAAGTAGAAGACTGATAGACCAGTGTTCTGCAGGGTATAAACAAAGGTTACAGACCACAATTAAATCACAAGATGTCAGTTTAGCACAATATATATGAAGTTTATTGTTTATACCCTGTATATTTGCTACAACCAATCAGAGAATGCATATGATATTTATCCTGTTGGTCTGGCTTATTTCACTAAACATAATGATCTTCAATTGCGTCCATTTTGTTGCAAAAAATAGGATTTCATTCTCCTTATGGCTGAGTAGTATTCCAGCATATATATGACATGTTTGACATATATGTGTGTATATATGTATATATGTCACATTTTCTTTATCCAGTCATCAGGTGATGGTCATCTGTGTTGATCCTCTATTTTAGCTACTGTGAATTGAGGTGCTATAAACATGTGGATACTGATAACTCTTCCATAGACTGACTTTATTTTCTTTGAGTGTATCCCCAGGATTGGGATGGCTGGGTGATATGGTGGACCTGTTTTCAGATTTTGAAAGACTCTTCAAGGCCAGCGCCGCAGCTCAATAGGCTAATCCTCCGCCTAGCAGCGCCGGCATACCGGGTTCTAGTCCCTGTCGGGGCACCGGATTCTGTCCCGGTTGCCCCTCTTCCAGGCCAGCTCTCTGCTGTGGCCCGGGAGTGCAGTGGAGGATGGCCCAAGTACTTGGGCCCTGCACCTCATGGGAGACCAGGAGAAGCACCTGACTCCTGCCTTCGGATCAGCGCGGTGTGGCGGCCACAGTGCGCCGGCTGCGGTGGCCATTTTGGGGTGAACCAACAGCAAAGGAAGACCTTTCTCTCTGTCTCTCTCTCTCTCACTGTCCACTCTGCCTGTCAAAAAAAAAAAAAAAAAAAAAAAAAAAAGAAAGAAAGACTCTTCAGACTAGCTTCCACAATGGTTGTACTAGTTTACATTCCCACCAACAGTGTATCAGGGTTCCTTTTTCTCCACACCCTGGGCAGCAGTTTTTGGACAGATTTAGGAGAGCCTTTAGTCTGGGTACAAATCTATTGTACCACTAAGACATTTCTGCCAGTATCCAGGCAGTGTCATATGAATAATGAGCATTTCCATTCTGGCTGCTGAGGATCAAACTGTTCTGTCTCAACTCAAGGAGGGAACTGGACTCTAACAGGGCTTTCCATCTAGCATTATTGCTTGAAATTTTCTCTACACACTTAAGCTAGGGCAATCAAGCACTCCCTTGTTTCTTGTGTCTGTGGTATGATGGTCTGTCATTGCCCATTGCTAATATAATGCAGTGTAAACCATGCTTCTATATATTTTGTGTACATTTTTAAGCTAAGTTAAATGGAGAGATCTCTATTACTCCTACGTGACTAGACCTATCCTGAGAAAGGTTTTGAGCCCCCAGACATTGACTTCGTCATCAAGTGTTTGACTTTCACTCAGATTGATATTATTGATAGTAGGACCCTCTGTATTCTAAATTCACTGAAGAACACTTCCATCCCTTTACATTTTCTGTTTCATTTTCAGTACCAAACATTGGGCCCAGCACACAGATAATTAAATGATTTCCTTACATTTTTAGGTGTCTTAATTTGGGATATAATTATATGAATAAAACAATTTTCAGTTCATCAATATTCATAGGAATTTGAATAAATATTTAAAATGCATATAATTGAAAATTTCTATTATTTGATGATTAGCATAACAAACATATTTGGTATAAACAGCTTAATGAATTTATAAATATAGTAACTTTATAAAGATTCCTACATTTTTCTAAGCAATCTTAGATGATAATATATGAAGTAATATTTGAGAAATTATTGAGTAGTGTAGACTATATCCAATGAGTAATTATTTTTGTGAACTTTTTTAATAAAAAAACCTTGTGTATTAAAGATTCATGTTATCATACTTGGTCTTTACTAAAGAAAGTTACACAACTTTTTAATAATCTTTTATTTGAAGATATTAAATAAGATGAAATTGAATTAGTTCTTTCAGCCCTTATGTTTCGAATAAAAGCTAAAAAAGATCATATTTTGTGCTATGATTTCTCGTCTTGTCAGACCAAATCTATTTTGTAAATTATTTTTTATATTGTGATATTTTTTCATTTCCTGTTTTAATAGCCCTTGATTTTAATGAAATCGTTTTTATAGATTAGCCAACTTAGAAGAATGAAGGAAAAATGCTAAGATTGATGTTCTATTGATAGTTGAAGGAAGAAGAATAGGTATCAAACTCAATGGCAACAACGGTAACATTTTAGTGGGATGGACTCCTCAAGTTTTCACTCACTCAATTCTGAGATTTCCTGTAAAATGATCATACCCTAACTGTTCTATTCCATTAAATCTAATGTCCTTTGTCCATGAAATTTTATCTCCCATCAAACTCACTTCTTAGAACACACAATTTGGAATTTAGCATTTATTTCACTGCACTTATTTTCCTGAATATAAATTTCCTCTCTGGATATAGGTTCACTAAAGACAGGAACTGGCTCTCAGTTTTCTGAATTTCATATACATTTGCATGTATTTGTTAATGAAGCAATGGAGCATCAGTTTTCCTTTAAAGTCAAGTATCTGCTGAATGAAATTAATTGAGCCGGTGCCGCGGCTCAGTAGGCTAGTCCTCCACCTTGCGGTGCCGGCACACTGGGTTCTAGTCCTGGTCGGGGCGCCGGATTCTGTCCCGGTTACCCCTCTTCCAGGCCAGCTCTCTGCTGTGGCCAGGGAGTGCAGTGGAGGATGGCCCAGGTGCTTGGGCCCTGCATCCCATGGGAGACCAGGAGAAGCACCTGGCTCCTGCCTTCGGATCAGCACGGTGCACCGGCCGCAGCGCGCCAGCCGTGGGGGCCATTGGAGGGTGAACCAACGGCAAAGGAAGACCTTTTTCTCTGTCTCTCTCTCTCACTATCCACTCTGCCTGTCAAAAAAAAAAAAAAAAAAAAGAAATTAATTGAAAGGGAGCTGATTACCCTATTGTACATGAGCAAATGTATATTTTATTTAATTAGCAAGTGTTTCATCTTGTGGAATTTAAAATACTATAAGTGATATATGTAAATGTTTTCCTAATTGTGAGCTTGTACCCACTGCTGTCACTTTTGATGAATGTTTAAAGCAGAAATCTGAAAAAATAGCTGGAGTGCTCTCTCAGCATTATGTGAGTGATACACTTTTTCTATCATTCTATAGCTTTGGTGTTGTCACTATTTTTTATTTTAGCAATTCTGATACAGTTTTCACTTGTCTTTTTTTTCTTTCTGTCATTATATAAAGAGAACAAATTTCATATATGCAATTTTAAGCACATAATGAAACTTCCCAAACTGCCTCTCTCCCTCACTCCACCTTCCTTTCTTTGATTTTCTTCTAATTTTTGCAATAACATACTTTCAATTTACTTGATAATCATGGGTTTAATCTTCCAGGAGAAAAAAAAAAGCAAAGAATTCAACAAGTAGAAAGTAGAAAGAACACTCTTCCCCAGGAGTACAGACAAGCACTACAAACAAATCAAGATATCAGCTTCATTCATTTACATTATATTTTTTGTACTCTATATATTAGCTACAACAAATCAGAGAAAACATGATTTTTTTGACTTTCTGGCTCTGGCAAAGCAAGACTCCTACCTTACTCTCTATACAAAAACCAACTCACAGTGGATCACAAATATAAACCTAAGACTTGAAATCATCAAATTACTAGAGGAAACCATTGGGGAAGCTCTGCAAGAGATTGGAATAGGCAAAGACTTCTTGGATAAGAAAGACCTCAGAAACATATGCAACCAAAACAAACAAACAAAGACAGACAATTGGAATTACATCAGGCTCAGAATCTCCTGCATTGCAAAGGAAATAGTCAGCAAAGTGAAGAGGCAACCAACAGAATGGGAGAAAATATTTGCCAACTATGCATCTGATAAAGGATTCATATCCAGAATATATAGGGAGTTCAACAAACTTGACAACAGTGAAATTATCCAGTTAAGAAATGGGCACTTGACATGAACAGGCATTTTTCAAAAGATGAAATACAAATGGCCAGTAAATACATTAGGGACACTCAGTATCACTAGCCATGAGGGAAATGCAAATACAAACTTCAATCAGATTTCACCTCATTCTAGTAGAATGGCTACCGTCTAAAAATCAGAAAATTCCAAATGCTGGTCAGGATGATGAGAAAATGTTCCCTAATATACTGTTTTTTCCCTCCAAAGAAACCTTTTATTTAATCAGTACAAATTTCATAAGTACAACTTTAGGAATATAGTGATTCTTCCCAACATACCGACTCTCCCAACCCTACTCCCACCCCCTTCTCCTCCCTCTCCCATTCCCAGTCCCCTTGTCCATTAAGGAAAAAAAAAAAAACAAAAACAAACTGTTGCTCAAGACAAGGGCTGTTCAAGTATTTGCTTTTCAAAATTTCACTTTTACAGATTTTCTTTTAGGTGCTCTATTAGTTATCACAGATAAGGGAGAACGTATACATTTGTTCTTTGGGAATGGCTTATTTCACTAAGTATCTAATATACTGTTGTTGGGAATGTAAATTAGTACAACCATTATGGAAGAGAGTACGAAACTTCCTCAGAAATATGAAAGTAGACCTAACCTATGACCCTTCTCACTCCTAGGAATTTACCAAAGGAAATGAAATTAGCACATGAGAGAATTATCTGTACCCACATGTGTATTGCAGCTCAATTTATAATAGCTAAGATATGGAATCAACCCAGATGTCCATCAACTGATGACTGGATCATGAAGGAGATCCAGGACCCGTATTCTTGGGACACTGACCTGAAGCCTGGATCCACGGGGACTGATAGGCACTGTGGTAGATAGTAAGCCTAAATCTGCAGATGCTATACACATGCTGACTGGCTCTGGCACCTGGGTCCATTGGATGGATCTAGGGCTTAATCAAGAGTGGCCAAGGATCCTGGATCTGTAGAGATGGACCAAGAGCCTTGATTTATGGGCCTCAGCCTGTGACCAGTGTCTACAGGTGTAGGCCAGGACTCTGCATGCTATAATAGACTTGACTCCTGAGTCTGCTAGGATATGTATCTCCCAAAATCATCCTGTAAGTTATGGTTGCAGTAACTGAACTGGCACTGAACATGCATGGGGCCTACATTTGCAAAGATGCTGATTTGCTGTTTGAAAACACAGATCGAAACCTGACATTGATGTGGTCCTTAAAGCCTGAGGCTCTGTGGATCCATCTGACCCTGAGCTGGTGTGGAACCTTGAGAATGGTTTGGAGTGGGGGTCTTCAGGGCCTGACTTGCTGACTATATCTGTAGGTACTGGCTTGATGACTTGGGCTTTGGGTTCAGCCTCATTCTGGGGAACAGCCATAGCCTCGCACTGCTGGGGTTGGGCTGACTGGGAAGCCCTTACACTTAACAGGAATGAACTATTTGGAAGTTTTATTTAGTTTCAGGGAAGGCCCACCACCTGGGGCTGTGGAATCCTACCAGGGGCTGGGATGGTCCTGGAGGCTTAGTGTGCGGTTACCAGCCTAGGGTCTGGGCTTTGGAGAGCTGCCTGTGCTGGCTTTTATAGGGGTGGGTTGGTGCTGAGATGTAAAGCAAAGTCCAGAGGTCGCATCTCCTTACCTCATTTGGCACTGTTTTAGTGGACGCCTTGTGTAATGTACACACTCTTGAAGCATCTTGTCTTCTTTCTGCTATATACAGGCACTGCAATCTCTCATCTGGTTTCCTTAGCTCTAGTAAATGTATTTACATGCAAGGACCGTTGTTTAAACGGATGTTTCTGCTAGCAGGGTTTCACTAGAGAACTCTTCCATTTTGCTGGAATCTAGCCTAGTATTTTGTGTTTTTTTGAAGATCTTGCCTGTTGCATCTAAGTTGTCAAACAGAGTGGGGATTTGTGTGCAGTATTCTCATTGTATTTTTGAGGTCTTCAGGATCTGCAGTGATATCATCTTATCATCTATTTTATTACCGACTTTGGTAAGTTGTGTCTTTCTGGAAATGTCAGCTTGCTGGAGACTTTGCAACAGTGATCATCCTTTCAAAGAATCAGCTCATTATTTCAAGGATGTTCTCAATTCATTTTTCCACTTTCAAATTCTTTTATTTCTGTTCTTATTTTTGTTTTTCGCCTTCCCTTTGCTTTCTTTGGACTTATTTTGCTCTTCTTTTTCTAGTTTACCAAAGTAGAACCTTAGTTAATACATTTGCAATTTTGCTTTTAATATTGAAAGCACGTGTTATTATTTTTTCTTTCAGCACTGAGCTGTGTTCCACCACTTTGATACCTTGCACTTTTATTTTCATTCCATCCAGTGTGTATTTTTTTATTTTGGCTTTGAATCTCTTTTTATTTTTCCAAGATTTATTTATTAATTTGAGAGGCAGAGTTACAGAAAGGCATATGCAGAGAGAGGCCTTCCATCTGCTGGTTCACTCCCCAAATGGCCAAAACAGCTAGAGCTGCGCCGATCCGAAGCCAAGAGCCGGGAGCTTCTTCCAGTTCTCTCACAGGAGTGCAGGGGCCCAAACACTTGGGGCATCTTCTGCTGCTTTCTCAGGCCATAGCAAAGAGCTGGATGAGAAGTGGAGCAGCCAGGACAGGAACTGGTGCCTATATGTGGTGCTGCACTGCAGGTGGCAGCTTTACCTGCTATGCCACAGTGCTGGCCCCTGAATTTTTTTTTTTTTTTTTGAACTATGAACACCTTAGAAGTGTATTTCTTGGCTGGCATAATGGCTCACTTGGCTAATCCTCTGCCTGTGGCGCTGGCACCCCAGGTACTAGTCCTGGTTGGGGCGCCGGGTTCTGTCCCGGTTGCTCCTCTTCCAGGCCAGCTCTCTGCTGTGGCCCAGGAGTGCAGTGGAGGATGGCCCAAGTGCTTGGGCCCTTCACCCCATGGGAGACCAGGAGAAGCACCTGGTTCCTGGTTTCAGATCCGCGCAACACTGGCCGTAGCGGCCATTTGGGGGATGAACCAACGGAAGGAAGACCTTTCTCTCTCTCTCTCTCTCACTGTCTAACTCTGCCTGTCAAAAAAAAAAAAAAAAAAAAAGTGTACTTCTCAGTTTAAAGTGCTTTTGTATTTACTTGTTATTTTTCATTATTGATTTATTGGTTGATTCTATGGTGGTTAGAGTACATATACTGTTCAATTTCGTTTATTTTAAATTGTTTGAGTTTTTTTTTTTTTTTTGTAGAAAAGGATGCATTATATCTCTGTTTATGGATTGTGGAAACTTGAAGAAAAGTGTGTTTCGTTGTATTTGGTTGGCAGATGATGTTGAGTTCTTCTCAGACTTGCTGATTTTTTGTCCTACCCATTGTTCAGAGAGTAGTATAACGTCTCCAGTTACAAATGTGGATTTGTCTATTTCACTTTTCAGGTCTATCAGTTTAATTGAATTTTTAGATTCCCTTGAAGATAGTTGAAATTATTCTAACTGGTAGTCTTAATTTATGTTCATAATTGGATAGAATTAACTTTGGAAATAATGAGTCAAAAATTTGAAAATATTAGATTTTCTGAGTTTGTAAGTTATTGCTACATAAATTCATCAGTTTTATAGTTGGAAAGGGAAATATGCTAGGAAATTTAAAAGAAACTATAGGGGCTGGCGCCGTGGCTCACTTGGCTAATAACTCTGCCTGTGGCGCCAGCATCTCATATGGGCACCGAGTTCTAGTCCCAGCTGCTCCTCTTCCAGGCCAGCTCTCTGCTGTGGCCCGGGAAGGCAGTGGAGGATGGCCCAAGTGCTTGGGCCCTGCACCCTCATGGGAGACCAGGAAGAAGCACCTGACTCCTGGCTTCGGATCAGCGCAGCACCAGCTGTAGTGGCCATTTGGGGGGTGAACCAACGGAAGGAAGAACTTTCTCTCTGTCTCTCTCTCTCTCTCACTGTCTAACTCTGCCTGTCAAATAAAAAATAAATTAATTAAAAAAACTATAAGTAAACAGTAGAATGTATAAATAACATCATCAATAATAATACAGAATAAAAATCAGAAATAAATCTGCATATGAACACTACTAAAAATTAAACATCTAAGTAATTTCAGTGTGTTGTGTCAGTTTTCACATAATCTATAAATTACAGCAATCTTAGTACAAGTCTTGAGGCTGGCATTGCTGTTGAGCTAGTTGTTGCCTGCAGTTCAGGTATCCAGAATCAGAGCAACAGTTTAAGTCCCAGCTGCTCAGATACTGATCCAACTCCTGCTGAAGCAAAGGGAAGGCAGCAGAAAGCTGTCCACGTGTGTGGGCCCCTGTTACCCACGTCAGAGCTCTGGGCTCCTGGCTTTGGCCTGGACCAGCCCCAGGCACTGCAGCCATTCAGGGAATAAACCAGCAGATGGAAGGTGGATGACCCAGTCCCATCGCTATGCCGTTCAAATAAAATAAATACATCTTTTAAAAAATTATTAAGTGTTTTTAGTATGTCCTGAAATTTGATACACTTACTCTAAAATTCATTTTTAAAATAAGGGGAAAGAATAGCAAGAGGACCTTAGAGAAACAAAATGAAGGGATATAAATTCTCATATTTCAAGACTTACTATACGTATACATTAATCAGGAAAGATTCTTACTGATGTAAAAGTTGAGAACATGATTGATTCAACTAAACCATTCAGTTATGGTTACTTGATCTGAAATGACATCATTGAAATTCAGTCTTTCCAATGAATAGTACTAGAACAACTGAATATTTGTATGGGAAAATTAATTACTACCCTTATATCAAATTACTGAGCAGAAAATGGTGATAAATGATTTCCTAACTAGATTAATTAATAAAGTAAATATGCTAGAGGAAACCTTGTAAGAATATTTTCAGACCCATGGGATAAGCAAGGTATTCTTAGGATACATAAAACAATTATTAACCCTAAAATTCAAAAACAGATATGTTGGACTATATTAAGAATTTTTTGCTTGCCCAAAGACATCTTTGAGACCAGGAAAGGACATATGACAAGAAGTGAATATTCTTTATTGTATGTCTGAGAAACAACTCACATATGGATTATATAAATAATTCCTACACATCAATAAACATAAGAGAAATGATCCAATAACAACAGACTTACAATCAAGGCCTTTTACAAAAAATATAGACAACTAGAATATGCAAAGATGGTTGATATCATTCTGCTTCAGGAAAATGTAAATTAAATCCGTATCTCTATCTGCTTACCAAATTGGCAAGCATTACAAAGATTGACAATGAACAGATTTTATGTGATTATGGAGTGATTGGAATACTCATACTACACCTGTGGAAGTGATGGTTAGTCAAACCACTTTGGACATCTGGCATTATCCACTAATACTAATTACATGTCTAACTCATGGTGTAGATATCAAATCTAGAAAAGCTAGTGCAAGATTCTATCACAAGATGAGAATACTAATACAGGTTTGTAACTGTCTAAAACTGCAACCAGCCCAAATGCTCATTGTAGAATGGGTACATATCCTGTGGTAATGGACTTCTATGTAGCAATAAAAAAGAACAAACTGCTGATACAAATGAGTAATGCAAATATTCTACTGAAAAATATCAGATGTAAAAGTGTGCTTTTTATTATTTTTAAGAATCAGGACAAACTTTTTGACAATGTATGTGACAATTGGGTTACTACTTTGTGTTTATTCCATGGATTGAATTGTTCTTCCTCAAAATTCATATTTTGAAGCCAATTCAAAATATAAGGGTATTTGGAGATGGATATTTGGGAGATAATCAGGTTTAGAAGAGGTGACAATGGTGAGACCCTTATGATGAGACTAGTGACCTTATAAATGGAGACCCCAGACCCTAGCACCCTTCCCCTGCCAACATCTGAGGGCACACCACAAACAGGTGTTTGCAAGCTAGGGAGTGATCCTGCTAGCACCTTGATCTGAGACTTCCAGCCTCCACAACTGTGAGAAAATACATTTGCACATAAGCCGCCTTTGTTTAAATCATCCTGTCTATATCATGTTAAGGCAGCCGTGTGTGTGTGTGTGTGTGTGTGTGTGTGTGCTTCGTGACAGAGAAGGAAGATAAAATTCTTTTGGAATGGGTGTTAAGTAGGTGTGCCCCTGGGTAAATGCCCATGGGCGCTGTGTTAAAGATTAGTATACTTTATATACCATTTTATATGTGATGGACTTCAAACATGAATTTATATAATATTTTACCTTATATATCTTTAAAAAATTTCTCATGATCATTTTGTTCAGGCTTATGGATGGTGGTTTAAATAAAGATACTTAAATCCTAATTAATTACCCTTAAGTTTTAAGCTACATTCTTTATATAACACACTGTGTTAACTGAAGTAATTTGTCTTTAATTGCCCGGGGCCAGTACAGCATAGTCTCATGAGACACGATTATCTATATACATCGGTGTGAAAATAACTTGAATATAAAGAGTAGAATTACTTTTATCATTAAAATTTATTTTTTTATTTGATCTGATGAGCAGAGAGGCAGACATATAAACACAGAGATCTTCAATCTGTTAGTTCACTTCCCAATTGCCTGCAACATCTGGAGCTAGGCCAGGCCAGATCCAGGAGCCAAGAACTCATGCACTAGGTTTCCACATTCGTGGCAGGAACCCAAGTACTTGCGCCAGCAGGAAGCTGGATCAGAAGCAGAGTCAGGAGGCAAACCAGGCTCTGATATGGGCTGTGGGTGTCCTCGTTAACATCTTAACCACCGTTCCAACCACCCACACCAGAAGCTATTTATGGTAAGTATTTTCTGGTTTGTTTGTTTGTTTTTGACAGGCAGAGTTAGACAGTGAGAGAGAGAGAGAGAGAAAGGTCTTCATTCTGTTGGTTCACCCCCCAAATGGCTGCTATGGCTGGTGTGCTGTGCTGATCCGAAGTCAGGAGCCAGGTGCTTCTCCTGGTCTCCCATGGGGTGCAGGGCCCAAGCACTTGGGCCATCCTCCACTGCACTCCTGGGCCACAGCAGAGAGCTGGATTGGAAGAGGAGCAACCAGGACAGAATCCGGTGCCCCAACTGGGAACCCGGGGTGCCGGCGCCACAGGCGGAGGATTAGCCTAGTGAGCCGCGGTGCTGGCCGATAAGTATTTTCTACTGTAGTACTTGCAACATACTCTCATAGATTTCTTCTGAGCCACGTGCTCTCTCAATACATTGGTTCTATGCACTGTACCCACTTCCCACTATGTGGATAAGAGGGTCCACTTTCGGGGCATTGTGCTTGATGACGCTGCCTATCCTCATGACCGAATGCCCACTAAACCTCAGGAAAACGCTTCTCGACATCTCTGTGCGTGTGATAGCCAAAGGTGGCTGTGCCTGAGTGTCTAGAAGGTCGCGGATGGTGACACAGCTTCAGCTGCAGCCGAGAATGCCTCCATGTGCAGGAGGCCTGGAAAGGCTGGGGAGCTGTGTAAGAGAAACGAGCAGTGACCGCGTCAGAATCGCCTCCACGTAATGCAAATGCGATCTGCCTTCCTCAGTGAAGTCTCATTCCCAGTGGAGCTGAGCGCCTGTCTTCTTGCTTCTCTTCACTTTCACCTCCAGTTCCAGAGGTGCTCTTGAGTCAGTACGAGATTAGCCAGCAGCTATTCAGCACGACCGCCCGTGAAGCCTGAAGTGCGTCTTCCATACTGAACAATTCAGTGTAGCACTCAGCGCTGTGACCACGCCTGGGGCAGGAGAGCACAGTGCGCACAGCCCTGGGCTCACTGGTGTTGCTGCAACAGAAGCAGAGACACCCCCCGACCCACGGACCATGTTATTTCCCTGCATTTTAAAGGATGATAATCAACTTAGAGAGTCAAGTCAAGGAAATTCATTCTGTATCCATTCTGGATGTTTTGTGAGAAAAATAATCCAGGGAAAATGTCCAACAGTAGAAATCAGTTCTCCTACAGAAGTGACGATGTGGTTTCAGAAACGCAGGCGGCAAAAACCAGGTTAGGAGAAAGGGCCTGGATGCACAGTGCTCCTCCCCCAGAAGGACGAGAGCGTGTTCATCTCTACTTACATCGACAAGCTTCCTATTAATTTCATAGTTTCTTTATGTATTTCATATGGGGAAATGCTAGTGTTGAGGAAACTCCCAAGCAACAAAATATTTAGTTGGATTATTTTAAAAAGGACCCAGTTGAACATGTAGAGCTTTCCATTTTAATGAAATGCTAGAAATAGTTCTTTTGGCAACTATTAATATGATGTGTTTATAATTGAATGAATCTTTAGTAGAAATTTGCAAGCCAGAGATTAATTAAATCCACATGTTTCTGGCGGAAAAAAAAAAGACCAACAGATTCAGGATTTGAAATGAACCCAAAGCTTTGCATTATTTGTAAGTCAATAGAGAAAAGTCTCTCCCTTGAGTTTTCAGCATTCAGATAAATAATAAAATAAGGTGTTGTAGGTAATATTCCCTTGTCTGAAATTCATGTTTTGACATTTAAGCTGAAAGTGTCCATTAGGATTCAGCCTCTCCAGATATCTAAGAAATAGTAGAATGGAGAGCTCACCCATTCCTTTCTCAGAAGCTTCTAAAAAGATAGTTTCCTGGAATATTGATTGATGATATACTATTCCTATCCACAGTGCTCAAACCTTTAGAAGGAATTGTCTACCTTATTTGATTGGTTTACTCAGCAGCTACAATGGTGCCTCTGTGGAATCTGGTAAATCTGACCACAATAGGGAAGAAAAATAAAACAGTGCCTGTTTCATATAGTTTCTCTATTAGAACAGTTATTCACATTTGTCATCATGATCATTATATAATTACAAGTAGTAAAGTCAAGTCCTTAAGGGTAAGCACAGTTTTCTACATGTGTTTGAGTATCTACGTATGTTAGCAAATAGTAATCTCTAAAACATGCTTATTGAATTTTTAATAAATGGTGCACAATGATAAGTAAGGAAAACATTTTAAAGATGTTTAGTCATGATTGTAAATTTTGATGTCGCTATAATGAAGGCTTTTTGGGTATAGAAGGAGAGAAGTTAACTGACTTATGGTTGAGTTTCTCATCAATTAATCTTTTAGATTTGTTCTCCAACATGGTAGTGAGAAAAACAGTGCCCATGTGTTGGGAGCTTGAGTTTTTCAAGGACTCCAGTACTGGACATATACACATACACTTTAATATTGCTTCTTGAACAGAAATAATGCCATTTTGAAGAGAAAAATCTACGTGCCAATTTGTCAATCCCAGAATTGGTTAAATTCCACATGTGGTACTTGGCCATATGATTTGTTGAAAGCAAAGGGAGTTGAGCTTATAGGGAGATGAAGTAGAAGAAAATGTGAGAACTGAGTGTGAAATCAAAAAAAGAGGTGGCTGACAGGTGCTGGCCTGGATTATAGGAGAACTGGCTGAGAGTATAGTAGTTCCACCTCTTACCTTCATGTGTCTTGGTGACAACGGGGAGCTCTGAGAGTGGATCAGTTTGAGCTCAGGGAGAACTCGTAGATGAGGTGGACTCTCTATGGAGATCCAGGAGGAAGTAGTAGGGTTAAAGTGAGGGAACTGCCAGCTAAAGGCACTGCTAATATGCCTAGAAAAGTATGCAGGTGATTTTTTTTTAAATTGTTTATTTACTTGAAATTCAGAGTTACAAAGAGAGATGGAGAGAGAGGGAGAAAGAGAGAGAGAGAGAGAGAGAGAGAGAGAGAGAGAGGAGAAAGAGAGATAAAGATCATCTACCGTCTACCATTCCCAGATGGCTGCAATAGTCAAAGCTGGGCCAGCCTAAGCTAGAAGCCTTCATCTGGGTCTCCCATGTGGGTGGCGGGAGCCCTAACAGTTGGGTCATCTTCTGCTGCTTTTCCCAGGCCATTAGCCTGCAGAATCCTGGACAGGAAATCCTGTCTATATGGTTGTGTGTGTCCCAGGCAGGGCTTTACCCACTATGCCACAATGCTGGCCCACTGTGGGTAATTGTTATTCCATGGGCTTAAGGCTCAATGGTCAGGACAGAGAAGTCCAGAAGAAGCTACAACAGGGAAAGCTAGGAGCTCTTTCTGTTTGAGAAAAGTTGCATGAAAATTATCCTACGAGGGAAAGGCATGCCACTTATAGGCCACTGTAAAGGTAGAATTGAAAATGAAATAAAAATGTGTGAGTATTTTATTCACTTGCCAAAACTTGGAAAAAACTAATGTTTGGAAAAGCCAGAGTTCTTAGCTCATTTGAATTAGAATCTTGTCTCTACACCCTGTGTTTTTTTTTTTTTTTTTTTTTTTCCCAATGGTGTTTCAGCTGGATTTTCCTTGAGTAGCTGGTCCTTTCTTGGGTTTGCACTCAAAGGCTTCAGGCTTCCTGATGGAAGATCTGCTAGATTTTAAAAAGATTGTTATTTGAAGGAATGCTGTTTGTTCTTCTGGCTATGACAAACCTTATCATGCAACTCTCTGTAGTGAATATTGGATTGTGATTCTAACTTTGAGGCAATTTTTTCATCAGGTAGGCAGAAGAATCTTAATTCCCCCTTTTGTCAGGTTGGAGAGATTGTCAGTATGGCAAAACATAGACTTTTGTTTTTTTAAAAAGACTTTATTTATTTGAGAGGCTGAGGTACAGAGAGAATGTGAGAGACAGAGAGAAAAGTCTTTCATTCACTGTTTCACTCCCCAAGTGGCCGCCAGGGCCAGAGCTGGGCCAATCCGAAGCCAGGAGCTAGGAGCTTCTTCTAGATCTCTCAGGTGGGTGCAAGGGCCCAAGCATTTGGGCCATCTTCTATTGCTTTCCTGAGCCACAGCAGAGAGCTGGATCGGAAGAGGAGCAGCTGAGATTAGAACTGGTGCCCATATGGGATGCTGTCGCCGCAGGCAGGGAGGCTTAACCCACTACACCTCAGCTCCCGCTCCAAAACACAGACATTTACAGACAGGGGAGAAGGTAAACTCAGCATGGATTTCGACTTTATCTTTCCAGGTGCTTCCTTCCATGAAATGTAAGACAATGCTTTAAAAATTCATTTTATTAGAAAAGATATTTGTTCTGCTGTTTCACTCCTCCAGTGCTCACAACAGCTGGGGCTAGGCCAGGCTGGAAGTCAGACACTGGGAAACTCAATCCAGGTCTTCCACGAGGGGAGCAGGGGCCAAGTACTAGAGCCATCACCTGCCGCCTCCTGAGGTGGACGTTAGCAGAAAGCTGGCACCCAAAGCAGAACTGAGTCTGAAACTCAGGTACTCGGACATGGGATGTGGGCAGTCCAAACAGGATGCACCAAACTCCTGTCCCCTTAGGTAGCTTTTGATAGTGTTTGTCATAGATAAGAGTGAGGAATAAAAAAAGACAGTTTGAGACATTAATGTATACTTTACAAGGATCCCTTCTCCTAGAAAATGAAAACAACTAAAATAACTTGATATTATAATTTCAAACTCTTGTAACTCCAAGACCCCACTTTGAAGTTAGACTGAGAGACCCTGCTCTTAGGGCTGTCATCATACACATTACAGGATTTCAAATCAATAAAGCTAATCAGCTATAAGTGTGTTAGTAATTATTGACAAATTTAAGGATTATGAAATGATTTGCCTTGAAAGGTATCTGTGTTTGTAATGTTACTGCCCTGAGTAGAATAAATGTTTTAATTAATTATTTAATTTAAATACTTTAAAATTAAGAGTAAAGGGATTTTAAGAAAATATATTTTAATGACATTATAATTAGGTGTACTAATATTCAGGGAAACTATGTCTATGGATCTAAATGTTAAGCCTGATTCAAATTGGATAGCACCAATACTGAATGGAAATCCAAAATTAATATTCAATTTATTTAATTTTTTTGACAGGCAGAATTAGACAGTGAGAGAGAGAGACAGAGAGAAAGGTCTTCCTTCCATTGATTCACTCCCCAAATGGCCACTACGGCTGGTGCGCTGTGCTGATCCGAAGCCAGGAGCCAGGTGCTTCTCCTGGTCTCCCATGGGGTGCAGGGCCCAAGCACTTGGGCCATCCTCCACTGCACTCCTGGCCACAGCAGAGAGCTGGCCTGGAAGATAGGCAACCGGGACAGAATCTGGCGCCCCAACCGGGACTAGAACCGGTTCCAGCGCTGCAGGCAGAGGATTAGCCTAGTGAGCCATGGCGCTGGACTATTCAATTTACTTTAGAAAACCAGAGATACTGAATATCAAGAGGCTCAAATAAATATATGTACAATGTTTAGGTGAAAGATATAATTAGATCTTTATTTTGAGATAGACACTTGATGACAGTTTAAAGTATAATACCATAATAAAATTAGAAACTTATACATAATCAGATTAGATTAGAAGGAGCTGTAAGTGTCATATTTGGGACCTAAAGCCCATCTTGTCTTATTTTTTTGTAAGTTTGGAAGATGATTCTCACTTTGAACCCTTCTATGGCACTAATTTTGGTCCACGTGTCCACTCCAGCATTCTCCCACTCTGTTACAGAGGGATCCCTGCAATGAAAATCCCCCTGTTGAGTTTCCTGCTCAATTTCTCTTCCTCCTTCCGTCCTTGCACTGCATCTACATACATACAGTGCTGGAGCCCTTCACATCAGGAGCAGCGTAAGTTCCACAGGACTCGCCATCAGCCTTGGAGGACGTAGCATTTTCCTTCCATCATCTCTTACCTCTCCCTGCATGCTTTCATACCCCAGACACTCCAGGGACCTTCTGAGTGTTTAGAGAGCCTGAACACACTCTTCCCTTTTGTGGAAACATCTACACTCTTCTCTAGTTAACTCCTATCGCTCCCTGTCTTGCAAGGTCAAGTCGGGATTCCCATTAATATCAGCACAAATTACATCATACGCTTCTTTTCTGACCTTTATCATGCTTTGAACTTATGTTGTTATTTGTATAATTATTTCATATTTCTCTCACCATACTAGAATGTCAGCATGTGGTTTCCTAGTTCACTGTTACAAAAATGATTAATGATACATGAGTTAAATCTTGCCTCTTTGATAGAATAGTGAACCCAGTGTATAAAAATAGTTTATGGATAATCTCCTTAACTCCACTGCTATGAAACAGGACAGATTGGTAGGTTAACTTTCTCTTATACACACTTTGAGATGAAAATGTTTCTCAAAAAGACCTATTTCAGATGTCTGATAAATTTTGTCAAAAATCTATTACCATCTACCATATTCCAATAAGACAGAAAAATTTCTGTCACTAAATTGGACACATTAGATGAAATTATGGATCAGTTATATAAAATATTAGAAATTGTGTTCTTGCTTTCTAATTCTGAAAAGAAAAATAAATAGCTATTTTGTAGGATGATTGTTATGGAATTTTTTTTCTACTCTTCAACCAAAATGTTGAGTTAAAATTTCTTTCTAAAAATTTCCACAAAGTTAATACTTTGTTTTTTTTTTTTTCTCCTGTGGTGATTGTTTCCTTGGTTTCCTTTTATTGTTACTTTTCTTTGCAAACTCAAAACTTTTTTTTTTTTTTTTTGACAGGCAGAGTGGACAGTGAGAGAGAGAGACAGAAAGGTCTTCCTTTGCCGTTGGTTCACCCTCCAATGGCCGCCTTGGCCAGCGCGCTGCGGCCGGCACACCGCGCTGATCCGATGGCAGGAGCCAGGAGCCAGGTGCTTTTCCTGGTCTCCCATGGGGTGCAGGGCCCAAACACCTGGGCCATCCTCCACTGCACTCCCTGGCCACAGCAGAGAGCTGGCCTGGAAGAGGGGCAACCGGGACAGAATCCGGCGCCCCAACTGGGACTAGAACCCGGTGCGCTGGCGCCGCTAGGTGGAGGATTAGCCTAGTGAGCTGCAGCGCCGGCCTCAAAACTTTTTTAAAAGTATAGGATATTTTGGGTGTTCATTCTATAAAATTACTAATCCAGAGAATACAGTCAATCTCTCTGCTGAATTTTTTAATTAGGAAAATGAATCATATCTTCCAAACTTCAGGGTTGGATTAGTCTACTGATAGATAAGTCAGGAGATGATGGACATGTTTATGTGAGCCAGTTTGTTTCTTCAGTAATCTTATTCTGCCCCAAAACACAGCACAACCATAGAAAGGAGTGTAGTAAACTCCAGCATGACCATACTCACAGTCTGCATTGTAGTTTCTCATATTCCAAGCTAACACAGTGTAGTCCAAATAAGTTCCCGAACTGAAGGCTAAGAGATATAAGACATTTTGTTTTTTAATCCAAAGACCCCTGCAATTTCCTCTGCAGAACTGTATACAAGGCATCCTGTTTGTCTCGCACTTACACACAGGATTGCAGGAATGCTGGTTCATAACATTTGTTTGTCTCGCACTTACACACAGCATTTCAGGAATGGTGGTTCATAACATTTGTTTGTCTCGCACTTACACACAGCATTTCAGGAATGGTGGTTCATAACATTTGTTTGTCTTGCACTTACACACAGGATTTCAGGAATGCTGGTTCATAACATTTGTTTGTCTTGCACTTATACACAAGGATTTCAGGAATGATGGTTCATAACATTTAGGAAGAGTACCATATGTTCCACTCTATGTTTAGCGCCATAGTTTATTTACTATGATGTAGAAATGTTGCTGGAGTATTCATAGACTGACAATACCACATGGTAAACAGAGAAAGCTTTAACTTCCTCCTACCTCGGAAATTAGTTCTACACCTGCTCTGTCTGTTTCCAATTGGGCATCTATCTTCTATTAGTCAAAATGCCAGTGATGGTCTCACAGCCCAGCTCCTAATTTAAATTGATAAATGCATCTTAAAACCAATTTCTGGGGCCATCTTCATGTCATCAGCTCCTGAGTTTCGCTCTGGGCTCACCAACGTCCTGCCTTCCCTCCTTAATTGGCAACCCTATGCCAGAGGACAGCATTGCACATCTTCTCCCTATATTACCTTGGGGTCCAATTAAAAGGATTTCAGGTAACTCACTAAGATTTGTCCCGGTGTTTGTCTATTACAAAGGAACAGGAAATGCTTGTACTAGAAATTGGCCTTGACGTTAAAGGCTGCATGACAGAGTATAAACACTGACTGGGCTGCTCTGACCCTGCACTGACATCCAGGATGCACACTCGCCCTTATCTGGGTATTGACTAAAACTGTAGTCAACTTTTTCTGTTACAGAGTGTGTACATAGTATATCGATGATTATAGCCTACACATATGATAAAATGTATCCTCAAGAGACATCTTTATTTCTCTGCTGCCACATTCTGCGAATGCACATGGGATGTTTGTAATTTCCATTCAGGAACTTAAACAGGATTCTAAAGGATGCCAATGAGAAAGTAACAGTTGTGTAGCTCAGTTACAGTCACATTTCTCTGCAAACAAAATAAATTCAAATGAAATCCAGGATGAAAAATCTGGGAAGCTTTATATGGGAATCTGAGAGTTTAGACTAAATTCAAGAAAAAAGCAAGAAAGACAGCACCTGAGTAGAGAAATTAATATATATATATATGATGCTCATTTACCATGTTATGCTTTGTATGATAAACCCCATTAATTCCACCTTCCTTCTGTAAGTAAAAACAAATATTTCTCATTTGTAAAGTGCCTTTTCTATGGGAGGGAATGACAAGCTGCATGGATAGCTATGCTGTTTATGAACCAGATACATGGGTTTCATACACCCGAAGTGCTTGTCAAAATCCATTGTCCTGGGCAAATATCTCCAGCATCCTAGGTTCAAAGTTCTGGAATGAGGCCAGTGATTTCATTTTTCATAAGTCCTGGAATGTTTTGAAGCTGACTCAGGGTAAGTGTCACTCCTTTATGATTCTATCTGGCCACAGGCTTGACCTGGAACACTGTTAGTTCTGTTGTTGAGTTGAAATCCTTCTCTCCACTGGGCTGTGCTGTCAATTTGAGTTACCAAGCAAGGGTGATATCCACGAAGCCAGCAGTCACTGGACAGTTAAGCCTGCCAAAGCAATCATCCTCTCTCCCTCTCTCAACTAAGTACATTTACAGCCACTTTATTAGTTCCAGCACTCTTTTCCTCACCCAGTGAAATTATGAAATCTTTTCTCTAGTTCATTTAAACAACAGGATCAACCCTATTTTATATAATGGCCTAAAATATATAAAAACATTTTTCATACCATACCACTTCCACTATACGTGCTGGAAAGAAAATAGGAATATGCCCTCCGGATTCCATTTCCTCTTGCTTTGTCTCAAGGACGTCACTTCTGTATATCCAATCTCCTACCTTATTTCTTCATCGGGGTTGGGAAGCCATGGAGCATACATCTCACATCTTAAAATAAATCCATCAAACTCCTGTCATTCTACAACCTGTCTGCCATCATCCAATCTCACTGATCTTTTACAAAACTTCTTTGGTGTTATTATCTTTCTTGTCTCTCATTAGCCTTGTACCCCCAGAGACAAACGAGAGTTCCCAACTGCTGTGTCCAAAGTGCACTTCTGTGTTCTAAATGGGCTTGCTCTCTCACTTCTTTGCTTGTGAAATACTCTTCTCCTGGTTCTCATGACAAAAGACTATCCTAGCCTCTTCATTTGTTCTGATCACATTTTTTCGGATTCCTCTGCTGGTTCTTCCTTTTGCATCAAAAATTTATTGTTACGGGTGAAATTGACGTCTCTTGATTTGATTACTATTTATAACTCCTGTCTGTATGACTGCTGAACAGCAAACTTTTTACTATGTACTGTTCAACTCTTTATTTAGTGCAGCTTTAAACTTGTGACTATAAATTTAAAATGTCACCTCAAAAATTAAAAAAAAGAAAGACGAAAGAGGGAGCAAAGGAAGTATTGTTTTACTCTTTGAATTGTATCTTTGAAGTATATTACATCTGTTCTCTTTATATAAATTTAAGAAAAAAATGAATGTTAAAAAGAGTCTAGACCTGGGACCAGGACTCTGCCTTTTTTTTTTTTTTTTTTTTTTTTTTTTTGACAGGCAGTTAGACAGTGAGAGAGAGAGAGAGAGACAGAGAGAAGGGTCTTCCTTTTCCATTGGTTCACCCCGTTGGGGCCGGTGCACTGCGCCAATCCAAAGCCTGGAGCCAGGTGCTTCCTCCTGGTCTCCCATGCGGGTGCAGGGGCCCAAGCACTTGGGCCATCCTCCACTGCCTTCCTGGCCCACAGCAGAGAGCTGGACTGGAAGAGGAGCAACCAGGACAGAATCCGGCGCCCCAACTGGGACTAGAACCTGGTGTGCCAGCACTGCAGGTGGAGGATTAGCCTAGTGAGCAGCGGCGCTGGCCTAGACTCTTCCTTAATCTACTCTACCTTGAGATGATCACATTAAGTTCAGTGATTAAAATTAGTGACTGTCCTGATTTCTCACTGAATTGTCTTTGGAGATGCGATTCATTCTCTGAACTCCAGACCCTTCAAGCCAACTCTCTATTTTGCTTCTCTACCTCCATAATAATTAGACTTCTCAGTTGAAACATATATACATATCTGGATATATGGGCATATATGCACACACATATATTATGTTAGTTTCACCTCTCTCCAGGCGCATTTCTTTCTTCTAAATCTTCTCCGTGTCAGCAATTATTAGAACCATTTTCTCAAGGCCAGAGGAAGAAAAGCTTCTCCTCTCTGCCTCCCAAAATTATGAGCTTCCCTTGATGTTTTATCCTTTCCTTGTTCCTCTCCCTGAGCTCTCACACAACAATCAGGGATATCCGTTGATTTTTACTCCAAAATACATTTAATATTTCTTTACCTTGCTCCACCTCCTACTACTTTAGCTTAAACTATTATAATAATTTTACCTGGACTTTTGAAAGTTGTGCTTAATTTTTACTTCTTTTCTCCAAGCCACCCTATATATATATATATATATATATATATATATATATATATATTATTTGACAGGTAGAGTTACAGTGAGAGAGAGAGACAGAGAGAAAGGTCTTCCTTCCATTGGCTCACCCCCCAAATGGCCACCACGGCTGGCGGTGCGCAGATCCGAAGCCAGGAGCCAGGTGTTTCTTCCTGGTCTCCCATGCGGGTTCAGGGCCGAAGAACCTGGGCCATCCTCCACTGCCCTCTGGGCCACAGCAGAGAGCTGGACTGGAAGAGGAGTGATCAGGACTAGAACCTTGTGCCCATATGGAATGCCGGCGCCAACGGTGGAGATTAGTCAATGAGCCATGGCACCAGCCCAAGCCACCCTATATTTAAAAAGCAGAAATCATATCACATTTATGACCACATCTTAGATGCAAACATTATAACACATAAGTCCCTTGATTAAAACTTTTCTATGTTTTTGTATTGAATTTTAGAGAGAACAAAACCCTTTACCAAGTCTCCAGGACCTATTGAGGGTTCTGGGTAACCCTGTAAGTTCATCTGTTACCCCCTTTCTTCCATACTCTGATGCACTACGTCTCCTTACGCTTTGAGTGTGTCTAAATATTTCTAGTTTCTGTAATTTCGTTCTTTTTGTATGGAAATTTTTCACACAAGTTTTTGGCAATGTTTAAATTATTACTGTTTTTTTAAAAATATTTATTTATTTGAAAGTCAGAATTACACACACACACATACACACAGAGAAAGAGAGAGAGGTTTTCCATCCGCTGGTTTACTCCTCAATTGGCCACAAAGGCCAGAGCTGCACCGATCCGAAGCCAGGAGCCAGCAGCTTCTTCCAGATCTCCCACACAGGTGCAGGGGCCCAAGCACTTGGGCCATCTTCTACTGCTTTCCCAGGCCATAGCAGAGAGCTGGATCGGAAGGGGAGCAGCCGGGTCTCGAACTGGCACCCATGTGGGATGCAGGTGCTTCAGGCCAGGGCATTAACCTGCTGCACCACAGTGCCAGTCTCATAAATTATTACTGTTAACAGGGTCCTCGTTTAACACCTTACCTAGATAACAACTCCCCAGCTCCATTCCTATCCTGTCTTTTATACTTTGTAACTGCCTCCTATTCATACACACACACACACACACATATGTACATATATATAATACATATAATGACTGACTGATTCTGTTCTCATCACGACTACAGTTTATCCTACTAAGGGAACATTCACATCCCTCATGTTCACTGATGAATCTCAATGTGTGTCATATGAGCTTAAAATTAGTCAGACTTACTATGTATCTGTTCAACAAAGAAATGAATGGATGAATATGGGAAATAAGGACACCTCTAATATCAAGTCTTTACATTTTTTCAAGAATTTGTATATATTTTTATGACCTAAAAATAAATTGTAGTGTGATTTTAATATAGCCTAAGGGTTGTGAAACTTTTTAAACATTTTATCAAAATTTAAGAAACTAGGTGATAGAAATGGCTTTCTTTGGCTTCTCGGCCTTTTGGCTAAGATCAAGTGTAGTATCTGTTCTTATCAGATGGCTTTCTGCATGTTTTACCTCTCCTCATGTTTCATCTCATATAAGCTAAACAGAACTCCGTTTCTCCTTCTTTGTATTTATTTCCAAGGAGATTTTTGAAAGATGACACAGAACACTCATATCGTAGTAAACACGCCAGCATTCTTCTCTGCACTATTGATATTACCTTACCGTCGCATCCCCAGGAGTGCCCTAAAAGGCAAGTGAAATTGCATGCCGATTTCTGTTATGAAGAGTCATTCACAGAAAGTAAAAATCATTGTTATGGAAGCTATGCCTTGACACTCAGATACGAGTTGTGAAAATATCGTTCACTAGGTTTGCGCATCTACCTAGCTGACAGCGTGGTTGCAACCCACTTATTCCAAGTTCCTGTTAGGGTGGATTTTAGACCGCTGACGGCGGCACGTGGGACAGGGGAAGCAGTAGAAATCCATTCTAGAAGGAAGGGAGCTTTGTCACTGATGCTGTTGAAATTCCTGTATCTGGAGATGATGAGCAGGCTGAGTCCCAGTCAGTTTCACTCTTGTTCCAAATTCCTTACAGAAAACACGGCCCGCTGCCTGTACCCTAGAGCAACCTCACTCCCCTGTGACTGCCGAGGCAGCGTGCTTGAATGGGAGAGTTCTGTCTCTGTCTGCACACACATTTTAATTTTCTATACAGTTAAAATGTGCAAATTTTTAAATATCTCAAATTTATTCATTTTCTGTGCTTAGTATCCATCTAGAGTTTTTCTTACAATGTAAACAAAGACTCACATAGATGATATCACTAGAAATAATTAATCTTTCTTTCTAAGATTATATTTTAAAACCCAGTATGTCATAATTAATAAGACAGATGCTTGCCTTTATGATTAAGAGGGCAGGCTTACTATGTGTGACTTAATATACAAATATATATATAAAGCATATATTATGTTATACTTGTGTTTTGTATTTTATATAATATATTAATACATATTTTTGCATATTTCCCAGCATACTATGCACACTGATTTATCCCTTGCTTTTAAAAAATAATTAACCATATTTTGGTGTATGCCTATGGAATATGAAGGCCTTCTTCATTTTCTATTAACCACATTGCTATTTTTTAGAAAACCAGAACATGTATTACGTGATTAATCACTGAAATTCTCAAGACAAGTTGAACGCTGGACCAGCTGCCCTCTGGGGACTGGCTGTTGTTCCCTCACAGAATCTGGGCCTGAGGGAGTCTACTGTAGACAGTTGCTGGGTGTCCATTCGACCAGGGCCAGTGGTGTTTCTTCTTCCAGCCGTGGCCCTCAGCTCTACTTCTCTTGCACTGAACAGGGCAGCCACATTCGCTGCAGGCCAGCTTCTGCAGGTACCGGCCACGGAGCCACAGCAGCAGCACGACCTGCGCACCTTACTGGGGTGCCTTCTAAATGATGACGCTCCCTTTGTCACAGGCTGCTGTGGCCAAGGCCAGAAGAGCTATGCTACGTTTCAACTTTGTTTATGTAACTAGTTACCAATGAATGAAATCTTAATACTTTTATCACTTTAATTAAAAAAATCGAGTGATAGATCTTTATATGAGTCATTAAAGTGTGCTAATGCAATCATAGAGTAAGTTCTCAGAAAATGGATTTTTTTTTTTTAAATCCAGAAACCATTTATTTAGGTATACAAACTTCATTCATTTCTTTTTTTTTTTTTTACTTTTTTTTTTATTTTTTGACAGGCAGAGTGGACAGTGAGAGAGAGAGACAGAGAGAAAGGTCTTCCTTTACCGTTGGTTCACCCTCCAATGGCCACCACAGCCGGTGCACTGCGGCTCGCGCACCGCGCTGATCCAAAGGCAGGAGCCAGGTGCTTCTCCTGGTCTCCCATGTGGGTGCAGGGCCCAAGCACTTGGGCCATCCTCCACTGCACTCCCGGGCCACAGCAGAGAGCTGGCCTGGAAGAGGAGCAACCGGGACAGAATCCGGCGCCCCGACCGGGACTAGAACCCCGTGTGCCAGTGCCGCAGGCGGAGGATTAACCTAGTGAGCTGTGGCGCAGGCCAATTTCTTAAAAACAACTTTAGGAACAGTGATTCTTCCCACCCTAACCACCCTCCCATCCACACTCCCACTCTTCCTCCTACCTTTCCTATTCCCATAATGTGTTGCACTATGCAAGTTAATGGTAAAACTAGTCTTCAAACAGTACTCTAAGTTTGTGTGTCTCTGTGGGTGCTAACTGTTGAAATCACTATTTAGTATATACTACGTTGATCTTCTGTATATAAAGATAATTAAAAATGAAATCGACTGCGGCGGCCATTGGAGGGTGAACCAACGGCAAAAGGAAGACCTTTCTCTCTATCTCTCTCACTGTCCACTCTGCCTGTCAAAAAAAAAAAAAAAAAGAATGGCATGCAAGAGGGAGTAGGAGGGTGGTTATAGGGAGAAAAACTGCTATAATCCAAAAGTTGTACTTTCAAAATTTATATTTATTAAATAAAAGTTTTTTTAAAAAAGAAAAATAAAAAAATAAGATCTATTTTCAATTAACTTTATACACCTAAGATTAACCGCACACTAAGTAAAGAGCTCTACAAATAGTATAAAAAACAAAAAACAAAACAAAAAAAACCCTGTTCTTGAACAGTTGAAGCAGAGGATTTTCAAAGTCATCACATCTCAAAGTGTTAATTTCTCTTCTGTGGATTGCCTTTTAGGTGCTCTGTTAGTTACCAAGATCATGGAGAACATATCGTATTTGTTCTTTTGGGACTGGCTTATTTCACTAAGTATAATGTTTTCCAGTTGCATCATTTTGTTGCTAACGACGAGATTTTAATTTTTTTAAGTGCTGTGTAGTATTCAATGGGGTACATGTCCCATAATTTCTTTATCCAGCCTTCAGTTGATGGGCATTTGGGTAGATACCATGACTTAGCTATTGTGAATTGAGGTGCAGTAAACATGGGGGTGCAGATAACTCTTTTATTTGCTGATTTCATTTCCCTTGGGTAAATTCCAGGGGTAGGATGGCTGGGTCGTATGGAGGGTCTATATTCAGATTTCTGAGGTATCGCCAAAGGTATATCCAGAGTGCTTTCACCAGCTAACATCCCCACCAGCAGTGGATTCGGGTGCCTTTTCTCCACATCCTTGCCAGCATCTGTTGTTTGTTGATTTCTGTATGGAAGCCATTCTACCTGGTGTGAGGTAAAACCGCATTGTGGTTTTGATTTGCATTTCCCTGATGGCTGGTGATCCTGAGTAGTTTTTCATGTGTCTGTTGGCCATTTGGATTTCCTCTTTTGAAAAATGCCTATTTCGGTCCTTGGCCCATCTCTTAAGTGGGTTCTTTGTTTTGTTGTTGTGGAGTTTCTTGAGGTCTTTATAGATTCCTGCTATTAATCCTTTATCAGTTGTATAGGTTGCAAAAATTTTCTCCCCTTCTGTTGGTTGCCTCTTCACTTTGCTGATTGCTTCTTTTGCAGTGTAGATTCTTCTCAATTTGATGCAATCCCAGTTGTTAACTTTGGCTTTGATTGCCTGTGCCTCTGGAGTCTTTTCCAAGAAGTTCTTGCCTGTGCAATGTCTTAGTGATTTGATGGTATTGGATCATAGGTTCATAGGTCTAGGTCTCTAATCCGTGTTGAGTGGATTTTCGTATAAGGTGTAAGGTAGGGGTCTTGCTTCATACTTCTGCATGTGCAGATCCAGGAAAGGATTGTTTTTGATACTCAAAATCAAGTTTTAATTTTCTAGTATAAGTTGACACTTGAAAAACATTGACTTGAATTTTTACACACCATTTTTTTTTTCATACTTTTGGATAAGGATACTAGATTTCTAATATAGTATTTTCAGTTTTTCATTTAATAAGCCCCATATGTATTTTTCAGGTTTTCTGATTTTCTTGCATATTTCTAACCCTAAATTGACATTGTCTATAACTCTTTCTCCAATATAGAGAGAACACAGCCAAGAATATTTATGACTTTCTGATTTTAAAATAAAACGTATTTCTGTAATATTCTTCATGTGAAAAGTGAGCTCAGTCTTGGTTGAACATCATGATTTCCTGGTGGGCTTTCAGAGAGTAGAGTCTATCTTGTCTGCTCTAGCTCCTTCTCAGATGATCTTCCTGAATTATCTGTCTTCTTTTATGTTCTACAGATTAGTCTAGACGTTTTTGTGCTGGAGAATGATTGAATGCAAATAAGATGGCGCTAAAAGTATGTAAATCTTGCACATCCGTTACTAGGCAATGTCCTCACTTTTAATTATCTTCTAGGTACAGTCTTAACAAGGTAATGGAAAGTGTCACTGGAATAACTTGGATGAAGTAATAACTATGGAATTTTAAGTTTGGCTACCATATCTGTAGATTTTCACTAAAATAATGAAATACCTGAGGCTGCTAGTACAAAGGAAAGTTTAACTTTGGCTCATGGTTCTGAGGGTCAAAGTCCAAACAGAGTGGCACAGCCTCAGGGAAAGGGTCCCTCTAGCTGCAGGAACCTCTGTATCTCTGTGTGATCTCTGCTTCCCGCTTCATAAAGCCATCAGGATTCCACTGTGGGGCCCCACCCTAATGTCCTAATCTAATCTGATCTGATCTGATCGCTTACATAAACTCCACCTGTAAACTTCCTAAGATTCAGTTTCTACTCTCATAATGCCATGGACATAAGATTTCGCAGGATTAATCGCCTGCATATGTTGGTTGGACAAGCCATATTCAAACCATAGCAGCCACTGTAGCTCTAATTAACTTTGGACATATTTATCACTGTCATATACAACATGCAAGGAACTATTAAATATAGTCTGAATTTTAGAAGTCATATTAATTTATCTTTTGAGATAAATCATATCATAATACAGCCATCTCATCCATTGCAAAATAGATCCATGTTTGTTTGCCGGTGGCCAGAATAAAATAATACTACATTCTAAGAGTCTTATTTTAAGCTTTAAGATTTTTATTTTTTATTTGAATGGCAGCAAGGGAGACAGAGAAAGAAAGAGAGAGAAAGAGGTGGGGAGAGAGAGAGAGACAGAGAGCATGTTAGAGTTATCTTTCATCCACTGACTCACTACTCCCCAAATGCCCACACACCAGGGATGGGGCAGGATTAATCAGGAATATAGGGGAACTGACTCTATGACATAGAGAGTGAGGCCACCACTTGCAGAGCCGGCATCCCATGTGGGCGACAGTTCAAGTCCTGGCTGCTACACTTCCTATCCAGCTCTTTGCTATGACCTGGAAATGCAGTGGAAGATGGCCCAAGGCCTTGGGCCTGTGCACATGGGTGGGAGACCTGGAAGAAGCTCCTGGCTCCTGGATTTGGACTGACCCAGCTCCAGCCATTAAGGCCATTTGGGGAGTGAACCAGTTGATGGAAGACCTCTCTCTCTCTCTCTCTCTCTCTGCTTCTGCCTTCTGTTAACTCTGCCTTTCAAATAAATAAATATTAAAAAAGAAAAACGAAATCTCTTTCCAGAAATAGATGAATAATCAATACATTAAAAAAAGAATATAGGAGCTCCTTGTTTCCCACATGGGAGATAGGGACCACATATGTGACCCATTACGTCTGCCTCCAGGATACACATTAGCAGGCAGCTGGATTGGAGTGAAAGTGGGATTCAAGCACACACATTGTGAGATGGGAAGTCAGCGTCCCAAGTTGTAGCTTAACCTTTGTACCCCAGTGTCTGTCTGTTTAGGATTTTATTTTATATAGATTTAATAAGTCAAGGCATGGACTTAGTTTCCTTGTCATGAAGGATAGATTAGATCACAACATAATATAAAAGGGATTGTGGAATTCCTAAAGTGGATGTCAACTAAGTCATACCACAGGCGGAAAGAACTCCAGAGAAACACAATAACAATTTAGCTAATTTTAAATACAATAATCCATTTAGAAGTCAGCCAAGAACATATATCAAAGTACGAATTTATAGCTAACCTAATTGAAACATTAAATACTCACTTCATGAGAATATAGTTTGACTTCTCATATAGACTTCTACTAAATGCTTAAAATTATTATTTACATCATCGATATATTTTAAAATACATCAAAACAGAAGTGACACTGATAAAATGGCTCCTGCCAAGCATAATAAACGCTAACACTAGATAGCGAAGAGCAACTTCTGAATCTACTTTATTGTTCTGTGAAAACAACAGCTCAATACTCTTCTTCTTAATCTCTAACTCACACTGCCGGAGGAGGCACATCTTACAAGACGCAGAGATCCTCGAATCACTCAGAACCAGAACATCGACCACCCATCCCCTGAGGTAAGGCATTTTACCTATGAATTGATGGCAAAGATGCTCGAGCTACTCTCCTCTTTTTCCCCAGTCTTCCCCGTCACATTCTTCATTGTATCAATTTAAGTGTTGGGAACATCTGTGGAAAATTCATTTTTGAGGTGTAAACATCAGAAGTCAGTGTTAGTAGTATCTGCTTGGCGTTGAATTATCCAATAGATTTCTATAGTTTCAAAACATGATTTCAGTTCTGTAATGCTTAAAATATCATTTTACTTTATTTGCACTTTGCTGGGTACATGATCTCTTATGTTTTAAAATATTCAATAGAAAACTTCAATATAACCTCCATAGTAATGCATATTCTGGTCATTGAGTTTTGTGAAATTAGTTACTAAAATGTACAATGCATAAATAGAAATTGTAGGTTTTCTATGCAAATGCAGTGACACAAATTGTACATAATTTTGCATGCCAAACATGTTTACATGGAATTAGAATAGATTTTTCATTTGCCTTGTTTTTCTCCTCCAAATATCTCCTGGCTGTATAAATAAGTGAAGCACAGAGGGGCAGATATGGGCAGCTATCTTCTGGACTCGGGTCTCTGGGCCTGGGCAGAGCCTACAGTGTGAGCAGGGGCATGCGAGGGAGTGGTAGATGTCAGACAAACTTTGGACCAAGAAACCTTGGCCACACTGCATTCCTTTTACTTCTGCCATCATCATCAGTCTCCTGGGAATCTTAGACGAGGGCATCTTTGGGATCACAGTGGGCATCAGGATTTGAGTGTGGGGGTTGGAAACAGTCTAAGCAAATGGGGCACTCATGCCCAGAAGTGGTCACAAGATCCACCACCTTCGAAAGCTTTGGCTCAATAAAACCATTTGCCAGGTTCAAAATAGCAGTCAGATTAGATAAGGTTGCACACTTGAATATCATAGAGAAACATGCTATAACGTGCAGTTTTTTGCTTTCACAATTAAATCTATTATTTTCACAAATGAACATTTTCAGTGATGTTGCTTTTTTGCTTTATATTTCGTTCATAACTAAAATCTTGTTCGTAGGTTTGATTAAAATGTGTGATTTTCTCATACAAATTAGAATGTTAATATTTGAGGACTCAACTTATATTTATTTTTGTGGTCCTTTAATATGCTTATCATCAATGACTCAACAAATACTATTTTTTAGTTATAAAGAATTTCCTTTTTATAAATTTTCTTCACCACTCTATAGTAGCCATTTATCTGCATGACGCTTTCTGTGCTCACCAAATCTGCACAGATTATAAATAATAAAATCTTTATGCTACTAAACATACTCTAAGTGTATTAAAAAGCAGATATGTATAAAATTCTGGCGGTAGCTGTGTAATTGATGCCTATGTTTAAAAATGAAATAAAATAAAATAAATGTTTTTGATATTTTGGTTTCCCTTTCTACAATGTATTGCTTTTACAGTAGAAAGTTTTTAAGGAATATCTGGAGATAAATGCATAAGATGTTTACCAAATCATGGCAATTATTTTGGGAGTCTTGATAAAATCACATTAAATGTGAAGATAGGTGTTATCGACTGGCGATTTGCTTTCACAGAAGTGAAATCAAACACTGGGTAGCAGTAAGGAAGGATCCATATTGGCGTCTCTGTATTAGGTGGTGACTACTACTGTTGTACCTATTTTGACTACCATTTTAAAATAATATTTGATACAATGAACACAAGGATTCAGAACTATATGGTTTGTACTTTGTCCTTTTCTATAAAACAATTTTCATAGCTTGAGTTTTAAACAGCAAATTTTGCCCTTAAAATATATAATAATCACAAGCTTTAAGAATACTTAATCTATATGATTTTCTCTCATTTTCCACATTATTCCATGATGAAATCACTAAATTTCTGTACTTTGTTAAGCATATCAGAAAACCTGCACTTGATATTTAGATTATTTTTCTGCCAATCATAATTGATTATCTTAGATATATTTTGACAGCTTCAGGTAACAAAATGATAAATTAAAATTTCTAATTAGTATAGGCCTTTTAAAATTTTAATTCCAATGAATTGTCATTAAATATAAATTGTCAGGACACTTAAACATCAGTTACATAAATCACATTAAAGTTCTTACATACTCTCTGACCATTTTGAACAGGATTAAATCTTGTTAGCATTCTAAATACATACTTTTATTATAAATTATCATGCATATTTGCGGGATACTCTGTCAACATAAAGTCATTTAGAGATAAATGACACATGAATATCTTATGCCAATTATTTCCCCGGCTGTGTATGCTACAGACTTCTATGAGAAAGATAAAATATAGAAATTGACATTCAACTGCCTAAGAATTATCCAGCATATTAGAAAAAGAAAACATCTCATTTAGGATGTAGTATCCAAAGATAAGTACTGTATGACTTCAGTGATGATGATATGAGGACTCATATAATTACAGGATCATTTTTATTTTATAGTTTTGAGGATCTGTGCTGTTTATAGGGTGTATCCATAATGGTTTATTGCAGGATTGTGCAGACTACACCCAGAAGGGGATACAAGTCATACAGTTCAACACGAGGGTGATCTTCACGTTCACAGCGTTCGTTGCTGAACAGTCTGGTTTTGAAAAATAAATGCCTGGGATCCCTCATTTGTAATAATGGGATCACTAGCATTTGTATAATAAATTTTATAACTTGATCCAAAAGGCATTTCTCTAGCATACTTTAATATATTTTGAAAGAATGGAGATACTAAAGGTAGACTATTCTCTCGTAACTTCATTAATGCCAGCAATGTCTAAATGATTCCTTGATATCACTCAATTACAATAGCCTAAGAGGATTGTTTCTAAATCTATGACTAAAATTTACTTGATTTTTCTCTCTTTAGATAGCTAGTTTTCTCTACTTTTCTCTTTGCTTCTTTAGATAAGTGTATTCAAAGTAGGAAATGCATTCAAGTTGCTTAATGAAAATCTGAATTCAATTACAGTGGCTGTTATGTTTATGTTCATCTACCTGAAAGGCAGAGTGACAGAGGCAGAGACAGATCTGCCATTCGGTCATTCATTCCCCAAATGACTGTAATAGAAAGGCCTGGATTAACTAGAAACCAGAAACTCCATCTGTATCTCCCACAAGGGTGGCAAAGGCCCAATTGTTTGAACAATCACTGATTGCCTCTCAAGACGCCCTAGCCAGAGCTGGATCAGAAACAGATTATAGGAGGGTCCCAAGATGGCAGTATAGCAACAAGAAGCATCTGAGTCACACAGGGCAAAAAAAAAAAATACACACTGGAGATAGAGACATGGGGAATTCACCACGGGAAGCCAAGGAGACCAACGGAGACTGGGCACATCCACACTGAAAGACAATAAGAAAGGGAAGCGGTAGAGGCATGGACCAGGAAGGCTGTGCCAGCCCTCAGCTGACCATGTGAGACGGGAAATTGCAGTCCATGGAGCTGCAAATAGCAGCAGGAGGGTGGCTTGCCAAACTGCTTTTGAAGTTCCATGTGAGAAAAAAGAGATGGTATAGAGGAACATACAGGGAGGTCGGGCACCCCCCGGGCATCTCCCTCCCCTACCTCTTCCCACCTGGACCTGCAGCCAGCTGAAAGAAGCCATATTGTTTGTTTAAATTTTTGAATATGAGCAGGGTATTGAGGCCTTTGCCTCCCATGCACATGCCCATCAATTTTGGGGGCCACCTCAACATACCCCCCACCCAGGAACAAGGACCACAGCATTTCAGAAGAATTTCTTCACCACTATGCAAGCTATACAACAAGAAGTTTTGATTATACAAAACTTGAGCCTATTCCGTCCACCATTGAGAAGTGAGCCGGGCCCAGTAGGCAGGGCTTCATGCACTAGAACTTGTACCTACCTCCACCAGGATTGAGAAGTGAGCTGAACTGCAGTTGGTGGGGGTCCGTGCTCCCACTTGCAATGCACACACACATAGCAATTCATAACAGAGTGAAACCTCACTACAAGAAAATCTACAGAGATTAGATGTGCAGTTTGTTAAGTAAGGCGATATACCCCTGAACGCACCAGAGACTAACACTGGGTATCCTGAAACTGTGAGGAAAAGAGCAGTCACATCAACAGAAGTGAACAATCTCATCTAACCAAAAGCCAGAGGAAAGTTACAAAGCCCCAAGAAGGCCTTACATTGGATACCTGCCACACCACGGAATACTGAACAGAGCACCCAGGCCACATCCAGAACACACCTCTTGGAATTCAATAAAAGTATAAATGACCCATTAAATCACAAATTAAAGAGAAAAACAACCAGAAAAAAATACACAAATGCCAAAAAACAAAGAAAAACCTTAAATAAGAATAAGGAAGACACTATGAGCCCTTCAAAGGAATACTAGAACTCTTTGATAATAGAAGGTGAAGATGAAGAAGTCAAGGATATTCCATAAATGGAATTCATAAAATCAATCATCAGATTACTTAGAACAATCAGAAGCAGATTCATGATCTAAATGAAAAGTTCTCCCAAGAAACTGAGATATTAAAGAGAAGTCATAATCAAATACTAGAAATGAAGAATTCAGTGGATCAAATAAAAACTGCAGTGGAAAGCCCTAACAACAGAATAGGTGAGATGGAAGAAAGAATATCAGAACTAGAAGACAAATTTCTGGAAATATTTCAGTCAGACCAAGGAAAGAAGAAGAAATTAGAAAACCAAAACACATGTTTGGAGATCTAAAAGATACTATCAAATGACCCAACACATGGATCTTCAAAGTTCCAGAAGGTGGGAAAGAGAAAAGATTAGAAGGCCTTCTTAGTGAAATAATAACAGAAAACTTCCCAATCTGGAGAAAGAAAGAGACACCCAAGTCCAGGAAGTACACAGAACTCCCAACAGACAGGACCAGAAAATGTCTTCACCAACATATTATTGTAAAACTCTCCACAGTAATACATAAGGAGAAGATTTTAAAATGTGTAGAAGAGAAACACCAAATCACCTTCCAAGGAAGCCAATCAGACTCACTGCAGACTTCTAATCTGAAACCCTACAGGCAAGGAGAGAATACCGAGATATATTTCAAGTCTTCAGAGAAAAAACTGTAAACCCAAAATAATGTCCTCTTCATAGCCTTCATTTATGAATGAAGTTTGGGAAATAAAAATCTTCCACAACAAACACAAATTGAAAGGTTTTCTAACTACAGAAACAGGAACATCACTACAAAGTAAGAAGAATGCAGAAAATAACCCAGTAAAAGTACAAAGGAAACCAAAGTACAACATTAGGACAGTTTCTGGAAACATGGGTGGGCAAAGTTGGTACTTAACAATAATCACCCTGAATGTAAATGGTCTCAACACCCCAGTTAAAAGACACAGATTGGCTAAATGGATTAAAAAAGAAAACCCATCTATTTCCTGCCTATAAGAAACACATCTTACCAACAAAGATGCACTCAGACTGAAGGTGATAGGATGGAAAAAGATATTCCATGCTAACAGAAACAAAAAAAAAAGCTGATGTAGCCATCCTAGTATCAGACAAAATACATTTTTACACAATAGCTGTTAAAAGAGACAAAGAATGGTTCTATATAATGATGAAAGGATCAATTGAAAAGGAAGATGTGGCTATTTTAAATGTATATGCTCCTAATAACTGGGAACGCAGGTATCTGAAATAAATGTTCATGGATTTAAAGAGAGATATAGAGTCAAATGCATTACTAATGGGAGACTTCAATACCCCACTTTCAGCAATGAACAGATCAACCTGACAGAAAATCAACAAAGAAACACCAGAGTTAATCAACATTATAGACCAAATAGACCTAACACATATCTATGGAGCCTTCCACCCTACAGCCACAGAATACATATTTTTCTCAGCAGTGCATGGAACTTTCTCTAGGATTGGCCACCTGCTAGGCCATAAACAAGTTTAAGCAAATTCAAAAAAATAAAATTCAAAGCATGCAACATCTCAGACCACAATTCAATGAAGCTGGACATCAACACCTCAGGAATCCCTAGAGCATTTGCAAACACATGGAGACTGAACAACATGCTGCTGAATGAATAGTGGATCATAGAAGAAATCAAAAGAGAAATAAAAAAAATTCTGGAAAGAAACGAAGATAACAATACAACATATCAAAACATATGGATACAGCAAAAGCAGTGTTAAGAGGAAAGTTTAGAGTAATTGAAGCCCACATCCAGAAGTTGGAAAGGCACCAAATAAATGAACTTTCAATGTACCTCAAGGATCTATAAAAGCAAAAACATAAACAAATCAAACCCCAAACTAGTGGGAGAAAAGAAATAATTAAAATTAGAGAAGAAATCAATAAAATTGAAACAAACAAACAAATCTCTACAAAACATCAGCAAGGGGCCAGTGCTGTGGCTTAGTGGGAAAAGCCACTGTGTTCAGTGCCAGCATCCCAGATGGATGCTGGTTCAAGTCCCTGCTGCTCCACTTCCAACCCAGCTCTCTGCTATGGCCTAGGAAAGGTGTAGAAGATAGCCCAAGTCCTTGGGCCCCTGCACAAGTGTGGGAGAACTGAAGAAGCTCCTGGCTCCTGGCTTCGATTAGCACAGCTCTGGCCATTGCGGCCATCTGGGGAGTGAACCAGCGGATTGAAGACTTCTTTCTCTGCCTCTCCTTCCGTCTATGTGTAACTCTGACTTTCAAATAAATAAATAGATCTTTTTAAAAAATCAGCAAATGAAGAGCTGTTTTTTTAAACAGTAAACAAAATTGACACGCTATTGGCCCAATTAAACAAACAAAAAAAAGTAGAGAGAAGAATCAGATCAATAAAATTAAAAATGATAAAGAAATGTAAGAACAGACACCACAGAAATAAAAATAATCATTGGAAACTACTAAAAAGAACTGGATATATTCCTGGACACAAAAAAACCTACCTAAATTGAGCCATGAAGACAAGGCTAAACAGACCCGTAACCAAGACTGAAATTGAATCAGTATAAAGACCCTCCCAAAAAAGAAAAGACCAGGATCAGATGGCTTCACCGCTGAATTCTACAAGACATTTAAAAAGAACTAACTCCAATTTTTCTCAAGTTGATGAAAAAAATTGAAATGGAGGGAATCCTCCCAAACTCTTTCTATGAAGCCAGCATCACCTTAATTCTTAAACCCTTAAAAGACACAACAGAGAAAGAAAACTACAGACCAATTTCTCTGATGAACATAGAAGCAAATATCCTCAACAAAATTCTGGCCAGTTGAATCCAGCAACACATCAGAAAGATCATTCACCAAGACAAAGTGGAATTTATCCCTGGTATGTAGGGATTTTTCAACATTTGCAAATCAATCAATGTGATACATCACATTAACAAACTGAACAACAAAAAACAGGATTATCTCATAGATACAGAGAAAGCATTTGATAAAATACAACACTCTTTCATGATAAAAAAAAAAAAAACTCTAAGAAAATTGGATTTAGAAGGAGCATTCCTCAACACAATCAAAGTAATTTATGAGAAACCCACAGCCAGTATGCTGTTGAGTGAGAAGTTGGAATCATTCCCACTGAGATCCAGAACCAGACAAAGATGCCCACTCTATTTTGCTATTCAATATAGACCTGGAAGTTTTAGCCAGTCATTAGGCAAGAAAAAGAAATCAAAGAGATAAAAATTGGGAAGGAAAAAGTCAGTTATCCCTATTTGCAGATGACATGATTCTATATATAGGAAATCAAAAGACTCCACCAAGACACTATTGGCACTCACAGAAGAATTTGGTAAAGTGACAAGATATAAAATCAACACAAAAAAATCAACAGCTTTTGTATACAGAGACTTTGCCATGGCTGAGAAAGAACTTCCAAGATCAATCCCATTCACAATAGCTACAAAAAAAAAATCAAATACCTTGGAATAAATTTAACCAAGGATATCATATGTTTTTATGATGAGAATTACAAAACATTAAATAAAGAAATAGAAGAAGATACAAAAAAATAAAAAAAAAATCTTCCATGTTCATGGAAGAATCAGTATCATCAAAATGTCCATTCTCCCAAAAGCAATTTACAGATTCAATGCAATAACCAATCAAAATGCTAAATATATTCTTCTCAGATCTAGAAAAAAGGATGTTGAAATTCATGTGGAAACACAGGAGAATTCAAATAGCTAAAACAATCTTATACAACAAAACCAAAGCCAGAGGCATCACAATACAGAATTTCAAGACAAACTATAAGACAATTATAATCAAAACAGCCTAGTACAGGTACAAAAACAGATGGGTAGACCAGTGGAGCAGAATAGAAATGACAGAAATGAATCCAATCATCTACAACCAACTTATATTTGACCAAGGAGATAAAAACAATCCCTGGGACAACAGCAATCTCTTCAACAAATGGTGCTGGGGAAAAAGGATTTCCACAAGCAGAAGTATGAAGAAAGACTCATACCTTACACCTCACACAAAAATTCATTCAAAACGGATTAAAAACATAAAACTATGTCCTGATACCATCAAATTATTAGAGAACATTGAGGAAACCCTGCAAGACATTGGCAGAGGCAATGAGTTCCTGGTAAAGACTCCAGAGGCACAGGCAATCAAAGCCAAAGTTTAAAAATGGGATTACATCAAATTGAGAAGGTTTGGGCCAGAGCCATGGCTCACTTGGTTAATCTTCCATCTGCGGCGCAGGCACCCCATATGGGTGCTGGGTTCTAGTCCCGGTTGCTTCTCTTCCAGCCCAGCTCTCTGCTGTGGCCCAGGAAGGCAGTGGGGGATGGCCCAAGTGCTTGGGCACCTGCACCCGCATGGGAGACCAGGAGGAAGCACCTGGCTCCTGGCTTCGGATAGGCATAGTTCCAGTCATAGTGGCCAACTTTATCTGTCAAATAAATAAAAAAAAAATTGAGAAGCTTCTGTACTGCAAAAGAAACAGTCAGGAAAGCTAATAGACACCTGACAGAATGGGAGAAATTATTTGCAAACTATGCAACTGACAAAAGATTAATAATCAGAATATATGAAGAGGTCAGGAAACTCAACAACAACAAATAAACAACCTATTGAAGAAATGGGCAAAGGACTTAAATAGACATTTTTTAAAAGAGGAAATCCAAAGTGAACCGACACATTAAAAAATGCTCAGGCTCTCTAGCCGTCAGGGAAATGCAAATTAGAACCACAATGAGGTTTCACCTCACCCCAGCTAGAATGTCTTTCATATAGAAATCAACAAACAACATATGCTGGCAAGATGTGGGAAGAAATGCACCCTAATCCACTATTGGTGGAAATGGAAGCTGGTAAAACCACTATGGAAGACAGTTTGGAGATACTCAGAAATCGAAATAGAGTCGTGCCATACGACCCTACCATCTGACTCCTGGGAATTTATCAAAGAGAAATGAAATCAGCAAATAAAAGAGTTATTTGCATCCTCATGTTTATTGCAGCTCAATTCCCAATAGCATAGACATGAAACCTACCCAAATGCCCAACAACTGAAGACTGGATAAAGAAATAATGGGATATGTACTCTATGGAATGCTACACAGCAGTAAAAGAAAACAAAATCTGGTCATTTGCAACAGAATAGATGAATCTGGAAAACATATGCTTAGTTAAATAACCCTTTACCAAAGGGACAAATGCCATATATTCTCCCTGATCTGTGATAACTAACAGAGTACCTAATAGGAAACCTGAAAAAGTGAAATTGACACTTTGAGAAGCAATTTCTTTAACAGCCATTGTGTTGACTATCAAGGAACAGGCAGTAGCTTTACCAGCTGGCCCCTCAATTTCTTTTTTATCCTATTTTCTTTCTTTGTTTTTTTTTTTTTTTTTTTTCCTGGCCAGTGTTTCCTGTTTCCATTAGCTAAATTATTATGTATTCTCTGAGAGGAATAGTATTGAATAGCATTCACTGAATATTTTCATGGTTCTAGAAAGCTTATTTTCATTCCTTCATTCTTCTCATCGTATCCAACAGTACAGGTTCTTTGTTTCCATATCACAGATAAAGAAAACAAAAACTTAAATTACATACTCCTATTCATGTGGCTAATGGTGTTGTAATCCATTTTATTTAAGGAATTGCTTATTGATTTGAAAGTGGGAGTGACAGAGAGACAGAGAGATACAGAGAAAGATGGAGGTATATTCCATCTGCTGGCTTAGTCTATAATTTCCACAAAATCCAGAGGTAGGCCAGGCTGAAGCCAAGAGCAAGAAACTTCATCTCCATCGAGGATTGAAGGACCAAAGTGTTTGAGCCGTCCTATGCTGGAATCCCAGGAGCAGTGGCCGGAAACTGGATAACAAGTGAAGCACCTGGACTGAAACCTGTGCGTACATGTGGGATGCTGGCATTGCAAGTGGAATCTTAACCCACTGCACCAAATACTGACTCTGGCTTCAGTTTAAAATAGAGGTTGCCATATTATAGATCCCAAATCTCTAATCCGTGCTTAAAAATTCTCTATAATGGTTTTAGGTAAAATCTTTCAATGTTCAAATTTCTTGTGACTTGTATTTCTACTGACTCTTAAGCATTTCCATTTGAAGTGTTTTGCAGACAAATCCAACTAAAGTTTTGAAAAGTAAATATCTTCAATTAAGCCAATAGAGTTATTTTGTGGAAATTTTGGCTTGAATTTTGTTGTATGTAATAATTTCATTGTTTTCCCCTTATTTTTCACAAAGTGCAGCCTTTGAATGAAGATACTCAAAGCTCCTATCTCTCTCTCTCAATCTTGACTCCTGTAATTCTATCCCCCATTTTACTTCCTGGAGCTCTGCATTCCTGACCCGGAAGAATTCTGACATTGCAATGAGTTTGCCATGTTATCTCATTCCTCTGGGGCTTTGCTCATGTTCTATTCTCTCCCTGAAATTTTATTTCCTTCTTTCCAACTCTGGAATTCACCTGTCCTTCAAGGCGTAGCTCAAATTACGTCTTCTCTCTGAGGCCATTCTGCTAACAGCTCCCTCCCTGTGCCATCTTGCACAGAATCCATTACTCCTGCCTTACGGCTCCAACATTCTCTTTGTGCTCATCCTTACTGTGGAGCTTATTTCCGTATATTCCATTTGTTTTTTGTGCTTTGAGGCATGGCTGGATTCTCCCTTGACATTTCAAAAGGTTTGCTATAATCAGTCCTCTGGGTTAATCTTGAATATGAATGCAAAAAGGTCAATATAAAGTAGGGAACAAAAGTTTTCCTACACATTGCAAAGAAAATGTATAAAATTTGTGTTTTTATTCCTTTGCCTTTTATTTTTTATGTCATGCTTATCAAGTTTAGTGAATTTATGGAATGCAATTATAATAACAGATAAGCAATTAGAAATAAAAATGTAAACTTTTATCAAATATTATATATATTAATGCATGTTCATACTCAGCCACTTGTGAATAGAAATTAAAGATATAAAGTTTAATTTATTAGAGTTCTTCAATCTTATTTATAAAAAATGAAAACCTCATTATTCCCATGGACCCAAAGACAGGACAACTTCATATCCATTACCTTTCATAATTTTCATTGTGAGTTGCATATGTATCCATTTAGATAAATAATTTTCACCAAGAGTTTCTTATATTTGATTTAAAATTTCTTTATTAACTCTTATTAAAGGCTTTGCTAGACTCAGCTCTTAGAGGAAGCTTGGTATCATGAATAAGGGCTTTGTAACAAGATAGACTTGGAATCTAACTCAAATTCTACTGACTTGATTACAATTTAACTGCTCTGAACTTTACCTTTTCCTTCTTTAATATGGATTAAGAATGACTTTTTGCAAACTGATTTTTAACATTAAAATTAGTATATGTAAAGATCCTAACCCCAGGCAGTAGACACTCTACAGACTGTTCTTGGAATCTTTCTAAAATTGTTTCCATTATCTGTAGTATCCTCATGAATCCTCCAGTGACATGATATAGAGTAGGGTTGTCATTAGTATTTGACTGAATTAAATCTAAGGTGTCAGAATGGAAGTCTCATGATGGATGTGTGAGTCGAAATATCTTCCACACTGATGATTTGTATGTGTTCTCCTTGAGACATGGGGACAGTCTTAAACAGCAGACTTGGAGGAAGTTGAGTTATCTCCCCCTTCTGATATTTGACAAGACATTGAACCTTGGAATGACAACACTTAATTTATTTTATCAAAGGCTATAGAATCTAGGGACCATTGCTTACTTCTCAGGATTTTTTATTGATTTTCAAATGCTCAAAATGCAGTGGTATATAGAGAGGAAGATACACAAAGAAAGACCATCAGTCATGTGGTTCGCCTCCAAATGTCTACACAAGCTGAGGCTGGGACAAGCTGAACCCAGGGCCGGGACTCCATCCTAGTTTCCCACAGGGTGGCAGAGATACAATTACTTGAGCTGTCACTTGCTGCCTCCCGGACTGCACATTAGCAGGAAGCTGGATTGGAATCAGAGGAGCAGGGACTCACACCAGGAACTCTGATATGGGACACCCAAGTCCCAAGTGGCATCCTAACCATCGCACCAAACACCTGCCCCTATTGCTTACTCCTGATGCTCCACATTACATTTGATTTAAAATGGGTTTCATAATCCCTTAAAGCGTTTGTAAAGGACATTCTGCAGATTATTATATTTATCTTCATTGCAGTTTTCAGGAAAAGCATCGGCACTAGGTGTTTTCAATTTGTATTGCTTGTAAAGATTGTTCCTATGGTTGTTAATGTTTGTGATAATTACCTGATAAGAACAGATATACTATAGGTAGTAGCACACTCAAAAAAAGCAAAGTAGTTAAGTTTCTCATTTAAACCGTGAAAGTAAAGCAGTAAGAGGTGAAAGATACTGCAGCAGGGAATCATTTGAGACGGGGATTAGCACCGGCACCAGGAACCACCACCATGGGACAGTATGGAATGCAGTAGTGGGAATAATCCGCGCGGTCTACTCGTAATTAGCATTTCAACCCACACGTGCATTTGGAGACTAATTAATAGAGTCAACTGAGAAACGCGAGTGGGTTACAAGGGTCACTGGGAAGGTAATTGAGGCAGATAAATTCTGGAAAATATTTGAGGGAAAATAAATGGTATTTGCTGAATAAATCCGATGGGGGAGAGTGAGAGAAATGGAGTCATGTTGGTCATGAACGATTGGAAATGCGTTGTCTTTTACTGACTTGGGGAAGTCTGCGGGAGAGACCTCTGTGGAAAGGTGACCACTGGGGATTTGAATCTCCTATCAGGTTTCAGTTGCCCACGGATTAGAGGACCACCTGCAGGGATCATCTGCATGCTCATATTCTTTTTTTTTTTTTTTTATTTGACAGAGTTATAGACAGTGAGAGAGACAGACAGAGAGAAAGGTCTTCCTTCCATTGGTTCACCCCCAAATGGCTGCTACGGCTGGAACTGCACCAATCTGAAGCCAGGAGCCAGGTGCTTCTTCCTGGTCTCCCATGCAGGTGTGGGGCCCAAGCACTTGGGCCATCCTCCACTGCCTTCCCGGGCCACAGCTGAGAGCTGGACTGGAAGAGGAGCAACCAGGACTAGAACCCTGCGCCCATATGGGATGCCGGCACCAACGGTGGAGGATTAACCAAGTGAGCCACGGTGCCGGCCCATGCTCATGGACTTTAGGCAAGAGAGTGGAGGTAGAGTGCTTAAGGGAGTAAATATGGATAAAGAGTAGACGAGTTTAGTCTGGAGCACCCCAACATTTGAGTATCTGGGTGATGAGGACAACTCCAAAGAGCTTGGCAGATATGAGAGACCATAGGAAAATGGTGTGGCCTGTGTTAAAGTGAGGAAAACCTTGGAGGGAGCAAGGAGCATCAGCTCAGTAAGTGGCAGGGTAAATAAGGCAAGTAGGGGTTTTGATCATGGAGTGAACACAGAGTCACCGGTGTCTTTTGTACGGGGTCTGTGGTCATCTGGACAGGAGTGTTTGATTAGACTCTGAAAGAACGGCGAGATGAAAGTATGTTGCAAAAAAGGGTATATGTGAAAATGTGTAAGCATATGCATTTGTATATGTTTTATTTGTATCTAAATATTCGTATGTATCTGTCAGTCTTGATATTTATATCTATCAATCTGTTAATCAATCATATATCCATCTTTCAAGTATCTGGGGGAGTTTAAATGACAAGGCAAACAGAGAAGTTGGAAGGAAAGTTTTTTTATTTTTTCATTTTCTGTTGATTTGTAAGGCAGAATTGCAGAGAGAGGAGGAGAGACAGAAACACAAAGAGAAAGAGGGAGATCTGCCTTCTGCTGGTTCACTTCCCAGATAGCCACAGCAGCCAGGGCTGGGCCAGGCCAAATCCAGGAGCCCAGTGCTTCTTCTGGGTCTTCCATGTGGGTACAGAAGCCCAAGCACTTGGGCCATTTGCTACTGCTTTCCCAGGCTGTTAGCAGGCTGCTAGACAGGAAGTGGGTCTCGAACAGGAGCCCATATGGGATGCTTGCACCATAGGCAGAGCCCCAACCTGCTATGTCACAACACTGGGCCCATGAAGATACTGCTTTAAAGGTGTATTTAATTATCTGAAATTCAGAGTGAGAGAGATAGGGACGCATAAGGAGAAGGGAATAGAGGGGAGGAGGGAGAGAAGTATCTTCCATCTGTTTATTCATTCACCAAATATCTGCAGTTGTCAGCTAGGCCAGGCCACAGCTAAGAGTGAGGAACTCCACCTGGACCTTCTGAGTGAGTGACGAGGGCACACGTACTTGGAGCAGCTACGACTTGAACTGGCACTCTGATGTGGGATGCCGGTGACTTCACCAAGAGCCCTAGAGATACTTTTTACTAGATAAGTTTGCATAAAGCTAGTAAGTTTCAATAGAGACCAACGCATTGGTGATGGAACAGAGCAGATACGATACTCTGAGCTTCAGTGAGCTCATCTATGAGCAAAAATGTGGCTTATTGGCAAAGATGCGGGTAAGCTGGTGAATGCAATAGTGGGAGCTGTGGAAGTTCTTTTTGGACTGCTTCTGTTTTCCTCTGTGAAATAGCATAAAGAGACATTTGCTGAGGTTATGAAAGGAGAGGGAGATTTTTGGAACCGAAGAGAGAGAGAAGCTGTGAATACTCTAGGAGACTCGATGGCTTCTGGGAGGTCATATGGTTACTGTGAAGTAATGAGGAAGCACCTCAGATTACTAGCTTTGAGGTTAAGATGAGGCTTTTTTCTCATAGTTCCATGTTCTGTACTACCCATACTTCTCTGAGTGAATGAGGTAACACCATTAGTCTTTTGTCCTGTGAATAAAACAAGCAAACACAACAAAAGAAGCAAGAGGAAGTAGGGTTTATTCCAGAAAAAGGTTTCAGTGACGGACCATGTAATCTGCTGGGGATAAGGAGAGAACTGAAGATATAGAGATCAGTTGAAGGGCAGAGAAAAGATACTGCAATTAGTGGATCCCGGTGGAACTGAACATTTTACTGTAAGTGTACAAGAGATCCTGAGCTTTAGAGAGAAAATACAGCTGTTGCAGAACAAGATGCTTCTAACTGAGACTGTGTGTGCATCACTGTCTCTTGCAATATCTAGGTTGATGCTTCCAATTGAGATTGTGTGTGCATTACAGTCTTTTGCAATATCTAGGTTAGGCAGATGTGAATGTGACAGTGAGAAGATGAGGCTAAATTTAAACAGAACATCATTGAAGGAGATATGAAATTGACGACCGACCATGGTAGTCAAAAGATCATTGAGAAAAACAAACATCAAAAACAGTAAAAATAATAATTAAACAAAAGTTTAGGGGTGAACGCCCATATCTTGCATTGGATGCCTAACTTAGAATCTTGCACACATTCTAATTCCAGTTTTGTGCCAAGCACGTCGGGGAGGCAGCAGATGATGGCTCAAGTAGTTTAGTTCCTGCCATTGACCTGGGAGACATGGATGGAGTTTCATGCTCCAGGCTTTAGCCTGTCCCATCCCCAGCCATTGCTGGCTTTTGAGGAATAAGCCAGCAGATGAGAAATCTCTATTTCTCTGTCTCTCTATATTGCAGTGCAAACTGTTGAAAGTTTTACTTAGTATAGAGTCGATCTTCTGTCTATAAAGATAATTAAAAATGAATCATCGCTTCTCCGCCTTTTGGCTAAGATCAAGTTAAAAATGAATCTTAGTGAAGAATGGGATGGGAGAGGGAGTAGGAAGTGGGACTGGAGTTGGGGTGGGAGGGCAGGTATGGGAGGGAAGAAGCAATATAATCCAAAAGCTGTACCTATGAAGTTTATATTCATTAAATAAAAGCTTGCTAAAAATACTCAGAAGATTAAAGTAGGAGAGAATTTCATTTATTTGGACATTAAAATTACTAAGAAACAAGGATGTCACCTTCACTGTTCATAGCTAACTGAAATAAGTAAGGAGTAAGAATGGGTATAAAATGCTTAAAAATAAAGAATGGTATGATCTGATGTATAAAATTCAAAGATCTGGCTCTAACATTGAACTATCTTATCCTAGAAAACATGGTACTTTGGTATTTCCATAACATACTGTTCCACTCCAGTTTTCCATGCAAGAGAGCTTTAAAATGTTTATGTTTTTAGTTTAGCACCCCTACTGTACCTGTAATGAAGCTGCCCATGATAGAGTCACACAAAAACAGTGTGAATTCATATTTTCACTCCAGACTTTTTAAAAATATTTGCTTATTTATTTGAAAGAGTGAGGAGATAGATAGATGATAGATAGTAGATAGATGATAGATAGTAGATAGATAGTAGATAGATAGATAGATAGTAGATAGATAGTAGATAGATAGATAGATTCATCCACTGGTTCACTCACCAAGTGTTTGCAGCCGCTAATGCTGGAGCAGGCTGACGTCAGGCGCGGGGGACTCCATCCTGGTTTCAGATATGGAAGCTCAGAACTGGAGCAGCTGGGATATGAACCGGCAGTCTGAGACGGGAAGCCAGCATTCAGCAGGCAGTGTAACCTACTTTGTCAAAATGCCTGCCTCCCAGGCTTCTGAAATCCTTGGATTCCTTTCCTTGTCTCCAGAATATTGACAGTTTTTTTTTTTTTTTACACGAATCTTATGAGCATACAAACAAAAATGGATTATATAATCAAGTCAGTTTCAAGAAATATAGATTAAAGAGATGGATTAGCTTTTCATTGCTTTAACAAAAATGGTTCAGAGAAGCTTCCTGAGAAGGAAACGTTTTGCTTTGGCTTATAGTTTTGAGGCTCATAGTTGAGAACCAGGTGGCCTCTTTAGTCTGGCTCCTGGTGGCGGCTGGTGATGGTGGAGTGGGTGTGGAAGCATATCACATGGAGAGCCATGCAGCAGAGAGACACAGGAAGTGCGCTTGGTTAATAAAACCAACTGCCCGGCAATACCAGCTTCCCAGGGCAAGCCTCCAGTGACCTAAAGGCCTCCCACTAGATCCCACAAATACAGCAATTCTCCGCTCTTAATCCACCAACCCTTAACGTAACACTGCACGGTTTAAACATCTGCATGAGTTTGAGAACTCAAATCCTGTTTAATCCATAACCATGGTTGTAACCTTCTCAGAGTATTTAATAGCTGATGGACACTGTAACTTTCCTCACAGGGATGATGAACAGTTTCTCCAGTACTCCTATCATATACCATCTTAACCAGCAATCAGTGTCTGCAGTACGAATTTGCATATTCTGAACTGAAGCTGTATCAACTTCACTTATGCTGTACCTTAGGTTATTGATGAATGAATAATATAATATCCAACCCTTACAAGCACTTCTTTTGGGGAAAAGGGAGACACTAATCCACATACTTTTGTGTATATAAGCCTATTTAATCCTCATCACAACCATACAGAATAGGTACTATTATTAACTGCTCTTCAGAGAAGATAAACTGAGGTACAGAGAAATTAAATAACTTGTCCATGATCAAAAATCCAGGCAGGGTAGCCTGATTGAGCCAGGCACAATTCTGTCATTGGTGAATAACTTCAGTGTCTATAATCAACCCACTAATAATGAAGGAAAATTGAGGAACTTCTATTATCTGAGCAGTGGGAAGTGAAGATAGAAAGAAACCATAAGATTACTTATGGCCACAGAATGCACCTGCCGTGTGTTTCTAAATATACTATAGAAATATCATTACAGGAGCAGTTTTTGATGACAAAAACTTTTGTTTCAACTGATAAAATATAGACAAACTACATGGTAATCTCTGTCTAACATGCCCAAAGCCCAAGTACCTGATTTAAAAAAGTATTTCTATGGTAGAATTATACTTTATTATTATAAAAGAGCCAAGAAAAAGTAGTGACAACACAACACAGGGTGTATTTATTTATCTTTTTAATGTTATATTCCATGGAGACTGCAAATGACCTGTAGCTATGGTTTATGTTTGTTTGTTATTTTGTTGATTTTTAGTTCCTAACTGACAAACTGAATGTTACTTTTTAACTGTGTTTGAAGAAGCAGCCCCCATCTTTATTCTTGTCAGTGCCAATATCTTTTATTTTATTAGAATTAATTCAACTGTGTCAGTTGAACCAAGTTGTCTTGTTTCACATGAGGCTGATAGCAAACCTAAACATGTAACTCTTACACTGAAAGCCCGTGGAACATTCCATGAACAATCTAAAGGCAAATGCAGAGCTGTTTGAGTCTAAACAATTTTGCTAAATTGTTTGAATAAATGGACTTTTCTGGGAGATTCCATATCATCCACGGGATAGCAGCTTCTTTAGTCCTGCCTCATTATGATAAACCAAAGGTATTTCGTTTAGGTGCATGTTTGTGATTGTATACGTATGTGTGTAGTATGTAGCTCTGACATATTGTGGTCCCTCTTGATTTTGGTTTTCTTGTACAGTGCTTCAGGTGAGAGGCTGAAGAACCTTAAACATCAAACCAAGATGGAGTGACCTAAGCCAATACCATTAAAAACAAGAAGTTACCTTTGCCCCAAATAAAATTAAAGTTTAAAAATTATAGCCCTAAACTTTTCCCCCAAAGCTAAAATTACGTGCAGCTATAAAAATAAGGGACCCTATGCTTAGCTAGCTGCGACACTTGTGCCTGGCTGTGCTAAGACCTAACCCAGTTTGTATGCCTCCTAATACTCAAATAACGGTGTGGGAAGTGGGACGCTGCTCTCCCTCCAGGGGAACAAAGGGAGCAAGACGCCGTCCCCCTCAGGGTGAACAAGATGGCGCTGGCAGGGAAAGGAACTGCTGAAGAAGTAAACAACAAAATGGCGACGAGGTGCATGCCTCCCATGTGATCCCGTAGCTGACTGGATAGAAGACGCATGCCCTTCACATGATCAGCTCACGGATTGGACTGCTGTGTGCATGGACTCTATAGTGCTTTTGATTGGTCGCTGCGGGTATATAAACCATGTGGCTTTGTGCTGGGGGGGGCTCTCTGGACTCCCGAGTTCAGGAGGCCCGTCTGCACAGATGCCAAATAAATCCTCTTGCTTTTGCATCAGCTGGTCTGGAGTCTGAGTCTTTGGGGTGTGCCTCTCGACATGTTAGCATCCTCACTCCGAGGGTCTAACAAGGTGACATGTTGTTGGGTGCCCTCTTGCCTTCTGAAGCCTTCAGTTGTCTTTCAGGTTTTCCTGCATTACGTTATTGGAGGGTTTGAAATTGACTTTGTTATTTAAAATATAGGGCTTGGAATTTGTGTTCAACTGATGGTTCCAATAGAATTTGCAGAGGCACTGGCTGCAATTAGAAATTTTCTACCCACCAACTTCTTTTTTGGGTCTTAAATATACTATTGTATTGGTAAGAAAATTTAATAGGAGAAAGGTGCTAAAAGTATACATGATCAAGGGAAGCTGAATTCTTCCCAATTTTATTGAAAAACTCTTTAGCCGGTGCCGCGGCTCAATAGGCTAATCCTCCACCTGCGGCGCCGGCACCCTGGGTTCTAGTCTTGTTCGGGGCACCAGATTCTGTCCCAGTTGCCCCTCTTCCAGGCCAGCTTTCTGCTATGGCCCGGGAGAGCAGTGGAGGATGGCCCAAGTCTCCTGCATGGGAGACCAGGAGAAGCACCTGGCTCCTGGTTTCGGATCAGCACAGTGCGCTGGACGTAGCGTGTCAGCCACAGCGGCCATTGGAGGTGAACCAACAGTAAAGGAAGACCTTTCTCTCTGTCTCTCTCTCTCTCTCACTGTCCACTCTGCCTGTCAAAAAAAAATAAAATAAATAAAATATAAAAAAATAAAAACTCTTTAAATAATAGGTATTTATTTTGTGATTTTAAACGGTAATTTATTTTGAATTAAATTAAAATGTGAGACAAATAAATGGAACTTTCATTTCATATCAGGATTCCCTTAAGTAACCATTAGTATCAGTTACACATTGATGCTACACCCTAGAGTTATTTTTTTTTTTTAGCTCAAAGTTTTCTTTGGCACATGCATTTAATGCCATGCCAATGAAATGCTATCATCAGAGGCTTATTTTTTTCATTGTTTTGAAAATAATGTCATACATTTTAGAATGCAAATAAAATAATGCTAGACCTTTCAAATATCTACTCTTTTTAATCATGCAAATCCTTGTCTATAATCAATTGGCAGCTAATTTTCAAAACATTAATGGCGAATGTCATAAAGATCTAAGTCTTAGGATTATATTTCTTACTTGTTTATTTATTTGTAAAGTGGAAAATGCATGGCCTTATTTATTTTATAAGTTTTATAATTGATAGTGTTAAACAATTTTGCTGCTAGAACTTTTAATAAGATTTATTGCTCAAGGTTCTAAATGCAGGTATGGACTAAATTTGCACCTGTTTTACTCTGAAATGTACAGAAAATGTTATTTATCGATATTTTGCAAGTTCAGTAAGATTTATTTGCTTTCCTTTGAAAAAGTTTCATAAAGCTCATCTGTTTGCATATTCTATTTTCTTCCACTCTGTATCTGACTTATTATTGGCTTTTTGGTAAGTGTCCTTTTCCATATCTAGTTATAGAAATTTAGGATGTTTTTTATCAAATTTTCATAGTATTTGTGTAAGCAATTCTCTTCCCATTTATGGGAAATCTTTGAAAATATTTCTGCATTGCAATTTTATATATATATATATCACTTTTTATGTGTGTGTGTGCACGTGTGTGTGTATATATATACACACATATATATATAAATGTTACTCCTTATTTACATTTTCTGTTCCAGAAACCTGAATCTTTACTATTTTATCTGACATTTGAAATCTTGATGCATTTACATCTTTCAAGAATTCTACATCATTTGATTTAGAAATGGATTATTTTGGAGGATTTAACATAATGTGGATTTGTTTTATACAAGAAGTCATCAAAAAGTTCATGGCAATGCATTACCAAAAAAGCTACTTATTTATTTCATAAGGTTTTGCACCACAGTAAACTTATATTTCAATTACAATATTCTGTGAACTTTTTAAGGTTTCAATATGTATGCACAGACATTGAAAAATATTTGAAAGTATACATACATTTGTGTGATATTATTAATATTTTCAAAATAGAGTTGATATTACAGATCAAAAGTTTATCATATGTTCTTCAAAATGAACAATTAACATTCACACTAACCACAGTCGATTGGTTAATGACACTGGCTGAATAGTGAGTGAGTTATAGGAAAGGATTAAACCAAGTGAAGGGATGAGTCATAGGACATCATAAGGCTTGGGGGTCTTACCTTGCGTTCATGGGCCTGGGAGTGTGTACATTGAAATACAATTCAGTTGTTTGAATTGAATTCCTATATAGTGATATTTGATTTGAAATATTTATTTTATTTTATTTTATTTTTTATTAATATAAAGAGAACAGATTTCAAAGACACAATTCTTAGAAGATAGCTATACTTTCTTCTCTCCATTAATCCCCTCTCTTTCCTCCCTTTCTTATTTTCCTCTAATTTTTTGCAATAGCATAATTTCAATTTACTTTATAATCACATTAATTTATTTTTTAAAAGTTATAATGAGCATTTCACTAGATTTCCAAAATAGTTTAAGACATAAATGGTGAAAATCTCTGATTAGATACAAAACATAGAAATTATTTTATTACTGTGGCCATTATCACAAAAGATCTAGTATTCATTTGTGAAATTCTTCTGAAAAAAGCTAGGATTCAGGAGCCATTATCAGAAATCATTCTTCTACTGCGGTAACTGCATCATGAGGAGAGAAGTAGCCTGCTGAGCTGCACAGAGGCATAACCAGAATTCACTACAGAGACTTTGTCTTAATACTATGCCATCTCCAGTTGCATTAACAGCTTTGAAAACACAATCAACAACCATAACAGTTATAGATATTTATGCTATTTGTATTTAATAAGATTTCCAAAAGCATAATGTTTTGCAATAACATTTTACTTAAATTTTACAAAGAAATTTATTTAAAGTTGATATTGAGGACTAATCGAATTTGAGCATTTGAGTTCACATTTTTTACTATGGTATGAAAATTTTCACTCTCAGAAATCCAGATCATTTACAATTCTGGATTTTCAATGAACCATGGAACGCAAAGAATTACCCAAGTAAATTTCAATTACACATAAATGCATTGTTTGTTAGCCTTATACCACAGGCCCTTACCCGATTATCTTCTTCATGAATTGATTTGCAATACTTTTGTTTATGCCCCAATGAGTCTGACATAATACTCTGTAAACTGTCGCATTTTTGCACAGCTCTTTTACTTAATGAGATACCATGGGCTTACTAAATGAGTGGATCAATAAAACAGCTTCTATTTCTCTATGTATGGCAGAGAAATGATGCATCTACCTTAACTGCTGAATTCAGGGAATAAGTTTTAAATCACCTAACTTCTAACCATGAGAGAAACCCAGAGCTTGCTGATAAATATTTTATGTATAACACAGGTGGCTACAGGCTACATCCATCTTTCGAAAGTCTGTTTTGCTAAAAGTATAGTAAACACGCATATTTCTCCTTTTATTAGAGTTAAAAAAATAAAACAAAGAAGCACAATTGTTTCTTTTTTTTTTTTTTTTTTCCTGATTTAATTCAGTGTGGCTGCCGTGGCTATCAACCAGCCATGCCTCTGCTGCAGTTTTACTACATAGCCTGTTTTGTGATTTATTAGCTTTCAGACTCAAACTCTGCTGTGCTGTTATATTCTTTGGCTTACACAGCACCTGTGTAGACCTCTGGTGATACCGTTTTATTTATTATTCATGTAACATTAGGGACAAACAGGAGACAAACTGGTTCAAAGGACATGGGAACCTTTAAGGTTAAGCTATTTGACTTCTGGAGTTCTCTTGGTAATAGTCTTTCTGATTTCCTTTAAAAAGCCTGTACAATCAGCTAAAATGCAATGTGTAATGTCAGGGTCTTGGAAAAGTGCATAGCCTAAAGGGAAAGAAGTTTTCTTCAGGCATTCCTGGTCATCTGGTCTCATCATCTTACCCACGGCCATGGCATTTGTAGACCAGGTGAGCACACAGATGCTATTAAGTGCCATCAATCTATTGGAAAAATTCTCAGAAAACGGGATTTTGCCAGGTTGAACCTGACCATTTGTTATCATCAGAGAACTGTTGGTAAAAAACGGAATTTTCTTCTTAGCTGACAATGCAGAAACATCAAAGACCTAAATAATCAAGACTCAGAAAGACGTTTGGACTCATGCATCATTCTTGAGTACAAGGCTCACTGGCTAGCTTGACGACACAAGTGTTTTATATAGCATGCCTCAAACTTCCTCTGTGTGCCAGGAGGCAGGGTGAATACGGTCCGAGCACAGACTAATTCTAGAAGCAGTGAATCCAATGCTTTCATTTCTTGAGATGAGGTCATTGTGGGAACTACCAAACAAACAGTGAATTATGTTCCACTTTATGAAGAAATAAAAAATCTCTAAAAGCGCCATCACTAATTTGCAAATTTACAGATTGTGTTAACACATTCATAAATGTCAGAAGTATTAGAAAACAGTCTTTATATAAACACTTATTTCCCTTTCCCTTTCAACAAATATTTCTTTGCGCCCAGGCCTTGCTTTCTTAGTGGAATCCTCTTCCTCGGAGATTTTCATGTCTACCAGTTGCACAACTGTAAGCTTTGTTGCTGCAGTTGAAAACCCGGGACTCCTCCTGTCCTGTTCTTTGCACCTCCCCATTTCCTCACGCCCCCGTGGATTTAACCACCAACAGGGGTCACTGCTTTTCTTCCTGTTCCTGGTGACAGCAACGTGGTGCAGGCAACTGTCTCCTCTTACCTGATTCGCCTTCTGGTCCAGCCTGGCCATACTGCTTGTACCCTTGCCTCTGCAGAGCCAGTCTCTACCAGGCAGCCAACAGCGTCATTTTAGAAATAGAGTAAGTGTGCCATGTTTGTGCTTCAACTACGTTATGATTTGTGGTAGCAGGCACAGGTGATTCTAAAGTCTTTCTCATGATTTCCAAGGGTGTCCATGGTCTGGTCCCTACTGACATCATAACCTGCTCTCTCCGCTCATCCCATATAACATTTGTGTATTGAAGGATCTGACTCCAACTTTGGCATTTGCAGGTGGATGGTTTAAACCCTCACCTCTTCCTCTTGCATTTCTGCCCCGCATCTCAATAGAAACAGCTCGCCCTCTTTTAGTGCTAGAGGGAGGTTGAAACCACTGCAGAGGTGAGAGAATCCACACTTCTGCCCACCATCCAGACTCCAAGCCAGTCTGCGTTCCATGTTCTTTCTTTGTAATTTTGTGGCTTCATGGGTGTCACTCTAAACAGGAAGTCTCATTATGTGAGTAACAAACCTTTTCCTGAACTTGTGATGATGAGGAGGCGTCATCAGTCTTAACATGGGAGCCAAATCTTAGTGGGGGAGGAGTGGTACAATGCTTTGTTAGGACATTTTGAGCAGGTACACCTGTCAGAAGGGATATCCTAAAAATCCACCCTCGTGTGACTGGTACTCCCTTTTCTACCATTATCCTGAGATTTGTTTTTATCTTTTGTCTTTTTGTTATTTTTCCTCCCCTGAAAAACAATTGCCATTGACATAGTACTGCCATTTTAAATATAAAAAAAATCCAAGCACTAATATTATTCCCTGAATATCTATCTAGTGAGTACATGTTCTGTTTTTAATTTTTTCCTTTTTCAGTTCTTTTTTTCTTTTGAGAAAGAAACAAGGAACAAAACAAACAGAGCTTCCCTACTATGGTTCATCCTTCTGATACATACAATGGGCAGGGCCAGGCTGAAGTTCGGAAGCCAGAAACTCAATCCAGGTCTCCCCTGTGGGTGGCAGGGAGCCAATGACGAGTTATCACCGCTGCCTCACAGGGTCTGCATGGCAGGAAACAGGAGTAGGAACCATGGCCAAATAGCAAGCCCAGGTCTGCAATGAGGGATGTGGCCATCTTCATTGATGTCTTAAGCACTAGAGTAAATGCCTGCCCCTCATATGTAGTCTGTATTTTCACTTCTATAGTTACATTTTTACAGTCTAGTGTGAACTTGCTTGAAATTCTTGAGCACATTTCTTATGAAAACGGAACTTGGAATGTTGCTGGAGATTAGTGTATTAAATACAGTATCTAATCAAATAATAATAATCAAATAATCAAATACAAAGGACAGATTTTTGCAGCAGTTGAGATGCTGGTATCCTGTCCTGGGTCCTGGGTTCAGATCTTTCCTCTGCTTCTAGTCCAGCTTCCTCCTAAGGCACACTTTGGGAGGTGGTAGGTGGTGACCAAAGTCACTGAGTCGTGGATACCCTTGTGGGAGATCCAGGCTGAGTTTGGGGCTCTTGGTATAGTCTTGGCCCAGTACCAGCTGTTGTAGGCATTTAGTGAGTAAACCAGTAGATGGAAGATCTCTCTTTGTCTGGCTCATGAGTCTCTTTCTCACTCTGTTTTTCAAATAAATAAAATGTTTAAAAAGTATCTGAGATTATTTAAAAATATGTAAGTGCTTTTATCACAACTAGAGTGTCATTAGAAAATTCAGTGGCTTTACAACATAGAAAAAAGAAACTTGAAGTCTGATTATTTAAGCATCAGAGTTGGAATGCTGTATCACAAACATCAAGGTGGTTGAACTGCCGATTTCTGTTTTTCCTCCCTAGGTTGGAAATCATCCCACTGATGCCATGTAATACAGCATGCCACGTTTCTTACTCTACTGTAAGGGTCGAGCTGAATCTGAAGCAAATCTTTTATCTTTTTCAGGAGGTGGAGATCCTTTATTCTCTCAGATCCCCAGAGTGACTATTTTCACATAAAGTTCTAGAAAGGGAAGGAATCGTGGTGTGAGCCAGGAAAAGTAGAATTTACAGGTTGGAATCTCAATAGGTAGGGATAAGTTGAATTTGGGGGAGGAATTTGTAGGTAAGAAATACTTACCTTGAACTGTACGGAGTGCAGGTGGAATATTTTGCTGAATGTCTTTTGAATTTTCCTAAAATGTGTCTCTTGTAAAGTGGCTACAGATGGGTCACCTCTTCTTTGTTGAGCCCTGTACATCATAAGGCAAACCCCAAGGGAGCACATTCTGTGTTACTGTTATGAGTCTAGCGCCAGATTGTGAAATTCTCTGGTTCAAATCCTGTCTCAACCCTACACTTGCTGTGGGACCCCAGAAGAGCTGAATTACTTCACTTTCTTGTGTCTCAATTTTCTCTGCAAAATAGAGATGATAATATTCTGTAGCTCCTAGTTTGGCAAGAATTTTTTTTTTTTTTTAAGATTTGCTTTCTTTATGTGGAAGACAGAGTTACAGAGAGAGAGGAAGAGACAGAGATCTTCCTCCACTGATTCTCTCACTAAGTGGTCACAAGAGCTGAGTCTGGGCCATGCTGAAACCAGGAGCCCAGATCTCCTCGCTGGTCTCCCACTTGGGTGGCAGGGGCCCAAGAAGTTACGCCTTCTTCTGCTGCATTCCTGGGCAGAGAGCTGGATCAGAAGCTGAGCAGCCGGGGCTTGAAACAGCAGAATCTTTACCTGCTGCACTGTGCTGGCCCCTGGTAAGAATTTTAAAAGGACTTCATGTGTGAAACACTAAGAAAAGTGCCTGACACACAGCCATCTCTTAATAAATGTTAGCTTGGCAAATGTCCTAAACAGCACTCTGGCCTCAGAATCAGCCCTTAAGGCATGCGGATCCGGCTGAAAAGCCCATGAGAGTATTTCAGGCATGGAAAGCCAAGACACTCTGGGAAAAAAAAAAAAAAAAAAAAAAAAAAAAAAAAAAAAAAAAACTAAATGAAAGATCTTCGCGATTGAGATCCCAGTGGAAAGAACAGGTCATCAAAGAAGGAGGTACCTTTCTCTAAAGGGAGGAGAGAACTTCCACTTTGACCATGGCCTTGTCTAAATATGATCAGAGTTGGTAAACTCAGGGGGCTTCCATAGCCTTGGCAGCTCATGACTGGAGCCTAGGGTGATTACTGATGCCATAAACAAGAGTGTCAATTTGTTAAGTCAACAACAGGAGTCACTGTGCACTTACTCCTCATGTAGGATCTCTGTCCTTAGTGTGCTGTACATTGAGATTTAATGGTATAACTAGTACTCAAACAGTATTTTTCACTTTATGTTTCTGTGTGGGAGCAAACTGTTGAAATCTTTACTTAATGTATGCTAAACTGATCTTCTGTATATAAAGAGAATCGAAAATGAATCTTGATGTGAATGGAAGGGGAGAGGGAGAGGGAAAGGGGAGGGTTGCGGTTGGGAGGGACGTTATGGGGGGGAAGCCATTGTAATCCATAAGCTGTACTTTGGAAATTTATATTCATTAAATAAAAGTTAAAAATATAAAAAAATAAATTTTAGCTTAATGGATTTTAAAAATACTAGTTTTTAAAACTTTTTTCCCTTTATTTTCAATTTATTTTAAAAGACCGGAGATAGACTGTGGGCGAGTTTCCATTTGCTGGTTCAAACCCCAGCTGCTGGGGCTGGGGCAGGCCAAAGTCCAGAACTCCATCCAAGTCTCTCGTGTGGGTGGTGGTGACCCAGTACTTGAGCCACCACCTGGTACCTACCAGGATGCACATTAGCTGAAAGCTGAATTGGAAGTAGACTAGGTCGACTGAACCAGGCACTCCAGTGTGGGATGCTGGCATCTCACGTGGCCACTCAATCATTATCCCAAGTGCCTACCCCACACTGACTTTGATACATTTTGGACTTGTGTGCATTTTCTCATGTTTCTCTTGTCCACATGGTCATAAGCATCTGGGCAAAGTGTTTTATAGATAATGACACCTGCAGATTCTTTCAAGTAGTCTGTGTGCAGTGTCCTCTATTATTATTGATTAGAGTCTATGTAAGTATTTATTAATTGCCTTATGTTTCTGACAGTGTAAGCAATAAAAAATGACCATGATTGTAAATTTACCTAGGAGAATAGTCTAAGATTTGCTTATCTAATGAATTGCCCATGTAACCTCTTAGTCTTGATGCTGATATGGGGCCTGGTTTCAATAGGATAAGGGTTGCCAGCACTAACCGGACTTTATGATGATTCTCTCATTATGAGTTCAGCAGGTGTGCTCAGCTCCCTAAAACACTTAGCAAAGTTTTCTAACTGGTTCATCTCCTAGTGATTGGATTCTCCCTGGACCAACTAGAGAACACTGGAGAATCTTGTAAAATGTTTTTCTTCTCTCCACACTAGGTATGGTGCTGAGTGAAGCTGTACTAGGTATGGTGCTGAGTGAAGCCGCGGTGTGGTAGACAGTGACTGCACTTCAGTGAGTTCATAGACTATTTTATGTTCCTAGGCTGCCATTATGTTCATTTACTCAAAAACTGACAACCATGTCACTTAGACATGAGGTTTAAATACCAAAAGCGTTAGAAAGGCAATGTCTTCAAAATAACAATTTGGAAAATACTAAGTTCTTCCTAGTGGAAAGTTTAATTTCCAAAAGTCAACTTCTCCCCACTGCAGCTGTCAAGTGGATGGATAACAGCCAGATAACCGAACTGCTTTTGGTGCACTTGAGAAAGATGGGTCTGTGCATGAAAGCTAGATGAGGTTCTTTAAGGGCATACAAAAAAGTACACTTCTGTCGCTTTGCTTTAGGAAACAAACGACATCACGGAACTGGGAACCAAGTTTTCTGTGACTAGCAGAGCTCCGAACTGAGCTACTGCTGTATATGAGCTGGCTCCGTTTGCAGGTGTGTAATTTGTTCTCAGGGAGTTGAAAGGACAGATTAGACGGCAGTGCAGGGTACTCCTATGGAAGTTCCAGGAGGTGACAGAAAGCCAGCCCTGTGGACACGCACTGTGGAGGGTGCTTCGTGTGCACTGCTTTGCTGGGTAGATTGCGGCATCGAGGGCATCATCGTTGCGCAGGAGGGAGTCCTGCTCCTGACTGTCACATATTCATTTGTGTAGCCCTAAAGGGCAACCAGGTTCCATCCGTTTTCTGAAATTGGTAACTAGACCCGCTACTGCATTGGCAGGGAAACTGGACACACTACATGCAGCAACAGTAGTCTAAATCATGTTCAACTCACTTCACCAATTCACATGTAAAGAAAGAAGATAAAAAGCTAACAACATAAAAGCAAGTGGTTTAGGAACATCTTGAACCCCTGTGGTGGTCTTGAACCCCTGTGGTGGTCTTGAACCCCTGTGGTGGTCTGCAGGTTTCCAGAAAGCAGTTAGTACAAAACATCAACACTGACTGAATGCCTCACTGATAATACAAAGCAGGTATGTGCTTCCTTCCTTATGGGCCATCACTGTTGCAGAACAACCTAATCAGATTAGCAGGGGTCATGGTGTGGAGCACAGTTAGCAGCAGCCTACTAGACTCTGCCTTCCTTTCTCATAGACATCTCATTGTTGATCATCCCTTAGTCCTTCTAATTGTTCAAAACAAAGATTTTTTTTTATCCATGTAGCAATGGGGAATTAACCCAGCCATACCCAGTTTAAGGAATGCACTTATAAAAACAGCAGAATTACCACGTGGCTGCTTTTGTAAATATCAAGTCTTTTCCTTGATTGCCCAATAACATTTTTTGATGTATAATATTTCTAATAAGCTAAATCAATGAGGTCAGGGGTCCCAGTACTTGGGCCATAATATGCTGCTTTTCCAGGCACATTACCAGGGCACTGGATCAGAAGTGGGACAGCCAGAACTCTAACTGGCACTCTGATATAGCTGATGTCCCAAGCAGTGGATTAATCTCCTGTGCCACAGCGCCAGCCCCTCACATTTGTTATAATGCACTTGCTAGATGGTTACTGACTTTTATTACACAGAGATAATTTGGGTTTGTTGTCATGGATGACCATACTGTTTACTAAATACTAACTTTCCTTAAATTTTGTATAAGTGAAATACCAATTGTATATTTACTAAACATTAAATCTTGGAAGAAAGAAATGTTTTTGACTAGTACATACTTACAGATCTTTAAAATAACACCTAAAATAATCCAATAAAATAAAATAATTATTCAGTTAAATTGCAAATTATATTAGATTTTCATTGTGGTAGATACCATTATGAGTATTTTTTTTTAATTATTTTTTTGAAAGGCAGAGTGACAGAGAGAGGGGGACACAGAGGAAGGGAACTCTTTTATTTGCTGGTTCACTCCTGAAATGCTTGCAAGAGCCAGGCCAAGCCAAAACCAAAATCCAGGAACTCCATCTGGATCTCCCATGTGGGTAGAGGGAACTCAAGTGCTGAAGCCATCTCTGCTGCCCCCACCCCAGGTGCGTCAGCAGGACCCGGAGCCAGGGTGGAGGTGGGAGTGCATTGCATGTACTTCTGTGTGGGTTGTGGACCCCTAACCAGTAGCCCGAGCCTCTGTATCACAGTACCTGCCCCCATGAGTACAAGTTTACATAAAAGTAGGTGATATTCAGCACTGTATGTTCTAATTTCTATGAGTTTTGATGTACAATTTCATATATTCTGCAGCTATTGTTCCACAAAATGGTAGAAATTAAAATATGATTTTTCCAAGATGTTTTATACACATCTTCAAATGAGAGGTAAAGCCTTGAAATATTTATTCAATTTCATTAAAATATTCAATGTTAAACTATTTATTCTGAATAGTTCTTAAAGCATTATGAACTACATTTTCACTTAAAGTACTCTTGACTAAGCAGGGAGAATGCAGTGAGAATATTAAAATCTTAATCTCATAACTGTAAATAGTTTTTTGTGATTGGTAAAATTGTCAGTGTATTTTCATTTTTATTTAAAAATTATTTATTTGAGAGGCAGAGAGAGAAACAGAGTGAAGAGACAGAGACAGAGAGCACCCCCACCCACTGATTCATCCCCAAATGCCCACAGTGACCAGGGCTGAGCCTGATCTCAAGCCCAGAGCTGGAACTCCCAATTATTGAGCTATCAGTTAGAAACCAGGTATTGAATCCAGATACTCCAATTGTGGGACCAGGCACCTTAACTGCTGGGCCAGTGCCTGTCCTTTTTCTCTGATTCTTATTATGGAGTGATGGAAGGAATGGTAGAATTTGGTGTAAAGAAAAATTTAATTTCTCACAAGTCTACAAATGAATTATGCCTATGAAAAAAGATCTATGGACTTTCTGCTCAAGTGACTTTGAGGAGAGTTATTGGAAGGGGAAATAGTGGAGCTTAGACTTTGTAGTAGAAGAACATGCCCTAAGCCAGAAAGCCACAGATGACAAAGGGTGAAAAATTTAGGGAAATCACTCCGTGACCTTAGGAAAAACCTCAAGGTAGGCTACTGTATTGCAGAAGATAGAAGCCTTGAATTAAAGGAACTGCTGGAGGAGATCCACTACTACCATTCTGCTTACAAAATACTTAGTTACAGGCCTTTGAGGGTCCACTCGATCTGCTTTTAGTTCATGCCCATTAAGTTCAGCTGCACCTAATTCTTACTACTTTACAAAAATTCTAGGCTTCATTTGTTCCTCATTAATCCAGGTAATTTATATTTAAGACTAGCAATCATAACATAAATTTTGCATAGAGCTAACTTTTATTATATGTTTACCCTGTTTTAGGCTCTGTGCTAAGAGATTCACTGGCCAGCTGTCATTTAATTCATAATAGACCTGAGATAGGTATTTATTTTTGTCTCCACTTTGAAGATGAGAGCACTGAGACCATAAAGAGCCGAAGTGACCTGTCCAGGGGCTGTCACTGAGAAGGGAACAGAGGATTCACCCTAGATATGTGACTCTGGACCTGAATTTAGCTACTGAATAGAGGGTCTCATTCCCTACCTCCACGGGCAGAGGCCAAGAAAAGGAAGAGAGTATTATTAGAGCCGTATTGTAAGGAGGTAGCTGTGGAGATAAGAACACAGTAACAGAGAAGAAACTGTTCATGTTGGATTCTCAGCCATGGCCACTCCTACTGCATATTGTGAGTTATGTATTGAGCATTGGGGACAGCCCAGGCAGAGGTGGAATACAATGTTACAGTATCTTCACTCATGGGCTTTGATGATTTTCCTAATGAAAAGACATGGCTGGCATATTGGAAAATAAGATTCACACAGAAGTAGAGAGAAACTGGCCACTCAAGAATCACTCTGGCACCACTCTTAGCTTAGGCAGAGTGACCAGCTCAAGTCTAGAAGTGGACCATTTGAACACCTTGAGCAGCCCATGACAAATGAATGGGGACTCTCAAACACGCATCCAGTCCAGAGGAGCTGGGAATTGTTTTTTGTTAGTGAGGGATTCTTTTCTGTGCACACCAGATTCCTCTGTGTGTGCTACAGAAGATGAGCTTCAAACTGAGCGCTTCCAGATGTCAGCTTGCTGGTTTCTGGCATCCACCGCCACAAAAAAAGACATATTTATGCTTTTCCAATTCTCCTCTGTATAGAATTTCACTTGATAATAAGTGCATCAATCATTGCATAGGCCTCTTAATTTATATATATTAAAACTGATGGGTGACAGATAGGTATTCTCTTTATATAAGAAACACATGTAGTAGCCATTTGCTGTGTTTACAAGGAAATTATACTAGCATCTCTACAATATGTAACTGTAAGCTCCTATGTTTTGAATCTTACATAGTTTATAAATGTAGTAAAACTGCATTGTTTCCAAATGTACCACAGTGATAGATTCAGAGAAAATGTATGTATTATAAAGTAATTAATAAGTAAATGCTCTTTATAGAACTTAAAAATTAAACTTATTTTTTAAAAAAAGATTTATCTATTTTGTTTGCAAGTTGGACTTACAGAGAGAGAGGGAGAGACAGACAGAGAAATCTTCCATCCACTGGTTCACTCCCCAGATGGCCTCAGTGGCCAAGACTGGGCCATTCAGAAGCCATTAGAGTGGCAGGGGTCCAAACACTCAGGCCATCTTCTGCTGCTTTTCCCAGGCCATTAGCAGGGAGCTGGGTCAGACGTGGAGCAGCTGGGACATGCACCAGTGTCTGTATGGGATGCTGGCATCTGGAGTGGAAGCTTTATTTACTACCCGACATCACTGATCCCAAACATTGAACTTAATATGTTGTATCTGTAAAGGATAAGTTGATTGGCTGCAGTAACAATAAGACTGATAAAGCAAACAATAAAAAATGAAGGGAAGAGTGAGAACTGAACAGAGGAGTGAAGAGAAGTTCTAAAAGGGGAAAAGATGAAAGATGATTGTGTTCTGTAGGTTTGAGATCTGCTTACACTGCACATGTTATGTCAGGAGTAACTAGTTAACGCTTATTTACAAATTCGTAATGCTAGGGAACATGGAAAATTTTTACAGTTAGAATTGCTAGACATTCACATTAAGACATTGAGTACAAGCCAAGATATGTACGATTATTTATAAGGGATCTTTCTTCTTTTGTGCCTTAGAGTAACAACCTAACTTCACACTATGGTTATAATTAGAGAATATAAACTTGACAGCAGCAGGGTTGAAGTGTTAAGTTTTAGATTTTGACTTAAAAACTTAGAATATACTTATGTGTGTGAGAGAGTGAACTCCATGATATTCATGGAAACATTTTTTCCTTCTAGAAAATGTAAAATAGTATCTCCCAAAATATATAAATAGTTTTAATAATTTGAAGCTGCAGACTGCATTTTCTCAATGACTTTAGAGTTTAAAAATAGATGGGAAGCTCTGAACTACTGTAAGTAATCATGTGGAGAAAAATTGAACAGCCTTCAAATAGATTTCTATTGATCTGTTAACACTTACAGAATTCATTATTAGAATTATTCTGCCACTTGAAATTTAATATATTATCAATTTGTGTCTATGTCACTATCTTTATACTTGGTCTTGTTACTTTGAAACTGTAGTAATCCCAACATTGTAGAATTGTTTTGCATGTAGACCACTGGGTCTCTCTTTCCCTCAGAGGTGAATACTACATTAATGAAGCACAAGAATGCATATAAACATAAAAGCAACACTCAAGGTTATCTGTAATTTGAACGTAAACTGAACATTTTGTATAATCTTTGTTTTTTAAAAAACTTTGTTAATTAGATGAATGTCTACCTTGATTTGTTTAGGTATAATTCTCAATCCAGATAGGGAGCTAGATTCAGAATTTGTTCATTTTTATAATTAAAATAATATCAGATCTATTTTGAATTGAATTTTCCTCCTGAGAATCCCTTAACTATTGTGTAGAGAAATGTTATTGAAGCTTACCTTACTATGCAATTTTACAGTAACAATGATACAATTTATCTTTTCTTTTTCTTCTGAAGAGACAGAAAATAAGTCAAACTCTTAGAAAAGTGAGCATAATGAGTATAATTATATGTTGCTTAGATTTCCAGAAATGACTGGAAAGTGTTCTGGAGTAATAATCCCTTTTCCCAAAATCTTTCATTTGGCCCAAAAATATTGCTATCTCAGAGCTTCTGGAAAAACCTTAGTTGTGCTAATCATTTAGAGCTTTTTGCACTACTTGGTAGCTATTGTCCAGAGATTATTTCTTTAAACCAAATAGCAGAAAATTCATTAGCAAAAACTTACATGGATACTATATTAAATATTAGAAAATAACACCAAAAAATATGAATTTAGCTTTGTTGCTATTGTGAAAGGCTACATTACCTCTCTAAGCTGCATTAATTTGTCCATTCAATCATCAGTCAACAAATGTTTATAGAGTTTCTAATATTCATATAAGAATGTTACATTTATGGTGGGTGGTATTGAGAAGTGACTCAACATCTTCAATTTTCTGTTCTAATTCCGGAAACATACATATTCACTTAATGGAAAAAAGCAGTGACTGAAAATGAAAAATAAACACAATACAATGTGCTAATATTTGTTGACAATAGCCAACAAGCATTTATTAATAATCTATTTAAACAGACAAACTCCTGCCCTGCCGAACTTATATTCAAGGAAGCTGGAAATAAAGAATAAACTCATGAAAAGAGCACATTACTATGCCATATTAGGATTGTAGCGTGAACTACACTGAATCTGTTCTCTGTGTTAATAACATGTTAACATTAGAATTAATGAGAAATGTGTTGTAGTGATTATCATGCATTTGCTCTGATCCTGAGAATCTAATGTGTTAATAAATTCCTTAAAAACAAAATGGAATGCTTTTTTTAAAAAAAAAAAATATTTATTTATTTATTTGAAAGGCAGAGGTTCATTCCCCAAATGGCCGCAACAGCCAGAGCTGGGTCCACCTGAAGTCAGGAGCCAGGAACTTCATTCAGGTCTCCCATGTGGATGCAGGGGCCCAAGCACTTGGGCCATCTTCCACTGCTTTCCCAGGCTCATTAGCAGGGAGCTGGATTGAAAGTGGAGCATCCTGGGTCCGGCGGCACTGTGGCTCAGCGAATTAACGCCCTGGCCTGAAGCACCGGCATCCCATATGGGCGCTGGTTCTAGTCCCGGCTGCTCCTCTTCCCTTCCGGCTCTCTGCTATGGCCAGGGAAAGCAGTAGAAGATGACTCAAGTCCTTGGGCCTCTGCACCCACGTGGGAAACCCAGAAGAAACTCCTGGTTCCTGGCTTCGGATAGGCACAGCTCTTGCCATTGTGGCCTTCTGGGGATGGAAGACCTCTCTCTCTGTCTCTACCTCTCTCTATAACTCTGACTTTCAAATAAATAAAATAAATTTAAAAAAAGAAATAAAGAAAGTGGAGCATCCTGGACTTGAACTGGCATGCATGGAATGCTGGTGCTACAGGTGGTAGCTTAACTTGCTATGCCACAGTGCTGGCCACAAAAGATTTACTTGTACAAGAGCAAGAGTCTAGAGGAGAGAGAGAGAGAGACAGAGAGAGAGAGAGAGAGAGAGAGATCTTCTATCTGCTGGAAAACAAAATATAGCAAGCCCTTCATTGAAAAGTACCAATTAAGAAGTGAAATGAAGAAGATATTGGAGGAAGGGTTGAATTTTAAATATAGTGGTTAGTGTGGTTAGCGTGAAGTCAGGTCACTTGTTGGTTAGGACTTCAGCTGTGAGGAAGAAGGGAGCAAAGCAAACCACAGCTGGTCAGTCATTGAATGTGTACAGAGAGGGGGGAGGGCTTTTAGAATGTGAGCAGCAGGGGTGTTGTCAGCAAGAATCATGTGAGTTTTTCCCTTCAAACTTTAATAAAGCACAGGTTGTCATATTCGTTTTTTAAAGCTCAGTTACTTCAAATGGTACTCATGACTTTCAAACAAAACACAAACGTGTTGAGTTAATTCAACACATTTCTTAGATTATGCCTGGGTCAGTGAGAGCCAAAGAGGCCTGTGTACCTCCAGGAAATCTCACAGCTGTGCCAGTTCAGAAACTAGAGAACTCAGACTCAAGGGTGAGCGTCTCCGTATGTGACAGTATAATTGCACATCGACTCCCACTGTTAAGTGTATGTGCACACATTTAAGTCTAACCTTAAAATAGAAAATGCCAATAGTTTTGAGACATAGGAGTGTCGCTCCCCCTCTTCGTGGAGGAACGACACTAAGCCCTGCCTAGGCTTCATATCCGAGTCACAGCACCATTATGTCGCTCCCCGTCTTCGTGGAGGAACGACACAGGACCCTGCGCTGTTCTTTCGTCTGCTCGGCCCTCCCCGGGTTTGCTGCTGGTTCTTCCTGGGTTGGCTACTGGCCCTTCCACCTCCGTGGAAGGGCGGTTCCCCCTGCCACATTCCCCACTTCTGCGGGGGAGCGGCACACCGCTGGCCGGCTCTCTCGGGGGCTGCACAGGTGTTCCCCTTAGATGTTCCTGGTGCATGCCGTCTCTCTCCTCCTTTATAGTCCTCCTCCGCCAATCCTAACTCGGCTGCCCACACGCCGAGTACGCTGCTCTCCTCCAATCAGGAGCAGGTCCTGCAGCTTGTCAAGTTGGTGAGGCAGCTGGGTAGAAGCTGTTGCCTCCTCTCGCAGCACCATATTGTGGGAGAGCAGATGCATAGAATAAGTCTTAATTCCAGTAACTCAGTCCAGTCCAGGTTGCTCCCCACATAGGAGTACGTTTCTTTTAAGTTGCGTATCACAGGGTCTTTTATCTTGGCTGTCGTATGACAGTCAGGCTCAAGTAAATGATGTAGCCGTAATGAAAAAGACTAATGTATTTTATTTTTTTTAAGATTTATTTTATTTATTTGAAATGCAGAGTTCCAGAGAGAGGTAGAGCCAGAGAGAGAGAGGGAGAGAGAGAGAGAGAGAGAAATCTTCCATCTGTTGGTTCACTCCTCAGATGACAGCAACGGCCAGAGCTGAGCAGATCCAAAGCCAAGAGCCAGGAGTTTGCTACAGGTTGCCCACGTGGGTGCAGGGGCTCAAGGACTTGGGCCATCTTCTATTGCTTTCCCAGGCCATCGCAGAGAGCTGGATTGGAAGTGGAGCAGCCTGGACTAGAACCGGTGCCCATACGGGATGCCAGTGCTGCAGGCTGGGGCTTTAACCCAGTACACCACAGCGCCAGCCCCCTAGACTAATGTATTTTAAATGACAACTCGTTGGATCCAGTCTCAGGGCCTTCAAAGTACAAAATCCTCTGTATTTTTTAATTAAAAATGTCTATTGGGGACCTGATATTTATAAGGCATTTTGACAGAAGCAGGGGATGATATAGGAAGGAGTTAATGATAGTTCCTGCTGCTTTTAGAGTTTTATTCTTGTGAGCGTGTGGAAGCTGTAATAACTGAACAAACATTCACTCACTAACGAGACAGTAGAGATTACCTGTTAGGCAATGTGAGAAAACCAAGAGTGATGAGCAGGTGCTTTTTGATTGAGTATCATTTTATGTTTACTGTCTCACTTAACCATCAGTGCAACCTCATGGAGAAGGTGCTATTGTCTGCATTTTGGAATGTGTGCTAGTGACTAAGTTTCCTGCACCCTCTATTGCAGAATCTGTTTTTCTTTTTTTTTTTTTTTTTTTTTTTTTTTTGACAGGCAGAGTGGACAGTGAGAGAGAGAGACAGAGAGAAAGGTCTTCCTTTTGCCGTTGGTTCACCCTCCAATGGCCGCTACGGCCGGCGCACTGCACTGATCCGATGGCAGGAGCCAAGTGCTTCTCCTGGTCTCCCATGGGGTGCAGGGCCCAAGCACTTGGGCCATCCTCCACTGCACTCCCTGGCCACAGCAGAGAGCTGGCCTGAAAGAGGAGAAACCGGGACAGAATCCGGAGCCCCGACTGGGACTAGAACCCAGTGTGGCGGCACCGCAAGGCAGAGGATTAGCCTATTGAGCCACGGCGCTGGCCAGAATCTGGTTTTGAGACTTGACTCCAGCTCCTGATTCCAGCTTCCTGCTAGCACAGGTTCTTGGAGTTCAAGTAATAGAGTTCCTGCCACTGATGTGAGGCCTGGATTGATTCTTGGCTCCTGATTCTGCCCCCATCCGGCCATGACCAATGGGGGCATTTGAGGAGTGAAACAGTGGATGGAATCGCTCTCTCCCTCTCAAAAACAAAAAGTATAAAAATATCATCTCCTTTTTAAAAGGAAGTTCCAGAGAAACCTATAGTTATTCAGCTCATAATTATCAGAGCCCAAAGAGACACTAAACAAATAAATTCCAAACTAAGCTTCTGAATCAATTTGCCTGTTTTTAGTTGATGACACATTTGAACCAAAATATGACTAAAGTAGAAGTCAGCCAACTATTTTCCACAGTCTAAATCCAATCCACTAATTTGGTAAATAAATTTTTATAGGATTGTAACCACACGATCCGTTTACACATTGTCTATTACAGATATGGGGTTACAGTAGTATTACTGAGTAGTTGTACCAAAGACAAATGGTGTCGCTCCCCCTCTCGCGAAGGAACGACACTAGACCCTGCGCTGTTCTTTTTGCCCGACTCTTCCCGGGTTTGCTGCCGATCCCTCACTCGTGGAGGAACGACGCCGTCCCGGGTTAGCTGCCGGACCCCCGCCGCTTTCCCCGCTCCCGCGGAGGAGCGGCACACCGTGGGCCGGCTCTCAGGGGTTCCTCAGGTGTTCCCTCAGATGTTCCTGGTGCATGGTGTTTCTCTCCTCCTTTATAGTCCTCTTCCACCAATCAATGCTCTGCTACCCACACGCCGGGCACGCTGCTCTCCTCCAATCAGGAGCAGGATCAGCTCCTGCAGCTTATCAGTCAAATTGGCGAGAGGCAGCTGAGTAGAAGTCGTTTGCCTTCTCTCAGCACCATATTGTGGGAGATCAGATGCACAGAATTAGTCCTAGTTCCAGTAATTTAGTCTACTCTCGGTTGCTCCCCACCAAATGGCCTAAAATCTTCAGTATTTATCATTAGGCCCTTTACAAAGAAAAAAAACAACTCCTTCCCTTGAGTGAGGGGCCAAGCCATGAAATATTTTCATTCAAAGTGTTCCGGGTAGCAGGAAGATCAATTGGAAAAGCCCTGAAGTACTGTGATGGACATGCCCAGGAATGGACAATAGCCCGGTGGAGCTGACACAGGATGAGTAAGCCTGATATTATTGAGAGGTGACATCAAAGTAGTCAGCATCCAGATCAGTAAGTGGCCTTGACAGCCCAGAAAATGATGTTGAGTAAGATGGGAAGCCAGTGCAAGGTTTTCAACGCAGAAGTGACACGCTTTGATATACTGGACACTACGATGTGTCTCTGCAGGTTTGAAGAGTCTGTTCCCTCAGGAGAGAGAAATATTGGCACTCAGCTGTCAGTTCTGTCTTCCAATTGCCCAAGGACCTGCCTCATTCCTGGAACAGGTTGCAACTGGTCACTAGTACAAAACCTCCGTCTTACTGCCCAAGCTTGCCAAGACTAGGCAAGGCTTTGCTATTTTCACAGTTATCTGAGGCCTGTATTATACTGCCTTGCAGCTTACCTCCCACTGTGCAATGCTGCTAACTTCTCTTGTGCAGGGGATAATCTCCGTTGAGCTTTCTTGTAATTCCCTTCATTCTCATCTCTGTAGCAGAGCTGCTTCCCTGGGAATCTGAAGTAGCATCTAATTTGCTTATGACAAACATCACTAAATGCAAAGAACATTATAGTCAGATAAGTGTGGAAGCAACAAAAATAAATAGAAAAATTTTGCAGTAGTTCAGACAAAATATGGAAATAGATAGATCAGAGTCTGAGATGAAATACTCAGAATACAGGTTTATTTTTAAAATCGAGCCAGTGGGATTTGTAGGTGAGTTGCAGAAGGAATAAGGAAGAGATTATAGTCCAGGTAGCCACAGATATTTACTCTTGGCAACTGACACATGATCAGAAATTCTCTGTTTTCTTGTGAGTAGGATAACAAATGAAGAATTTATTTGCTTTCAGGACTTGGATAAGACGCTATTAGTTAGGGTATTATTGTTAACACTGTAATAAGTTTCTCAACAATCATGATTTATCTCACGGTAAATTTATTTCTCACTTGTGTATAATGCGACATAGATGTTCCGGCTGTGCAGTTCTGAACACCTCTGCCCTCTTAATGATTGATTGAGACGTGGGCTGCCTGTATCTCGAGGGTCTGTCTCCTTCAAGGTGACTTTCCTTCCTCCACAAGAGACAGCTGGAAAGCACACTCTGTATCTACTCTCAGACTCTAAGGGATCTGCAATGTTTCTGTTTAATATCTATCACCCAGAAGTCCAGACATAACTCAACATGGAAGTAAGATTGGTTGGGGCTGAGCACTGAGCAGCTCTTCATCATCAGCTTTGTGTTACAGGAGAAAAGCACAATATTTGCCAGTCATCAAGTCTTCTCTGCTACCTCCACATCAACACTGAAGTTCCTACTCTTCACTCAAGTGGAGATGGAGACAATCCCTTGTCTGTGTGGATGTGAAATTCAAGAGAGATGTCTGGTATGCGGAAACAAGTTGGAGCGTCTTCTGTGAATAGATGGCCTTTAAAACTGGCAGATGGCATCAAGTTTATCAGTGATTGTGTTTCATGAAAAAGAGAATAAACCCAAGACAGGTATCCTGAGTCATTTTAGTGTTTCTAGGTTGAGTGATGAAGTAAATCAGAAAACAAGACAGAAAGAAAATGTCGGTGAGCAACAAGAAGAACAAAGACAGTAGTTCCCTTGAAAATAAGTAAAGAAGATATTTTGAGGCTGAGGAGATGATCAACTGCATGAAACAAGGCTATTGCAGGGAGCAAGTGCACCCAGAGAACTGAGAACTAAGCGTTCAATGCGGCAATAATGCGTTCTGCGAATCAGTGAGTGAGTTACCTGATTGGAGTCTGTGTAAGAGGGAAGGCACATGGGAAGTGGTAACAGAAAAGGAACGGTCTTACAAAGGGCATAGCAATGCTCCTAGAAAAGAAACACTGGAGTCAGTGTATAAACTCTTAGGAAAAATACTCATTAATATAGCTGACAATACTATAATGGGCTCATTCATTATGATATGGATGATATATTATTTTGCAAAAAATGAGAAACCTGAATTTTAAGAGGAAAAAATAAGGAGGTGAAGGAATCTACCTCAGTAACTTATCACCCCACTTCTTATTTCTTCCTGCTTTGACATTGTCCATTGCCTTCCCGGGATTTTATGTGTTTGACCAGGTTTGTTGAACATGAATGTTTGGATATCCTTCTTCTAAGAATCCAAGTGTGGACCAAAACCAGCCTCATTTTTACACAGCTCAACATTGCAGTATTTTGACAGGAGTTTTTGTTACAAAAATAAAAGGACAACAGATAATTGCAAAAAAAAAATGTAAAAGCAGCTATATTTCTGGAGTTCAAATTCTACGGCTGAATGTACTACAATCCTGACCTAAGTGGCACAGAGAGTAGTAGGCAAACACTGATTTTTTTTCTCTGCTCAATCCCATGTCATCTCAATAGAGGAGTACAGCCATCATCTCCTCTCAAAATGCCCAAATGAGGTGTGATTAGAGCTGGTGACCCAGAGACACAGGCAAGAGAATGCAAAGATCATCTGCACAATGGGGAAATACTAATGTTTGATTTAAAAGTGCAGATCCACTAACTGGCAATAAAATGCAGGGGTGTGTGTGTGTGTGTGTGTGTGTGCCCATGTGATCAGCTTAGATGAGTGTGTTCTTTGTTTTAAGCATGGGGAGTGGTGATGGCACAACTTAATTCTCTTTTTTTATTGAGATTGCTATCCTGTAAATGATGAAAATAATTGAAACAGAAAAACGGAACTCTTCATCTTAGGTATATGGCTGGGTTGTCTCCATTGTGGTAACAAATCAGTTTCCAAGCTCTTGAGAGACTACAAGAAGGAGAAGAAGAAAAAGGAGAAGAAAGGAAAAAAATGCATGACAATGATGATTCTAATAAAGTCAGAAAGGGGAGAAAAAATATCAGGAAGATCTTAGTATAGCTGTCTCTTTAAATGTGTGTGTGTGTGTGTGTGTGTGTGTGTGTGTAGAGATAGGTAATAGATTTTCTGTGTAGCTTCCAGACACTTGAGGCTTTTTTGTTTTTACTGGTTATTTGTTTTACTAGGTATTTATTTACCTCTCTAATGTCACAACATTTCTTTCTCCCTTACCTAAGAAAGTTCCTGTAATTTATTTAAACATCAAATGTATCCATGGTCATCATTGGAGAATTACTTGTAAAGCACATGATCTAAGTGAAAATAATAAGATTTTGGAAAGGACAAAGAAAGACAAAAGTTGACAGTGAAGGGGAAATTTTTATCCTTGCTTCATTTCATCACAAGGCATGTAGACAATTGAAATAGAGTAGGGAAAATGATATTTAGGAACAAATAGCCCCTCTACTGGAACACCGTAACTGCTGAAAGAGGAAAGTGCTTTTAGATTGAGAGTATGCCTGCCACTGTTTCTTTGATGGGCTGTGACAGTGTGTGCTCTTGGGTAAAAATTATGGCAGAAAAATCTTGGCTCATTAGCACTCAGGCTAGATGAAGTGTCAATATGATGATTACTAGAGATTTTTCTGAAACAGGGCTTATTTGAACTAGATGAAGAAGGAATTACAACAAATTGAAAGTGGCATAGATTTTTATGTTGTAAATCCTTATGCTTTTCAATTGTTAGAGTAGAAGGATGATATTCTTGTGACACTGCTTTATTGCCTTTTATTCTGTCTTTCATTTGCTAACTTCTCAGGATACCGTGTCTGCATTCTGAGTAACTACAATACAGATTTATACTCACTTGCCTCATTTCTTCTTTCAATACCCTCACAAGTGCTTACAGATGGAATTATTTACGGCAGGAGGTGGGTATTGTGATTGGATTTCCAAGGATGCATGACCCTGTGTGTATTGACTGCACCATCTGTCCTTTTGGCAAAACATTTTAAAAACTGGGTAATTTAAAACTTCTAGCTTTACACACAATTATTTTTTTTTCCTTCTCTTTGGATGACTCCCAAAATCAAGAACTGTGGGGACAAGTTTTCAAAATGGTTTGATAGTTCAGAGCTGCAGAGTTGAATGAGGATTTCGGTTTTCAAAATGAACTTATTGAGATTTCCTAATTGAAAACACATTCAAAAGGCAGCCCTGCGAGTGGAAGGTGGCGGGAGCAGCAAGCACTCTGCTCAAAAGCCTCATCACATGGCAGCCTGCCGAAGAACATGGGATTTGTGGCTGCAGATTTTCTGAAATAAAATCACATCCAAACAGCAGGATTTCTAAACAGAAGGCGCCTTATAAATATGTTCTAAAATTAAACCTCATTTCATTTAAAGGAAAAATGTACTGTGGTTGTTTTCTGTGTTAAAGTCAAATTCAATTTATTATTATCCTAAGAGTTAAGTAGCTTAATAATCTTTGCTGCCTAACGAAGATTAGAATGTTCTTCATACGTGCAGAAAATTTTGGGGAAAACTCTTGTTTTTTCTACTTGCTTCATGTAGAATGTGATAGGGAAATTCATTATTTGAGGGAGATTGTTGATAAATTGTGATATTTACATCAAATTTTAATCTCATAGAAGCTAAATATCATGTGACACGAATTGATCAATCTGTTTCTCAGAGAAAGAAACCATTTGGAGAACTTACTATCCTTAGGATTTTATGGGGAGCCATCCTATAGAAGTCTCAATATCGAGTACACACTTTTCTCCATATGATTAAGATCATTAAGAAGGGTCAGGCTCCCTGATGCTTGGCTATCTTCATCTGTTTTCCGTGGCATAATAAAATAGCCTGGTTAAATTATAATATAAAGAAAAGGTTATTTGACTTCTGGTTCCATAGGAGAGCATTCCAAGAGCATGGCTTCAGCGCCTGGGGAGAGCCTCTCTAATGCCTTTACCCCGTGTCATAACATTGCAGAATGGAGAGTAATCAGAAACAAGACAGAGAAAAACTGGGCAAACAGATTTATCAAGAACCTACTCCATGTTAACAAACGCACTCCTGTGACAACAGTGTTCATCCATTCGCTAGGACAGAGCCCTCATGGCCTAACCACTTCTTAAAGGCAAAAATAGTTAGATTTGAACTTGAATTTTGAAAGAGGCATTCAATCCATAGCAATGCTCACAATAACTATGGCTTTTAAAAATTATATTTAAGGTGTACAAATTTCATTTACAATCTCAGCACTTGCATGCACCAGACAAGCACTGCTTAGGCATTTCACAGGACAACATTCAGGTCTATTCTTTTTCACTTTGAAACTGAACAATGTGTTGAGATGAACATTGTTTTGATATAATTATGACTATTAAAATGTGTACTTTTCATTTTCTAAAAGGAATTGACCTTCATAGGGCACTAAAATTCTAAATTCTAACCAGGGAAGTTGAAGTGGAAGCTTTCTGAAGACCCTAATTAATGTTTGAAAACATGTGGTCCATATATTTGTATGTGAGGTTTTTTTTTTTTTTTAAAATGAATATAATGGATTGTTTTTATCTGAAAAGAGATATGAAATATACACATTCACTTAGTGGGAGAAATATTTCATGAGACTATGTTTAGAAATATAGTGATTCTTCCCACCATACCTGCCCTACTAGCTCCACTCCCCCCCCTTATTTTATATAAATTAATTTTATAGATTCATTTACTTGAAAGAGCTAGAGAGAGAGAGAGCTATTTTCCATCCACTGGTTCACTTCCCAAATGGCTGCCATGGCTAGGGCTGAGCCAAGCCAAAGTCAGGAGCCAAGAGCTTCATTTGGGTCTTCCATGTGGTTGCAGGGGCTCAAGCACTTGGGCCATCTTCTGCTGCTTTCCCCAGGCTGTTAGTGGGGGTCTAGATAGCAAGTGGAGCAGCTGGACCTGAACTGGCATGCATATGGATGCCAAAGTCATGGTGGCAACTTTACCTGCTATGCCACAATGCCAGCTCCTAACGTTTAATTTCTGAAACAAACCTGCCCCTGCAATTTTATGCCATCCACAATGGTCTTCCTAACACAAGCTTCTGATAGCAAATTTATTTTTCAAAAACATGTATTCCTTAATATGTCACACTGATGATGAATGAGCCAGTTGAACAAGCAGACTTGACTACCTTACAGCACTACCCGTGCTATGCTATTTCTGCAAACAATTAACAAAGTACAAAGTGTGAGTAACACTTTTCATATTTGGTTTTCATGTTTATTTCTGAAGAAATTTCAATCTTATATATCAATTATACCCCTTTAATGAAGTTTAAAATGTGAATTTACACATATACATATACACACATATCAACTATTATTGAAAATAGTATATGTTTGTTTCTTAAAGAAATTATATCTGATAAGAGGGAATTTGCCAGGATGGAGTTTTGGACACTCGTGCATAACATGCTAAATTCTGTAGCTACAAGAGTGTTGAAAGGAAAATATACATTGGAACAACTAACAATTACAACTGATGATGTTTTATGATGTTTTTCCTAGTTTAACTCCTATCCTAGGTATTGTAATATAAAGTTACTGTCCTAAACATAAATGAATGAGTGCCTCTAAAAGCAAGTATCTATATTTCACACATAAAAAATACTGTAAACAGGTGAAGCAAATAACTAGTCAAAACAGTTCAGTAAAGAATACAAAATTGAATAAATATCTTGAAAGATTTCAAAGAAGCAAGAAGCAGGAAGATGACAGGTTCGTAACTGAGGATTAAACTTACTCATGGGTCTTGTTCTACCATTAACTTTACTTTGACTTCAAATCACAGTGCTGGACATATCTGCAAAAGAAATGCCACAGCTGTGAAACATGATGTCTGTCTCAGAAAACCAATAAATAATTGACATTGACAATGAAGACTGTTTTCACCAAGCATCTGTTCGCTAATATGTGAGTAATTCCGCTGATGTTGCCAGCTTCTTGATGTGGTACTTGTATTGTATTCCAAAGATAGAGAAGTTGGTGAAAGTGATTATTTTTAACACAGCAGCATTAAGTAGCATGAAATACTGGAAAAATAATTGAAGCTTATGAACTAATATTGAAAAGACAATGTACCTTACATATAAAGATTCCAGTTTAGAGTAAATATATGTTAGTTAATATGTTAGGAAGCATTTTGATTCCTGGGCGTGATACAATTTTTAGAAGTGCACCCAAGTCAGAATATTATTTCTAACTACTTACCAGATGCTATGTTAATAAATCATTTTCCTACAGCTTCACATTAAATACGTTAACTTTGCACAGCTGTTTCCTTCTAAGGTTACATTTTTCTGTGATCATTTATATTTGATTTTCAATTGCATAAAGTTTAGTTTTTTATTATACTATAGGAAAAAATGTTTATTATTATTTATTTAACAGGTAGAAATAGAGACAAAGAGACAGAGAGAAAGGTCTTCCTTCCGTTGGTTCACCCCTCAAATGGTCGCTATGGCCAGTGCTGTGCCGATCTGAAGCCAGGAGCCAGGTTCTTCCTCCTGGTCTCTGACAGGGGTGCAGATGCCCAAGCACTTGGGACATCCTCCACTGCCCTCCCGGGCCACAGCAGAGAGCTGGACTGGAAGAGGAGCAGCTGGGACTAGAACCTGGCGCCCATATGGGCTGCCGGCGCTGCAGGCGGAGGATTAACCAGGTGAGCCAAGGCACCGGCCCCAGGAAAAATTTTAAAATGTAGATGTTTGTATATTTTTGTGAGGTAAAGCAAAAAAATCTTGTGAATTCCCTTTGCTTGAAAATAAAAGAATGTCTACACAAATTATTTGAAGAAAGAAATCACAAAAAAATTGATCTCATGATTGCAATGACAATGAAAATATTGCAGCAAGAAATTAGCTAGGTGTTTGTTCTTTTGGATAGGCACAAGAAAGTGATATTTAGTATTTGAATTGAGTCTCCACAAGCTATGCATCAGCAAGATTTATTAAATTAATTAGTGAAAATATGTTTTAGACAGTTTGACTATTGTTAAGTCACTGAAAACAATTTTTTAATAAGTGTAGAAGTCTCTGAAAGTAGCAGTTCAGAGATGCACATGAATTGCCTGGTAAATGACAACCATTTCAGTAGCCATTTGTGGGACTGTGACTTCTGAAAGACATACTACTTTAATTAGAGTTTATGAGTGAAGAAAATAAGCTACAGTTTTAAATAGAAGCCAAAATCAGTCATCATGAGTTCAGACATCGTCAGTTGCAGATATTTATCTGTGATCAACCCACAGTTCTATGAGCCACTCTATGGAGGATGTGTTAGAGTGAGTTACAAAAAGCAGGCATTGTTTAACATATATTTAACAAAAAATCTCTCATGTAACAAAGATAAGTCCATCCAGTAGTAACTAACTTTAAATCTGCGTGAAAACTATTAATAAGTAGAAGAAATTTCAGTGGTTCAATTAATATAATCCAAACATCTCAAAACAAAAAATTTTAAGTATTTAAAATTTGGGTAGCCATTTAAAAGGACAGGGGATTTAAAGCAATGCTGTTCATAGTAACAGACAAAGATGTTTTCCAATACGGTTTTTCCATCTTGAAGGATAGAACTGGACTTCCACTGCCTTTTGGGAACAGAAGTTCTAGTCATACTTACAAGGAGTACGGTGGTGACAAAATCCGCTGTCTTAGTCGACTTGCTGTTGCTGTAGCTCAGTACCCGAGACTGGGTCAGTGATACAGATCTGAGGCTTGCTCCACTCACAGCTACAGAGGTGGACGTCCAAAGGCAGGGCAGTGGCATCTGCTGCGTCAGACAGAACGTGACTAAGGGCATCACACAGTGGCAGAGAGAGTGTGCAGCTCAGGTCTCCCTTCCGGTTCCCATTTAGTCTTATCCCATCATGGACACCCAGTACCCAGAACCACAGCTAATTCTAATTACTTCCAAGAGCCCCATCTCCAAATATGATTAACATTAATGAGTGGATTAAGTTTCCAACAACAACAACAAAAACACTTTAAAAGGGCCCTTTCAAAATATAGCAGAGATTGTATTGTTTTTAAAAAAAGAAACTAAAATACACAAAACACTACCCTAAATAAAATGCATTTTGTTTCTATTTCCAAGTAGAAAACAGTGTTTTCTGGTGAAAGATACAGCATGTGAAGATGAACTGTGTGACAGTAGACCCTGTAAGCCAGTGCCAGATAAATGAGCCAGGTAGATGATGTATATATTAAGTCATGGCATCAACCCAGTCACTGTTGTACATGATAAATTCTCAGAACATTCTGGGGCTAACCGACTGCAACAGAAACCCTGTGGACAGGTTTTATTTAAATGTGTGCAGTCAAATACTTCCAACCATAGGATTTTTCCATTTTCATAGAAGATCTGTTTTACATGATGTGTTGTTAAAGAAGACCCAAACCTATACAGAATGTTTGCTTTCATGGATGGATATATTGTCCATGTAAGTCATTATTTCAATTCTCTTCCTCTAATCAGCCACTTAGTTATACAATTTGTTGAGTGCCTTCAGCAGAAAAATCCTATAAAATTTTTTGTTAGAAACCAAATAGAGAGGCCGTCATTGTGGCATAGCAGATAAAGCTGTCACCTGCAATGCCAGCATCCTATATGGGCACTGGTTTGAGTCTCGGCAGCTCCACTTTCCATCCAGCTCTCTGCTATGGCCTGGGAAAGCAATGGAAGATGTCCCAAGTCTTTGGACCCCTGCATCCATGTGGGAGACCTGGAAAAAGTTGGTGGCTCCTGACTTCGGATTGGTGCAGCTCCGACTGTTGCAGCCATCTTGGGAGTGGAACCATTGGATGGAAGATCTCTCTCTCTCTCTCTTTCTCTCTCTATATATCTCTATCTCTCTAACTTTATCTCTCTGCCTCAGCCTCTCTGTAAGTCTGCCTTTCAAATAAAATAAATAAATCTTAAAAAGAGAAACCGAATAGTATTAAATAGGCAATACATATTTAATGGATAAGTGAAAAAATGTCTTTGCATATACTCATTTTTTTAATTTGTGCATTCATTATTTTTAAAAATTGTTGTTGATATAAAGAGAACAGATTTCATGTATTTCATGAATACAGTTCTAAGAAGAAAATGGTTCTCCCCTGCCTCTCTTCCTCCCTCCCTCATTCCCTCCTCATTCCTTCCTTCATTTTTTCCTTTAATTTTTGCAATAACAATGGGCAGAGTTGAGCTGATCCAAAGCCAGGAGCCAGGAGCTTTTTCTGGGTCTCCCACACGAGTACAGGGGCCCAAGGACTTAGGCCATCTTCTACTGCTTTTTCCAGGCCCTAATAGAGAGCAAGATCAGAAGTAGAGCAGCCGGGACTTGAACCGGCGCCCATAAAAGATGCCAGCACCACAGGCAGAGGCTTTATCCACAAGCCCCAACAATAACATATTTTCAATTTACTTTATAATCACAGGCTTAAGGCAACACTAACTATGATATCCAACAAGTAAAAAAAGCAGAAAAATGACGTTCCACTGGAATAGAGATAAAGACTATAAACAATAATCAAATCATAAAATGTCAGATTCATTTTTAGACTGTTTCTGTATGCTATACTAACTACCACATATCAGAGAAAACTAATGTTATGTGTCTTTTTGATACTGGTTTATTTCACTAAGCATAATGCTCTCCAGTTGCATCCATTTTGTTGCAAAAGACACGAGTTCGTTTGTTTTTTATGATTGAGTAGTAGTCCATAGTGTATATATACCATAATGTCTTTATCCAGTCATCAGTTGATGGCATCTGGGTTCATTCCATATCTTAGCTTGTGAATTGAGCTGCTATAAACGTGGGGATACAGGTAACTCTTTCATGTGCTGATTTCTTTTGGTTTGGGTAAATTCCCAGGAGTGGGATGGCTGGGTCATATGGTAGGTCTATATTCAGATTTCTGAGGAATCTGTATGTTGTCTTCCTTAATGGTTGTACAAGTTTACTTTTCCAGAAACAATGTATTAGGGTACCTTTTTCTCCACATTCTCACCAGTATTTATTATTTTTTGAGATTTGCATGACATCCACTCTAACTGGGAGAGGTGGAACCTCACTGTGGTTTTTATTTGCATTTTTCTTGATGGCTAGTGATCCTGAGCATTTTTTCATGCGTCTGTTAAGCATTTTTAATTTTTAAATTGAATTTATGGGCTGGCGCTGTGGTTCACTTGGTTAATCCTCCGCCTGCGGCGCTGGCATCCCATATGAGTGCCGAGTTCTAGTCCTGGTTGGGCCTCTTCCAGTCCAGCTCTCTGCTGTAGCCAGGGAGGGCAGTGGAGGATGGCCCAAGTGCTTGGGCCCTGCACCTGCATGGGAGACCAGGAGGAAGAACCTGGCTCCTGGCTTCGGATCAGCGCAGTGCCAGCTGTAGCGGCCATTTGGGGAATGAACCAACAGAAGGAAGACCTTTCTCTCTGTCTCTCTCTCTCACTGTCTGCAACTCTACCTGTCAAATAAAAAAAAATTGAATTCATTTATTTGTGTAAAAAGAACAGATTTCATAGGTTAAATGTGATCCAACTATATATACTATCTTAGATTCTGGATTTTTTCTGATGTGTGAATAACTTGGTTCAACTAATGAAAAAATCTGTTAAAAAATGGTGAAACCACCAGACCTTTGTTTAAACGTTAAGTGTTGATTTTCCATAGAATATTGTTACCAAACTTCAAAACGAGACACTTATTTTGTTTTCTGATCTTTAATGTAACTATCATTATTTGTATCTTTTGTACTTATGAAATTAAAAATAGGGCCGGCGCCGCGGCTCACTAGGCTAATCCTCCGCCTAGCGGCGCCGGCACACCGGGTTCTAGTCCCGGTTGGGGCGCCGGATTCTGTCCCGGTTGCCCCTCTTCCAGGCCAGCTCTCTGCTGGGGAGTGCAGTGGAGGATGGCCCAGGTGCTTGGGCCCTGCACCCCATGGGAGACCAGGAAAAGCACCTGGCTCCTGGCTCCTGCCATCGGATCAGCGCGGTGTGCCGGCAGCAGCGCGCCGGCTGCGGCGGCCATTGGAGGGTGAACCAACGGCAAAAGGAAGACCTTTCTCTCTGTCTCTCTCTCTCACTGTCCACTCTGCCTGTCAAAAAAAAATAAATAAAAAAATAAAAAAAAAGAAATTAAAAATAGCCGTTCCTCAGTGAATAGGAAAGAAATCTAAACCACCACTGGAATCTAAAGTATCAAGGAAGATTTACTTAGCGTGAGCAATCGGCACACATTCTATCAGGGTCAGGTTTTGGCACATGCTGTGTTAAGCATTAGGATACTGTGTTCACGCCTCTCGCCGCCTCTCCCCTCTCCCTGCAGAGCCCCACTGACCCAAGGTTAACCTAATGGACTCTTCCCAGTCCCGCTTTTGTTCAACTTGACAGTGGAGTGCAGCAGCTGACTTGTACCCAGTCAAAGGAGCTGACTATTCACGTTTCAGGAATGTTGAGAACCACTTGACATCATGTTGGTAGTTTGTAATCAATCATACTGAGACTATTTATAACACAGAAATCAGAAAACATTACAAATCAGGGCCTATCCCAACAGCCTAATGAGTTGCTTAACATTTACGAAGACGTTCCTGGCTGCTTGTCACAGTGGATCCTGATTTCTTCTTGACATTCTTTGACTTCTGTGAGAAAGTTGTGCCTGGCTATGGTTTTTCCCTCTCAGCTTGCTCTGTTGTGATTCCTGTGGGAGTCCCTGCTGCTCTACATATTTCTAAACCATTTCAGTTCTCAGTTTTGTCCTAAGCCTCTTCTATTCTCACTCTGCTCTCCGCGTGTGTGAATGTTGGCACTCCACAGTCGTGCGCTAGCTGACACTTCCTGGAGTTGAGCAACTACTTAGTTAATTACTTTCTCAGCAGCTCCAACTTTCTGTCTTGCAACAGCCAACGGTCTTGGTGTCTACAGAACTGAACTCTTCCCCTGTGTCAGTTCACTCCTGTGCTTCTGTTCTCTTGCTTTTTTGTTTATGGTTCTCTTTTGGCTTCCCAGTGTGTGAGCACAATCTGCAAATTCCTTAGCTTTCCCAACCTGTCCATACATGGTGCACCCTCTCCGCATGGCTTTAGATGCATCACATGCTGGCTCCATGTCTTCTTCTTAAGCCACAACTATAGAGAATTAGTAAAAAAAATTCTCTCATGGCCGGCGCCGCGGCTCACTAGGCTAATCCTCCGCCTGCGGTGCTGGCACCCTGGGTTCTAGTCCCGGTCTGGGTGCCAGATTCTGTCTTGGTTGCTCCTCTTCCAGTCCAGCTCTCTGCTGTGGCCCGGGAGTGCAGTGGAGGATGGCCCAGGTGCTTGGGCCCTGCACCCCATGGGAGACCAGGAGAAGCACCTGGCTCCTGGCTTAGGATCAGCGCGGTGTGCCGGCTGCAGTGGCCATTGGGGAGTGAACCAACGGCAAAGGAAGACCTTTCTCTCTTTCACTGTCCACTCTGCCTGTCAAAAAAAAAAATTCTCTCATGTGTCTGTAACACAGAGCAAGAGAAATGTGCTGGTTGCTTCTGGAATGGACAGAAGGTACACTGGGAAGCAGGCGTGTTGGTGCAGCAGGATAAGAAATTGCTTGGGAAGCCAGTGTCCTACACCAGAGTGCCGGTGTGAGTCCCAGCTACTCTGCTTCCAACCCAGCTCCCTGCTAATGTGCTTAGGAAGGCAGTGAATGATGGCCCAAGAATTTGACCCCTGAAACCCAAGTGGGAGACCTGGATGGTGGTCCAGGCTCCTATTTGAGGCTAGCCTAGCACCACTTTTAGCAGCCACTGGGGAGTGAACCAGCAGATAAAAGGTCTCTCTTACTGTCTTTCCCCCCTCTGTCACTCTACCTCCCAAATAATCTTTTTTAAAAAGAAAATAAAAAAGAAGATAACATTGGAAACCGTTTGCCATGGAAACGAGATGCCTTTGTGTCGCTGGATTGTCTAGTAGCTCATCTCAAGAAGACACTACAAACTGGGGTTGTTTGAAACCTATGTCCTAGAGCAATGTAGACATACTAGTTACAGTGTTCTCATCTACCTAGCCTGGCGTAGGTGCTAGGCACTCCAGCACACTCCTCCATGTCATTACCAAGGACCTAGCCTGGGAGTTTCTATCAGGTGTGCATCCTGTCTCACACCATGCAGTTCCCACCAATGACAGTTTCGCAACTCAATTTCCTCCTCTCATTCTGTCTTTGGAATCAGTTTCTTCCATTTAAACTGACTACCTTGTGTCAGACCTATGTGCATCTCCTTAGGTGGCTTGTTGTCCAGATACAGTTTGAGAAATTTTGCCTCCCCGACACACAGTTAGCCATACTCCCTGAGATTTGTCAATTTGCACCTGATCTCTCAGACAGCACTGAAAGACTGTGACTTTTATTTTATTTTGTCTATTTGTGGGGCAGGAGAGAGAGAGATAAAGAGAGAGTTCCCATGGCTAGTTCATTCTCTTAGGACTCTGATGTAGGATGTGGGCATCCAAAGCATTGGTTCGAGCATGAGACCGAATGCTTGCTCCAACAGCGTGGGATTATTTTCAGTTATTTTCTTCTTTTTCTCAATTCTCATGTTAATGTGATATAACGTTTTAACCAGTGTTCATCCACTTCTGTTTTTTCTTTCCTCAAGAACACTTTACATTCTTTTTTGGTTTCATTCTCTCTCTGCTCCCTCCTTCCCTGCCTTCCTTACTTTCATATTTGGAATTAGAAATGATGCAAATCCATCTGAAATCAGTTAAAATAAAAATAGTTTTAATATTTTAGTTTGGTTATAAAACTATTTACAGAATCCAATAAATAAAAACAATAAAAATAGTTTCAGAATCTAGCAATTTTTTCACCACCTGCACTGCTACCATGCACACCACCCTCATCTTTCTCTTAGGATGTGATGGTATCCTTGCCACATGTTTTGATACACACTCCTTACCTCAGGGGGTGCTCAGATATTTGGGTTTTTGTTGTTTAGGTTTTATTTATTTGAGAGACAGAGTTACACACAGGGAGAGGGAGAGGCATAGAGAGAGGTCTTCCATCCACTGGTTCACTCCCCAAATGACCACAACTGCTGGAGCTGAGATGATCCAAAGCCAGGAGCTTCCTCTGGGTCTCCCACATGGGTCCAGGGGCCCAAGCACTTAGGCCATCCTCCACTGCTTTCCCAGGCCATAGCAGAGAGCTGTATGGGCAGTGGTGCAGCCAGGACATGAACTGGTCCCCATATGGGATATAGGCGGCACAGGCAAAGGCTTAGCCCACTGTCCCACAGCGCTGGCCCCAGATGTTTGGTTTTTAAAATCACAGTCTGGTTGGAATCACCTTAGTCATGTGTAACATCTTCTAAACTCTGGAGCTCAGTTTCTTACAGTGTAGGCAGACCTATGTGATCTCCTGGGCATGCTCCATGTCTACAGTTAGCTGCGATGGTTCTACCATTCAGTCACTCCAGTGCAGCTCCGTGGCTTCTTCTCCGTTCTTTGAGCACCCCAAGGAGGTCCTGGCTCAGCGCCTTGCTGCTGCTCGCTCTGCCTGGAAAACTATGCCTGCAGTGTCCACTCACACGCACCGTCTCCTCAACATCACATCTCCCATCCTCACCCCCTCATTCGTTTTTGACATTTTCTTTTATTTGGAATATAAAAATTCCTTGTAATATAAGCTTAATAAACATCATGGTGGTGTGGTCTGTGATTTGTTCAGCATCCCCACGTAACAGACACTAGCAATACTGCTGAGTGACCCAGGTCAGTTGCAGGGCTCCCTACCCACTCTTTGGCGGCTTTTTGAAGCCCAAATGCTGAAGCAATGGTTGCAAATGATCAGAACACCTGCTCACAAGGTGAGTACCCAACTGGCCAAAGACACCTGGGAAACCTCACCCTCTCCATGCCTTTTCCATGATTATAGCCGGGCAGCTAAATATATTTCCCTACAAAAACCTTGAGCTGCTTCCCTTTGGTGCAGAGGTTGGACATAGAGGAATCAGACTACCACCTCCCACCCCATTTGCTAACATCCTAAATAAAATTACTCCCTTTCTATTCCCCAAATCTTCACCCTCTGAATCATTGGCTTCTTCTACCATGAGTTCCTGCTTTCCGATTTGATAACACCAAAGTCCTATATGAAAGTGCCTGTCCATGATCCAAGAGCAAAAAAGAGTATTTAACTTAATAAGTGAACACCTGAATGCAAGGTTTTGCCTCCGTTGTTTTTCCTTCTCAGCACCACTCCTGCCCTGTGTACCGTGGCGTCCCTCTGTTCATGCCTTTTCTCCAGGACTCCAAAACTCGGTCTTTTCTTCTCGTTGCATGGCCCTTTGTCCACTCCCAGTTGCAAGAACTTCCCAAGTGCTTTTCAAACTTCCGTTACAGTACTTCATCCCAAATACTAATGTTTTCAGATTACACTGTTCTGGTTAAATTCTCATTGGATCCAAAACCCTACATCTCCTCCTCTTAACTCTCCCACACATTGTCATTTAAATTTTGATGTTTCCGATTTTTTCAAATCCATTTACCCACACACATGTTTAAATGAATATTGTTGGGGCAGCACTGTGGTGTAGCAGGCTAAGCTACTGTCTGTGAGTCCGGCATCCCATACGAGTGCTGGTTTGAATCTCAGCTGCTCCACTTCTGATCCAGCTCCCTGGTGATGTGCCTGGGAAAGCAGTGGAGGGTGTCCCAAGTATGTAGGGTCTTGCACCCACATGGGAGACTCACGTGAAGCTCCTGGCTCTTGGCTTTGAACCAGCTCAGCTCCAGCCATTGCGGTCATTTGGGAAGTGAAACAGTGGATGGAAGATCTCTTCTCTCTTTGTCTCTACCTCTCTGTCTATGACTATGCCTTTCAAGTAAATAGATAAATCTTTAAAAATGAATACTGTAGTAGCATTTGCATCAAATAATCCTGAGTTCATATTTTGACATAAAAACCTCAATATTGCATTGATTTTTGCATATTATAAGAAAATTAGATGTTTTGCAAGAAAAATTGTTCATAACTGAGTAAAGAATATTAAGTTTTTTTCTCTGGCCATTTAAAAATATTGTGTATCCATCCATCTCTTATATCTTGTGAGTACTATGTGTCATCACATTGTACCATAGAGCTAGTGTGTGTTTGTGAGTCTGTGTGTGTGTGTTGAAATAATTTTAAATATTCTGATCAAGGACTGTTTCCCTTTCTTAGTGCTCATCACAGTGCCTCACCTATAAATGTAATGGCCACATGCTATATCAAAGCCTGTCATCCAAATCTTGTTTTCATACTTTTGAAAGCAATCAAATTCATTAGCTATTAATTGATTGCATTATAGGAGTGTAGACATGGTATAATCTAGGGTGTGGACATAATTACAGTGTGCTTTCTCTTTAGCATGATCATAGATGTCATTTATTTGATTTATTATATAACTTTTCTATAAGATATATACCAAATTATTTAATAATATATGAATTTTTAATTACATAGATAACACATATTTACTTTTAAAATATTTAAGATATATGAAAGATCCCAACGGCAACTTTAATCCTCCTATTTTGAGACACCAAATATTAATACCACTAATGTATATTTTCTAATCTTGTTTCTATGTATTCTCTTAGTTATTCCCATCAAAACAGTCATAAAGTAAAATATATTGTAATCTATTTTTATAAACAGTGTCTCAAGTATCATCTGATGCGATGAAATTTCTTTTGTAAAGATTTTTTAATACCTACACAGAATACAATAGCAATGTCAAGTGATTTAGGAGCTCTTATGGTGTGAACAAAGCAGCTATAATTTGTATGGATGTCTTTTTAATTATGTATTACCTTTGAAATGCTACAAATACATTTTCTGTTTTATTTCATGATAGTTAACAATACTTGTAGACTTGAAAAAATTTCCATTTTTCTATTCAGTTATGTACATTTGTGTATTAATCTTTTCTCATTTATTTTACATGTGGGGTATTATAGATTTACCATGGTATAGAGCAAAAAATTATATAGTCTCCAAGTCATATAAGTTACAATCATTTTGGAAATATAACAAGACATATTTGTAATTTGAAAGTGGCACAGAGGGTGAAGTACAAGGCATACAAGTGATGTGAGTATTGGGGAAAGTGAGATATTATTGTCTACAAGAGAAGCCAGGGCAGATTTTTCATGGACATAGGCTTGAAATGAGTCTTAAAAAATAATCAGCACATGAATAGATTAAAGGTAGGAGAGAGCAGGCCAGGTACCAGTGCTCATCACTGTCACATATAAAGAATGTGGTGCTTTGGGGAAAATGTGAAATTATTATCTTCAAGAATAAACTGGACACAATATTTTGTTTAGTTTGTTCTTGTTTTAAGTAGCATGCAGCTTCATGTTCGCAAAAGGTGATTTTGTTATCAATGAATACTATTACTGGTGATGTTTTCATCATCTCACTGTTATCAAATTATTTATTTTTCATTCATTTATAGACTTGTTTGAAAGGCAGAGAGAGAGACACAGAAAGACAGAAAAAGAGAGAGAAGGAGAAAGAGAGATTGAGCTCACATCATTGATTCGCTCCCCAGCTGCCCACAGTAGCCATGAATGGGCTGGGCCAGACCACAGCCAGGAGCCAGGAATTCAAACGTGGTCTCCCTTGTGGATGGCAGGGACCCACTACTTGAACTATCACTTGCTGTCTCCCAGGGCAAACCTTAGCAAGAAGCTGAAACGGGAGTGGAGCAGGAACTGCAATGCAGGCTCTGGTGCCCAACCGCTCCAACAACGGGTGTTTGTGTTCCAGCTGATGGCTTAACTACTAGACAGAACACCTGGGCATCATCTTACTATCTCCCTATGTGTTATTATTTCTTTTCTTTTTCTTCCATTGTAAGACAGAGTTTTGTGTTTCCAACCTGTTAGTATTCCATTCCAACCTTTTAATTGTGGTGTCTCTCAAGTATTCAGCAACCCCATTTGTCTCTTTTAGGACAATGTATGTTTATGTCAAACATAGGTTTATTTGAAGCAGGTAAAGTTTGTTTTTAACCTTTATGAGTGTGAACTGAATTCCTACTTTGTGCAGATCCTAGGGTTGCTGCTTCATATTCACTAGGGGCCATTGACCCACCAAGAGATGAAAATCCTGATTTAGTTCTCTGTTGAAGCAAAAGATACCTATTCTTTCAATAAATATCACATTGGTTGTACAAAAGACGAACTCCATCCCAACAAACCGTGCTTAGAAGTGGCAGTGTTTGACAATGGGAAGTGCTGCTGGTTTCACAGCGACAATATGATTAAATCAGTTGAGAGAAATTGGGAGAGGAGAAAGGCCTATTTTTCTACTGGCAAATAAGTTAGCTTCTTTACCCTTTTTTTAAAAATTAGGTATTGTGGTAACACAGGTTGCAGATAATACTAATTTTGTCATAGGTCTTAGATTCAATGGGATTGTGCAGTTTTGTTGTTCATAGAATCAGTGAACTTTTTTTGGTGTTTAATCACTTTCTTATCTGCATCATTTTGTAACCAGGAACCCACTCCGCCTTCACAAATCTTTTACTTTTGTTTCCCACAGCACTGCATCATTCTGGCTTGCTTGTGATTGAAAACATCTCTACTCCTTAAATTGCTTGTTCTTTTCATGAGACAAAAGTAACTTTTCAACCTCTACCTTTTCTATCTTCTCCTTAGTGATTTATCTATTTCCATGAGTATTCTCTCTGTATGAACGAGTCTCCAATCTTTAAAATCTTAGTCTTTATTCTAACTGTTCATCTTTACTTATACTCTGATGCAGTTTATTTTACATGTTATTCTATTAAGTAAAATTAGGATCCTCATGTAACCTACTATACAAGCCCTGGAATTTTTATATAGTGAAAGTATTATAATTAAGTCTTATTAATCACTCTACCTGGATAACAGATGTAAACAGAGACTGACTCAGGAAAACTAGACATATGGTCATCCTTCCTAAATTCATCATTGTCCCCAACACAAAGCCTCCCTTTGAGGTCTCCATTGCTCCTAATCACACCACAATTTCCATGGTAACCATGGTATTTAATGTTCTAGGTGAAATGATTTTGACTTTTCAAAGCAAAGAACTTTGTCTTTTCCCAAATGCAATGCCTTCACCACGTTAGGGCCGCATTATCTCAAAGACAGAATCCTGTAGAAGCCTCCTGACTGACTGGCAACTTCTCACCTCCTCCTACCCCTAATGGATGTTTATATGGCTCTGTTTCATTCATCAGATTTTCCTTTTTGAGGGAAAGGGATTGAAAAAATATAAAATATTTTCCACTGCATAGATTGTGTATTTTTCTTTATCTTTTTTTTTATAAAAAATATTTGACAAGCCAGTCCAAATTCACCTTGTTTGTACTTATTTTTATGAAAATGCCTCAAAAATCTTGTGGGAAAAATATGTTTTGTTGGTGCAAAAAACATTCAAATGCATGCATGGTTTCTTAGTATGCATACATGCAGATTTAGTTCTTAGGTGAACTTTTGAAGGACCTTTTTTGTACCAGAATAGGCTTAACTTTTTTCCCTAACCCAGAAAACTTTTATTTAAGGTATGCAAACTTCATGCATTTCATATGCACACATTTAGGAAATAGTGATTCTTCGCACAGCACCTGCCCTCCCACCCACACTCCCGCCCTTCTCCCTCCTCCCTCTCCTATTCCCGTTCTTATTTTTTACTAAGATCTATTTTCAATTAACTTTATACGTGTAAGATTAACCTTACACTAAGTAAAGAGCTCTCTTTTGCCACAAAATTTTTGAAGTACTCTCATATTAAGCTTGTTTTTATTATCCTTCTCTCCAGTGTATACCTCTGACACTATTTTTTCCAAACAAACACACCACGATCGTTCCAAATTCCCCAATTTTTATGTCGCTGTCTCAAACTCCTCATGAAAGCTTCCCTCATCCTCTCAACTAGAAGTCATCTCTCCCTTTTCCCAGGTGCAAAACAGTGGCTGCTGCTGTGACGTCACCACTAAAGCCTTTTTTCTCATTTTACTAATTTCTTATCATCTGAAAGCATGTGAGATCAGTAATAACTTAAAAACTTTCACATTCATTTGTCTAGTGCTCACTGATAAATTATACACATATTAAAGTCATAGGAAATTGAAGTGACCAAAGAAAACCTCATTTAATAGGAGATGGGTAAGCCAATTTGTACTCAGCTTTATCGGTTACCTAGTGATGAGATACACATCACAGCTGTACCACAAACACATCCAAGGGTGCCAATCAGAGAAGTACACAAGACAAGGATCTCTTTGGTATTATGAGCACTCCGATACGTGGTTATGCTTAGCTCAAGTATTGTAGATGGGATGCAATAAGCTTTGGATCTGTACCGAACATTGCCAGAACAATAATGGCATGTGCTTTCCAAAAAGAATATTTATTCATAACGAAACAACAATATTCCAAAATGGAAACAAAGGCATTTTGGTATAATAATTTCTAATCATTATGTGATCTAGTTTTGAAGTAGCATGTTTTGGTGGCAAAGAATCGGTAATGGAACTGTAGCAACTAAACCGAGAAAACCAGATCTAACTTTAGCTCTGGGCTTTCATTTCCCTATTCGTTCATGCACAGATGAGTCGATATGCTGTAAGAAAAATCAATGATGCATTTGGAAACTGCATTTTAACTGAAAAAAGAAGGTCGTAACCTGGAAGGTAAGATTTACATAGTAACAAAGATTAAGTACTAAGGTTAATCTTCAGTTTTCCCACTGGCTTAGTGGGTAAGAATATTTAAATGGTAATAAGAATATTATTTCTTGGTAGCAATATTAATCTGGTTTCATATGCTCCCATGAACAGATAAATTATGAATTTAATGCTTCAGTTGATGCAAATTATAGTAGCTGTGCATTGTTTTTTCTCACCAAATCCTAGGAAAAACAGTGGAATTGTATCCCTAAAGGGAATATGCTAAAATACTATTGCTGCATGGGTTTATCAAGTTAGTCAGTTTTGGTCCAAGGCTTTTCCTGAACCTTTATTTGGTGATACTTCTCAGCAAGTATGGCTCTCACATCTTTGACCTCACTGCTCATAGCATCATGGACACCACAAAACCAGCAGAGTTACAGAGTGACTAGGCAACCATTAAGACTCAGGATACCTTCTTCTTTTTTAAAACATTTATTTGAAAAGCACAGTTACAGAGATAGTTAGACAGAGACAGGGAGTTGGGGGGAGAGACAGAGATCGAAGAGACAGAAAGACATCTTCCATCTGCTGGTTCACTCCCCAAATGACCACAACAACCAAAGATGGGCCAATCCAAAGTCAGGATCCAGGAGCCTCTTCCTGGTCTCCCATGTGGGTGCAGGGGCCCAGGGACTTGGGCCATCCTCTGCTGCCTCCCCTGGTACATCAGCAGAGAGCTGGATCAGAAGTGGAGCGGCTGGGACTCAAAGCAGTGCCCACATGGGATGCTGGTGTCTCAGGTGGCTGCTTTACCAGCTCTGCCACAATGCAGACCCCGACTACAAATCTCTTAAGAACCTACCGTCAAAGTAGACTTTTTATAAAAGTTACTTTTCCTCTTTTTCAAAGGAACATATATCAAAATTAAAAAAAGAAAACGATGGTGGGATATACTTTAATGCAGTATTAAGGCCATTCTATCCTTTAAATCTGATGTTATTCTAGTTAGTGATAATTATGTAGGATGCAAAAACAGTTCTCTCATTGTTTATAAGTACTGAGCCTTAGTGAGTGCCTAAAGTTGCCCTCGGGCTTGGTGTTGGTCCAGTACTTAAGACAGCATTCCTATATTGGAGTGATTGGGCTTGAGTCCTGCTCCTCTGCTGGTCTCACATTCCTGCTGGTGCACACCCTGGGAGACAATGGATGATGGTTCATGGAGTTGTGTCCCCGACACTCACATGGAAACTTGAACTGATTTCCTGGTGTACTAGTATTTCATTTCAGATTTTTCCATTGTATGGAAATACCATGTCTGATTTATCATTTCATCCTCTGATTTTTTCCATCTTTTGCTATTGCAAATAGCGCTACCCTGAACACTGGTGAACAAATGCTCCTGGACCTGGTTTGAGTCCTTGTGCCAGGCACTAAAAATAGGACAGTCCCTGGGTAAACCAGAGTAGTTTAGGTGGGGGAGCCTTTCTGGGGAGTCTCAGGGGAATTATTTATATTGCCCAAAAATAACCCCTAATTTCTGCCTCGCTTTATAGTGTGAGCTTCCATTATCCATCTCATCGCAGAGATCCTAAAACATCTAATACTGCGCTTTATAGTCATTGCACGGTAACATTTGGGGGCTTAAATTGCAATTGATATTAATGAAATTTTATTTTTTTATTTTTTATTTTTTGGCAGGCAGAGTGGACAGTGAGAGGGAGAGACAGAGAGAAAGGTCTTCCTTTGCCGTTGGTTCACCCTCCAATGGGCCGCCACAGCCGGCACACCGCGCTGATCTGATGGCAGGAGCCAGGTGCTTCTCCTGGTCTCCCATGGGGTGCAGGGCCCAAGCACTTGGGCCATCCTCCACTGCCTTCCCGGGCCACAGCAGAGAGCTGGCCTGGAAGAGGGGCAACCGGGACAGAATCCAGCGCCCCAACCGGGACTAGAACCCGGTGTGCCAGCGCCGCTAGGTGGAGGTTTAGCCTAGTGAGCCACGGCGCTGGCCTATTAATGAAATTTTAAAAATTGTGAAGGAACTTACCCATTTTCTTTTGTACGAGAGGCAGAAAGATGGAAGAGTTCTATGTACTGGTTCACTCTCCGAATGCCTGCAATGGCTGAGGCTGGGTCAGACCAGTGCAAGCATCTGAGAACTCAAATATGGACTCGCATATCAGTGGCAGGGAGTCAAGTAACTGAAATATCCCAGCTGCTTCCTAGGGTCTGCATCACTGGACACTGGGGTTTGGAGCAGGAGCCAAGGAGCAAACCTGGGTACACTGATATTCGTATGTGGGAATCACTGGGCTAAACATCCACTCTGGGACTTTTTTTAACCTTGTATTTTAGAACCACACTGTCTGCAAGTTAATGTTAGTTCTTGATCAGATCGAGAGCACTGACAAGATTTTTAATATTAAATGTTAGAGTGCTTGCATCCATTTAAACGGACAGCAAGAACAACGGATACACTGTTGATAAGTAGGATGTGTATTTTTCTTTCTTGACAAGTACATGAATAATGAAGCATTATATTGCAAATGATTTTTTTTCTGGAATGACATGAGTTACACTAAAAGTTGTCGTTTTTTACAGTCTATGCTCATTTAGTTTATTTTTACTTTTCTGAGATTTTATTCAGTATTTCCTACTTTAGACAGAAATGAACTAAGACAAAATAATGATTAAAGGAAAGCATTCAAGCATTTAGAAATCTAATGAGGTAAAAATAAGATAAAAATTAATTGATCTTTTAATCATTTCTTTCTTTTTTTTTTTTTTTTTTTTTTTTTTTTTTTTTGACAGGCAGAGTGGACAGTGAGAGAGAAAGACAGAGAGAAAGGTCTTTGCTGTTGCTTCCTTTGCCGTTGCTTCACCCTCCAATGGCCGCCGCGGCTGGCGCGCTGTGGCCAGCGCACCACGCTGATCCAATGGCAGGAGCCAGGTGCTTCTCCTGGTCACCCATGGGGTGCAGGGCCCAAGGACTTGGGCCATCCTCCACTGCACTCCTGGGCCACAGCAGAGAACTGGCCTGGAAGAGGGGCAACAGGGACAGAATCCGGCGCCCCGACCGGGACTAGAACCCAGTGTGCCGGCACCGCAAGGCGGAGGATTAGCCTAGTGAGCTGCAGCGCCGGCCCTTTTAATCATTTCTTAAAAGATTTATTTATTTGAAAGGTCGAGTGAGAGAGAGAGAGAGAGAGAGAGGTCTTCCATCCAGTGGTTCACTCCCCTAAATGGCCAAAATGTCCAAAATGCCCAGAGCTGGTCTAGTCCAAAGCCAGGAGCTTCTTCCAGGTCTCCCATGTGGGAGCAGGGACCCGAAGACTTGGGCCATTTTCCGCTGCTTTCCCAGACACATTAGCAGGGAGCTGGATCAGAAGTGAAGTGGCTGGGACTGCAACTAGTGCCCATAAAGGCTGCAGACAGCGGCTTTACAAACTAGGCTACAGTGCCAGCCCCTAATGAGTCTTTATCTCCAATGCTTACCAGACCTGTGGGCTCTAATGAAGACAATCTGCTCAACATTAACTCGTCTTCCCTGTTCAGGTTTATGTTGACATGTCATGTGGTAAGTTTAACAAGTGATGTCTAAGCTTCTTCATTTGTAAGTATACTGACCTATTAAGAGATGACACAAGACAGATGCGTGGATCCTTACCACACATGTGGGAGACCAGAATGTATTTGCTGGCTCCTAGCTCTGGCCCGACCAGTCTGTTGTGGCCATTTGTGGCATGAACCACAGATGAGAGATTGTCTTTCTGTCACTCTCTTGCTCTTTCTCTCTTTCACCTTAATAAATACATCTTTTTTTTTTAAAGAGTCAGTGGAAATAATGGGACAACTTGTGATACTGATCATAACACAAAAAAATTAAAAGTCTAGAAAGATGACATTGTACCTTGAAGTAAAAGATATTGTTGACATTTGCCATTGCTTTAAAAAAGAATAAGGCTTGTTAGCATAGGATGATTGTCCAGAAATTTCCATCTACTTTTTTTTAAGATTTATTTATATAAAATCAGAGTTATACAGAGAGAGGAGGGGCAGAGAGAGAGAGGTCTTCCATTCAATGGTTCACTCCCCAGTTGACTGCAACAGCAAGAGCTGCGATGATCCGAAGCCAGGAGCCGGGAGCTTCTTCCAGGTCTCCCTGGAAATGCTAATATGCGGGTATAGGGGCTCAAGGATTTGGGCCATCGTCTACTGCTTTCTGAGGCCATAACAGAGAGCCGGATAAGAAGTGGAGCAGCCTGGTCTCAAACTGGTGCCCATATGGGATGCCAGGGCTTCAGGCCAGGGTGTTAACCCACTTTGCCACAGCGCTGACCCTAGTCTACTTAAAAAAACATCAATAGCTGTGAAATCACTGGAAAACCCAAACTCTGCCTTCATATACAGCTTCACTGGCCTTACCTAACCTTTTGAGTTGCATCTGTTTTGCAGTGTGCACATGTAGACCTTAATGCTCTAAATATAACAAAACCTAAATAACTTGAGGGGCTAAACTAGAGATCATAAACGTGATTTGTATTGAGTATGCCAAGTATAGTTGCTGTTCCATTGCAAGTTGAAAGGCACTCAAGACCAATAGCCAGTCTTTTTTGTTCTTTATATCCCAGGATAAAAAAGTAAGTTCTCCTGGCATCAGCCTTTATTTAATTTTTATCTTGCTGTTGCACAACATACTGCTGAACTATTAATCTTTAAAAGTACTGAGAACATGTTTTATTTGTGGATGACTGGGAAAGTCCTAGAAACTACGTAAAAAAATGAAATGGCTTGACTGCCTTGCACTAATTCTTATAAAGAAGTGTTCATCTCCGTTTCCAGTTCGAGTGCCAGCTTTCAAGACATTACATTTTGAGTTGCTGATGTACAAGTACTTGAAAGCCTGTGTTTTGAAGGGAAGCATAAAGACTTTAAACCACAACACCAGGACGCACGACACTGTAATCAAGAAACAATTCTTGATACACAGTTTCACTGAGATTCTTTCATGTTATATGGTTCCCTGAGGAGGAGACGTAAGAGGTTTCTCACAGAAAAAATGCCATAAGGAGTGACGGGAATGTACTTTCTATGATCTGTAATTGCTAATGTGATTCAGATGTCTACCCCAGATCAAATTGTGAAATGAGCCAGTTTTCTATAACACGTGGTTCAAACATTTTATCAGATTAGTGTGTGGCTATGGAAGGGTACGTAAACTTTGAACAATAATGACTTTTATGTAAAAGACCTTATTGTATTGATGTTTTTAAATTGGATTTGTCTTAAAATATATATACATTTCTGGAGACATTTTCATCCTGTGAATATGTGAGGTGAAAATGATTTTTTATTAAAGATTTTTTATTTATTTATTTATTTTTTTATTTTTTGACAGGCAGAGTGGACAGTGAGAGAGAGAGACAGAGAGAAAGGTCTTCTTTTGCCGTTGGTTCACCCTCCAATGGCCGCCGCGCTGTGGCCGGTGCACCGCGCTGATCCGATGGCAGGAGCCAGGAGCCAGGTGCTTCTCCTGGTCTCCCATGGGGTGCAGGGCCCAAGCACTTGGGCCATCCTCCACTGCACTCCCTGGCCACAGCAGAGAGCTGGCCTGGAAGAGGGGCAACCAGGACAGAATCCGGCGCCCCAACCGGGACTAGAACCCGGTGTGCCGGCGCCGCTAGGTGGAGGATTAGCCTAGTGAGCCGCGGCGCCGGCCAAGGTGAAAATGATTTTTTCGTATGAATAATTTTATCATATTCTTGTGTTGTAATTTGATCGTGGCATGACTTTCAGCAGTCGATCTAAAATTCCCGAGGACTGGCATTTGGCACAGAGGCTTAAGTTGCTGCTGGAGATGTCCCCATGTCCTACCCGAGCGCCTATTTGAGTCCTGGAGGCTCTGTTTCTGATCCAGCTTCCTGCTGATGTGTGTCCTGACTGTGGCCAGCTCCAGCCCTGCGTGCTGCTGGCAGTTAGGGAGTGAACCAGCATTGGAAGGTCTCTCTCTCTATCCTTCTGCCTTTCATATAAAATGAAAATAATCAAACGTTTTAAAATCCTGAGCCAAACATCTATTCCTATTTACTTTTGAACACTCAGGTGAAATACATTCTATTCTTAGAACTGTATCTTTGAACTACATTGAATCTGTCCTCTTTGTATTACTATCACATTAACGTGTAAAAAATAAAGTATCAGAAGAAAAGATGTAAATAAAGTGGCATAGTGAGCGTGACAATAGCGCTTCTATTATGTTATTTGGGTCAACCTTTACATCTGACATGACTACACCAGTCAGTCTTAAGGGATAAACAATGAAAAAAAAGCCTCAAAGCAAAAAAAAGATGAAATACTTTGAAAAACATGCCTTGTATATTTTGAGGTTTTAATTTCTGGAATTGCTAAATATAATTTATCTCTGAATAGGATTTAATTACCAAGAGGGCAAGCTCTTTGTGTCTACTTGAATGCCTAGAGCACCGGGTGACATCCCAGCCCCTTTACAAATATTGATCTTGATTTATCAAATCTAAGTGTGCTGATGCAAATGTCACACCTTAGCCTTTTCTAGAGAGTGGTGCTTCCCCATGTTGTTTACAGCACATTTCACACCGTCGCTCCACACTCACATCCCCCCTGCTCTGTCACTGCTTCCCACCACACTTCTTGAAGAAAACAAAGAGAACTGCAAATGAGCCCTACTGCACTCTCTGTGAGATGAAGATGGCAGCCAGGTCAGGTCCCTCCTCTCCCGTTCTGGAGGTGTAATGTAGAACACACCATCCCTGAAATATCAGCACCTTTTTGTGCTCCTGGGACACTACTACAAATCAGGAATCTCAACTCTATCACAGGTACCTTTTTGTTAAGATTTATTTTTTGGCTGGCGCTGCAGCTCACTAAGCTAATCCTCTGCCTGCGGCGCCAGCACACCGGGTTCTAGTCCCGGTCGGGGCGCCGGATTCTGTCCCGGTTGCGCCTCTTCCAGGCCAGCTCTCTGCTGTGGCCCGGGAGTGCAGTGGAGGATGGCCCAAGTGCTTGGACCCTGCACCCCACGGGAGACCAGGAGAAGCACCTGGCTCCTGGCTTCGGATCAGTGCGGTGCGCCGGCCGCGGCGGCCATTGGATGGTGAACCAACAGCAAAAAGGAAGACCTTTCTCTCTGTCTCTCTCTCTCACTATCCACTCTGCCTGTCAAAAAAAAAAAAAGATTTTTTTTTTATTTGAAAGACAAAATTACAGTGCAATAAGGGATAAAGAGAGAGAGAGAGATAGAGAGAGACAGAGAGAGAGAGATTGAATCTTCCATTGGTGGTTTACTCTCTAGATGGCTGCAATGGCCAGAGGTAGGTCAGGCTGAAGCCAGGATCTGGTGGCTTCTTCCAGCCCTCTCCTGTGGGTTCAGGGGCCCACTCAGTTGGGCCATGCAATTCTGCTTCCCAAGAACATTAACAGGGAGCTAGATCTGAAGTGCCACAGCCAGGACTTGAACTGGCTCCCATATTGGATGGCGGTGTCCCAGCTAGAGGCTTAACCAGCTACACCACAATGCTGGCCTCTATTACAGGTATCTTATCTCTATCCACCATCAGCTACTTTATTAGGACATCGAGGATCATGTCCTCGGTGTGTTCTGGTAACTCATAATAGACAACAAAACTCAAGCAGAAGAAAACAAATGTCTCCTACAAGCAAATGCTTCCCACTCAGTCCCTGTTTTTCCACACAATTCTAAAGTCATGTTCCAGATAGCCAAGGAGTTTTAAATTATATATCCAATCTTTTAACATTTTTATTTTCTTTGGCCAAAACCTTGTCAGATATTTTTGTCACATTTTTTCTTGATGCATAACAATTGTACATATTTAACTTGAGTTATAATGTGTGTATATATGTGTATAAATTTTAGTGATCAAGTCACATAACATTAACCACTCTAAGTGGATGTTTCTTTGTGTTGAAAACTTTCAAAATCCCCTCTTTTGGCTGTTTTGAAATACATAATGCAATTTCGTTGACTATAGTTAGTCTATTGTATAATAGAAATTCAAAAATTATTTTTTCTCTCTAACTACAACACTGTAACCAGTGACCAAGACTCTTTACAAAACCTCCCCTCTGTGTTCCTCTCCACCCTTGGGTAACCACAATTATACTCTAAATTTCTGTGTGATTAGCTTTTGTGGATGCCACATCTAAGTGATATTATTTGTCTTTTTGTTCCTGGCTTATTTCACTTAGTATCTTTAGGTGCATTCACATTGTTATAAATAATAAACCTTCCTCTTTTATGGCTGAGTAGTATTCCCCTATGTGTACATATCATATTTTTATCCGTTAATGGACCCTTAACTTGGTGCTATACCTAGGTTATTGAGAATAGTGCTGCAATGTATATGGTATTATAGCTAACTCTTTGAGCAATTCATTTCATTTCCTTCTGATATATACCAGAAGTAGGACTGCTGGGTCATGTACTATTTCTATTTTAATTTAATTTTTGATTTTTATTTATTTTAAATTTATTTGAAAGACACACATATTAGAGATAGAAAGAGAGAGAGAGAGAGAGAGAGAGAGAGAGAGAGAGAGAGAAAGACCTTTCAGATGCTGGTTCTTTCTCCAAATGCCCACAATAGCCAGGACTGGAGGAGTCAGGAGCCCAGGTCTCAGTGCAGGTCTCTCACGTGGGTGGCATGTACCCAGCTGCTTGATCTGTCATCTGTTGCTTGCCAGGGTGTGGTGGAATGAGAAGGCTGTGCCTAGATGGCTACTGGCAATGGAACATCAGTTACTCAGGAGTGGCTTCGGAACCCACCTGGCAACAGGCTGTGATTGGTTAGGGCATAAACCGCCCCTTGACCGGATTGGCTGCCTCAGCTATATAAGGTGCTGCACCAACTGAAATTAACGGATCTGTGAGCTGCTCGCCTCTGGCCCACTTCCACTCGACTCCCAGTGTCTGTGTGGTGACTCTGCGCCTCTTGCCCCCACCGCGCTTCTCCTCTTGTCTTTGAGATTTCATTTCTTGCAGGATCCTTTCATTTTCAAGTACAACTACTTGTATGGGTTTGGGAAAGGACAGCTTCATACTGAGCGCATTTCAGACAAAGACCACAGAAGCAGTTAGAAAGATTAGCAGCAAGAAGAGAGTTTATGCTTTAGCTGCTCTTTCAGATCTTCACAATTTTGCTGACATTCAGCATGGTCTTTCCTTAAAGATTTCAATTGAGATTCTAGGATTTCAGTCTCTTCCTCGTAGATAAGTTTTAGCCTCATCAGCTCTAGTTTCCATTTTTCATCCTCACCTGCAGATGCAGTCTGGCCGATATCTGCACTGCCATGGGAAAACAGTCTCTTGACAGCTTCATCCACTTGGAACCTTCACCTGTTATAATCCAAGAATTTTGCTTGTTTCCAGATGCATCCAGAAATGTTTGTTCTGCCATTTCCTGAGTAACTGAAGGCACGTCTCACTCACTCACCAGCGCCCTCTTGGCACAGCCTCTCATTCCACCACATTTCCCCTTTTTATTTATTTTTGAGCAATGGGAGGCATGATCCTTGGCGATACCATTGTTGACCCCGTTTCCACGTGGTCTCCATACGCAGCTGTGCCTGTCTTAGGGTGTCCCCCAGGGGATCTTACCCATCATTGTCTAATCAGTACTCAAAATGGGAGACCACAGGAGTGCTTGCTCAGATGGGGCTAGGAATGAGGAACAATGGTAATCAGGAATGGCATGACCGCACACAGGCTGCGAGCGTTTGAGTGGCTGACTGGAGCTAGGAGGCTGCTCTGGCTTTTGTATGAGGTGAGCAGTGGCCCCTAGAATTGGGGGTGAATCTTACTTGTAGGCTCTCTATCAGAGCTGCTGGCTTGTGGAGATTTGTGCTCTGTAGTAAGGACTGCTTGCATTTGTGAGAGCACATCTCTTCCCCATAAGGTCATGGAAACCTCAGCAGTTAGTGGAAAGATGGTTCCTGTGTCTCCATGTCATCTCGCCAAGTTACAGGTGTGATGACCTGATCAGCCAATTTTAATCCTCCAACACCTTGGAGGTCAGGTCCAGGTACTGTCTTCCAATGTTGCATTTTCCTCGCATCTCCAGTAAGACAGTGGCACCCCCCACCATATCAAGCCCACAAAGGCAATCCCATATAAGTATAGGGTCAATTTTGGCCTCAGATTGAAGATAGGCACTGACCAGTTAATGGTGGTGGGATTCCCTCTTACTTGTTGGGCTGAGGGCCACCCTGATGGGAGTTTAAAGGCTTGGTCTTGGGGCCAGCGAAGTGGCTCTGTAAGTTAATCCTCTGCCTGAGGCGCCGGCATCCCATATGGGCACTGGTTCTAGTCTCAGCTGCTCCTCTTCCAATCCAGCTTTCTGCTGTGGCCTGAGAAAGCAGTAGAAGATGGCCCAAGTCCATGGGCCCTGCACCCCATGGGAGACCAGGAAGAAGCACCTGGCTCCTGGCTTTGGATTGGCACAGCTCTGGCCATTGCAGCCTTTTGGGCAGTGAACCAATGGAAGGAAGACCTTTCTCTCTCTCTCTCTGTCTCTCCCTTTCACTGTCTATAAATCTACCTCTCAAATAAATAAATAAAATGTATACAGTGACTGTACATATGACTAAGACTGATCAGCCCTAGTCCTGAATATTGATGAACAACTTAATACTTTGTCCCTTTTATCATTTTTTTTTTTGGTTCTACTTAATACTATTGGTTGAACTCTTTAATTAACACACAATTATTCTCAGGTGTTGAAATTTAACTGAAAAGTGATTCCTGTTAAATATAAGAGTGGGAATAAGAGGGAGGAGATGTACAATTTGGGACATGCTCAATTGGACTTTCCCCAAATGGTAGAGTCAGAAACGTGCCAGGGGATTCCAATTCAATTCCATCAAGGTGGCATGTACCAATGCCATCTCACTAGTCCAAATGATCAATTTCAGTTCACAATTGATCACACTGATAGGTCTAAGAGTCAAAGGGATCACACAAACAAGAATAGTGTCTGCTAATACTAACTGATAGAATCAAAAAGGGAGAGAATGATCCAACATGGGAAGTGGGATACACAGCAGACTCATAGAATGGCAGATGTCCTAAACAGCACTCTGGCCTTAGAATCAGTCCTTAAGACATTTGGATCTGGCTGAAGAACCCATGAGAGTATTTTAGGCATGGAAAGCCAAGACACTCTGGGGAAAAAAAAAAAAAACACTAAATGAAAGATCTCTGTGAGTGAGATCCTAATGGAAAGATCAGGCTATCAAAGCAGGAGGTACCTTTCTCTGAAGGGAGGCAAGAACTTCCACTTTGACTATGACATTGTCAAAATAAGATCAGAGTTGGCAAACTCAAAAGGCTTCCATAGCCAAGGCAACTCATGACAAGAGCCTAGGGAGATTACTGATGCCATAGACAAGAGAGTCAATTTGATAAGTCAACAACAGGAGTCACTGTGCACTTACTCCCCATGTAGGATCTCTGTCCTTAATGTGTTGTATAATGTGAATTAATGCTATAACTAGTACTCAAACAGTACTTTACACTTTGTGTTTCTGTGTGGGTGCAAACTGTTGAAATATATACTATTATATACTAATATATGCTAAACTGATCTGTATACAAAGATAATTGAAAATGAATCTTGATGTGAATGGAAGGGGAGAGGGAGCGGGAGATGGAAGGGTTGGGGATGGGAGGGAAGTTATGGGGGGGGAAAGCCATTGTAATCCATAAGCTGTAATTTGGAAATTTATATTTCTTAAATAAATAAAAGTAAAAAAAATATTAAAAAAATAAAGGCTTGGTCTCACAATCTTTTGCCCAATGAAAGCCTTTTTTATCTGGGACACAGCGTTTGGGGCTTGCCCCATCTTTTAGCGTTTGGGCAGTTTTGCCGTAGGTGTCCTGTTTCCTGGCATCCCCAACAATCTTGAGGGTCATTAGACTTCCATGTGTTCAGTTTGGTAATGGCTGCAGTCAGGGCCTGTATGGGTGTATCAGCAGGGTTTACCTCCTTTGTGGCTACTATCCATTTAGAAATGTCTTCATTACAGACTGGGGCAATTGCTGCTTTTGCCTCTTCAGTAGCACCTTCCCAAGCTAATTGTCCAAATTGTCTTGATCGGGGCCAGGCAGTAGTCTTTTCTCTACTGCCTCCAAGACTCTGGCAAGGAAATTGGGGAACCATTCGCCTGGGCCTTGAACTAGATTTCTAAAGAGCTGACTGCAATCAGGAGGATTTATATTTTCTAAGGCTTTAAGTGCCAAATCTCTGACCTGATCAAAATAGGCAACTACTCCAATGCAGCCTGTTCTTGAGGATTTATGTAGGTGCCATGGCTTGTAAGCCTATCAAAGGTTACTGCTATTCCATAGGCAGCATCATTCCTTGCCACAGTTTCAGCCTCTTCCTCATAGGAGGCTTTCCACTATAAGAACTGTGGTCTGGACAGACATGCTTTGAGCAGTGCAACCCAGTAAAAATGAGTTTGAAGGGTTGCTGCCCATTGTGTGAGCACCTGTTCAAAGTAGGGAGAGTCAGGACCTGACTCTCGAGAAGCCTTTTTTAGCATAGTAAGGTCATTTATGGGTGTTGGAATCCAGGGCCTGAATTCTGCATTCGCTCCTACATTAACAGCAAATGTGCAGGTGGGATGGGGTCTAGAGGCTGCCCTGAGAGCCAGGGGTGCCTGGGGATTGCCACAGATGTGGGGATCCTCACTGGGTGGGGACGGGATGACCTCCCATGGGTTATTGCCTCCAGGTAGTCTGGGGGGTGACTGACCAGGCATTGCTACATTGTTTGCTACCTTGTTCGCTACATTGTCATTTTTACTGTCAGAGCTCTCTCTAAGTCATCAATTGTTGCCTGTGAGACAGGGACCTGGAGTGACAGGCTCTTATCACTCACAGATTCATTATCTTTGGTACTCTGTGTGTGCTTCTCAGAGGGGGGCATCTTTCCCATGTCTGAGCGCTTAAGAGCGGCACGGCACACCAACTGTAGCCAAAGGAAAGACACGCACAGCACTGCTGCCAAAACAAAGCAAATTCCTAGCACCTCAGCTGTTGATGGCATTTTGCAGGAGGTTTCCCTACCTTAGACAAACAGACAGTGGTGTGTCAGATCGTACGTATGTCCTGTGCTTAGTGGGGGACTTCCCTGATTCGTTAGGTCAAGGCCGTATGCCCACACGGTGTCTCCGGAGCGTCACCTCTCTCGGGTGAGGGAAGATGACGTGGTTCCGAATTCTGGGATGATCAGTCCCTTATGTGAATTCGCCGGGCGAACCTGAAGTAGGCAGGCATACAGGTTAAAATTGATCAGATTTGTGAACTGGAAGACCACACCCCTGTGTGACCTCATGCTCCTGCCTGATGCCTTTGCCATGCCCCTGTGTGGCCTCATTCCCCTACCTGGCCACACTGAGGTGCCCACCAGCCAGTCAGGTTAATTAACCACTCCCCTTTGAGTGGGTTAAAAGCCTAGGGCACAGTGTGCTTGAGACTCTGCCCTGCTCTTCTTCCCTGGCCTCTCGCCAGCACAGGGCTTGCTGTAGCCCTGCACCTCCAGGGCGCATGGCCTTTGGGCCATGTGCTCCAGGCTTCCTGGCCTGGATGTTCATGCACGAGGCGGGTTCCTGGCGCTCGGTATGAACCCCCATTCACCTCTCTCTCCTGAATAAAGCTCTCGCCCTCTTATGCACCTTTCTCACTAAATAAAAGCTTAAAATGTACCATGCTGCCTCATTTATCTGTGCCGGTATTTAGAATTCTTCTCTAAATATTAGGCAAGACCCCTCTCAGGCTTATTAATATTGGGGATTTAGTAATAAGCCCGTAGTGAAATTGTAAGGCTCCCCAAATTCCGGTAGCGCATGTGGCACCCCGGATAGCATTTCTAGGGAACTTCAAGGGCCACATTTCAGGGTAAATTTTAGGAGGTCTTTTCTGATTTCAAACCAAAAGTAAAAGGAGGAGCCAAGAAGCAACGCACGTTCTGGGCAGTGTGTGCCTGACCTGGGGTCACTTAGACCGAGGACAAGAACAAGGAAAGGGGCGTAGGAGGGGGTTCTGTGCTCACCCTCACAGAACCAAACAGCACACAAAACACCAAGGCGCCTACTTGCCGAAATCCAGGGGGGGACCTCGCCGAGTCCGACACGCTGTCTCTCTCTCTGTCACGTTGGTGCCAAATGTTGCTGCGGATTCGTTTCCGAGAGGAGCAGCATGATGGGGGGAAGAGGCGGGGAGTCACCACACAGACCCCTGGAGTCGGGTGAAAGCGGGCTGGAGGCAAGCATCCCGCAGACCCAATTATTTCGGTTGGCACAGAGGCTTATATAGCCAAGGCAGCCAATCCAGTCAAGGGGTGGTCTATGCCCTAACCAATCACAGCCTGTTGCTAGGTGGATTCCTTTGCCAGGTGGATTCCTTTGCCATTTCCTGAGGAATTGAACGCAGGGCTTGCTTGCTCACCAGTGGCCATGTTGGCACGGCCTTCTCATTCCCCCAGGGTACATGTTGGCATGGAAAATGGACGCAAATGGACCAGCTGGGACTAGAACTAGGTGCTCTGATATGGAATAGAAGATCCCCCGGCAGCTTCTTAACTACTGCACTAAATATCTATCCCATACTTTCAATGTTTGAGGGTCCTCCATTCTATTTTTCATAATAGTTGTGCCAATTTACATTCACATCAAATGTGTACAGAATTTTCTCTTCTCCACAACCTCCCTAACACTTACCTTTTTTGATAATAGCCATTTCAACAGATTACAAGTTATATTTCTTTGTGGTTTTGATTTGCATTGCATTTAGCACATCCCTTCATCATTTTGTGGAATGATCTGAACAGCTTTTCATTTTCCTATTGGTAATTATATGTGTTGTTGTGGGGAATGACTTTTTGGGGTTGATGGTAAATCTTTGATTAATCCTCCCTTTGTATTTCATTCCAATGTTTTCCACATTGAAATACAATATGATTAACTCAAAGTACTGGTCAAGTTTATAATTTGAGGGATCCAAAATGATTGCTAAAATTTGGATGCTTATAGTATATAGAAAAGTACTGGAAAATATTGGAAAAATATTCTTTTATACAACAAAAAATTTATTTTACTTTTGATCTGCGATAATAGTAATGCATAATATCTTTAAATGTTTAGCGTTTGTCATGATCCACCATTATACTAAATGCCTCAGATATGTTACATTACTTGACCTGATGACAACATCATAACCAGGTTTCATTATCTCGTTGCACAGATTTGAAAAAGAGAATTAGCAATGCGAAGTATCTCACCTGAAGTTACAGACAGTAAATGAGAAGGCAGAATTCAAAACCTTATGTTCAGAAGTATTGTTTTTGCTCCCCCCATGTGATTATGTAAGAAAACAGTGACACAAATCAGCATACCCAAGTACACACACATACGCAGAATCGTGGTTTTTCTCAAAATATGTTGTCTAGATTGTGAGAGGTTTCAAGCATTGTATGTATGGTAAATAACTCTATACTCTATACTCTTAATGTATGCTAAACTGATCTTCTGTATATAAAGAGAATCAAAAATGAATCATGATGTGAATGGAAGGGGAGAGGGAGTGGGAAAGGGGAGGGTTGCGGGTGGGAGGGACGTTATGGGGGGAAGCCATTGTAATCCATAAGCTGTACTTTGGAAATTTATATTCATTAAATAAAAGTTTAAAAAAAGAACTTATATGCGCTGATTACATAACCACAGCACTCTCTTCTCATGTAACTATACAACCACAAAGCAAAACAGTTTAATGATAGATGCTACAGCAACCTTTTAACCCTGAATCATATTCTCATGTATTGTTAAAGAAATAACATTGCATAGAAAATCACTGCAATGTAAATGCAATAAAACACGGTATTGGTGAACATAAAATCTGGATTCTAATACCCAGTGTCACTTACCTGCTATATTAATTTCGTAATAGAAGCACTAATGATTTGAAACTCCCAAATGCATTCACCACTGCACCGGGGCAAAGACAAATATAACTAACATCAGCAGAAATGTCAGGGATATTAATGTGGCTTTTTTAAGCCTCTATAGTTGCTGACCCAGTTTTAATTGATAGTCTATGATGCTAAGAAGATAGAATTTGTGGCCTGGATAGTAGAAAATATCCTTTACAAAATATGAACACAGGATCACTTAAATCCGATGTTTCATTCTTGACTCGCTATCTAAGATAATAAAAAAGATGAGTGAAGCATAATGGAAAGCAGTTCTGCATTGACCTTGTATGGTGTCCAGCACAGCAACGCGTAGTGAGCAGTGCCTACTCTTTCGGATGATTGCTTTTGTAGGGAAACGCATTCCCCCATCTTTACAAATGCCTATAACCTTCTTATTTTTAGGAATCTTCCTAGAAATTACTTTTTGAGAAAGGCCTTTATCTATCTATCTGAAGCCCATAAATCAATTTCTGCTGTTATCTGAAATGCCACATGTTTTTGGTCACCTAGAACATTTCAAATTTTATTAATTTTTATTCATTTTTCATTGTGTGTATCTGCCACTAGGATATAAATTCCTTTGTGAGCATTTAGGCATGAAACACATATATCCTAAGTAAGTGTGATTGGGTTATTATTTGCTTAGAATAGCTGTAGGCTACACATGTCTTCAGATTCTTACAGCAGCATGGAAGAGAACATATACAACATAGTGAAGTCCACAGCATTAACTGCCTTTGAATGAATTCTTAAAACTAATGTTCCCAAACTGTACCTTACAGTGTTACTAAACACTAAGGATATTAAAGGAAACTAAGATTTCTCTTCACACCCACAGAGGGAAGGGGGTTTCGGGTGGTTGAGATGTTTCACAATCAATGTTGGGTAAGCATAAAACCAAAACCCAATCATCTTAATCAGAACAAAATTCTCCATCCCAACGTCAGATTACCCATGGGAAATAGCTTCCACTCAGGACGTTTATCCTTATGATGTCAGTGCACAAATAGGTGAATCCAACATTGCACATGATTTTCTTGGAAAAGTCATTGGTTGTTTTGGAAAAGTGATTGTTGATTATGCCACGTTTGTCATAAAAATAAAATGTAGAGTGTTTTTGGAAAGACGTGCACCAATGTGCATTTGAGAACTCCTCAGCTGTTTGTTGAGTTATTTCTGCATCCAGTCTTCCTTCAGAGTTTCTCAAAACTGCCCTAAATACTTTTCTCTACTTTTAAATTTCCGTGAAAGGGTTGCCAATGTGTTTGAAGAGTGATCTATTTATTCCAGCTCAGATGCATTTACTGTTTACCCTGCAGGAGCACCCAAGCTACTCACCTCTATTCTTCTAGGCTACACAGCACCGCAGTAGAGAAACTACAGAACGAAGCCAAGTGAAGTAGCCGGACTGTGCTCCTCACAGACTCTGAAACTTCTTACATCATGTAATTTGATCAAATGCCTGTGAATTATTTGAAAGGATTTGCTGAAAGTGTGCAGTTGAATGTATGCATTTATTCTTAGAAAAAATACAGTACAAACTCAAAAGAATAGTATCACTTAACCTTTAGTAAAACTCACAGAATCTTTAGATTTTAAGGTAGTAACTGTGTTTAACTATTAGATAACTAGGAAAGTGCAATATTACGCTGGTGTAATTTAAAAACATGCTGGAAAGAATTGAAATAATAATATAATCAATTTATTATATATACACATGACTTGCATTGACCAGCTCAAAACAGAACATGCGGCCTTTGAAAAATAAGATACTTTCCATGATACTAGAAAGATTTGTTACCTCTTAAATAGTGTTTTGTAGTTAATTTTGAATTGATCAAAATTGTCTCTACTTTTATGTTTAATATAGTGATGAGTACTACTTGAAGGAAATAAAGCTCCACATTCAGACATATATTCCTTGTTCTCTTTACTTTTTAACAACAGAGATTGATGCAGTTAGCACATATCCCGTTTTCAGTGGTTAGTACCACACAACTAAAACATTTTAATTTATTCTTCAAAATATGGCCATTAAAACATGCTGAGTGAAATAGTCAAGTTTATTAACAAATATACCTAATAATCTAGAAAATAAATTTGTGGTTATCTTTTATTTGATTAGCTTAGAAAAGTATGGAGAAGTAAATTGAAACACTTGGAAGGACACAACAGACATCCTGAAGTGAGTTACCTAAAGCTGTAGTCTGCTAACAACCCTGAATCATTGGTTCTTCCATGAATCCCAGTGCTGCAGCACGGAAGATTGCTATGGATGCTTTATTTATTTATTCTAGAAGCATGCTCACACACACACACACACACACACACACACAGAGAGAGAGAGAGAGAGAGAGAGAGAGATTCCATTCACTCCTCAACTTCTTGCAATGACAATGACCTTGACTGGGACAGGTAGAAGCTGGGAGCCTGGAGTCAGGAATATGATCCAGATCCTCCCATGGATGGCAGGAATCCAGTTACAGGAGCCATGACCACTGTATCCCAGGGGCTGATTAACAGAAAGCTAAAGTCAGGAGCTGGGAATAAAATTGAAGTACTATGATGTGGAATGCAGGTGTCTTAACTGCTAGACTGAATTCTCACCCCGTATGGATGCCTATGTGTAACTAGTATATTTTTGTTCATAATCCCTTTGCTAAGAACTTAGACCTTTCATTAGTGGTTATCAACTTGAATAGATAGGATTTGTGAGCATTATGAAACTGCACAATATTCTGCAAAATGAGTAAGAGTAATAAAGAACGGATATGTTTATCATATTCACAAATAGCATTCCAAAAGGGCTGAAAAACACCTGAAAACAAGAATAAATCCTCTTTAAAAATTGCATTTCACATTGAGATTTTTATTTGCATTTCTCTGTTGACAAGTGTTCCTAAGCTGCTTTTCATATGTCTCTTGGCTGTTTGTATTTCATCCTTTGAAATTGCCTGTTCAAAGGAAACTGCCCATTTCTTAACTGTACTTGTTTATGGTTGAGTTTCTTGAACTCCTATATATTCTGGATATTAAACCTTTATCTGCTGCATAGTTTGAAAATATTTTCTCCTGTTCTCTCAGTTGCCTCTTCATTTTTTGGTGTTTTCTTTGCCGTACAGAAGCTTTCTAGCTTGATGTAATCCCATTTATCTATTTTTGCTTTAATTGCCTATGCTTCTGGGGTCTCATCCAAGAAGTCTTTGCCTAGGCCAATGTCTGGCATTGTTCCCCCATGTTTTCTGTAGTAATTTGATGGTTTAAGGTCTTAGATTTAGATCTCTTCCCAGTGGAAAGAATGGGGCCATCAAAGAAGGAGGTACCTTTCTCTGAAGGGAGGAGAGAACTTCCACTTTGACTATGACACTGTTGGAATAAGATTGAAGCTGGTGAACTCAAAAGGATTCCATAGCCTTGGCAACTCGTGACTAGAGCCTAGGGTGATTACTGAGGCCATAAACAAGAGTGTCAAATTGTTAAGTCAACAACAGGAGTCACTGTGCACTTACTTCTCATGTGGGATCTGTCCTTAGTGTGTTGTCCAATGTGAAGTGACGCTATAACTAGTACTGAAACAGTATTTTACACTTTATGTTCTGTGTGGGTGCAAACTAATGAAATCTTTACTTAATATGTACTGAATCGACCTTCTGTATATAAAGATAATTGAAAATGAATCTTGATATGAATGGAATGGGAGCGGGAGATGGGAGGGGTGCGAGTGGGAGGGAAGTTATGGGGGGGAGCCAATGTAACCCATAAGCTGTACTTTGGAAAAGATCTCTGATCCCTTAAGAGTTGACTTTTGTCTGGGATGTAACGGAGAGGTCTTATTTTATGCTTGTGCATGTGGATATGCAGTTTCCTCAAACACCATGTGGAAGAGACTCTCCTTCCTCTAGTGGTCAATTTTAGCTTGCGTTCAACAACAGTTTTTTAAAGTGCCAAATTTGTTCATTATTTTTAATCCATAATTTCAAATAGTAAATTGAATAAATATTTACTTAATAGTTTTGAATAGCTCATTCAAATTCCATGTCTTGTGATGCATTTGCACTTTATATTCTAGCACTAAAATTTTTCCAAAGCACCTCAGGCTTCCCAAAGCACCACACTTCCCTGGCTTCTTCTTTTTTTTTTTTTTTCTTCTCTGGCTTCTTAACTTTTTTTCCTGTTGGAATCCTTTCTGCCTCACGCTCCACTCATCCTTTTGCTGAAACCACTCCCAGGGCTTGTTATCCTATTAGTTCTCCCTTCTAGCCCTCCCAAATCCATTCTTTGAGTTTCTTCTTTAGCTGATGGAACATGTCTAAATTTTTTCCAAATTTGCTTCCTCGAAATTCCTTTCCTTCTTCATTTTTAATTCAAACATCCAATATTCTATTACTTTTAAGCATTGCATTGCTTCATTTTCTTTGTGTGTGGGAACACTACATGAACAGTGGCCTGTTCACTCGGGAACATTGGTCAGATACTTCATCAGGCTGTTCACATTTGCTGGTTAAAAGAATCCAATTCAACCCTCAGAGAATAAGGGTGGAGCCTTCCTTGGACATGTTCCACCTAAAGGTGGATAGAGTCTGAGATCTAGACCTGAGAGCAATAGCATATGTCATTATAGAGGGCAAATGATAAATTATTTATTATATCCCCTATCAAATGGGAACAATTATCTGACAAAATGATGCCTTTAATATATGCTATACCTTCCATGAAAAATAAATTGCACATTATTAATAGGTTGTTTAAGCAAAATTTTTTCATAATAGTCAATCTCATGCATATAAACATAAGTGTGGAATCTATAATTTCATTTCAGCACACATAGAATAATGATTTTCAAAATTCCTTCCTCCCTAATTTTCCTCCTCTTATAGCCCCACTACAAAGTTCCAAGTGCTTGGAATAGCCAGTTCATCTTTCTTGTCGACCTTTCATTAAAATGCATAACTCACTTTGAAAGGATTGATTATAATGGTCATTGCAAATGTGGCTAAGGACATATGCTGATGAATATGTAACCTAGCAAAGTCACCAAATTAATAGCTTTACAAGAAGATTATAATGAGCAACTTTAATGTGCAGAGTTTTATTAATTTACAGAAGCTGCATTTGTGTTTGATAATATTCATGCAAATAAAAGTACTTACATATTTTTCATTGGCTCAAAATAAAATGTAGATAGATATATGCAAAAAAAGAAGAGAAGCGAATCCAATGGATTAATCATTATCAGAAATTGCAAGGATAGTCATAGGAGCCATAAAGTTTCCTTGTACATAAAGTTGATTTTCCATTATCTCTGGCTTCACTGATCACTATACAGGTGAGGTTATTGCCGTCTCAGTTTTATTAATAAACCTATTAGTACATAAATAGCCTTCTGGCCCATTCTAAACAAATGGAAAATGAAATAGTTTCATTATCCCCAGGGTTTCATGCACTCCTGGTTACAGAACTATCCCTGGAGAAAGCCTCTGTTTACAAGAAAATGTTTATCTTGAAGACTTTTTCAAATCAGACTTTATACTTTTGTATTCTTTAGATATTATAATCAAAATTGAATATTATTTTAAGCTCTGTTTTATTATATGAAAAAATCTTTAAAATATACTAGAGGCAATTCCAACAAAGAATAGAACATAAGTTCTGTCAAATTGGAAAACGTCAAGAAAAATAAATATGAGAATATGCATTGAAATGTCAAAAGGGGTATTCTATCATGGTGCAGTGATGTTTCCTGAGAATGAAACATTTTAATTTCCAAATGGATCTCAAAGTAGCAAAATAAAAAGGCACCAAGTGAAAACCAGGAACAATGATGCGCACTGGGAAGTGACGGATTAATGAAAGCTCATCCTGCTTACTCATTGACTGACACTGTGAAGACTACTACTCCCCAAGCAAGAAGGGGTGATGACTTCCTTCCCCAAAGCCCCAGACGCACATCGTGAACTTTGCATTTGGAAGATAATTCCTCATTTGCCACAATCGCTCCATTGCGTTTAAGGATGCTGTGTTAAATTGCTTTGGTTACAAGACGAGGCAGAAAGCTATGAAAGATGATTTCAAAGGCAGTGATTCTTTTGCTCCTGCCTTGCCCTATAACTTCATTAGCGCAGCAGTCTAGAGTTAACTGAATACCTGCTTAGTACATCAAAGTGTGGAATCCTCTATGAAGCTGCAAGAAAGCAGAAGTGATAAATCAGGAAAGTGAAACAGCAGAGCATGAGATAGGTTGGTAGCTGATCTTCTGTGAGAGTAGGTGACTGTTGGTTGAACAATAAGATATGATGGGATTAAAAGGGGAATCATCACGATTAAATAGTTGTTCATTTAAAGCACTGGGTGCTTCAGTACAGAGAGTTTGAAACAGAGGGAATCCCTTCTTGTGAGTTAGTTGTAGGCAATGGACAGCCTTCACATCTCAACTGAAATGCTGAATTCAGTACATGTCAGAGGAACGGGACTGGAACTTTTTTGATTGAGTCAATTACTTTATAATAAAATAAAAATCAATAAAACCTAAATAGAAGGTATAAGATTTCCATTATAAAATGGTTCACTTCAAATATATTTACTGAAGAATCTTTGGATATAGAATACTGCCTATGTAGTTGGCATAAAATCAATAAAATGCCTGCTTCTATCCTAATGGAAAAGCTAAAACTTGTTTCTTTGATCCTAAATTGTATGGCATTTTGTAAGACACACATGTGGGAATGAGAAGATAAAGAGCTAGGGATAGCGCATTCCTCGTGGGGCTTCCTTAAATGTTGATAGGTTTTTGCCAACCACATGCTTAGGGTTTCATTTGGTGTCAGAAATTACATTAATAATCATTCATACGAAATTTGCACTAAGCTCTAGGGATGATGCCATAGGTTTTCCTTAGAAAATTAAGCCATGGCACTTCTTGCCAGCCCAGAATATTATATCCTGCAAAGCTATCATTTGTGAATGAAGGTGAAATAAAGACTTTTCATTGCAAAAAGAAATTGAAAGAATTTGTTGCCACTCGTCCAGCCCTGCAAAAGATGCTTAAAGATGTGTTACACACAGAAACACAGAAACACGGTCATCAATATGAAAGAAGGTAAAGGAAGGAAACCAAGGAAGGAAACCTCACAGCAAAAGATCACAGGGAATTCAAAGCATATATTAGAACTTATCTTTGGCAAATGGCAGGGCAAAGTTACCACTTATCATTAGTCACTTTGAACGTGAATGGCCTGAACTGTCCAGTTAAAAGACACCAATTGGCTGATTGGGTTAAGGAACAAAACCCATCTATATGCTGCTTACAAGAAACACATCTTTCCAACAAAGATCCATACAGACTGAAAGTGAAAGGCTGGAAAAAGATATACCATGCCAACAGAAATGAAAAAAGAGCGGGCGTAGCCATCTTAATTTCAGACAACATAAACTTTACCACAAAAACTGTTAAGAGAGACAAAGAGGGACACTATATCATGATTAAGGGATCAATTCAACAGGAAGATATAACAATTATCAATGTATATGCACCTAACTACAGGGCACCAGTTTATCTAAAAGATTTATTAACGGACTTAAAGGGAGACTTAGACCCCAATACAGTAGTACTGGGGGACTTCAATACTCCACTCTCAGAAATAGACAGATCATCCGGTCAGAAGATCAACAAGGATACAGTAGATTTAAACGACACTATAGCCCAAATGGATCTAACAGATATATACAGAACTTTCAATCCTACAGCTAAAGATTTTACATTCTTCTCAGCAGTACATGGAAGCTTCTCTAGGATTGACCACATACTAGGCCATAAAGCAAGTCTGAGCAAATTCAAAAGAATTAGAATCATACCATGCAGCTTCTCAGACCATAAAGGAATGAAGTTGGAAATTAGTAACTCAGGAATCCCTAGAGCATACGCAAACACATGGAGATTGAACAACATGCTCCTGAATGAACAATGGGTCATAGAAGAAATCAAAAGAGAAATCAAAAACTTTCTGGAAGTAAATGAGGATAACAGCACAACATACCAAAACTTATGGGACACAGCAAAAGCAGTGTTAAGAGGAAAGTTTATATCAATAGGTGCCTACATCAAGAAATTGGAAAGACACCAAATAGATGAGCTTTCAGTTCACCTCAAGGATCTAGAAAACCTACAGCAAATCAGACCCAAATCTAGTAGGAGAAGAGAAATCATTAAAATCAGAGAAGAAATCAACAGGATTGAATCAAGAAAAACATTACAAAAAATCAGCCAAACGAAGAGCTGGTTTTTTGAAAAAATAAACAAAATTGACACCCCATTGGCCCAACTAACTAAAAAAAGAAGAGAAAAGACCCAAATCAATAAAATCAGAGATGAAAAAGGAAATGTAACAACAGACACCACAGAAATAAAAAGAATCCTCAGAAATTACTACAAGGACTTGTATGCCAGCAAACAGGGAAACCTATCAGAAATGGATAGATTCCTGGACACATGCAACCTGCCTAAATTGAACCAGGAAGACATCAAAAACCTAAACAGACCCATAACTGAGACAGAAATTGAAACAGTAATAAAGGCCCTCCCAACAAAGAAAAGCCCAGGACCAGATGGATTCACTGCTGAATTCTACCAGACGTTTAAAGAAGAACTAACTCCAATTCTTCTCAAACTATTCAGAACAATCGAAGAAGAGGGAGTCCTCCCAAATTCTTTCTATGAAGCCAGCATCACCTTAATTCCTAAGCCAGAGAAAGATGCAGCACTGAAAGAGAATTACAGACCAATATCCCTGATGAACATAGATGCAAAAATCCTCAATAAAATTCTCGCCAATAGAATGCAACAACACATCAGAAAGATCATCCACCCAGACCAAGTGGGATTTATCCCTGGTATGCAGGGATGGTTTAATGTGCGCAAGACAATCAATGTGATACACCACATTAACAGACTGCAGAAGAAAAACCATATGATTATCTCAATAGATGCCGAGAAAGCATTTGATAAAATACAACACCCGTTCATGATGAAAACTCTAAGCAAACTGGGTTTGGAAGGAACATTCCTCAATACAATCAAAGCAATCTATGAAAAACCCACAGCCAACATCCTATTGAATGGGGAAAAGTTGGAAGCATTTCCACTGAAATCTGGAACCAGACAGGGATGCCCACTCTCACCACTGCTATTCAATATAGTTCTGGAAGTTCTAGCCAGAGCTATTAGGCAAGAAAAAGAAATTAAAGGGATACAAATTGGGAAGGAAGAACTCAGACTATCCCTCTTTGCAGATGACATGATTCTGTATTTAGGGGACCCAAAGAACTCTACTAAGAGACTATTGGAACTCATAAAAGAGTTTGGCAAAGTAGCAGGGTATAAAATCAATGCACAAAAATCAACTGCCTTTGTATACACAGACAATGCCATGGCTGAGGAAGAACTTCTAAGATCAATCCCATTCACAATAGCTACAAAAACAATCAAATACCTTGGAATAAACTTAACCAAAGACGTTAAAGATCTCTACGATGAAAATTACAAAACCTTAAAGAAAGAAATAGAAGAGGATACCAAGAAATGGAAAAATCTTCCATGCTCATGGATTGGAAGAATCAATATCATCAAAATGTCCATTCTCCCAAAAGCAATTTACAGATTCAATGCAATACCAATCAAGATACCGAAGACCTTCTTCTCAGATCTGGAAAAAATGGTGCTGAAATTTATATGGAGGCACAAGAGACCTCGAATAGCTAAAGCAATCTTGTACAACAAAAACAAAGCCGGAGGCATCACAATACCAGATTTCAGGACATACTACAGGGCAGTTGTAATTAAAACAGCATGGTACTGGTACAGAAACAGATGGATAGACCAATGGAACAGAATTGAAACACCAGAAATCAACCCAAACATCTACAGCCAACTTATATTTGATCAAGGATCTAAAACTAATTCCTGGAGCAAGGACAGTCTATTCAATAAATGGTGCTGGGAAAATTGGATTTCCACATGCAGAAGCATGAAGCAAGACCCCTACCTTACACCTTACACAAAAATCCACTCAACATGGATTAAAGACCTAAATCTACGACCTGACACCATCAAGTTACTAGAGAACATTGGAGAAACCCTTCAAGATATTGGCACAGGCAAAGAATTTCTGGAAAAGACCCAGGAGGCACAGGCAGTCAAAGCCAAAATCAACTATTGGGATTGCATCAAATTGAGAAGTTTCTGTGCTGCAAAAGAAACAGTCAGGAGAATGAAGAGACAACCGACAGAATGGGAAAAAATATTTGCAAACTAGGCAATAGATAAAGGGTTAATAACCAGAATCTACAAAGAGATCAAGAAACTCCACAAAAACAAAACCAACAACCCACTTAAGAGATGGGCCAAGGACCTCAATAGACATTTTTCAAAAGAGGAAATCCAAATGGCCAACAGGCACATGAAAAAATGTTCAAGGTCATTAGCAATCAGGGAAATGCAAATCAAAACCACAATGAGGTTTCACCTCACCCCGGTTAGAATGGCTCACATGCAGAAATCTACCAACAACAGATGCTGGCGAGGATGTGGGGAAAAAGGGACACTAACCCACTGTTGGTGGGAATGCAAACTGGTCAAGCCACTATGGAAGTCAGTCTGGAGATTCCTCAGAAACCTGAAGATAACCCTACCGTTCGACCCAGCCATCCCACTCCTTGGAATTTACCCAAAGGAATTAAAATTGGCAAACAAAAAAGCGGTCTGCACCCTAATGTTTATTGCAGCTCAATTCACAATAGCTAAGACATGGAACCAACCTAAATGCCCATCAACGATAGACTGGATAAAGAAATTATGGGATATGTACTCTTTAGAATACTATACCGCAGTAAGAAACAACGAAATCCAGTCATTTGCAACAAAATGGAGGAATCTGGAACACATCATGCTGAGTGAAATAAGCCAGTCCCAAAGGGACAAATACCATATGTTCTCCCTGATCGGTGACGACTGACTGAACACCAAGAGGGAAACCTGTTGGAGTGAGGTGGACACTATGGGAAATGGTGGCTTGATCAGCATAGCCCTGACTGTTAATGAACAACTTAATACATTATCCCTCTTAGTAGTTTTTTTTATCTGTTCTACTTAATATGAGTGGTTTAGATCTGTAATTGATGCACAGTTATTCTTAAGTGTTGAAAATTAACTGAAATGTGATCCCTGTTGAACATGGTGGTGGGAATGGGAGAGGGAAGAGATGTATAATTTGGGACATGCTCAGGCTGACTTGCCCCAAGTGGTGGAGTTGGAAGCATACCAGGAGATTCCAATTCAATCCCATCGAGGTGGCATGTACCAATGCCATCTCACTGTTCCAGGTGATCAGTTTCAGTTCACAGTTGGTCATGGTGAAGGGACTGGGAGTCAAAGGGAACACATAGACAAGTCTAGTACCTGCTAACGCTAACTGATGGAGTAAATAAAGGGGAGAGTGATCCAACATGGGAAGTGAGATACTCAGCAGACTCATAGAATGGCAGATGTCCTAAATAGCACTCCGGCCTCAGAATCAGCCCTAAAGGCATTCGGAGCTGGCTGAAAAGCTCATGAGAGTATTTCAGGCATGGAAAGCCAAGACACTCTGGCAAAAGATCTCTGCGAGTGAGATCCCAGTGGAAAGAACAGGTCATCAAAGAAGGAGGTACCTTTCTCTGAAGGGAGGAGAGAACCTCCACTTTGACTATGACCTTGTCTAAACAAGATAAGAGTCGGAAAACTCAGAGGGCTTCCATAGCCTTGGAAACTCATGACTGGAGCATAGGGAGATTACTGATGCCATAGACAGGAGTGTCAATTGGTAAAGTCAACAACAGGAGTCACTGTGCACTTACTCTTCATGTAGGATCTCTATCCTTAATGTACTGTACATTGAGATTTAATGCTATAACGAGTACTCAAACAATATATTTCACTTTGTGTTTCTATGGGGGTGCAAACTGTTGAAATCCTTACTTAATGCATACTAAACTGATCCTCTGTAAAAAAAAAAAATAAATTATCAATTCCCAACTTGACTCTCACTGGGATTAAACATGACAATAGGTCTGCTCTGATTTCATCATCATTTAAAAAAATCATCTATTATTTTTCACTTTATGTTTCTGTGTGGGAGCAAACTGTTGAAATCCATACTTAATGTATACTAAGCTGATCTTCTGTATATTAAGATAATCGAAAATGAATCATGATGTGAATGGAAGGGGAGAGGGAGTGGGAAAGGGGAGGGTTGTGGGTGGGAGGGACGGTATGGGGGGGAAGCCATTGTAATCCATAAGTCGTACTTTGGAAAATTATATGCATTAAATAAAAGTTTAAAAAAAAAAAAAAAGAAAATTAAGCCATGGCACTTCTGAAGGTGAATTACTGGATTCTTAAAAAAATCATTTGAGAACATTGGTAAACCTTGTACTGAAGTTAATGAAATGTTACTGTAACAAACATGCTCTTACCTGTTGATGACATCAACTCATAAACTTGAAAAGTAATTGTAGATATATAGAGCTAACATATTAGCATACGTATAATTGAAAAGAAGAAAAGCGATGCATTTTATTTTTTTTTATTTTTTTTTATCTTTTATTTAATGAATATAAATTTCCAAAGTACGACTCATGTGTTACAATGGCTTCCCCCCCCATACCGTCCCTCCCACCCACAACCCCCCCTTCCCACTCCCTCTCCCCCTCCATTCACGTCAAGATTCATTTTCGATTATCTTAATATACAGAAGATCAGCCTAGCATACCTTAAGTAAGTATTTCAACAGTTTGCTCCCACACAGAAACATAAAGTGAAAAATAATAGATGATTTTTTTTAAATGATGATGAAATCAGATCAGACCTATTGTCATGTTTAATCCCAGTGAGAGTCAAGTTGGGAATTGATAATTTTTTTTTTTTTTTACAGAAGATCAGTTTAGTGTACATTAAGTAAAGATTTCAATCGTTTGCACCCCCATAGAAACACAAAGTGAAATATACTGTTTGAGTACTCGTTATAGCATTAAGCCTCAGTGTACAGCACGTTAAGGACAGAGATCCTACATGAGGAGTAAGTGCACAGTGACTCCTGCCGTTGACTTCACAAATTGACACTCCTGTTTATGGCATCAGTAATCTCCCTATGCACCAGTTATGAGTTTCCAAGGCTATGGAAGCCCCCTGAGTTCTCCGACTCTTATCTTGTTTAGACACGGAAGCGATGCATTTTAAGTATGTAAGAATCATGACAGATTTTCAAGATATTCCAAATATATTCTATCACCTTCCGGGCTATAGAGCATATAGATTTTTATGTATGTTAGCATTTATGTAAGCACCATGACTGGGTAGTCTGGTAGCCATTTTAGGTTGTAACATTTGCTTAGAAGTAAGAACTACGGATTTGTTTTCTATGTCTATTTGATCAAGGAGAGTGCTGAGTCAAGCTGTGTTGAACAATACTCATGCACACCTTTTAAGCATTGTACAGTTTTCTATATATGAATACAATATTATTTTTCACTTCTAGGTGTGAACTCCATATTAAATGTCAGTGTTTTCATAATTCATTGGTAGAATGCTTTCATATCAATTTTGCTGTTTTCATACTTTCCTGAAAGGTGCTACCTCCTGAATTTAGGAAAGACATGATTTATTGAAATGGCAATTTAGCAAATGTTCAGTTATTCTATTAACTTATCAATATTCCTTTTAGAATGGCCTTAAGGGATGCAGTGTCGCATTCTCCAGTCCCGGGGGACAGCAAGTAATTTACGCATAATAACTATCTGTTACGTTTTCCTCACACATTCACTTTGCTTATAAATAATAATTGTGTTTGCGACGTGTGGATGTTTACCAGGAGATTAACAATTTCTACAAACCATGGCATGCTGATGTAAGATAATATAATTCAATTTTAGAAGCTATAATTTCAGGTGCTGCAGTTTATGCTGCTCCTCTTAGTCAAGGCAGGCTAAAGCAGCCTTCCTGTCAGGGATGATTGGGTAATGTGATGCATTACCTGATTACAAAGTGATGCAGGGAAAGCAACCCATTTCTCCATATTAATCTGACTTGTTTAGTGTTCTCCCTCTCTCTGCATGCAGATGAGGTGCTCTGCACCAAACTAATTCTTTTTTATGTGTGTTGGCTGTTTTTTTTTTTTTTTAAAGCACAGTTTTTCTCTTAACTGCTCAAATTATGAAAGTTTTTCAAAGTTCTGAATAGTTTTCAATGCCTTGACTTTCAGTTCGGTGCATTTTTCTCAATGGCAATAATGTGGATGGTAAGAAGAAATTGAAGACGTGTGGGCTGATGGGGTTCCAGAATGTGCAACAGGATCTTAATAGCTAATACCATTTTGCGTTTTTCAACATTTTAATTATTATTTACATGTTATTTTCTGTGAATTTTGGAGCAAAAATAAAATGACAGATGATATAGATAAATCAATTTTATACAGCGCGGGAGAGGGTGCCAAATATTAGGCAACAGTCTTTTCTAAAATTTTTAAATGTTTTATTGAGGAAGGTGGATATGATGTGTACATTGTTGGGTAGTAAAACTTTCATACATTTTGCTAAAAAAGTTCCTAATCTCTAGGGAACCACACATTAATTTTCACAGGATATAAGTGATTCTTCCTTTATCCATTTTTACGTTGAACCCACTCAACTGTGGTTACACTATCCCTTAGAACACTGTACTTTCTTGCCGGTACAATGCCAAATAAGGATTATATTTTTCCTCTGTGTGGTTTTACTCATGATCCTAGTTGTATATTCCACGGTCCTCTTCCACTGATACAGAGGAAAAGCTAAGTAGACATTATTCACATAATACAATGCAGACTTGTTGGTTTAAAGGAACCTTTAATTATCCTGTTACTTAACGTTCTTGGTCCATGGATGTGGAATCTGAGACCTAAGAGACTGAGTGACTTTGTCATCAGCGAGGCAATTAATGCTGTTATTGTATATTCAAAGGTTCCTGGTTTCTTTTTAAGATTTATTTTTTATTTGATTTGAATGTCAGAGTTCCAGAGAGAGAGAGACAGAGAGAGAGACAGAGACAGAGAGGAGACATAAAAAGAGAGAACTTGTATCTACCAGTTCTCTATTCAGATGGACTCTGGTTCATTCCCCAGATGGCCAAAGCTGGGCCAGGCTGAAGCCAGGAGCCAGGAGTCTGCCCCAGGTCTCCCACATGGGTGGCAGGGGTTCAAACACTTGGGCCACCCTCCTCTGCTTTTCCAGACCATTAGCAGGGAGCTGGATTGAAAGTGGAGCAGCCAGGCACGAATCTGCACCCACAGAGGATGCAGGCTTCACAGGTGTCAGCATCACGCACTATACTGCAAAGCTGATCTCCAAACACACTGTTTTGATGCCTTTCCAGCATCTAGATGTTGTAATTTTTCTTATTGTATGATTGTTTAGTTAAACCTGGGCCACTTAAGTCATACTGCTAAATAGTGTGATTGATTTTTGAGCCAGTGAAGGCATCTGCTACACCTGAGTTTGCAAGTTATTTGATTACTTAAATGACTTGCTTCATCCTGAATGGAAATACGATTCTCAAGTTTGGTTTTCTAGTCTCTGTTATAGTTTTTCAAGTTCTACATCCTATGTGAAATATTCTTTGGGCACTGTTTTAAGGCTTACTGATCTTGGTCTTTGACCTGATTTGTGACTGTTTCAACAGTTTTTGTTCAAGTATTTTTATGTTCATGTCAGAGTAGGTGTGAATACATCCATTAGTTTTCTGTTAACCACACAAAATCACACAACCAAAGGTTACCTGATGTGATCAATGCCAACAAGGGGTATCATGGTTGGAATTGGAACAAGAACTGCCAACACTTGCTTCAACAAATAAGCATAGGGGATTGTGCATTGAAAGCATGCTATCATTTGTCACCCATGGCTCTCTCATGGAGCCTTCAATTTCTAGAAGACTCAGAACTCACTTTGAGAGTCTGCAAATCCTAAAACGTATTTCTTCTGTGCTCCCCCAACTTTGCTAGTCTCTGCCACTCACTATGATATTCTACAGTTGGGTTGGCATGGTGGCACAGCAGGCTAAGCTGTCTTCTGAGATGATGCAGGCATCCCACATCTGCATTCCAATTGGAGACCTGGCTGCTCTGCTTCCAATCCACTCCTTGCCATTTCTCTTGGGAAAGCAGTAAAGTGTGGTCCAAGCACTTGGACCCCTGCCACCCATGTGGGAGACCTGGATGGTGTTCCTGGCTCCTAGCTTCTGCCTAATCCAACAGCAGTTGCCTCTTAGGGAGTGAACCAGTGGATGGAAGATCTCTTTCTCTTTCTATCTGTTCTGCTTCATCACTCTTGCTTTTCAAATAAATAAAATCTTTGTAAAAAAGAAGTCTACAATTTGATGTAATTATGTAATATAATATAATTATATAATAAAGGCTTAAAAATTTGCAGTGTACTAGGTGACTTTCCAGGCTGCTTAACCAAATGAACTAATAATGTAAGTAACTGATTCTATTGAGAGCAGGGAAATTTTAGACAAGAAGGTAGAACATTGAGTCGGTCTGCTCTGAGAACAGAGAAGAGTGTTATGGAGAAGGGTTGGAAAACATACACCTATATGACTCTTCATGTGTCTGTGCCCATGATTACTCTTCCTCACCCACTGACACACACAGCAGGCACACACACACACACACACACACACGTGCATGCGCGATCTACCCCAACCCAATAAACCTTACTGATGAAGACTGTGATCACAATGCATGTAAATTTCAGTGTCTAAACTTCTCACAAATAGCATTTTTGTTGTACTATTGAGCAGTAAAAACAGAATTAAGCAAAAAATAAATACAAAAGTCTAGATAGAATCTTCTAGTATGCTTTTTGATAAGTTCATCTGTTTTGTTACTTTTCACAACTTTATGTCTTCCACATTTACAGGATTGCCAACTCATTTGATGTGTTTTTTATTCTTACCAGTAAAATCATGAATGTAGCTCTTCAGATTCAATAGGTAAATTATTCAACAGAGTTAATGATTAATACTCACATTTATCTTAGATTTACATGTGTTACTTGCTGTCTCATTCCACATGTATATTAGTTGTTTCAACCAACTTAATTCATTTATTTTATTGGTGTATTGATTACAAGATGTACATGTATCTGTGTGTATGTATGCATGTGTGTGTGTATACAAATTTAGTACATGTAAGCATGTGGGAAATGCATGAATGGATTGTGTGAATAAATAAAATGCATATTCTGCTATCAAGTTTTAATTATTGCTGTCCAGCGATTCATTAGGAAGGATGGGTGGCCCATTACTCTTCCAGGTACAAATGTAAGTCATGCTTATAGCTATTGACTGTGTGTCAATAGCTGTTCCTTAATGCTGCTGACCTGGCTATATAGGGCTCACACCTGTGTGCGGTCCTCAAGAAAGACAGCATTCAGTTGGTATATAGTTTCTTCAAAGTGTAACAAGGATCCTTGCAAGCACTGGAAACGGCCAGCTGGACTGGAGCTTGGCTCTCAGGTTTCCAACTGTGATGCAGAGATAGGAGCAGGAAGGCAGACAGCTGCCTCCAGATCTCGGGGGGCTCTGCTTCTGCCTCTTCTGGGCTAACATCAGCCTTCACCGAGCCCTTTTCCAGTCTGGGAAGTCACTCTTGGAAACAGCTCTGAGACTGCTTTCCACGTGGCAATGTAGCAGGGGTAGATTTTTACTTTAACACCTTGCCATTATGGTAAAAAAGGTTAAAAGCGTAACACATAATATTTGTAAAACAGTTATTTCAAAATAAAATGAACGTATAAAAGACAAGGAAGATCAAGTTATATGACTTTTGATAACTTTTACTGTGACTGACAAAATTTTGCAGATTTTGATCTTCTTTTTTAAATTTAACTTTAAGACAGGCACACACACACACACGCACACACACAACCTCCATCTCTTAATTTGTTCCCCAAATACCTACAACAGCTGGGGCTGTGCCGGACTGAATCCAGGAGCGAGGAGCACCTCCTGGCTCTGCCTCATGGGTGGCGGGGACTCAAGTCCTTGAGCCATCACTGCTGCTGTGCAGGTGCACATTAGCAGGAAGCTCGGAACCAGGAGTGGAGCAGGATTCAAAACCAGGCAATCTGATACGGGATACGGGAGTCCCAGGTGGCATCCTAGGTGTCCGTCTTGCTTCCTATTTAAATACAGACAAATTAATGAACTGACTGGTGAGTTGAGTACTGCTGTCTTGCCTCTGATCTTTTGTGCTTTCATCCATGGGCATTAGTAAACCAAGTTCCAGGCCAGCGTCTCTCCTGTCTTCAGTCCTGAAGACCACCTGGCACCTACTGCCCTGAGTTGCTCACTAGCCGGTTCCTTAGGATTGCGTTAGAGGGGCTGTCCTCTGGGTCTTCTTGGGGAATGCAGTGACCTGTGGACTTCGTTCTACCCCAATAGATGTTTTCTGAAATCACTAACTGTATTAACCCATCAGGCCCTCCCTCTGCACTCAGTAAAGACAATTCTGGCATCTCCACCTCATTTACTATGAACTACTGTCATTACTAAGCTTCAAGAAGCTACCTCAAAAGGAGACTTGGGTACCATCCAAGAGTCTCTTAGTACATTATGTTCTGAATCATCCCAGAAGGGCATTGAATTGGTAACCCTCCCAAATTCTACCATTCATTCCATGTCTCAAGACTGGAGTCCAGCACATTCCAGATCTACTCTCACACATGTTCTCCTAGTTTCTGCTGCTTTATACTGCCCAGGTCTGTAATTATTTTGGTAAAAGAGATATTTCCTTCAGCGACAGCATCATGTTTCCCTGCATGGTCTATCTTGCATTTTGGCACTAATTTTAGGCCAAGGGGAACTGAGATAGGCGAGGGCAGGTCTTGGGGAGCATGAGCCTCGTCCTCCAAGGCACCCACGTCAGAAGCCTTTGCATGTTCTCCTGCTGAGAGGGGTCTTCTCATACGAGCCATTTACTCAAGGTCTGCAAGATCATTAATCCATCTCCCCTTAACTTCAAGTCTCAGTTTCCTCTTGCTGCCTTCCAGGAACCTAATGTTGGCTTGGGATCTCCACTAGTCTTTGCAATCCTTTTCCTTGCAGCTTTGTTATTCTTGTGATGAAATTATGTGGCTGAATTTCTTCACAGCACTGATCTCTTTACCTTCTGCTATGGGGGACAGCTGGTTTCTCACAGTAATCTCCAAGTCGGTACTTACATGATCTCAACCTTTCACGTTCCTTGCAAACTGTTACGACCGCTCCACCATCTTTGTAATTATTTTTGCCGTTGTGTATTTCGAGTGTACAGATACTGCACAAACCAGGGCTTCCTATTTCACCTGCATCTCAACTCTTACTAAGGATAGGAGGGGGTCTCTCAGTCACGGCGCAGGCCAGCACCATTCCCGCTACCATCAGCAATGGGGCATTTGTAATGTGATCTGGCTGTTGACTAATTTTGTTGCAGGATGCCATCCGGAGGGTGTGCTCTCTAGAATAATTCCAGGATTATATTAAATTAGTGTCCTCCCAAGAAGATCTTTAAAGCAGGCCTTACACACAGGTGGTTTATTTCGAAAGGGAAGTGATGCTGCAAAACACAAATGAGGAATCTGGAAAATATCAAAGAGCGAGGGTCACTAATAGAGGAATTGTCAAAGGAGAAGGTTGCTCATCTGGGTGGGATTCTCTGAGAAATGCTGTGTTTATTCACTTAACACTGATCCTCTCGTTTCATTTGAGGGTTCTTGACTGCATTAGCTCCACACAATTCTGGGTTCTATATAGAAGGGCCAATAAAGCTTCTGTTTGGTGGAAGAAAATCCTTGCATTGTAAGGAAGGAACACTTACATTTGGAGTGAAGTATTACATATTCAGGAAACTCTGGACACCAACAAGTCAACTCAGAGAAAGGCTGGAGGCAATTTTCACATTTTTTCTATGTTTCCACAAGCAAGTTATGGCCATTTTTTTTTATACCTCTCCTTTTTTTTTTTTTTTTTTTTTTTTTTGACAGGCAGAGTGGACAGTGAGAGAGAGAGAGAGAGAGAGAGAGAGAAAGGTCTTCCTTTGCCATTGGTTCACCCTCCAATGGCCGCCGCTGCAGCCGGCACACCGCGCTGATCCGATGGCAGGAGCCAGGATCCAGGTGCTTTTTCCTGGTCTCCTATGGGGTGCAGGGCCCAAGCACCTGGGCCATCCTCCACTGCACTCCCTGGCCATAGCAGAGAGCTGGCCTGGAAGAGGGGCAACCGGGACAGAATCCGGCGCCCCAACCGGGACTAGAACCTGGTGTGCCGGCGCCGCAAGGTGGAGGATTTGCCTATTGAGCCACGGCGCCGGCTTACCTCTCCCTTTTGTAACACCTCCTTCTTAAGCAGGGTTATGGCTTCTATGTACATATGTGGATACATATAGTTTCAGAAAGAACAATTCTTACAAGTTCTCAGCAAATGGAAGACAGCAGCTTGATGGCCCTAATCATAAACTAATGAAGCAGAGAGAAAATATTGATTTGATCAGTGCAAATTACACACATATATTGAAATGTCAGATTGCACTCCATAAGTATGTAAATTTCTGTTAATCAAATAAATGTTTTAGATGTTTAAAGAGATGGAAATGTTAACTGATATGATTTGATATTCACACGCTGAATATGTGTTGAATCTCCATATCACAAGTACCTCATCAGGATGTATAATTGAAATAATAATGATAAAGAATATTGTAAAAAATTGAAGCCAGTTATAATCAGGGCCATAAGTAAAAGAAAAAGCAGTTTTGAAACATGTGTCCACAACAGTATCATTACAACCTTCATAGGAATAACAATTCATTAATATCACCAAATACCTCCAATTGTCTATTAAATTCTTAGCTGGGTATTTTTTAATTAGAAACTAGATACCCTACACATTTCAATGAATTTTAAGTGTTTAAAGGCATTCTCTCTTTCTCTCTCTCTCTCATTCTGTCCTTCATTAAAAAATCAGTTATGCCAACATTTCCACATTTTGCTATTTTCATCTCTCTTGTGTTAATATATTTATCTTGCATTTTCTGCAAAGTTGTTAGATCCAACTTGTTTGGCGCATAGTTAGTCTTGTTATGTTGACAGTCTATATTGACTGTTACATAAATCCATGTTTCTTTCAAGGCTTTGAAACAATAATTTCATATTTTTTTTATTTATTGGAATACTTATGCAAGGGTATTTCAAAAAGTTTGTGGGAAATTGAATTAAAAGATAAGCTTATTTTAATTTAAAACTTTGAAATTCATGCATAGTTTTTTTGAAAGGTATATTAATTTATTTGGAAAGTCAGAGTTACAGAGAGAGGAAGAAACAGAGAAAGAACCATCTTCTGTCCTTTGGTCCACTACCCAAATGGCCACAGTAGCCAGCCCAGGGCCAGACTGAAGCCAGGATCGGGGAGCATCCGCTGAGACTCCCATGTGGATGACAGAGGCCCAAACAGTTGGACCACTTTCCGCTGCTTTTCCCAGGGCATTAGCAGGGAGCTGGATCAGAAATGGAACAGCCAGGATACAAACCAGCACCCGTATGGTGCAGGCAGCTATGCCATGGTGCCAACCCCAGTTTTTACTATAATACACATTTTACATGAATTTTTGAGATTTCCTATAATTAAAAAAATATTCCCCCATCAATTAAAAGACTGCCCTAAAACTATAAGGTTAATATAGAAAATCATGTTTATATGCTGAGTCTTTCCTTTTATGTATCAGTTTTATAATAGTGAGTAATTATTATTATGTTGGTATTTATTATCATTTGCCCACTAAATACTTATTTACTGAATATAGATATTTAAATGGATTTTTTAAATTTTATTTAGTAAATATAAATTTCCTAAGTACAGTTTATGGATTACAATGGCTTTTCCCCCCCATAACTTCCCTCCCACCCTCACCCCTCCCATCTCCTGTTCCCTCTCCCATTCCATTCACATCAAGATTCATTTTCAATTCTCTTTGTATACAGAAGATCGATTCAGTATATATTAAGTGAAGATTTCATCAGTTTGCACCACACAGAACATAAAGTGTAAAATACTGTTTGAGTACTAGTTATAGCATTAATTCACATTGGACAATACTTTAAGGACAGAGATCCTACATGAGGAGTAAGTGCACAGTGACTCCTGTTGTTGACTTAACAAATTGACACTCTTGTTTATGGCGTCAGTAATCTCCCTAGGCTCTTGTCATGAGTTGCCAAGGCTATGGAAGCCCTCTGAGTTCACTGACTCTGATTGTATTTAGACAAGGCCATGGTCAAAGTGGAAGTTCTCTCCTCCCTTCAGAGAAAGGTACCTCCTGCTTTGATTCAGCCCCGTTCTTTCCACTGGGATCTCACTCACAGAGATCTTTCATTTAGCTCCTCTTTTTTATTTTTTATTTTTTGCCAGATCGTCTTGGCTTTCCATGCCTGAATTACTCTCATGGGCTTTTCAGCCAGATCCGCATGCCTTAAGGGCTCATTCTGAGGCCAGAGTGCTATTTAGGACATTTGCCATTCTATGAGTCTGCTGTGTATCCCGCTTCCCATGTTGGATCATTCTCTCCCTTTTTTATTCTATCAGTTAGTATTTGCAGACACTAGTCTTGTTTATGTGATCCCTTTGACTCTTAGTCCTATCATTATGATCAATTGTGAACAGAAATTGATCACTTGGACTAGTGAAATGGCATTGGTACATGCCACCTTGATGGGATTGAATTGGAATCCCCTGGTATGTTTCTAACTCTACCGTTTGGGGCAAGTCAGCTTGAGCATGTCCCAAATTGCACATCTCTTCCCTCTCTTATTCCCACTCATATATTTAACAGAGATCACTTTTCAGTTAAATTTAAACACCTAAGAATAATTGTATGTTAATTAAAGAGTTCAACCAATAGTATTAAGTAGAACAAAAAATATTAAAAGGGATAAAGTATTAAATTGTGCATTAACAGTTGGGACAAGGGCTGATCAAGTCACTGTTTCTCATATGTCCTTTCACTTCAACAGGTTTCCTTTTTGGTGCTCAGTTGTCACTGATCAGGGAGAACATATGATATTTGTCCCTTTGGGACTGGCTTAATTCACTCAGCATGATGTTTTCCAGATTCCTCCTAAATGGATATATTTTAACACTTCTTTAATTTTGGAAACATTTCATCTTTTTATTAATGTCACTTTTCTTTCAAAAATTTGCTCACTGATATCAACGTACTAACATTTTGGTGTCTATGAGTGAACATAAATACAATGGAGTCAGAATATTAATAATTTGTAAGTATGTGTTTACTAAGGAGCATCATTTAATTTGTTTTCTTTTGCAGTTCTTTTTTAATATTCATTTATTTACTTTGTATTGTAGAGGAAGAGAGGGCAGACCGTCAGAGACAGAACCTCAGAGCTCCCATCCACTGGTTCATTCTTCAAATATCTGCCCTGGCCAGGGCTGGGCTGGGGCTAAGCAAGATGCTAGAAACTCAATCCAGGTCTGCAACATAGGTGTGGTGTGAGAGTAAAAACAGGGCTCACTACTCTTAAGATGCTCTGTGTCTGACACGGATCCATAGCCTAGTCTAACTATGTGTCAGTCTCCATCTGCACACCTCTCAGGGTCAGACCCTAACTAAACAAGGCCCCTAATTGTCCTTTTGGGGACTTCTCCGACGTGCACACATTCTCAGAACAGTCCGATGTGACCACCATGTGACCTTCCTGGGATGGCAGTAGTGAACAGCACTGTCATTTTGAGAATGTCTTCTGCAAAATAATAAAATAAATGTGCCAGGTGCATACTGAAGTCTCAGATTCTGAAAGGGATGAGCCAGAAGTCCAGGCCAGGTCCATATTAACGTCTGGCTTGCTGAGGGAAAAACACCATGTTTCCCCACTTCATCAAAGCACCTGTTCAGTTCCCATCAGGAAGCCAGTTGAAGGAACCTGTTCCAACCAGGCGATCTCCCTAGTGTTTGCGCTTAAGCCCCTAATAGGCATTGTCTGGGCTGCACACAGGACACTTGTCAATTGCTATTTGCAAGTGAGCCAAATAGCTTGGGAGCAGGAGCAGCTGGAACCCAATTACTTGAGCCATCACCACTGCCTCCCAGGGTTCTCACTAGTGGGAAGCCGTAGCCCCAACTGGGAAAGAAGCCCGGGAACTCTGATGTGGTTGGAAGGTGCCTTAATCACTAAACTAATCACCACTCATCTTTCTAAAATTGTTGTTTCACATTTTTATCACTAAAAGTTTCAACCTCCGAATTTTAAAACCAAAATTCCCCAGTTCTTGGAACCACATCAATCCTTAGCTCCCTTGGTTACATCCCAGTGTACGTCTTAATAGGCATGCTAAAATTTATTGAAATAATTGGTCTATTTGTACATAAGGATCTGTTCTAGGCATAAGTACGGTTGTTCCATTCACCTTAGCATTTCAGGAATTGTTAAGGGGTTGTGATTTCATTGTCCGTTATAACTTGGACGTAATCCATCTAGGCTTTCATTTCCCATGTTTTCACGGATGATACTTTGATCAAGTTAAGGTTAACTTCTGAAATTTGATATCAGATCTTTAGTTTTCTATTTATCAATGCTATTTGAAACAGCTAATAATTTCTACTCATTGAAAATATTTAAAAATGATTTACAGGCATAATTTCTCATTTTACTTAACTGCACCATTCATTCTCATTTTTTCCTCATTCCTCAACCTCTAAAGTTGAGAAATCAGAGGTTGATCCTTGAATTTCCTCCAGATGTCGTCGGCACTGTCTTCCTGGTGTCAGTCAGCCCCATGGCTTTATGTGCCTGTTATTAATTACTGCCACGTTTGCATTGCTAGCCTCCATCACTGCCCTAATCAGCAGGTTTGAATATGCAGCTTCCCACTTTGAGATCTCCACTTAGATGTCTAACACACAATCCAGACTTCACGTGTGTAAACCATCTGCTAATTTCTAAAGACACTATCCTTGTCCATCTACAGTTCATCTCGTTTCATAATTTTTGCACCATGTTTTCAAATTGTCTACATCAAATTCTTTGGAATCATGCTTGACACAGTTTTTTTTATAAGGTGTTATTGTGATGTAATTCACTTTCAGAGAATTTACCTATCTGAAGTTTGAACGTACTTCAAAAAGTTCATGGAAAAATTGATTGAAATATAGATTCATCTTGGTGCAAAATTTTTGAAATCCACACATAATTTTTATTATAGGCATTTTCTTTGAACTTTTGGAAGTAGCCTTATATGTAATTCAACTTTTTAGTCTATGTGGGCAACCAGTACCATGGTTGGTTTTATTTTTCATAAAGATATATTTATTTATTTATATGAAAGGCAGAGTAACAGAGAGAAAGAGTGAGAAGGGAGAGAGAGGGATATCTTCCATCCAGTGCTTCAATCCCCAAATGACTGCATCAGGCAAATCTGGACAAGGCTAAAGCCAGTATCCAGGAATTCCATCTGGGTCTCCCACATAGGACCAAGCACGTGGGCCGTCATCTGCTGTCTTCTCGGGTGCATTGGAAGTGAATTGGAGCAGCAGAGTGGTGAGAATTCGTCAGCACTCGGGCATAGTGTGCCACCATTGCAAGAGGTGGTTAGCCCACTGCTCCCGGCGCTGGCTCCACACAGGTGGTTTCAGGATATTTTCATCTCCCCCAAGGAAATGTCTTCATTTCCCCGAGTCCTCCAGCCCTAAGCGATTACTATCTACCTGTTGTCTGTGTATTTGCCCATGCTGGATATTGATTTCTAATTGAATGATACAATATGCGATTTTTGTGATGGGCTTTTTCACTTACTGGTATAAAGCTTCACCCATATTTTAGCACATATCAGTTCTTTGTTCCTTTTTATGGCTGAATGATATTCTATTGTGAGTATACCACTTTTCTTTGGCCATTCATTAGTTCATGGACACTTGGATTTTTTTCCCCTCACTTTTGGCTATTACAAATAACGCTATAAACATTAACATCAACATCTTTCTGTGTATTTTACATTTCTCTTAGGTATCTATCCTAGAAAAGAGTTGATGAGTCATATAATAATTCCATATTTTATCATCTCTGTAACTGTCAAACTGATTTCCAAAGTAACTGAAAAATTTAAAATTCCAAGAACAGCATGCGAGAGTTCTGACTTATTAGCATGCAGGCCACTATTTGTTATTAGGAGTTTCTGATTTTAACCACCCTAGTGTGTATAAAGTAGCATCTCACTGTGGTTTTCATTTGCATTTACTGACAAATGACTGAATAATAATGTGACGTCTCTTTTCATGTGCTTATTTGCCACTTACACATCTTCTGTGGGCAAACACCCTCACAGATCTTGTGCCAGTTTGGGTTGAGTTGCTTGTCTTTATTATGAGTTGTAGCAGTCCTTTATGCATTCTAGACACCAGTCTTTTTTCAGATTTGTGATTTTATTTGGATTGTTATTTCATAGTTGAATAAGAGATTTATCTTGGAGAATGTTTTAGTAAATATTAGAAAAACGTATAGTCTGCTCATGACAGAGGAAATTTCATAGCAGAAGGTTTAGTTTTTCTTTGCTATGGTAATACTCAAAGTTTAGAGTTTCTTTTTTCAAGGTATATTTGTATATTTGAGACCCAGAGTTACAGAGAGAGAGAGAGGGAGGGAGACAGAAAGATCTTCCATCTATTGGATCACTCCTCAAATTGCCTCAATGGCCAGGGCTGGGCCAGGCGGAAAGCAGGGACCCCAAGCCAGGACCCAGGAGCTTCTTCCGGGTCTCCCACTTGGGTGTAGGAGCCCAAGGACTTGGGGCATCCTCTGCTGCTTTCCCAGGCACGTTAGCAGGGAACTGGGAAGAAAGTGGAGCAGCCAGGAATGTAAATGGTGTCCATATGGGATACTGGCACTGTAGATGGGGGCTTTACCAGCCAAGCCACAGCACAGGCCCCAGAAGAGTTATGTAGCATCCTGAGCATTCAGTAGATCTTTGTGACTGCCCCCAACAGCAAAGCATCATTTTCATGAGAGCGCGTACATATCATAGGCCCAGTGTGATGCCCTGCGTCTTCATCAGTTCATAGGTCTTCAATGAACTGCTCTGAGACAATGTTAACTTCTGTTACATCTTGGCTTATGAGTTTTACATTATATTGAATTATTCTCAAAAATTTTATTTCTGATGATCCTATTTTTGATTATTTTTTGAAGATTCACTTACTTATTTGAAATGCAGAGTAAGAGAGGGAGAGACAGGGATCTTCTGTCCACTGGTTCAGTCTCCAGATGGCTGCAACAGCCCAGGTCTGGGCCAGGCCAAATCCAGGAACCTGGAACTCCATTCAGGTTTCCACTCTGGGGACTTGGGCCATTTCCCACTGAATTGCCAAGTGCATTGTCAGGGAGCAGGATCAAAGGTGGGGCATCTAAACTGATACTGAATGCTGGCCTCCCAGGCAGCAGATTAACCTGCTATACCACAAAGCCAGTCAGTCAATGTTTTTATTGTTAAATCTCTTATTTATTGGCTTAAATGTAGATTTTGAGACACCTTGCATATTTAGGTGCATAGGAAAAGAGGCCACACTACTCAGCATCAACATCAGAATTTTCAAGAAGAAAACAAATCAAGATCTTTTTAAACAAAATCCTGTTAACCACCTTCTCACGGTTTCCAATGGTTGTGTCACTGATCGGATCTTGACTATATTTTGTTGTCTTGTTCTCACTGGGGCAGTGCTACTCAGCCCCTGTAGTACAACCAGAGCCCCTACGTGGTCTCTTTAAAGAAAATTCTGTATTTCAGGGAATGCACAATGTATTTTTCACAAGTCATAAAAGACCAGGGTGCTTTATTAATTTTTTTTTGACAGGCAGAGTTAGACAGTGAGAGAGAGAGAGAGAGAAAGGTCTTCCTTCCATTGGCTCACCCCAAATATGGCTGCTACAACCAGCGTGCTGTGCCAATCCAAGGCCAGGAGCCAGGTGCTTCCTCCTGGTCTCCCATGCAGGTGCAGGGCCCAAGCACTTGGGGCATCCTCTACTGCCTTCCCGGACCACAGCAGAGAGCTGGATTGGAAGAGGGCCCAATGACCCGGCGCCCCGATCAGGACTAGAACCCAAGGTGCCAGTGCCACAGGCGGAGGATTAGCTTAGTGAGCTGTGGCGTTGGCCAGTGCTTTGTTAATTCTTAAAGCAAAGTAATATGAGGCATATTGCAAATCCTAAACTCTCTTGTTTTTGCACCAAGAATTTTCTTATCTGCTGTTTTTTTATTGTCATTAAGATGTTCCCTCAATTTATACAAAATCTGAATTTTTTTCTTTTTTTAAGATTTATTTATTTGTTTGAAAGGTGGAGTTGCAGAGAGGGAGAGAAGCAGAGGCAGAGAGATGTCTTCCATCCTCTGGTTCACTCCCTAAATGGCTGCAACGGCCCAGGCTGAGTCAGAAAGTAGCCAGGAATCCTAGGAACCAAGAACTTCTCTGAGTCTTCCCTGTGGTTTGTGTGGGAGCAAGCACCTGAGCCACTGTCCACTGCTTTCGCAGGTGCATTAGCAGGGAGCTGGATTGAAAGTGGAGCAGCCTGGCTCAAACAGGCACCCACATGTGATGCCAAGGCTGCAGGAGACAGCTTACCTGCTATGCCACAGAGTCAACCCCAATCCAAATTATTTTCTAGTGCAAGTTACTACCCGATGGTGCATCTTCTTCTTTTTTTTTTTTTAAACAAGATTTACTTATTTATTGGAAAGGCATAGTTACAGAGGCAGAGACAGAGTCAGAGAGGCCTTCCATTCCACTTGTTCACTCCCCAGATGGCTGCAATGGCCAGAGCTGTGCCGATCCAAAGCCAGGAGCCAGGAGCTTCTTCTGGGTCTCCCACGTGGGTGCAGGGGCCCAAGCACTTGGTCCATCCTTCTGCTGCTTTCCCAGGCCATAGCAGAGAGCTGGATTGGAATTGGAGCAGCCAGGACTTGAACTGGTACCCATATGGGGTGCCAGCACTGCAGGTGGTGGCTTTACCTGCTATGCCACTATGCCACAGCACCAGCCTCCGGTACATTTTCTTTCACGCTTCTTTGTCAGCACAGGTAGCAGAAAGAATCAAACAGAATCTTAGGTTTATGTTAGTTAGTTTTTTTTTTTTTAAGATTGATTTATTTAAATGAAAGGTAGAAATACAGAGATAATGGAGAGAGGGAGAGAGGGAGAGGGAGAGAGAGTTAGAGAGACATCTTCCATCCCCTGATTCATTCCTGAAATGGCTGCTGAAGTTGTGAGCTTTTTGTGGGTCTCCCACGTGGGTGCAGGGGCCCAAGCACTTGGGCCTTCTTCTACTGCCATCCCAGGGACATTAGCAGGGAAGTTGATCATAAGCGGACAGCTGGGACTTGAACTGGTAGCCATATGGGATGACAGCGCTGCAGATGTAGGCTTACATTTCTGCGTCACAGTGCGGGCCTTAAGGTTGTTGTTTTAAGGATAAAATCATTGCATGTCATCACACTGAGTGTAACAGAAGTTGGAAGCCTGTCTGTTAGTGTGGTCCAAAAGAGAGTGTGCACTTTCAGCGAAAGTACTTTACTGTTGGTCAGGGGAGAGTGAAACTTCCAGTTGAATGATTTGGGTGTTGCAAGGAATAGAGATTGATAGCTGCTAAATTTCCGATTTCTATCAAACAAAATGCTTAATTTTGATGCCGTGTGTTTCTGGGAAATATAAATGTTTCTTTCAGAAATACATCACTGGCATCATTAATTTTTCTTTCCCATAACACAGCATTTTAGAAATTTTTCATGCTGTGGGTTGGGGATTTAACATTTTTTAGATTTTTGCTTTTTCTACTGACCATGTATTTTTTGTCAACTGTGTTTGCAGAAACTAGTTCTTGCTTAAGCTGACAATGTGTAAGGAATGCTACTGAATATGCTGGGGGAATTTTCTAAGCAGACTATAATTTCATAGTTGATAGCAGAAATTTCAGTTTCATAAACCTTTCCTGCATGGAAATACATGCCACCTAGAAGCAACAAAGTGGCTATAAATGTCTGAGAGACTCACAAACATTTGCCCCTTTTCATGTAATGCCTACATGCTATTATTGAGAAACACGCACATCAGAAATGGAAATAAATTATTTCAGCTATAAAGAGCATATTTCTAATATAGGAAAGCTATATATTGAAAGCCTGACAATATTTTCCAGATGCCGTGGGCACTATGTGTGCAGGTAAGATATGAGACGTGGATCTGTAAAATTTAAGAAAAAGTGTACTCCTACAGCTGGTCTCTGACATGCCTTGCAAAGGAAGCAATTCTGTGTTGTTTAGGTTGCTCAGACGTTTGCTTCAAATTAGATGTGTAGGCATAGCCTTTGCCCAGCTGTGTTTACTGCCTTTGATTTGCACTCCAAGGAATTTGCTGTGTGACTGTGCCATTCGCTCCGGAGAGTATTTTTATTCTGTTTCCAGGCTCTATGCAGATAAATAATTTCCACACAAACAAGGCCATGAATAGATTGAATGCTTCATATTTAATATCATTAAGATATATGGTTCCACAAATTAAACATTGATATTTTCAAATTTCTCACTAAAGAAAAATAACTATCATATAATCTATTTCATCCATTGCTTAAAATTAAAAAAAAAAGTCTGTAGCTTCGCTTCATCTTGGTAAAACATCTATTAATGGACAATTTTTTCTTTACATTGGCATTTTTACACTCAAAGATTGGGTAGTTTGAAAGAATGAGACACCCTCTACAGCGTCTCTGTATGTAGTACACCAAGGGGATTTTATTGGTGTGGAAGAAAACTGAGTATGAAGCATGCCAGGGAGCAGTCATGAAAAAGAACTGCTGCAATAGAGAAGTGTATTCTTATTTTATATATAGCATATTGGGTTGCTCTGGTGGTAATAAACATTGTTAAGTGTGGAAAAAGTGAAATGTTTTGACTATTATGCCTAGCATTTATAGCCAAAAAGACACATTTTTCTGCTATTTTTCTCCATAGAGCAAATGGTCCATTACCAAGGAATGGTGGCTCATTTTAAAACCAATCGTGATTTTAGGGCCCAAATTATTCTTTGGCTCTGGGTTTAGTGTCTATGATCACAATGTTTTCTCCTACAATTCACCAAATCCCGATTTCTTTAATAGAAAAGCAACAAGGAGCCATATTTAAGCTTTTAAACTGTTACCATCAATATTACTCATAGACTGGCCATCAATGTACACTCCTATTTTCCTACATTAAGCGGTTCAGAAGTAAAAGATATTAGAAAGAGACTATAACCTAATTGTATATAAATGACACATGTGAGTTTACCACATTTTATTCCACTATAACAAACAAGGTATTTTCCTTTTACATTCATTATTACACAGTTCCTTAACTCATCTTCAAATCCATCTTTGGAAATTGTAATCACCGTTCAAATGTGTTTGCATCTCAGACTGATTTACAAGACAAGGTAATGCTTAGATCATGTACCTTCTTCAATGAAGTGATGGACATGGACTTTATATGCTGTGATCACATGATGTTTGATACATGGAAGTCATGTTGTTATTCGGTTTGAAAACATACACAATGAATAAATTTTTTAATACGTACATCTTAAGTGAAACAAACCATTTGTTTTAAGAGTATGACAAAGACCTGAAAGAGACTAGGAATAGATGATGGAATCTAAAGCTACAATTGTTATACATTTTAAGTCAGTTCAGACAGGGGCTAGTTCTGGTACAATTAGATTTTATAATTTCCAAATGGGAATTTCTTTGAGTGTCTGATTAGGGTCCATCAGAGTAGCTAGTATAAGGAGGTGTACAATCATAGTACAGTTTTTTTAATATCAAAGGACGAAGTAGAAGAAGTTTTATCCTCTGCAAGTACAAATTGAAAGACAGTCAAATATACTTGCTCATGAGTGAGACTCCTAGCTCAATACCTGTGTGTACATGTGTTACCTATACAGCGGGCTCTTTAAACCACTGGCTGATCAGTTACAGTAAGTTTAAAGCTGCATTCAAATCTCCGTTTGCCTTTCTCTATCCATGCTTATTTTGTGGTTCTTTAATACAATATTTTTCTCAAAAGAAGTTCTATTGTCTACTGTTATTGGTAATAAGAGGAGGGAAAACTCACTTGTCAGTGTCTACCCAAGACACAAACACACATGCATATGAAAATTTCCAGGTGTAAAATTTCAAATTTCAGAATCAAGCCACACAAAATCAAAGAGTGGTGCAAAACCCGTTAGTGCTGGAATGAAAGACAGGACCTCATCATCGCAATTGCCTCAGCCTGTCACTTATGTCCTCTTAATCTCTGTGAACTCTCTCACCTTTAACAATATTATTAGCTACTGCTTTCCCTTCCTTTTTGAAATACCTGTTTCTGGATAAAGAGAGAAGATACTTTCAAAATCTCCAGAGAAGAAACAAAAAGGAAAGATTTTGCAATGGTATTATTTTGATTTTTTTGAATTTGCTGAGACTTGCTTTGAGACTTGGCATTTATCTCTCCTAGAGAACATTCCATGCACTGAGGAGAAGAATGTGTATTCTGCCACTGTGGGGTGAAAGCTTCTATAGGTATCTGTTAGGTCCATTTGGTCCATAGTGTTGATTAACTCTTGTTTCCTTGTTGATTTTCAGTCTGGTAGCTGAAAGTTAGGGTATTGAAGTCCTCCATTACTATTGCATAGGAGTCTATGTCTCCCTTTAGATCCATTAACATTTCTTTAAAGTAGCCACATGCTCTGTGATTGGGTGCATATATGTTTATTGTAGTCACATCTTCCTGTTCAATTGATCCCTTAATCATTACATAGCATACTTCTTCATCTCTTTTAACAGTTCTTATGTTAAAGTCTATATTGTCTATATGTTGGCCATACCAACTCTTTTTTGATTTCTGTTATAATGGAATATCTTTTCCTTTTTTCTGTCCTTTCACTTTCTTTTTTCTTTTCTTTTTTTTTTTTTTTTTTTTTGGACAGTCAGTCAGAGTTAGGCAGTGAGAGAGAGAAAGAGAGACAGAGAGAAAGGTCTTCCTTTCCGTGGGTTCACCCCAAAATGGCTGCTAAGGCCGGCGCTGCGCGGATCCAAAACCAGGAGCCAGGTGCTTCTTCCTGGTCTCCCATGCGGGTGCAGGGCCCAAGCACTTGGGCTATCCTCCACTGCCTTCCCGGGCCACAGCAGAGAGCTGGACTCGAAGAGGAGTAACCGGGACAGAATCTGGTGCCCCAACCGGAAGTAGAACCCCCGTTGCCAGCACCGCAGGCAGAGGATTAGCCAAGTGAGCCATGGCGCTGGCCATGGCTCACTTTCAGTCTGCATGCATCTTTGTTGATGAGATGTATTTCTTGTAGGCAGCAAATAGATGAATTTTCTTTTTTAATCCATTCAGTCTGTGTCTTTTAACTGGAGAGTTGAGGCCATTTACATTAAATATAACTATTGATAAGTAGCAACTTGGCCAGTCCATTTTTCAATAATTATTCTTATTGTTTACTGTGGATTTCTCTCTTTTTTTTTTTTTTTTGAAAGGCAGAGTTAGACAGTGAGAGAGAGAGAGAGACAGAGAGAAAGGTCTTGCCTTGTTTGATTCACTCCCCAAATGGCCACTACGGCCGGTGCTGTGCTGATCCGAAACCAGGAGCCAGGTGCTTCCTCCAGGTCTCCCATGCAGGTGCAGGGCTGCCCATCCTCCACTTCACTCCCTGGCCACAGCAGAGAGCTGGACTGGAAGAGGAGCAACCGGGACAGAATCTGACGCCCCACCTGGCACTAGTACCCCGGGTGCTGGCACCACAGGTGGAGGATTAGCCAAGTGAGCTGTGGCGCCGGCCCTACTTTGGATTCCATTTGTACTTCTACTGGAGCGTTTTTACCTACTCATTCTTTCATGATGATCACCATGTTTCTGTGTTTCTCTGTGCAGCACACCCTGAAGCGTCTTTTGTAAGGCTCGATGAGTGGCAACAATTTCTTTCAATTTCTGTTTGTGATGGAAGGTCTTTATTTCACCTTCATTCATAAATGAGAGCTTTGCAGGGTACACTATTCTGGGTTAAGATTTTTTTCTCTTAAGACTTGGAATATATCTTGCCATTTCCTTCTAGCCTGTAGGGTTTCTGATGAGAAGTCAGCTGCGAATCTAGTTGGAGATCCTCTGAAAGTAATCTGGTATTTCTCTTATGCCCATTTTTGAATCTTTTTATGTTTTAATGTGGAGAGATTGACTACAGTGTTTTGTGGTGAAGATCTTTTCTGGTCATGTCTGTTAGGAGTTCTATGTGCTTCCTCTACTTGGACATCCTTTTATTTCTTGAAATCGGGCAAGTTTTCTGTAATCATTTCACTAAACAGGCCTTCTAGTCCGTTCTCTAGTTCCACAACTTCAGGAAATTCTAACAGCCGTATGTGCAGTCATTTGATGGTACCCCAGAAATCTCTAACACTGATTTTAAGTTTCCATTTTCTTCTGTTTCTAGGCCTGACTGTAGGATTTCCAAGATTTATCTTCTAGTTGAGATATTCTTTCTTTCTTTTTTTTTTTTAAAGTCAGAGTTATACAGAAAAAGGAGAGAGAGAGAGAGAGAGAGAGAGAGAGAGAGAGAGAGAGAGAGATCTCCCATCCTATGGCTCACTCCCCAGTTGGCTGCAATGGCCGGAGATGCACAGATCCAAAGCCAGGAGCTTCTTCTGGTCTCCTATACTGGTGCAGGGGCCCAAGGACTTGGGCTATCCTCTACTGCTTTTCCAGGCCATAGCAGAGAACTGGATCAGAAGTGGTGCAGCTGGGTCTCAAACCAGCTCCCATATTGGATGCCAGCAATTCAGGCCCGGGCATTAACCCTCTGCACCACAGCGCCGGCCCTGAGATATTCTTTCTTATGCCTCACTGATTTTGCTGTTAATGCTTTCCACCAATTTTTTTTATTTGATCTGTTGAGCTTTTCATTCTAATATTTCATTTTGATTTCTCCTTAAAATCTCAACTTCATGGGAAAAATTTTCATTCCTGTCACACGGTTTTCTTTAGTTTGTGGATTTGCTTTTGGTTGTTTCTGAGTATTCTTATGATTAATCATTTGAATTCTGTTTCCGGCATTTCATCAGTCTCTTCCTGTTCACATTCTAGTATTGAAGTATTGTGTTCCTTCGGAAGCATCATGTTGTCTTCCTTATTCTTGTGTATTGAATTTCTGTGTTTACTTTTAAGCATTTCTCTGTCTCTGTCTCTGTATGTTTCCCCAGTCCCACCCATCTTTCTGCTTTTCTAATCAATAAAAGTAAATGTTAAAAAAATTCTCCCTGTGTTGCTGATTACTTTTCAATGTCTTATTTCATGACTTTTGTTGAAGGCTACTGAGCTCCGCTTCTCCTTCCTGATATTTACCCTTCTTCCTTGATGCAGTGGGAATGGAATACAGTGAAATAAAGCCCTTTGGAGTACTTCTTAAAGTTTTATTAAAGATATTTTATTTTGAAAGGAGAGAGAAAGAGAGAGAGAGAGAGAGAGATATCTTCCATACTGGCTGGCTCACTCCTCCAATGCCTACAATAGCCTGGTGCTGCCCAATCAAAAGGCAGGAGCTGGGAACTCGATCTAGGTCTCCCTTTTTATAGGAGAGCCCAAGCATTCAAGTCAGCGCAGCTGCCTCCCGAGGTATGGATTAGCAGGAAGGTAGAACTAGGAGCAGCGCCGGGACCCAAACCCCAGTGCACTGATAAGAGTGGCAGGCCTTCTAAGCAGCTTCTTAGCAGTTGTGCCAAGCACTCACCCTGGCTCTTTGCACAAAGATTAACAGATCCTGCTCCATCCAGATCTTTCCCAAAGGTGTTCCCTGTGATTGCACTGAAAAGAGCACAGCTCAGAGCTGGTGCTGTGGTGCGGTAGGTTAATCCTCTGCCTGCAGTGCTGGCATCCCATATGGGCTCCAGTTCAAGTACCGGCTGCTCCCCTTCCGATCCAGCTCTCTGCTATGGCCTGGGAAAGCAGTACAAGATGGCCCAAGTCCTTGGACCCCTGCACGCACATGGGAGACCTGGAAGAAGCTCCTGGCTTTGGATCAGCACAGCTCTGGCCATTGTAGCCATTTGGGGGGTGAACCAACGGAAGGAAGACCTTTCTCTCTGTTTCTACCCTTCAGATAAATAAATAAAATCTTCAAAAAAAAGGGGGGGGGGAATAAAAGATCACAGCTGATTGGACCAAGATGCAGAACTTCATCTGAGAGCAATAATGTGTACGACACCTAGCCTAGAATCTCTGTCCTACTGTTTGACTCAATGAGAGTATCCCTCCTGGGGAGCTTAAATCCAAGATGCCCAGAGATAATCAAATAAAAAGAACACAAGGAAGCTGAGACATAATAAAAAGAGAGAAGAATCCCAGCAAAAATGCGATGAAGTAGAAATCATAGAGAAAGCCATGTGGTAGACAGAAGACCGAGTCCTTTATAACAATGTAGAATAACAACAGCAAAACCAGAACATGTTGCTACACCTGCTGTCAGGGTCGCAGCCTATTGCTGCTTTTCTGAAATGTGAAAGACAAACTTTATTATAGCCCTTAGGCCTGGCTATGTGACTGTTGAAATCACTCCTTCTCTCCCCAGGTTTCTGTGTATTTTACAATCATTACACAATAACCAGCACAACTTGAGGTTTTTCCCCCCTCTAAAAATCAAAATAAATCTTACTAAAATATTATTGAAGTGGAGAAGTGTTTTATGAGTGTTTTTTTCCTAATGTTCAAGGAAGTTGTCCTTAAAATGAATTTAAATACAAGCATTGACTGATCATAAAGATAATTTAAGTAGTGCCAAAAAAAATTTTTATTTGTAATAAATTTCTACAATGCTGCAATGCCATTTAGGAATAACAATGTAGCTATTTTAGGAATCTGTTATTAGAAAAATAGTATTTTAACACTATTGTTTCACAATAAGGATTATTATTGAATATTATTAAATTTTAAGGTGTGCATAAGTTACATTCACATGAATTCTGACCCAGAACAGTTTATAACCTTCATAAAGTAAATGCAGTTGAGAAAAGGAAAAATTACATTTTTGGTAAGACCTACATTTTTAATACCTTGTTTAACTGACTATAAATTTATTTTTGTCATAATTATAGTATTTGTTGAAAGTAAAATTGTTTAGCTCCAGAATATAGTTATATAACATTTTATAAATTATTTCACAAGGAGATATTTACTTTTTATGTTGTTCCCTTAAATTACATTCATTATTAAATATAAGCTGACTTACACTGGCACATTTTATAGTTTAAGCATGTGAAATAACTGGTAAAATGGGTGAAGTCATTAACAAATCTCTTGACTAGGCAGTTATCCTAGTAGTTAAGACACCTGCATCCTATATCAGAGTACCTGTGTTCAAGTCCAGGCTCTGGTTCTGAACTCCAGCTTCCTGTTAATGCAGACCATGGGAGGCAACAGCAATAACTCAGTTGATTGGGTTCCTGCCACCCATGTGGGAGAACTGAATTGCTTTCCCAGTTCCTGGCTTTAGCCCTAGCCCAGCCCAGCACTTGTGGACATTATGGAAGTGAATCAGTGGATGGAAGGTTCTCTTCTATGCACTATTTTTCTCTTTTTCTCAAATAAATTAACAAAATCAACAAGTTGAAGAACAAAATCCATATGATTATCTCAATGGATGCAGAGAAAGCATTTTTTTAAAGATTTATTTTATTTATTTGAAAGAGTTACAGAGAGAGGTAGAGACAGAGAGAGAGGTCTTCCATCCGCTGGTTCACCCCCCAGATGGCCGCAATGGCCAGAGCTGTGCCGATCCGAAGCCAGGAGCCAGGAGCTTCTTCCAAGTCTCCCATGTGGGTGCAGGGGTCCAAAGACTTGGGCCATCTTGTACTGCTTTCCCAGGCCATAGCAGAGAGCTGGATCAGAAGAGGAGCAACGAGGACTAGAACCAGCGCCCATATGGGATGCCGGTGCTTCAGGCCAGGGCGTTAGCCTGCTGTAACACAGCACCGGCCCCGAGAAAGCATTTTGTAAAATACAACATCCTTTCATGATGAAAATGTTAAGCAACACAATTATGGGAATGTAAACTAATACACCCATTATAGAAGACACCATGGAGTGTCCTCAGAAATCTGAAAATAGAGCTAACTGAAGACCCAGCCATCTCATTTCTGGGAGTTTACCCACAGGAAATGGAATCAGCTAATGGAAGTCTTATCTGTACCCCCATGTTGACAGCAGATTTCACAATAGCTAAGATATGGAATAGCTAAGATATGGAATCAACCCAGATGCCCATCAACTGATGACTGGATAAAGAAATTGTGGTATATACACACAATGGAATCCTACTCAGCCATAGAAAAAGAATGAGATTCTGTCTTTCACAACAAAATGGAGACCATTATGCTTGGTGAAATAAACCAGTCCCCAAAAGACAAATATCATGTTTTCCCTGACTTGTGGTAGCTAATATAAAGAGTACAAAAATGGAATGTATATGAGTAAAAGTGACATTTTGAGATTTGATTATTGTTTATAGCCCTTGTACTCCTGAGGAATGGTGGTTTTTTTCTACTTACTACTTCTTGAATTCTTTATTGTTAGAGGTTAAAGCATGTGATTTGAAGTAAATTGAAGTATGCCATTGTCAAAGTAAAAAAATAAGAAAAGATAGAGAAGGAAGTGTAAGAGCAGTAGAAGGAGAGAGAGCGGAGAAGGAAGTGTTATGTTCTTACACCTTTATACATGAAATCCATGAAATTTTTCCCTTTATATAATTTTTTAAATATACAAAACTCTTAGTCTTTGATTAAGTAATTTTGTCATTATATGCAAAAATATAATTATAATACATCCACTTTTATAAATGCTTTTATGCTTTTCTACATGTTATATGAAATCCAAATAGCTTTTGAGCAGGTCATAAACTAATTGTAGACTTAAAGAATAAGAAAAGGTTTCTAATTGTTTTATCAATTTCATTTGAATGGGCATGAAGTGGATTATCATTCTAAGGTACAGAAATGGGGGACAGTGCTGTGGCATAGTGCTTGAAGGCACCAACTGCAGTGCCAGCACCCCATATGGGCACCAGTTCGAGTCCCAGTTGTTCTACTTCCAATCAATCTTCTATGGCCTGGGAAATCAGTTCCAAGACCTTGGGCCCCTGCCCCAACCTGGGAGACCCTGGCTGCTGGCTTTGGTTTGGCCCAGCTCCCTTCATTGCTGCCATCTGGGGACTGAATCAGCAGATGGAAGACTTCTCTCTCTACTTCTGCCTCTGCCTCTCTCTAACTTTGGCATCCAAATAAATAAGTAAATCTTAAAAAAAATACACAATGGCAGGAGCATACCTTGAGTAGTATTATAGTTTAACTGGTGAAAGTACTTGCAACAAAGTCTGAGTTGCTGGGAAAACAGTGACTAGACACTTGCACAAGTCACCAGTATACACTTACCTTCTTTCAGTAACCATTTGGTCTTTCCTTTGCCTTCAGTATGAACCTCAGTTGATCATGGTACTTAATCTAGTAGGATGACTGAACTGCTCGTTCCTGAACGGTCTGGGTCACTTGTCGTCTAGCCAGGACTGCTTTTGTGCACGGGTAACATCAATACTTTGAGGCACCCAAATGGATACCCTGTCAGCCAGATGGTAGTGCTCTTCCTTCTCTTCATTGTGCAATAGTCCTTCTTAATAGTCAGGATCAACTATGCCAGTAAGCACAGTGCTCAATTCTTGGCTTTTTTTTTATTTACATTTCTCTTTTATTTAATTTATTTAATTTTTTAATTTTTTTAACTTTTATTTAATGAATATAAATTTCCAAAGTACGGCTTATGGATTACAATGGCTTTCCCCCCATATCGTCTCTCCCACCCGCATCCCTCACCTTTCCCACTCCCTCTTCCCTTCCATTCACATGAGGATTCATTTTCAATTCTCTTTATCTACAGAAGATGAGTTTAGCATACATTAAGTAAAGATTTCAACAGTTTGCTCCCACACAAACATAAAGTGAAAAATAATAGATGATTTTTTAAATGCTGATGAAATCAGAACAGACCTATTGTCATGTTTAATCCCAGTGAGAGTCAAGTTGGGAATTGATATTTTCTTTTTTTTTTTTTTTACAGAAGATCAGTTTAGTATATATTAAGTAAAGATTTCAACAGTTTGCACCCCCATAGGAACACAAAGCGAAATATACTGTTTGAGTACTCGTTATAGCATTAAATCTCAATGTACAGCACACTAAGGACAGAGATCCTACATGAGGAGTAAGTGCACAGTGACTCCTGTTGTTGACTTTACAAATTGACACTCCTGTCTATGGCATCAGTAATCTCCCTATGCACCAGTCATGAGTTTCCAAGGCTATAGAAGCCTTTTGAGTTCACCGACTCTTATCTTGTTTAGACAAGGTCATAGTCAAAGTGGAGGTTCTCTCCTCCCTTCAGAGAAAGGTACCTCCTTCTTTGAAGACCTGTTCTTTCCACTGGGATCTCACTCACAGAGATCTTTCATTTAGGTGTTTGTTTTTTTTTTTTTTTTTTTTTTTTTTTTTTTTTTTTTTTTTGCCAGAGTGTCTTGGCTTTCCATGCCTGAAATACTCTCATGGGCTTTTCAGCCAGATCCTAATGCCTTTAGGGCTGATTCTGAGGCCAGAGTGCTGTTTAGGACATCTTCCATTCTATGAGTCTGCTGAGTATCTCGCTTCCCATGTTGGATCACTCTCCCCTTTATTTATTCTATCAGTTAGTATTAGCAGGTGCTAGACTTGTTTATGTGCTTCCTTTGACTCTCAGTCCAGTAGCATGAATAATCACAAGTGGTTTTGTGGCAGTCTTATCTTCCACTGCAATGGAACCTGTGTTACAGAGGGAGTATTTTCATTGTTGGAATTAAGACCTTGTATATATCCAAAAATGCACCCGATGCTACATAGTTTATAAAGAAAAGAGGTTTATCTGGCAAACAACTTTGGTGCGTGAAAGTCCGGATTATGGATTCAGCTTCTTCTTGACGCTGAGGAGAGACCTAGCTACATCACAAAATACAGATGATGCTGTGCAGGTGCACAAGTGAGATGACAGATTATATGGTAAGAGACCAAGCCACAGAGTAGGGATGGGGTCAGGCTCCTTCTTTCATAAATTCATTCTCTCAGGAACTAACTGGGGATTCACAGAAATGTATCACATTCTGAGGGTAGTACCCCCAATGATTCCCTACTAGGCTCCAGCTTTGAAGAGTTCAACTGTCACATTACAATACTGAGGATCAAATTCCCAATGTGTGGACTCTTGGGGGGACACACTTAAACCATATCCAAACCATAAGATCCGTAGACTAGCACAGGACAAAATCAAAGTACAGAAAGCAAAAACCTGCTGGTGGGTCACCAGGAATAACAGAGGGTTGCACCTCTCTCATTTCTACCCTTTTCTTCCTAGATCTGTAAATCTCAACTACAGAAAAATGGCACCGCATATTGGGTGCTGATTTAGAGCCATGCAGCCTTTTGAAGAGCTTTGCCCCCATCCTACAAAGTATTGCCAGCTAGCTGTTATGGTCATTCAGTTCTCAAATGGCATTTCACTGTTACATCAACCCATAAGCCTCAAGATGGTGGAAAGCATAGAAAGACCAGTAAATTCCATGAGCATGAGCCTGCTGACATAAATTTCTTGCTGTGAAGTGAGTTCCTTGAACAGAATCAATGCTATATGGAATACCATGATGGTGGATAATGCATTCTGTAAGCCCATGGATAATTGTATGAACAGAGGTATTGCTTGCAGGAGAGACAAATCTGATACAAAATACCTGTTTCAATAAAAGGAAGGCATAGCCTGTTCCATGGTGGCAGCATTTCGTTGTAAGCTGATGGGCCATGTTAGCTGGCTCATAAACTAGAACTCATGAAGAATTCATGAAATGGTGTCATAGAAAGGGAAGTCAATGTTGAGTCTCTGCTGCTGACAAGTGGGGCACCGAGCTGTGGCCAACAGGATGGTCTTGGGGAATGGAATCTGCACGGCTGAGCCCTTACACAGCATCTGTATCTACCACTGTGTCTGCTTCATTCATGAGAAAGAGGCTGACTGGTATCCCCAGGACAAGTTACCCTAACCACTTAAATGCCAGACTCATGTCTCCGTAGGACATCCTCTGATGAGCAATCCTATAGGATGCAAATATCTCTCATTTTTTTGCTCACTGAGAGAGGTCTGTCTATCTACATAACCCCCTTTCCCATCCCTGGTTTTCTTGTCTTCAATTTTCCAATTATATCCTTTATACCTCTGTGACTACCTAACCAAACTGTTGGCCATGGCCCATGAGTTAACCTTATTAACAACCTATCTGAACATTTCAGAAAAAATATACAACTAGCTTCCATGTCAAAATTTACACCCCCTGGAGGATTTACATTCACCATTGTCCAAGGAGGTTGTAGTTGCCGCTGGCAACGGTTGGAGAGCGCCCACATATCATACAACTATCTGAGCCGGCCTAAATCCTATCTTCTACCATGGCTCATGTTGGGGAACTCTCCCTGAGGCAGGGAGAGGAAGGTGGTGGAGCAGCAGGGGGCACCATGGGCACTTAGATCATTTCATATAACACTGTTTCTTCCAGGGCCTGCGCAGGTGACATCACTAACATAGCTGAGCACACCCAGCTGTACATTTTGCTGGTTGAGATAACAGAAAGTTCATGATAGGCAGCTCAGGTCACACTCAGCAGTCTGTGGTTTAGTGTCTAGGAAAGCTCATGGGAGGCCAAGAAGTGCTTCTCAGAGAGTAATTGCCAGCTCATGGTGGCAGGGCTTAGCTCCAGAATTAAAGGTCTTTGCGGCAGTGCAGCAAAAGAAGCCTGTAAGTGGCTCCAAAAGGCATCTCCATCTGCCAGTAACATTGTATCTGCAGCATCCTACGGCCCAAATAGAAGAGCAGCTTGCATAGCAGACTGGGACTTTACTTTCAAAATTCCAAGTGGCCCAATAGAAATTCTATGGATGTTTTCTCAGTTTTAAAAATGGTTAAGATGCAATGACTAATCCTTTACTTCAAAAGGCATAGCTCGACGTGTCCCATACCATTAGACTCCTTGAAATTTCACGGATTCAGAAGTCCACTGAATTTTGTCCAATTTATTTCTCATCCTTTAAATGTGTCTGATGAACAAGTCTAGAAAAGATGCTATTTCTTGCAAACTAGGTCCAACCAAAAGAACTTCATCAAATAAATGGACCAGTATGATTTCTTGCGGAAGGGAAATGCAATTAGGTTTTCTATGAAGTAATTCGTGACAAAGAGAAAGACACCCCCCAAGTGGGGCGGTAAAGGTCCGTTGTTGGTCTTGCCAGCTGAAAACAAACTGTATTTCACCGGATCAAGGGCTTCATAGCAGGTACCAGGGGATGTGTTCATTTGCTTAAGCAATGAAACCACATCTGATGCAGCAGGTGCAATTGCAGTCACCATCTGGTTAAGCTTATAAGCAACCTTTGTCATTCTCCAAGATCCATCTATCTTTGGCCCAGGCCAAATAAGTAAGCTGAGTGAGAATAGAGAACAACGTAGTGGAATCACAACTCCCACATTGTTTATGTCCTTGAGGGCAACACTATGTGCTATAGTCTCTCTGAGAACACTGTGTTGTTTTTCATTTACTATTTCATAGGTAGAGACAGTTCTAGTGGCTTACACTTGGCTTTTTCCACCATAATAACTTTCATTCCATATGTCAAGGAACTCATGTGGGGATTGTGCCGGCTGCTGGATATCTATTTGAATTGTGCATTCTGGAACTGAGGAAATAATCACAGAATGGTTTGGAGATCCACGGTGAGACACTCCTAAACTAAACTCCACTGATCATCTTCCTTCATTAGCCCTTACTCTGACGGATGGAGTACAGTGCCATTTGGGGTCCCTTGAAATTTGTGGCAGTTCAGAGCCAATGCGCAGTAATCCCTGAAAAGTTGATTTATTTCCTTGTTTCCAGAGTGTAGCTACCATATCAGTGCATTTGAGCAAATGCTGGGAAAAAGACAATCATTTCAAACTTGGGCAATTCTGGGTTCTTTCTTCTAGAGAACTTGGTGTTCCTTTATCTACCTCATTAATCAATTGATCAGTCTGTCATCTCTCTTTAAATGTTTATTTGTTCATTTTCATTTATTTGGAAGAGGGAATGAGGGAGAGAGAGAGAGAGAGAGAGAGAGAGAGAATGAGAATCTTCCATCCACTAGTTCACTCCCCAAATGGACGCCAGCAGCCAGGGCTGGGACAGGCCAAATCCAAGAGCCAAGAGCTCCATCCAGGTCTTCCACGTAGGTGGCAGGGGCTCAGGTACTTGGTCATCTTCCAGTGCTTTTCCAAGTGCATTTGCAGGGAACTGGATCAGAATCAGAGCAGCTGGGATTTGAACTCTGATGGGGATACCAGTATCACAAGCAGTGGCTTAACCCTCTGCACCACAGCACTGGTCCCAAGACTTCGTGTCTAAACAACTGGGAACAGCCATATGCACATTGCCTTTTTCTTTCAACAGAGACCATTTCATGTGGTTATTAGGGAACCAGGAACCTCTGTCCTTCCTTCACCGCATTGGATTCTGTTGCATGGATAAAACACAGTTTATGTAATCTGCTCCTGGTCAGTGTTTTAGCTGTTCTTTTTCTCTTACAATAACCTCAACTTCACATTATTCTACACACCTATGCAATGATGTGCCTATAAGATAAAGTCCTATGTTTACATTAAATATAGATAAATAATCTATTAGGTGTTTTGCTTCAGAGGGCCTGTTGCTCAACTTCACTGAAATAAACTACAAGAATTATTCAGAGACACCTTTTTTCAGACAGTGGTGACATTTATTCTGTATGTGATTATTAAATCAAGGATTCTATAGCTCTTTAAAAACATGTGTGTGTGCAACCGATTAGGATGAAACTGTGGTTTGGCTTCTTACAGTGCATCATGAGCGAATGAAGTATTCTTTCTGAAACTCTTGTGGTATCTGTAAGATGCAGACATAATACTTTCAGCAGTGAGGATTTCATGAGAATTGGGATAATATATGTGATGTATTGCCTCATATATCATCTGATAAATAGTAGATACTAGTGCTATACATATACACATGCACACACACACTCACACGCAAAGAGGGCACAAGAAGAGGTGAACCCATTCCCGTGAGAGGAAGCTACTTCCTCAAAAAGAAGCCACTCCTTTGATAATCCACCCCTGTAACAACAGCATTAGTTCACATATGAAGTGGGAGCCCTCATGATCCAAACATGCCTTACGCCTTTCTCCAAAGGGAGGAAGGAACCTCCACTGTGATACGGCCTTGACTAAACAAGTTCAGAGTCGGTGAACTCAAGGGGCTTCCATAGCCTAGACAGCTCATAGCAAGAGTCTCGGGTGATTGCTGACGTCATAAATAAGAGTGCCAATTGTTAAATCAACAACGGGAGTCACTGGGTACAGGCTCCCCATGTAGGATCTCTGTCCTTAATGAGTTTAACTATGAAACTTGAAAACAACACTACTAGTTGAACAATACCCTACACCTTTTGCGGTTGTATGAGTGCAGCCTGTTGAAATCCTTGCTTAGTGTATACTAAGTTGATCTTCAGTATATGAAGGTCATTGAAAATGAAACTCACTGAAGGGCGGGATGGGAGAAGGAGTGGGAGAGGGGAGGGAGGCGGGGGGGGGAGCCACAACAATACAAAAGTTGCCCTTTGTAAATTCACGTTTATTAAATAAAAAAAGTTACATTAAAACAAAATATGTCTCGATACGTCAAAATGGCAATTAAATTTCAATGTGAGTTTTTGAAGAAACAAACATTCAAACATTCATAGCAAAGGGTATGACTCTTTTTATTATTAGTAGTAGTAGTATTAATTTATTTTTGAAATATTTATGAGAGTGGAGACAGGGAGGAGAGGAGACAAAGTGAGGGAGAGAGAAAGAGATCTTCAAGCTGCTTATTCAGTCCAGATGGCTGCAATGGCCCGTGTTAGGCCAAGCCAAAGCCAGGGACCAGGAGCTAGGAGCTTCTTCTAGTCTCCCAATGGGTGGCAGGGGCCCAAGGGCTTGGCCATCTTCCACTATTTTTCAAAGGCCGTTAGCTCAGAGCCGAATTGGAAGCAGAGCAGCTGGGACATGAACTGGCGCCCACAGGTGGCTTTACCCACTAAGCCACAACACCAGCCCAGATGGTAGTGTTTTTGTGACTCAGGTTGGACACTTTTCCACTTCACCTAGGATGTTTCTCCTTATATATATCAGGTAAAATGTAGTTCTGTTCTTACCTACTTCACATCCAGGAATCACCGCCCCCTAGGCAGTGCCAGGGATCCACACAGACTGGCTATTCTGAATGCTGCTTTGACTCTGGTGTCCCAAGCCCGCCCCGAATAGAGGATTGAATGCTTTCACTGGGATCCTGCCACCCTGAATTGCGTTTTGGCTTCCCAGTTCAGTGAATTCAGCTCCTTTTGTGAGGTCTGGCTTATAGAGACAGGGAATCCCAGAGTTCTTCCAGGATGCAGGGATGTTGTTTTCCTTTTGGTAATCCATAAGCTGTACTTTGGAAATTTATATTCATTAAATAAAAGTTAAAAAAAAAGTCTAAGGATGCATCTTCAGAAATTTCCCAGTGTGCATGAGTGAGTGTTAATTGATATTTTGCCCTAATAGTTCAATTTCTCCTTAAGCTTTAAACTCTTTTCTGTGCATTTATAATTCACCTAAATCACAATTTCTAATCCATTCACTGTGGGCCAAGGTTGGTCCATGTTTCAGGTAACGAAACCGTTAGAGGCTTTCTAGCTCCCTGGTCGTGATATTAAATGAAGAACTCCACATGGTGAGTTCATACCACTGAATGCAGTTGGATCCAGCTTTGTGTTGTTTCTATAATTTTCTCATACACTAAATATTCATTTCCATGTATGCCCCTGTATGTATCTCTATATATAATAAAAAAAAAATAACACCTCGGGCAGTTCTTTGGGAATGTAGTGCACCTACTCAAGGCTCATGCTTTGTTTCACAACTTAGTGGCCTGCTGGGAGTGAGTCCAATTTTAGGTCTAGAAGCTAAAGGCAGCCTCACAGGGAGCCATGCTAGTTTGCTCAGACAACACAGGATTAGTTCCATGAGGTGGAGTGTCAAAGGTCAATACCTGTGTGAATGAAGAGGCCATTTCTACTGGGAGAAAAGACTGGTCAGAAGTTAGGGGTCAATCTCCCCAGCTTCATCAGGATCGTCCCACACCTTCCCATTGTACCTTGTAGAATGCCAGTCCTCAAATCGGTTTGTCCAGTGCTCCACCCCATCTCTCAGCATGGGAGTTCAGCTTGCGTTGTAACGCAGCCAGTTGCAGGAGGAGAGTGCATTCAATCTTCTGCAGTCTCCGTCCTGTGGCTGTGGGGGATGAGGCTCCTCTTCAGAGTACACACAGTGTTTTCAGCCATGTGCAGACATAGCACGGCAGCTGGGAGCTGAAGCCCTGAGCTCATTCTCTTCTTTCACTTTTCCTGCTAACTCACAGGGCAATTAGCCAATTTCATTTTATTTTTTAGCTTTCAAAAAATGTTGAGAGGTATCATATATACAATCGCTCAACTTCTGTATTTTTTTTTAAAAATTCATTTATTTGTGAGGCAGAAAAACCAGACAGACAGCAGCCCCATCTGTGGTTAACTCCCCAAATTACTCATGGCTGGATCTGGAAAAGGAGGCAGGAACTCACTACTCACACGGGTAGCAGGGACACAGACATTTTTACCACCACCCGCTGCTTTCTGGTTACAAACTAGCAGGAGGCTGTGATCTGGACTGGAGCCTGGCTTGTGTCCCGGCTGGCCCCTTAGCCACCAGGCCAAACACCAACCTCCCCCCGCCATAAGTAGTTGATTAGGAGACCCAGTGAAGATATCTTCAGTGCTGTCTTATTACTGCAGAAGGAATAATTCTCATCTTTAATCAGAGTAGAGAGCCAATTTCAGAAACCCCAGAACAAACTCAGAAAACTCATTCTTAAAATTCTGTTTCTTTACAGCTACTCTTATTTGTAAAATCTGTGCTGATCTGAGTTATCCAGAAAAAGAGCAATATAGAACTTTTTTTTTTAATTTTTATTTTTTGACAGGCAGAGTGGGCAGTGAGAGAGAGAGACAGAGAGAAAGGTCTTCCTTTGCCGTTGGTTCACCCACCAATGGCCGGCGCATCGCACTGATCCGAAGGCAGGAGCCAGGTGCCTCTCCTGGTCTCCCATGGGGTGCAGGGCCCAAGCACCTGGGCCATCCTCCACTGCACTCCCTGGCCACAGCAGAGAGCTGGCCTGGAAGAGGGGCAACCGGGACAGAATCCGGCGCCCAGACTGGGACTAGAACCCGGTGTGCCGGCGCCGCAAGGTGGAGGATTAGCCTAGTGAGCCGCGGCGCTGGCCCGCAGTATAGAACTTTTAAGTCTAAATTCAACTTAACTCCTATGTAGGCTTGTGTTGATATTTTTTTCTGAGGTTTCCTGGTCTATGAATATTTATGAAGAATATTTTTCTTCATTGAATTAAAATGTATATTTTCCTCTTTGTAATTTCTGTACTTGTATAATTGGCCAACTGAAATTAAGTCCTTGAAAAATGTTTAGATTGTTGGCAATGTCTAAATCCATCTTGTAGCTAGCATTTCTTAAATTTTTGTAATACAACTTTTTTTTGTATATTCTTGATGTTCTAAAATTACATTTATCATGTTTTTATTTTTTTAAAAAAAATTTATTTACTTATTTATTTGAGAGGTAGAATTACATATAGAGCGAGGGAGAGATGGAGACAAAGGTCTCCTATCTGCTGGTTCACTCTCCAAATGGCAACAATGGCCAGAGCTGGGCCAATCTGAAACCAGGAGCCAGGAGCTTCTTCCAGGTCTCCCACATGGATGCAGAGGCCCAAGCATTTGAGCCATCTTCCACTGCTTTCCCAGGTCATAAGTAAAGAGCTGGATTGGAAGAGGAGCAGCTGGGACAGGAACCAGCGCCCATATGGGGTGCAGGCGCAGCAGATGGAGGCTTAGCGTACTCTGCCACAGTGCTATCTCCTCTGTAATTACATTATATTTCTTAAAATGCTGCTGCACAACGTTTGTGCATTTTCGTTTTGAAGCCTCACTGGTTTTTAGCTGTGGGGTATTTCTAACCAGTAATCCTTCTGGATTATTTGCTCTAATAATTCCTTGTGAAAATTCACTGTAACATACTTTGGAGGATCTCAGCCAAATTTCCCTATCTTTTAAATTCCCCATCGTTATTGTATATTTCTTTGCTTTATTCTGACTATATTCTCCAAAACCATCTTCCAAACTACTTATTATTTTCTTTGTGCTCATTGGAGACTAGTCTTTGTCTATGGAATATTTTTAGTATGATAATTATATTTCTGGTACTTACAATTGACTCTTGGGTGTCTGATTTTCTTTTTTAGAGTTTGATGATTTCTAATTGTTTTGATGAATATTTTGGTTCTGTCACTTCTTTGAAACTGTCTGCTGTATTTATTTTTAAGTTCTTTCAGAGAGTGATGCCATTTGCATATCATTAGTAACAATCTCCTCATCATTCAGTTGAATAGATGGCTGTGGGCTGTTTTTCTATCATGTTATCTGTCCTTTGTGCTTTGAATTTTACTCCTCACGTTCATTCACATGTTTTATTTATTTATTTTTTGTGTCTACGCTTGTTCTTTCCTGTCTGGGAGCTTTGCTGCTGTGGCAGCTTTTTCTTCCGTGTTGTCAGGGGCTAAAGGGCAGGTCAGGTCGCGGTTTTCTTCTGTGGAGATCCTGGAGAACATCTCTCCGTCCTGTGTGTTTAGATTCCTTTACTTTCATCCTCTTGATATGCACTGCTCTACAAGCCATAGACCTATGAGAAAGCTCCATTTGAAAACAAAATTACTTAATTTCCTAAGTGGACTCTACTTTAAGAAGTTATCCCTGCCTCTTCTCTGCTGTTACGTACAAGCAGGTGTTTTGGTTTGGCAACTGATATCTATTTCAGACCTGGAGCTTACATAACCCAAAGATTTCTGTTCTTATTTATTACTGTGGCTTCAGATTTTAAGTATTAGCGTTATTTTTCTTTAGGAAACATTTAGTGTGGAATTCATAAAATTGTATCCTTGAATTCCTCAAATACTTTTAAACACTTTCTAATATGATAGTTTTTTAAGTCCAGAATTTTTATTTCAGTTATTCTCATCACATCAAGTTTCATTTGCCGACTCTAGTGACTGTAACTACCGCCATTTTAACACAGTATTTATTTCAAATGCAGGGATGATAGCATCTCTTGAATGCAGAAAGTTAGATGTACATTGGTGAAATGGACGGAAAAAAAACCCAGAAACATACAATGAAAATCTGCAGCTTCTTCCAGTCTCAGCCAGTGATACAGGCAAAACTTCTTCCTCTGGGACTTTGATGTTTAGAAATTAATAGAAAATGGACAAATACGTAGCAGTCAGTGCTAAAGCAGCTTTGGCATTTTAAAGAAGTGGTGAGAGACACTTCACTATCTTTACTTCTCACTGATGGCCACAGAATAGGGCTCATGTCTTACAATAGTGCCTATTTTGGGGTAATGCCTTTATATAACCATTAGACTCTGCCCCACGCCTGGTTAAGTCGGTAGTGACTCAGCAGTTTCTCCTATCATTTATTCCTGTCTTAGTCGCAGATTAAAAACAAAGAAAAGTAGCCCTCATTGTGAATAATAGAGATAACACAAGTGCTATTGATGTGAACTTGAATGATATCAAATTAATAAATACTGGTCGCAAGCGTAGCAACAGCAACAAACAGTGTTTGTTCCCCTAAGGATTTTATTATTCAAGGGGGAAACCACACACATACACCGGGTAAACCAACCACCCAAGGTTCCTAAGGTACCCCCAGTGCTCCCCACAGTGTAATCTTAGCCACAGAGGGCAGGCGAAGCGACGTCTGCTCAGGTGGTGAGTCTGAGCCAAACAGCGGGTCTCAACGGATGGGCAGAGTTGCAGCGCTGGGCAGGTACAAGGTGGCTGGAGGCTCTGTCATGGGTCTGAGTGTGGCTGGTCAGCCTGGAGGTCCCTGGCAGAGCTTTCGCTCTGGCCTCCCTCGGGAGAGTCTGCTCATAGTCTTGGGGAGGCTGCCTTGCTTGCTGTTTGTATGTGTTTAAATCGTGGTGTCATCATCTCTATGGGTTAGGTGCTCGATGGGTGGACCTTATAGGGTGGTGCAGTTGTCTTTTTTTTTTTTTTTTGACAGGCAGAGTGTACAGTGAGAGAGAGAGACAGAGAGGAAGGTCTTCCTTTTGCTGTTGGTTCACCCTCCAATGACCGCTGTGGTCAGCGCACTGCGCTGATCCGAAGCCAGGAGCCAGGTACTTATCCTGGTCTCCCATGGGGTGCAGTGAGAGAGAGACAGAGACAGACAGAGAGAAAGATCGTCCTTCCATTGGCTCACCCCCCCAGATGGCCACCACGGCTGGCACTGCACAGATCCGAAGCCAGGAGCCAGGTGCTTCTCCTGGTCTCCCATGGGGTGCAGGGCCCAAGCACTTGGGCCATCCTCCACTGCACTCCCGGGCCACAGCAGAGAGCTGGCCTGGAAGAGGGGCAACCGGCACAGAATCCAGTGCCCCGACCAGGACTAGAACCTGGTGTGCCAGCGCCGCAAGGCAGAGGATTAGCCTAGTGAGCCACGGCGCGGGCACAGCTTGTCTTACCACCCGGAGCTGGCTGAGTTCTGTCTACCCCTTGCAGTCCATGCAGTGGTGCTGGCCAAGTTCTGCTCCTTACAATATGTTTTTCCTGAATGGGACAAGTGTCTGTGGATTAGGAAGAATGCACACACGTAAGGGATCTTCAAGTGACTTCCCCAGGAATTTATTCTTGCGACTGGCATTGTGTCACAGAAGGTTAAGTGGCCACTTGAGATTCCAGCATGCCATATTGGAGTGCCAGTTTGAGTCCCAGCTCTCTGCTTCCAACCCAGCTGCCTGTTAATGTGCCTACGAAGGCAGTGGAAGATGCCCCAAGGACTTGGGCCCCTGTCATCCATGTTGCAGACTCAAACAGAGTTCCTGGCTGCTGGATTAAGCCTAGACCTGGCTGTCATAGGAATCTGGGAAGTCAGCTAGTAGACAGAAGGTATCTCTGCCTCTCCTTCCATCTCTCTCTCTTTCTCTCTCCCTCTCTCTCTCTCTCTTGTTCCCTCCCCTATCCCTTCTCTGTCACTCTGCCTTTCAAATATATAAATAAATAAATCTTGAAAATTATCTTGAGGCAGGAGTTATGACACAGTGAGTTAAATGGCCATTTGGGATGCTTGCATCTGATTTCTGAATTCACTCTCACCCCAACTTCTTTTCCAACTCCCTGCTAATGCAGGCTTTGGGAGGTAGCAGATAAAGGCCTGAGTACCTGAGTCTCTACCACTCTTGTAGAAGATCCAGATTTAGGTATGGGCTCCTAACTTTGGCCTGATCTAGCTCTGGCTGTGGTGGGCATCTGGGGAGTGAAGCAACAGTGGAAGATTCTGTCTTGTTCTCTCTCTCTCTTCTTCCCTCCCTTCCTCTTTGTTTCTCTCTTTCTCTCTTATTTTCTGCATTTGAAATAAAATTTTAATTCATTTTTAATTTATTGAACACTTCACATTTCCTATTAATAAGAAGATGATTGAATTTGTACCTTGTTGAATGCACTTGCATTTTCTTAGTAATATTTTAATTCATTGAATTGTTCCACATTTTCTTATCATTTTTAAAATCATTTTCAATTGTTTATTTTCATTCTCATTGTATTTACAAAGGGCAATGACACTAAAATACCTCTATTTCCCTGCTTATTTCTGGAGTGAGAGCCTGGGGAAGACAATACTCACTGGCGTCCTGCTGAGTGACAGCAATCTAACAGATGGCACAAGTACTATGAGAGATAGAATCCAGGTAATCTGGCAAGTTCTTAAGCCTGTATGTAAGAAAAGCAGCATTATCCAATTGTTGATAGTAAAACAGAGATTGATTGCTCTTTTTAATGTTTTATTCTCTTTACAAGGTCTGGAAACCTTGAGCAATAAAACTAGATTGTAGACAGAATGAGGTCGAAGGTGTTCAGGATAGTCTTGCCCTTGAGTGAGAAATCTCAAGGAGGACTTCCTTACACAGTTGTCTAGTTGGTGTTTGTAATGCACAGTTAATTCTGAATTTTCTTCCTTCTCAACAAGAGAAAACAAAATAAGGAAGAAATCAAAAGGAAATGTAAGCCTGGAGAGACAATTGCCTACTTGGGGCAAGGTACCACCCTCTGTTGTCCCTACTTGGATGGAAAGTCTACTTCCAGGGTGAAATGACATAGATGCGATTCTTCAAGTTACGGTGACTGGAAATTTCATTTGTAGTTCTGAGTTTCCACTGTCATTTTGAATTAACAGCAAAAGCAGAAAATATACCTTTGTTTATCATTTTATATATATTCATCCTATGACTGGAGGGTCCATTTTTATATAAATCTCTATAAAGTATGTGTTTTTGCTAATAAGAATCACAGACATTTTGTTTCTTGGGCTTTTCCTCCTATGCAGTAAGTTACGTCTGCACACTTACATCCCTCCACAATTAATATTTTGAAATCTAATCACCACTGTGAAGGTGTTAACAGATGGGACTTCAGAGATGACTGGGTCATGAGGGACCGTGGAGTTTTTGCCCTTATGAAAGTGGCCAGAGGGAGTGGGCGTATTCCTTACACTGCGAGGCCTGTGTAAGAAGTTATATGAGCCAGAACTGGGATTTCACCAGACAGGGAATCTGCAGGCATCTTGAGCTGTGAGAACTGGGTTTCAATTTTTTTCTAAATTGCCCAATTTGTAGCGTTTTCTTATGGCAGCACAGATGGACTACCAGAGCGCCATTCTTTTTATCTAGAAACTAGGCAGTGCCCAGTGGAAAAACTACGTAAAAAAATCAGAATTTTGGTTTGATCAAACAATGCGCTAGATACCTTGAACATATTAATCAAATCAAAAGGGTTACCAATAAATTTATGACAATTTTTGTCTTCCAAAAATAGACAGAAAGTTGTGAATATCCAAAAGGGAATACAATAACCCACATTACTTACTTTTTAAATTATTATTTGTTGAATAAATGCAAAGGATATGGAGCACAACCTAATTTAATCATGCATGTTTGTTACTAAGACTATGCCAACTTTTCTGAGATAAAGTTCATCAGGATTTCAGATTACCAGACTTGAATCAGAATTTCTGCAGTGCAGTTTCAGAATGTGCATATTAGTGAGATTTGTAGGCAATTTTTATATATAAAATATTCAAAATCATTACTATTCTTGCTAGTTGATTTGTCAGTTACATTATAACTAACACATATATTAGATGCATAACTTCAAAGGCATGCGTATAATTCAGCTTTATTAAATAAACTGTAGTACAGTTTATTTAGTTAAGAAGGAAATTATGAGTATCAAATTAGAAAAGAAGCAATTTGAGGACTTCCTATATGGATATTTTTTTACCAGAAAATTTTGTTTTAAAGTAAATTTAGGGACAGGTGATTGGTACCCAGATTAAACTGCCAGTTAGGGCATCCACATTCCTTATCAGAGTGCCTGAGTTTGGATTTACACTCCAGCTTCCTGTTAATGTATATGCAATGCGAGGCAGGAGGCAATTGGTGGTGTAGCTGGGTCCATACCAATTAAAACTGGATTGGGTTTCCAGCAGACAGCTCCATCCTGGCCCAAGCCTGGCTTTTGTGTGCCTTTGGAAAGTGAATGAGTAGAGAGAAGTTCCTTCTCTTCCTCTTATCTCCTCTCTGTCTCCCTATTTCTCTCTCTCTCTCTCTCTCTGCATTTCAAATTTTATAAATAACTAACATAAATTTAATTCAAGGAAAGAAACATACTCTTCATATCTAGCTGTGTTTCCATTTGTTTTCCCCCAAATTTTTATTTCATATTTTATGAACCTCATTTACAAGCAAATGACCAAGTATTAAACTATTATACTAGAAACTACATTGCTTAAAAAATTGTAAATAAATTAAAATTGCATTGGAAATGACAGGATTTCACATACCTTATGTGAAGAAAAATTGTACATACATTGATACAGAGCTTAAGAATCTAAACTTGGCAATCAAGTTAGCATGGGCAGTTCCAGTATGCGTTTGCTGCATTTGTGAACGGTCTCCTCACTCATTTGTTCTACTTGAGAAATGCCACAGTTCACAAACTCCTTTCAGAGAAGGATTACCAGGTCAATCAGAAGAGATGTACTTTTATTGTCTTACGTTTTCAGAGTATATGAATATATGCTATACTATATAAATATTTTAATGAAAATCTATGTTAGTATTTCAATAGTTGTATATAGTTGCATTCAGTAAAGTACACATGCATTCATTAATATCCTATAGTTGGATATTTTGGTTGACATTTTTATTCATTCTTTATTATCAAAAGTGATGAATCTATAATACGATATTTTGGCACATCTTAGACATTAGGCTTGAACCTGGACATGAAGCCATTTTGGCCACATTTTATAGCTACTTTGGTATTTAATTAATTAATTTATTTATTTATGTAATTTTTCTTTCTCTCCCACCCCTATCCCTCTTGCCTATCCTGTTCCCTCTGTTGTTTTTCTTTTTACTAAGATCTATTTTCATTTAACTTTATATACAGAAGATTAATTATATTTTAAGTAGAGAGTTCAATGCTTTGTATGAGAAATAAAAAAATAAAAAAATAAAAAAACCCTGTTTTTCAACAGTCCAGACAAGGGCTCTTCAAAGTCATTGCATCTTGAAGGTATTTTTGCTTTTTTTTTAGAAACTTAATTAGCTTTTAAGAAGAACCCAAGAATGAAACATATTTTGTGAGCTCCTGGACATAACTCTAACTTATGAGACATAAGAACATCCTCCACTTAATACACTAAAAGAAAGTAATTCTTTGAGAACAAGTTTAATATTAAGTCTCATAATGCAATTCTTTGAGGACTGTGGTACTGCATAGGAAGTTAGTGCACAGTGACACTTGATGTTTATTTAACAATTAACACACTTATGTATGATGTCATTGATCACCTGAGGCTCTTGACATGGGCTGCCTAAGCTATGGAAGCCTTTTGGAAACACAAACTCAAAAAAGCCATAAGCAAAGTGAAATTCTTTCCTCCCTTCAGAGAAAAGTGCACCCTTTCTGTGGTGGCCACTTCTTTCCATTGAGGTCTCACTCATAGAGGTCCTTCATGTAAAACACTTGTTACCACAGGGTCTTGGCTTTCCATGCCTGAAATGCTCCCTTGGTCTTTTCAGCCACACCAGAATGCTTTAAGGACTGATTCGGAGGTCAGAGTTCTACTTCACAATTGTTATTCTAGAAGTCTGCTGTGTGGATTGCTTCTCATGTTGAAGCATTCACTCCTTAATTCTATCTATTATTATTATCCAAAACTTGGTCCTATTTATATTATCACTTTAACACTTAATCCTATCTATATGATCTCTATAAAACTTAAAATGCTATTTTTACCACCCAGCATAAGGAGATTTGGGGTTCCATGGCCAGTTTTAAACTATAACCTTAGAAGTAAGTCTGTAGGAACGGATGAAGAACTACACTGCTTTATAGTTACAAACTTCATACATTTCACAATTACAAATAAAGGGGAGAGTGATCCAACATGGGAAGTGAGAATCTCAGCAGACTCATAGAATGGCAGATGTCCTAAATAGCACTCTGGCCTCAGAATCAGCCCTAAAGGCATTCGGAGCTGGCTGAAAAGCTCATGAGAGTATTTCAGGCATGGAAAGCCAAGACACTCTGGCAAAAAGATCTCTGCGAGTGAGATCCCAGTGGAAAGAACAGGCCATCAAAGAAGGAGGTACCTTTCTCTGAAGGGAGGAGAGAACCTCCACTTTGACTATGACCTTGTCTAAACAAGATAAGAATCGGAGAACTCAGAGGGCTTCCATAGCCTTGGAAACTCATGACTGGAGCATAGGGAGATTACTGATGCCATAGACAGGAGTGTCAATTGGTAAAGTCAACAACAGGAGTCACTGTGCACTTACTCCTCATGTAGGATCTCTATCCTTAATGTGCTGTACATTGAGATTTAATGCTATAACGAGTACTCAAACAATATATTTCACTTTGTGTTTCTATGGGGGTGCAAACTGTTGAAATCCTTACTTAATGCATACTAAACTGATCCTCTGTAAAAAAAAAAAGAAAAAAAAAAAAAGAAAGAAATTATCAGTTCCCAACTTGACTCTCACTGGGATTAAACATGACAATAGGTCTGCTCTGATTTCATCATCATTTTAAAAAATCATCTATTATTTTTCACTTTATGTTTCTGTGTGGGAGCAAACTGTTGAAATCCATACTTAATGTATACTAAGCTGATCTTCTGTATATTAAGATAATCGAAAATGAATCTTGATGTGAATGGAAGGGGAGAGGGAGTGGGAAAGGGGAGGGTTGTGGGTGGGAGGGACGGTATGGGGGGAAAGCCATTGTGATCCATAAGTCGTACTTTGGAAATTTATATGCATTAAATAAAAGTTTAAAAAAAAAAAAAGATTATGATGATTTTTCTCACCATACCCACCTTCCCACCCACACTCCCACCCCTTTCTTCTTCCCTCTCTTATTCTCACTCTTATTTTTGACTAAGATCTGTTATCAATTAACTTTATACACATATGGTTAACTATGTTAAGAGTTCAATGACTAGTATGAAAGAAAAAAAGATAAGTAAAATAAGAGAAAAACAAACAAAAAACTTTCCAACCGTCAAAACAAAGGGTGTTCAATGTCTATGCTTCCAAGCATGTCAATTTTACTTCTACAGGTTGCTTTTTAGGTGCTCTATTAGTTATTACAAGTCAGGGAGATCATATAGAATTTGTCCCTTTGGTACTGGCTTATTTCACTAAGAATAATGTTTCCCAGTTTCATCTATTTTGTTGTAAATGACTGCAGTTCTTTTTGTTGTTGTTGTTACTGCTGTGTAGTATTCCATAGTGAAATAGCCCATAATTTCTTTATCCAGTCTTCAGTTGATGGGCATTTGTGTTCATTCCATGTTTTGGTATTGTGAATTGAGCTGCAATAAACATGGATACAGAGATAGCTCTTTGATATGGTGATTTCATTTCCCTTGGGTAAATTCCCAGGAGTGGGATGGCTGAGTCATAGGGTAGGTCTATATTCAGATTTCTGAGGTATTGCCATACTGTCTCCCATGATGGCTTTAAAAGCTTACAGTCCCACCAACAGTGGATTGGGGTACCTTTTCCCCCACATCCTCACCAGCATTCGTTTTTTGTTGTTTTCTGTATGTGGGCCATTCTAACGGGAATGGGCTGGAACCTCATTATCGTTTTGATTTGCATTTCTCTGATGGCTAAAGATCCTGACCATCTTTTCACATCTGCTAGCCACTTGGATTTCCTCTTCTTTAGAAAAATGTGTTAAGTTCTTTGCTCATTTCTTCACTGGGTTGTTTGTTTTGTTGTTGTGGAGTTCTTGATCACTTTATATATTCTGGTTATTAATTCTTTATCATTCGCATAGTTTGCAAATAATTTCTCCCATTCTGTCAATTTCCTCTTCACATTCCTGAGTGTTTTTTTGCAGTACAGAAACTCCTCAATTTGATGTAATCCCATTTGTTAACTTTGGCTTTGACTGCCTGTGCCTCTGGGATAATTTCCCCAGTGTTCTGTAATAATTTGATGTATTATTTCATAGACAGGTCTTTAGTGCATTTTGAGTGGATTTTAGTGAAAGGTGTAAGGTAGAGTTCTTTCCTCATGCTTCTACAGTGGTGATCTAGTTTTCCTAGCACCGTTTGTTGAAGAGACTGTCCTTGCTCTAGGGATGGCTTTTAGCTCCTTTGTCAAGGAGCTTTGTTGGTTTTAGATGCTTGGATTGATTTCTGGTGTTTCTATTCAGGTCCATTGGTCTGTCCATCTGTTTTTATACCATACCAGGCTGTTTTGATTATAACTGCCCTGTAGCATATCTTGAAATCAGGTACTGTGATGCCTCTGGCTTTGATTTTGTTGAATAAGATTGCTATCGCTATTTGTGATCTCCTGTATTTCCATATGAATTTCAGCATCATTTTTTCTGCATCTAAGAATGTCTTTGGTATTTTGATTGGTGTCACATTGAATCTGTAAATTGCTTTTGAAAGTATGGACAGTTTGACAATATTGATTCTTCTAATCCATTAACATTTAATATTTTTCCATTTTTTTTTTTTATTTTTTTTTTTATTTTCGACAGGCAGAGTGGACAGTGAGAGAGAGAGACAGAGAGAAAGGTCTTCCTTTGCCGTTGGTTCACCCTCCAATGGCCACCGCGGCCGGCGCGCTGCGGCCGGCGCACCGCGCTGATCCGATGGCAGGAGCCAGGAGCCAGGTGCTTTTCCTGGTCTCCCATGGGGTGCAGGGCCCAAGCACCTGGGCCATCCTCCACTGCACTCCCTAGCCACAGCAGAGGGCTGGCCTGGAAGAGGGGCAACCGGGACAGAATCCGGCGCCCCGACAGGGACTAGAACCCGGTGTGCCGGCGCCGCTAGGCGGAGGATTAGCCTAGTGAGCCGCGGCGCCGGCCTATTTTTCCATTTTTTGTATTTTTTTTCTTTCTTAAAAGAAAGATCTCATCATAGAGATCTTTGACATCCATGGTGAAATTTATTTCAAGATATTTGATTTTTTGGTAGCAATTGTGAATGGGATTGATCTTAGTTGCTCTTACTCAGCTATGGCATTGTCTGTTTATACAAAGGCTGTTGATTTTTGTTGATTTTATATCCAGTTATATTTCTTAACTCTTCTATGAGTTCCAATAATCCATTAGTGGAATCTTTTGGATCCCTTATATATAGTATCATGTCATCTGTAAGTAGGGGTAGTTTGGCTTCTTCCTTCCCAATTTGTATCCCTTTTATTTCTTTTTCTTGCCTAATGGCTCTGGCTAAAACTTCCAGGACTATATTGAAAAGCAATACTGAGGGCCAGTGCTGCAGCTCAATCCTCTGCCTGCGGCACCAGCACACCGGGTTCTAGTCCCAGTCAGGGCAACGGATTCTGTCCTGGTTGCTCCTCTTCCAGTCTAGCTCGCTGCTGTGGCCCAGGGAGTGCAGTGGAGGATGGCCCAAGTGCTTGGGCCCTGCACCCCATGGGAGACCAGGAGAAGCACCTGGCTCCTGGCTTCGGATCAGCGTGGTGCACCAGCTGCAGCGCGCCAGTTGCAGCGGTTATTGGAGGGTGAACTGATGGAGAAGGAAGACCTTTCTCTCTGTCTCTCTCTCTCTCACTGTCCACTCTGCTTGTCAAAAATAAATAAATAAATAAATAATTGAAAAAAAGAAAAGCAATACTGATAGTGGGCATACATGTCTGGTTCTGGATCTCAGTGGAATGCTTCCAACATTTCCCCATTCATTAGACACTGCCCGTGAGTTTGTCATAAAATGCCCTGATTGTTTTGAGAATTTTTTTTCTATCCACAATTTCCTTAGAGTTTTAACCATGAAAGGGTGTTGTATTTTTGTCAAATGCCTTCTCTGCATATTTTTTAAATAATCATATGGTGTTTGTTATTCAATTTGTTTACGTGATGTATCACATAGGTTGATTTTCGAATATTAAACCATCCTTGCAAAACAGGGTAAATCTCACTTGGTCTGGGTGGATGATAATTCTGATGCATTGTTGGATTAAATTGTCTATTATTTTATTGAGGATTTTTGTGTCTATTTTCATCAGGGAAATTGGTCTGTAGTTCTTTCTCTGTTGTACCATTTTTAGGTTTAGAAATTCAGGTGATGCTGGCTTCATAGAAAAAAATTGGGAAGATTCCCTCCCTTTCAATTATTTTGAATAGCCTGAGAAGAATTTGAGTTATTTCTGCTTTAAATGTCTGGTAGAATACAGCAGTGAATCCATCTGGCCCTGGGGTTTTCTTTGTTTGGATTGTCTTTATTACTGATTTGAATTCCATCTTGGTTAATGGTATGTTTAGGTTTTCTATGTCTTCAAGGCTCAGTTTAGGTGGGTTGTATGTGTCCAGGAATCTATCCATTTCTCCTAGATTGCCTGGTTTGTTGGCATACAGCTTTTTGTAGTAATTTCTGATGACTCTCTTTTATTTCTATGATGTCTGTTGTTAACATTTCCTTTTTCATTTCTAATTTTATTGATGTGGCTCTTCTCCCTGCTTTTTTTGGTTAATTAAGTCAATTTTGTTTATTTTTTCAAAAAACCAGCTCTTCATTCTGCTGATCTTTTGTATTGTCTTATTGTTTTCAATTTTGTTTGTTTCTTCTCTAATTTTAATTATCTCCCTTCTTCTACCTGTTTTGCATTTGGTTTGCTGTTGTTTTTCTAGGTCCTTGAGATGCATTGATAGCTCATTTATTTGGTGCCTTTCCAATTTCTTTCCTGTTCAGACATTCAAATTAAATTTTATGAAGCAGAGTAGTGAGGGATGAGTACATAAAATACCCTTCCTGTGCAATTAGCAGTGAATACGTCACTCCAGCTGTTACTGCATCTGGATTCCAGTGGGCCCTCCTTCCTCCTGGCTCCTGAACTGCACCAGTTATCATCTATGAACAACCTGCTCTGGAATGCAGCCAGCTTGAATAACTCAAACATTTACAATGTTGCTCTCTACAACCCAAGACATAATCAGGATCTCTACATACAGAATCCCTATTGAATGGAAAGAAGGGAAAATGACAATAGCAAGTATAAGCATTTTGAAAGTATTAGGCATTTCTCCTAGATACACAATTTAGCAAAAATCTGAAATAAATCTGCAAATGTAAAGTTGTTTATTTCCCTGGGGTGTTACCAAATTTGTCAAATTAATATGATATAAAGTGGAAATTAAATACATACTCGTGAGTCTGAAAACATTTCAGCAAATTGTCACTTGATGATTTCTGAGAATATTATTACAAGTTCAGAACATAACCTTGCCCATTCCCCCTTCTTTGAAAAACTTATTTATTTTTAAGGTCAAGAGTTGAAGGGGTGGACAGACAGATGAATAACGACGCTGCATCCACTGATTCACTCCTCAAATGACCACAACAGTCAGGAAGGGCCAGGCTGAAGAGAGAAGCCAGAGACTCCATCCAGGTCTTCTACAAGGTAGGCAAGAGCCCAGGTACTTGGGCCATCTATGTTGGCTTGTCAGGAAGGTAGATTGGAAGGGGGGCATCCAGGACTCAAAGCCGTGTTTGGATTTGGGCTGCCAGCTTTGTAAATGCAGACTAAATCAGCTGTACCAAGATACTGGCCCCTCATGCATAGTTCTTGACTGGGCTCTAAATGTAGGCTGGTCTCGTATCCTGTCCTTACTCTTGCTCTCAAGTTTTCTCAACTACTTGCAGCTCCCCCGTCCTCTCCCATCTTTGTTTCTCTGTTCTTTTTTTTTCTCTGGGCTCACCTCTTTCTATGTTAGCATTTGCAGTAAGTGTGTATCTTTGTATATGCATATTGAAAACGTATGTTTTAAATTTTAAAAACTACACAAATCCCATTAAGACTAAAGGTATTTTTGCTATTACATGATTACATTTATTGTTTCTATAAAACACTAGAGAAGAAAAGTGAGCAGGCAAAGTATAAAAATCACAATTTTTTGATATTAATATAATTAAAAATAATGGTCCAATGCAAATACATTAAATTCATAATGATCATTCTTTAAATGATGTTCTTTTTTTTTTAATTTGTTATTGATAATTTCTAGGAGTTAGCTGCAATTCAATGAATAGAAATTTTAGTAAAGATGTATTTATTTATTTATTTGAAAGAATCATAGAGAGAGGGAGGGAGCTACATAGAGTTCTTTGATCCACTGGTTCACTCCCCAAATGGCTGCAATGACCCGGGTCTGAGCTGACCAAAGCCAGGAGCCAGCAGGCTCCTACAGGTTTTCCATGTGCATTAAGGAGCCCAAAGTCTTGGACCATCTTCTTCTGCTTTCCTAGGAACATTAGCAGGGAGTTGGATGAGAGCTGGAGCAACCAGGACACAAACTAGCATTCGTATGGGATTGCGGGCATCACTGGTGGCGGCTTATGCACTGTCTCTTCCCTAAGCATGTATTCATTGGTTTACAATGACTCTCCTGGTTTTCTCCCTTTCTCAATTTCCATTGTTGGTTTTGCTTTTCTCTATGGTCATTCAATGTTGGAGAATTTGTGGCCTCTTCCTTTGATTTGCTAGCATTATCTATCTACACATTCTGTTTTGACGTGATCAGACTTCAAAGTTGTAAACAAAATCAATAAGGGACATCACTAAATTGTAACTGCATCTAAACCTCCCCTCTGAAATCCAAATTATGTTTCTAACTGCTTCCTTGACATCTCCATTTGATGTTTAATTTCTCAACTTAGCATGTAAAAAAATGAGGGCACTGATTATTTTGCTCCCAATCTAGTTTATTTTCATTCTCCCCTATTTCAATTAATATAATCTTATTTTTTTAGTTGTTTGGGTCAATTGTGGTAATAGACTGACATTCTCTATTCCTTTTGTAAAGCAAACTGATTGTATACCTGTCTGCTAATAGCCTGTTTTGTGTTGATATAACAAGATGCCTGAGGCTGGATAACTTACAAAGCTAACAGGTTTTTACTTGTATTATGATTCTGGTGGTTGATGAGTCTTTACAGTATGGCACCAGAGTCCTGGCTGAGTCCCAACATGGTGAAGCAACAGTAGGAAAAATACAGAATACAATCTGCAGAAATATAATCTGAACACAGAATACAGTCGAAATGCGGAAAGGACAGAACACATGTATAATCTTGTTGTATACAAAGCCACTCTCATGAAAACTAACACATTCCATAAAACCATGACTCCCTTCTGAGGGTAGTGCCTCTATGACCAAAATACCATCTAATAGGTCCCAACTCTTAAAGTTCCCAGCATAAAAGAAAGAGCTTCTTGCATGTGATCCTTTCAGGGATACACTCAAACCATATCCTAGCCAAAGCTTTCCACCCCGGCCTCCAAGGTGAACGCACTCCTCAGGATACAGATACAATCATTCCATCCCCAATAATCCTCAAGTCTTAACTGCCTCTGGCATCACTCTAAAGTCCAAGTCCAAAATTTCATCTGAGGTTCCAGGCAAACTCCTTCCAGCTGTAGGCCAGCACAATCCAGAACAAGTCATATGCTTCCAAAATCCAGCGGTGGAATGGAGAAAGGATAAATGTTTGTAGCCATTAGTTAGAAGAAAGTAGTATAATTACCCCCAGCAAGATCAAGACCCGACAAGATAGACATGAGGTCTTAACCTCTAGCTCTGCCCTCCTGTACATACTGATTAGGGGGTTGGCTCCCGGGCTCACGCACAACCCCTAGAGCTTTTCTGATCCAGGTGATGTGGCTGCTTCTCACAGTCTGGGTTTGTATGCTGCAATGACCCTCCTGTTCTGAAGTCTCTGGGGCAGCAGCTGCCCCCACAGCTCCCCTAGGCAGTGCCCCATTCCAGGACACCCGCAGCCCTTGCATGCATTCCCAGGATTTCTTGGATATCTTAATGGAACTCCTCATGAACCCATAGCTCGTGCCGTCAGCACAGCTGCAGAGTTAGTACCTCATAGACTCCACCTAGGCCTGTGACTTGCTTCAACCAGCGTGGCAGCAAAAGCCATGACCAGGCCTGTTTGAGCTCTGGCTGGAATAACCAGGGAGGGCTTTGCCCTGGGCAGCAAACCTGGGGAGAACACCTGCCTCCTGCCTCCTGCAAAGATTCCACCTTTAAAGCCTCTGGGCCTGTGATGGAGGAACGGGCTTCACATATTTCTGACATTACCTCCACGTCTCATCTGATTATGAAAGCCTTGGTTTTTCCCATAGTTTTGCTGTTGTGAACAGTGCTGCTATAAACATGGTGGTGCAGGTATCTCTTTGATACAGTATGTTCTTGTCTTTTGGATATGTACACAGTAATGGGGTTGGTGAAGTATTAGGTCGGGTTATTTATAGTTGTTTTTTTTTTTAATTTTTTTTTTTTTGACAGGCAGAGTGGACAGTGAGAGAGAGAGACAGAGAGAAAGGTCTTCCTTTTGCCGTTGGTTCACCCTCCAATGGCCGCCGCGGCCGGCGCGCTGCGGCCGGCGCACCGCGCTGATCTGATGGCAGGAGCCAGGAGCCAGGTGCTTCTCCGGGTCTCCCATGGGGTGCAGGGCCCAAGCACCTGGGCCATCCTCCACTGCACTCCCGGGCCACAGCAGAGAGCTGGCCTGGAAGAGGGGCAACCGGGACAGAATCCGGCGCCCCGACCGGCACTAGAACCCGGTGTGCCGGCGCCGCAAGGCGGAGGATTAGCCTAGTGAGCTGCGGCACTGGCCTCCGAACTGTTTTACACAGCGCTAATTTACATCTCCATCAGCCAAGTATAAGTGCCCTGCTCTCTCCACATCCTCACTGGTATTTGTCACTGTCTTTTGAACCTTAGCCAATCTGACAGGAGTGACTGTGATTTCAATTTGCGTTTTCCTGATGCCTAGTGATGTTAAGCATTTTTCCTATATTCGTTGACCACACATATTTTTCTTTTGAGAATGATATTTTGAGATTCTTTCCCTGTTCCTTAAGTGAATTGGTTATTGTTATTATTGAGTTGTTTATGATGTTGATATATTGATATGTTCTGGGTATTAATCCTTTGTTGGAGAGGTAACTTGCAAATATTTTTCCATTTCTTTTTTTTTTAACTTTTATTTAATGAATATAAATTTCCAAAGTACGGCTTATGGCTTACAATGGCTTCCCCCCCATATCGTCTCTCCCACCCGCATCCCTCCCCTTTCCCCCTCCCTCTCCCCTTCCATTCACATGAGGATTCATTTTCGATTCTCTTTATATACAGAAGATCAGTTTAGCATACATTAAGTAAAGATTTCAACAGTTTGCTCCCACACAGAAACATAAAGTGAAAAATAATAGATGATTTTTTAAATGATGATGAAATCAGATCAGACCTATTGTCATGTTTAATCCCAGTGAGAGTCAAGTTGGGAATTGATAATTTCTTCTTTTTTTTTTTTTTTTTACAGAAGATCAATTTAGTATACATTAAGTAAAGATTTCAACAGTTTGCACCCCCATAGAAACACAAAGCGAAATATACTGTTTGAGTACTCATTATAGCATTAAGTCTCAATGTACAGCACATTAAGGACAGAGATCCTACATGAGGAGTAAGTGCACAGTGACTCCTGTTGTTGACTTTACAAGTTGACACTCCTGTTTATGGCATCAGTAATCTCCCTATGCACCAGTCATGAGTTTCCAAGGCTATGGAAGCCCCTTGAGTTCTCCGACTCTTATCTTGTTTAGACAAGGTCATAGTCAAAGTGGAGGTTCTCTCCTCCCTTCAGAGAAAGGTACCTCCTTCTTTGAAGACCTGTTCTTTCCACTGGGATCTCACTCACAGAGATCTTTCATTTAGGGTTTTTTTTTTTTTTTTTTTTTTTTTTTTTTTTTGCCAGAGTGTCTTGGCTTTCAATGCCTGAAATACTCTCATGGGCTTTTCAGCCAGATCGGAATGCCTTTAGGGCTGATTCTGAGGCCAGAGTGCTGTTTAGGACATCCACCATTCTATGAGTCTGCTGAGTATCTCACTTCCCATGTTGGATCACTCTCCCCTTTATTTATTCTATCAGTTAGTATTAGCAGGTGCTAGACTTGTTTATGTGCTTCCTTTGACTCTTAGTCCTTTCATTATGATCAATTGTGAACTGAAATTGATCACTCGGACTAGTGAGATGGCATTGGTACATGCCACCTTGATGGGATTAAATTGGAGTCCCCTGGTATGTTTCTAACTCTACCATTTGGGGCAAGTCAGCTTGAGCATGTCCCAAATTGTACATCTCTTCCCTCTCTTATTCCTACTCTTATGTTTAACAGGGATCACATTTCAGTTAAATTTCAACACTTAAGAATAACTGTGTATTAATTACAGAATTAAACCAGTCATATTAAGTAGAACAGACAAAAAAAAAATACTATGAGGGATAATGTATTAAGTTGTCCATTAGCAGTCAGGGCTATGCTGATCAAGTCACCGTTTCTCATAGTGTCCATTTCACTTCAACAGGTTTGCTTTTTGGTGTTCAGTCAGTTGTCACCGATCAGGGAGAACATATGGTATTTGTCCCTTTGGGCCTGGCTTATTTCACTCAGCATGATGTGTTCCAGATTCCTCCATTTTGTTGCAAATGACTGGATTTCGTTGTTTCTTACTGCGGTATAGTATTCTAAAGAATACATATCCCATAATTTCTTTATCCAGTCTACCGTTGATGGGCATTTAGGTTGGCTCCAGGTCTTAGCTATTGTGAATTGAGCTGCAATAAACATTAGGGTGCAGACCGCTTTTTTGTTTGCCAATTTAAACTCCTTTGGGTAAATTCCAAGGAGTGGGATGGCTGGGTTGAACGGTAGGGTTATCTTCAGGTTTCTGAGGAATCTCCAGACTGACTTCCATAGTGGCTTGACCAGTTTGCATTCCCACCAACAGTGGGTTAGTGTCCCTTTTTCCCCACATCCTCGCCAGCACCTGTTGTTGGTAAATTTCTGTATGTGAGCCATTCTAACCGGGGTGAGGTGAAACCTCATTGTGGTTTTGATTTGCATTTCCCTGATTGCTAATGACCTTGAACATTTTTTCATGTGCCTGTTGGCCATTTGGATTTCCTCTTTTGAAAAATGTCTATTGAGGTCCTTGGCCCATCTCTTAAGTGGGTTGTTGGTTTTGTTTTTGTGGAGTTTCTTGATCTCTTTGTAGATTCTGGTTATTAACCCTTTATCTGTTGCATAGTTTGCAAATATTTTTTCCCATTCTGTCGGTTGTCTCTTCACTCTCCTGACTGTTTCTTTTGCAGTACAGAAACTTCTCAATTTGATGCAATCCCAATAGTTGATTTTTGTTGTTTCTTCACTCTATTGGTCACTACCTTTGCTTTGCAGAAGCGTCTAATTTGATATAATCCAGTTATTTTTAGTTTTGCTTTTGTTTCCCGTGCTTTGGAGGTCTTTTCCAGCAGTCAACCCCTACACCATTGTCTTGGAGTGTCTCCCCTATGTTTTCTTCCAGCAACCTCATAGTTTCTTGTCTTAAATGTAGGTCTTGTTCTGTCTTGAGCTGAATTCTATGTACAGTGAGAGGTGTGGATATAATTTCATGATTCTATGTATATTGCTAGCACCAGTTATTGAAGAGACTATCCTTATTCTAACGTATGGTCTGAGCACTTTCATCAAAAGTCAGTTAGCTGAATGTCCATAGATTAGTTCCTGGGCTCTCTATTCTGTTCCACCGATCTGTGTGTAAGTTTGTATGCCACTACCATCCTGTTTTAACTACTATAGCTTTGTGATATGCATTGAAACCGGGGTCCATTTGCTTCCAGCTTGATTTTTTTTTGTTTTTGTTGTTCTTTATTGCCTTGGCTATTCTGGGTCTTCTGTGATTGCATGTGAATTTTAGGATTTTTTTTCTAATTCTGTAAAGAATCTCATTGGTATTTTGATAGGTTTTGCATTGGCTCTGTTGATTGTTTTAGGTAGTGTGGACATTTTAATGATATTAACTCCTCTAATCCATGAGCAAGGAATCACTTTGCATTCTCTGTGTCCTTGATGATCTCTTTCATCAATGTTTGTTAATTTTCATTGTAAAAATCCTTTACTTCTTTAGTTAAATTTATTCCTAAATATTTGGTTTATTTGTTTGGCTATTGTGAATAGAATTTCTCTCTTGATGTCTCTTTCAGTGAATTCATTGTTAGCATATAGAATGTTACTATTTTTCGTATGTTTATTTTGTAATCTGTAACGTTCATGAATTGGCTTATCAGTTCTGAAACCTTTTTGGTGGAGTGTTTAGGTTTTCCCATGGACTACATCATGTCATCTGAAAACATGGATAATTTGAGTTCTTCTTTTCTAATTTTGATGCCCTTTCTTTCTCTTTCCTAATTGCTCTTGCTAAACTTCCAATACTCTATTGAATATGAATGATAAGAGTAGACATCTTGATTTTGTTATTGATCTGTATGATACTGCTTTATTTGTCATTTATAGCCTTTATAATTTTGAGGAGTGTTCCTTACATACCTAATTTATGGAGGGTTTTTATCATACAGATATACTGAATCTTATCAAAGGCTTTCTCTTCATCTGTTAAAATGACTCCATGGCTCTTGTTCTTCATTCTGTTAATGTGCCTGGTGACGTTTATTGGTTACTGAATGTTAAACACCTTTGCATGTCTGGGGTAAATCCCACTTGATCATGATGTGGTTTTGGATTGGGTTTGCTTGTATTTTGGTGGGAGGCTTTGTATCTACATTCATTATAGATATAGGTCTCTAGTTTTCTTTGTGTGTCACGTCTTCATTTAATTTTGGTATCAAATTAATGTTGGACTCATAAAAGAGTTTGACAAAGTTCTATCCTTTCAGTATTTTGGAATAGTTTAAAAAATATTAGAGTTACTTCCCCTTTGAGTGTTTTGTAGATTTCAGTAGTAGAGCCATTTGGCCCTGGACATTACCTGATGGAAGACTTTTGAATACTGCTTCAATCTTTTCCTGATTATGAGTCTTACTTTTTTTTTTTTTTTGACAGGCAGAGTGGACAGTGAGAGAGAGAGACAGAGAGAAAGGTCTTCCTTTGCCGTTGGTTCACCCTCCAATGGCCGCCGCGGCCGGCGCACAGCACTGATCCGATGGCAGGAGCCAGGTGCTTATCCTGGTCTCCCATGGGGTGCAGGGCCCAAGCACTTGGGCCATCCTCCACTGCACTCCCTGGCCACAGCAGAGAGCTGGCCTGGAAGAGGGGCAACCGGGACAGAATCTGGTGTGCCGGTGCCACAAGGCGGAGGATTAGCCTAGTGAGCCACGGCACCGGCCTATTATGAGTCTTTAAGGTCTTCTGTATCTTCCTGACTTAACCTGGTTAGAATTTATGTATCCAGGGATTTATCTTTCTTCAAAGTTTTCCATTTACTAGCATATAGTTGTCATAGTGATTTCTTTCTATTTCAGTGGTGTTGGTTGTAATGTCTCCTTTTTTATCTGTAATTTTATTTAGTTTTTTCTCTCTTTTTTTTTTTTCTTTGTTGGTCTGGCTAGAGGTTTACATTTCTGTTTATCTTCTCAAAAAACAATATTTTGCCTTGTTGATTTTTTTTTGGTTTCAAGTTCATTTATGTCTGCTCTGTTCCTTCTTATTTCTCTCCTGTTAACTGGGGGTTTGGTTGCTTCTTTTCTATCTTTGGGATTCATCATTAGAGATTTAATTTGTGAAATTTCTCTTTTTTTAATGTGAGCACTTAATGCTATAAATGCCCCCCTCTTAATCCTGTTTTTGGTGTATCCCACAGGTTTTTGATATATTGTGCTTTCATTTTCACTTATTTCAAGAAATTTTTTGATCTCCTTTTTAATTTTTTCAATGACCCATTGATCATTCAGTACCAGATTGTTTAATTTCCATATTTTTGAATGTTCTATATTTTTTGTTGTTGTTGACTTCTTGTTTCATTCCTTTGTGATATGAGAAGATACATGGTATGATTTCTATCATTTAAATTTATGGAAACTTAATTTGTGGCCTCATGTATTGTGTATTCCCAAAATGTTCACTTTGTTGATGAGAGGAATGTGCATTCTGTAGCTGCTGGGAGATTTAGGTAGAAGTCTGTTAGGTCCATTTGCTCAATAGTATATTTCAACTCTGATGTATCTTTATTGAATTTCTGTCTGGATGGCTGTCTATTGATGAGAGTGGGATGCTGAAGTCATACAGTATTGTTGAATTGGAGTCTTTCTCTCCCTTTAGGTCTAGCAGTATTTGCTGTACATATCTGGATGGTCTTGTGTTGAGTGTATTTATGTTACTGCTTGCTGAATCCAACCTTAATGTCTTGAACTCTAATGTTATAATTGATATGTTTTAAATTGCCTGTATTTTCAGAATTATTGTAGATGTTGTTATTTTACTGGTTTTGTTTTTTTTTAATCATCACACCAAAAATAATGGTGCTTGTACATGATAGTTACGTGTGTAGAGTATTCTGAATAATTGATGCTTTTATCAGTGAACTTCTGCTTTCAGATATTTTCGCAGTGCCCATCATCATCCTTTCCTTTCAGCTAGGAGCACTCTCTCTGGTTTTTCTTGGTGGTGCTGACGTCCTTCAGCTTCTGTTCCTCTCAGAAAGTCTTTATTTCTCCTACTTCTCCTTCATTCTGCACCGCCCTCCACCAGGTTTTACGGGTACAGTAATCTTGGTTGTCATTTTTCTTATGCACTTTGAGTATCTCACGCTCTTCTTTCCTGAGAAATCCACTGCTATTCAAACTCCCTTTCATGTGCATCAACTCAATTTCTTGCCCATCTCAGATTTCCCTCTTGATGACTGAAATTTTCATTTTGTTTCATAGATTTAGCTTGAATGTGATTGAAGACCTTTTACCTTCCTATGTCTGAATATCTTATTCTCTAGGTTTAGACACTCTTGATATTATTTTTTTAAAAAAACCCTTTATCTTTCTCTACTCCCTTCACTGCCCAAAGATCATTCATGCTTTCTTTATTTCTTTCCATTCACTTTCTCCTCTGTATTTATGTTGTCAAATATCCTGTATTTAAAGTCATTGATTCTGCTGCTGGATCAGTTTTCCTGCTGATACTTTCCGTCACATTTTTCCATTTTCATTTTCTTTTTCCGCTTCAAAATTGATCTCCTAAAATTATTGCAAACTCTGATAAGTCTCTGGTGAATTTCTGAATAGATTTTCTATACTTCCTTGAAGTTCACTGAGCTTCTTTAAAGCAGCTGTTTTGAGTGATTTTCGGAGTTCATACATCTCCATTCCTTTAGGTTAGCTGCTGATATTCTTTTTTCTGCTTGTTTCCTTGTTTGTTCTTGATCATAATGGCCATGTATCAGTGTGTTCACCCAGGAGAAGTAGGTATTGATTCTAGCCCTTAAAATATTGGTTTATCTGGAACATTTTTCTATGACATATCTGTCCACAAATTATTGGCAAGTCTTCTCTTTTGGTCTCTGTGCTCATGAGCACTACAGCAACTACCGCCCTAGGATATGGCCCAAGTCTAGGGCTGTCGTGGCAGACCCTGCAACAGACAGGAATTTGTCAGCCTACAAGGATGGTGCTGTCCATGACTTGAATCCAAGGCCCTGGTTGCTGCGGTCTACCTTTTGATGTGGGTCAGTTTGAGACCAAGGCTACTGTATTTAGCCAGCAGTGATGTGGGTTTAACTCAAGTACATCTTGGTGTGACTGTGATTCCTCTCTGGCACCAGGGTGGCTCCAGAGACTTAGTCCATGGGTGCTGGCCTAGAATAAGAGGACACAGGTTTGCTGCTGAGTCTTACCCTACTGGCCCCGATATTGATTTCTAAGGCCAAATTCTGTGCTGGCTTCCTTCTCTTTCTGCTAGGAATATGCTCTCTGGACTGTGCTGCCTGGAGCTGCAAGATGTGTGCTATGAGCAATTTCAGACTGTTTTTCTCACCCTGTTCAATGAGTATTTAGAAACTATGAAGCTATAACTGGCATTCTCATCATTCATCTAGTTTTTTAACTCCAATGAAGGTACTTTCATGTATGAATAGTTCTACAAATTTTTGTGGAAGAATGATCATTGCAGAATCATATCCTGTGATATGTGAGAGTTGGGAAGGAGATGCCCCAACGTGAAATAAATCTCTGGGAAAAATAGTCACACAGATCCCGAGCAGCTCCCCAAATTGAGTCAAAGGTCTGAGAACTCTGGCGCACACCTGTGGTTGGGACTGAGGTCTGCACCAACAGAGGGGACTCCTGGTACCTTCCCACTTAAATTCCACAGCAGCACAAGTCCCACAGGGGCTGAGGAGCCAGGGTTGCAGTTGCAATGTGCTTTGATCCTCTCTTCAGGACGGCAGGCACATCTCTACATTGTCTGGGTTTCCAGATGTCAGGCTCCCCAAAGTGCAGCCAATCCAGTAGTGCTCTCCACGGATGTCTCAGGGAGGAAGCAAGACCTGGACACAGCTACTCAGCCTGTGTCTGATGGCAGGAGCCAGGAGCCAGGTGCTTCTCCGGGTCTCCCATGGGGTGCAGGGCCCAAGCACCTGGGCCATCCTCCACTGCACTCCCGGGCCACAGCAGAGAGCTGGCCTGGAAGAGGGGCAACCGGGACAGAATCCGGCGCCCCGACCGGCACTAGAACCCGGTGTGCCGGCGCCGCAAGGCGGAGGATTAGCCTAGTGAGCTGCGGCACTGGCCTCCGAACTGTTTTACACAGCGCTAATTTACATCTCCATCAGCCAAGTATAAGTGCCCTGCTCTCTCCACATCCTCACTGGTATTTGTCACTGTCTTTTGAACCTTAGCCAATCTGACAGGAGTGACTGTGATTTCAATTTGCGTTTTCCTGATGCCTAGTGATGTTAAGCATTTTTCCTATATTCGTTGACCACACATATTTTTCTTTTGAGAATGATATTTTGAGATTCTTTCCCTGTTCCTTAAGTGAATTGGTTATTGTTATTATTGAGTTGTTTATGATGTTGATATATTGATATGTTCTGGGTATTAATCCTTTGTTGGAGAGGTAACTTGCAAATATTTTTCCATTTCTTTTTTTTTTAACTTTTATTTAATGAATATAAATTTCCAAAGTACGGCTTATGGCTTACAATGGCTTCCCCCCCATATCGTCTCTCCCACCCGCATCCCTCCCCTTTCCCCCTCCCTCTCCCCTTCCATTCACATGAGGATTCATTTTCGATTCTCTTTATATACAGAAGATCAGTTTAGCATACATTAAGTAAAGATTTCAACAGTTTGCTCCCACACAGAAACATAAAGTGAAAAATAATAGATGATTTTTTAAATGATGATGAAATCAGATCAGACCTATTGTCATGTTTAATCCCAGTGAGAGTCAAGTTGGGAATTGATAATTTCTTCTTTTTTTTTTTTTTTTACAGAAGATCAATTTAGTATACATTAAGTAAAGATTTCAACAGTTTGCACCCCCATAGAAACACAAAGCGAAATATACTGTTTGAGTACTCATTATAGCATTAAGTCTCAATGTACAGCACATTAAGGACAGAGATCCTACATGAGGAGTAAGTGCACAGTGACTCCTGTTGTTGACTTTACAAGTTGACACTCCTGTTTATGGCATCAGTAATCTCCCTATGCACCAGTCATGAGTTTCCAAGGCTATGGAAGCCCCTTGAGTTCTCCGACTCTTATCTTGTTTAGACAAGGTCATAGTCAAAGTGGAGGTTCTCTCCTCCCTTCAGAGAAAGGTACCTCCTTCTTTGAAGACCTGTTCTTTCCACTGGGATCTCACTCACAGAGATCTTTCATTTAGGGTTTTTTTTTTTTTTTTTTTTTTTTTTTTTTTTTTTTTTGCCAGAGTGTCTTGGCTTTCAATGCCTGAAATACTCTCATGGGCTTTTCAGCCAGATCGGAATGCCTTTAGGGCTGATTCTGAGGCCAGAGTGCTGTTTAGGACATCCACCATTCTATGAGTCTGCTGAGTATCTCACTTCCCATGTTGGATCACTCTCCCCTTTATTTATTCTATCAGTTAGTATTAGCAGGTGCTAGACTTGTTTATGTGCTTCCTTTGACTCTTAGTCCTTTCATTATGATCAATTGTGAACTGAAATTGATCACTCGGACTAGTGAGATGGCATTGGTACATGCCACCTTGATGGGATTAAATTGGAGTCCCCTGGTATGTTTCTAACTCTACCATTTGGGGCAAGTCAGCTTGAGCATGTCCCAAATTGTACATCTCTTCCCTCTCTTATTCCTACTCTTATGTTTAACAGGGATCACATTTCAGTTAAATTTCAACACTTAAGAATAACTGTGTATTAATTACAGAATTAAACCAGTCATATTAAGTAGAACAGACAAAAAAAAAATACTATGAGGGATAATGTATTAAGTTGTCCATTAGCAGTCAGGGCTATGCTGATCAAGTCACCGTTTCTCATAGTGTCCATTTCACTTCAACAGGTTTGCTTTTTGGTGTTCAGTCAGTTGTCACCGATCAGGGAGAACATATGGTATTTGTCCCTTTGGGCCTGGCTTATTTCACTCAGCATGATGTGTTCCAGATTCCTCCATTTTGTTGCAAATGACTGGATTTCGTTGTTTCTTACTGCGGTATAGTATTCTAAAGAATACATATCCCATAATTTCTTTATCCAGTCTACCGTTGATGGGCATTTAGGTTGGCTCCAGGTCTTAGCTATTGTGAATTGAGCTGCAATAAACATTAGGGTGCAGACCGCTTTTTTGTTTGCCAATTTAAACTCCTTTGGGTAAATTCCAAGGAGTGGGATGGCTGGGTTGAACGGTAGGGTTATCTTCAGGTTTCTGAGGAATCTCCAGACTGACTTCCATAGTGGCTTGACCAGTTTGCATTCCCACCAACAGTGGGTTAGTGTCCCTTTTTCCCCACATCCTCGCCAGCACCTGTTGTTGGTAAATTTCTGTATGTGAGCCATTCTAACCGGGGTGAGGTGAAACCTCATTGTGGTTTTGATTTGCATTTCCCTGATTGCTAATGACCTTGAACATTTTTTCATGTGCCTGTTGGCCATTTGGATTTCCTCTTTTGAAAAATGTCTATTGAGGTCCTTGGCCCATCTCTTAAGTGGGTTGTTGGTTTTGTTTTTGTGGAGTTTCTTGATCTCTTTGTAGATTCTGGTTATTAACCCTTTATCTGTTGCATAGTTTGCAAATATTTTTTCCCATTCTGTCGGTTGTCTCTTCACTCTCCTGACTGTTTCTTTTGCAGTACAGAAACTTCTCAATTTGATGCAATCCCAATAGTTGATTTTTGTTGTTTCTTCACTCTATTGGTCACTACCTTTGCTTTGCAGAAGCGTCTAATTTGATATAATCCAGTTATTTTTAGTTTTGCTTTTGTTTCCCGTGCTTTGGAGGTCTTTTCCAGCAGTCAACCCCTACACCATTGTCTTGGAGTGTCTCCCCTATGTTTTCTTCCAGCAACCTCATAGTTTCTTGTCTTAAATGTAGGTCTTGTTCTGTCTTGAGCTGAATTCTATGTACAGTGAGAGGTGTGGATATAATTTCATGATTCTATGTATATTGCTAGCACCAGTTATTGAAGAGACTATCCTTATTCTAACGTATGGTCTGAGCACTTTCATCAAAAGTCAGTTAGCTGAATGTCCATAGATTAGTTCCTGGGCTCTCTATTCTGTTCCACCGATCTGTGTGTAAGTTTGTATGCCACTACCATCCTGTTTTAACTACTATAGCTTTGTGATATGCATTGAAACCGGGGTCCATTTGCTTCCAGCTTGATTTTTTTTTGTTTTTGTTGTTCTTTATTGCCTTGGCTATTCTGGGTCTTCTGTGATTGCATGTGAATTTTAGGATTTTTTTTCTAATTCTGTAAAGAATCTCATTGGTATTTTGATAGGTTTTGCATTGGCTCTGTTGATTGTTTTAGGTAGTGTGGACATTTTAATGATATTAACTCCTCTAATCCATGAGCAAGGAATCACTTTGCATTCTCTGTGTCCTTGATGATCTCTTTCATCAATGTTTGTTAATTTTCATTGTAAAAATCCTTTACTTCTTTAGTTAAATTTATTCCTAAATATTTGGTTTATTTGTTTGGCTATTGTGAATAGAATTTCTCTCTTGATGTCTCTTTCAGTGAATTCATTGTTAGCATATAGAATGTTACTATTTTTCGTATGTTTATTTTGTAATCTGTAACGTTCATGAATTGGCTTATCAGTTCTGAAACCTTTTTGGTGGAGTGTTTAGGTTTTCCCATGGACTACATCATGTCATCTGAAAACATGGATAATTTGAGTTCTTCTTTTCTAATTTTGATGCCCTTTCTTTCTCTTTCCTAATTGCTCTTGCTAAACTTCCAATACTCTATTGAATATGAATGATAAGAGTAGACATCTTGATTTTGTTATTGATCTGTATGATACTGCTTTATTTGTCATTTATAGCCTTTATAATTTTGAGGAGTGTTCCTTACATACCTAATTTATGGAGGGTTTTTATCATACAGATATACTGAATCTTATCAAAGGCTTTCTCTTCATCTGTTAAAATGACTCCATGGCTCTTGTTCTTCATTCTGTTAATGTGCCTGGTGACGTTTATTGGTTACTGAATGTTAAACACCTTTGCATGTCTGGGGTAAATCCCACTTGATCATGATGTGGTTTTGGATTGGGTTTGCTTGTATTTTGGTGGGAGGCTTTGTATCTACATTCATTATAGATATAGGTCTCTAGTTTTCTTTGTGTGTCACGTCTTCATTTAATTTTGGTATCAAATTAATGTTGGACTCATAAAAGAGTTTGACAAAGTTCTATCCTTTCAGTATTTTGGAATAGTTTAAAAAATATTAGAGTTACTTCCCCTTTGAGTGTTTTGTAGATTTCAGTAGTAGAGCCATTTGGCCCTGGACATTACCTGATGGAAGACTTTTGAATACTGCTTCAATCTTTTCCTGATTATGAGTCTTACTTTTTTTTTTTTTTTGACAGGCAGAGTGGACAGTGAGAGAGAGAGACAGAGAGAAAGGTCTTCCTTTGCCGTTGGTTCACCCTCCAATGGCCGCCGCGGCCGGCGCACAGCACTGATCCGATGGCAGGAGCCAGGTGCTTATCCTGGTCTCCCATGGGGTGCAGGGCCCAAGCACTTGGGCCATCCTCCACTGCACTCCCTGGCCACAGCAGAGAGCTGGCCTGGAAGAGGGGCAACCGGGACAGAATCTGGTGTGCCGGTGCCACAAGGCGGAGGATTAGCCTAGTGAGCCACGGCACCGGCCTATTATGAGTCTTTAAGGTCTTCTGTATCTTCCTGACTTAACCTGGTTAGAATTTATGTATCCAGGGATTTATCTTTCTTCAAAGTTTTCCATTTACTAGCATATAGTTGTCATAGTGATTTCTTTCTATTTCAGTGGTGTTGGTTGTAATGTCTCCTTTTTTATCTGTAATTTTATTTAGTTTTTTCTCTCTTTTTTTTTTTTCTTTGTTGGTCTGGCTAGAGGTTTACATTTCTGTTTATCTTCTCAAAAAACAATATTTTGCCTTGTTGATTTTTTTTTGGTTTCAAGTTCATTTATGTCTGCTCTGTTCCTTCTTATTTCTCTCCTGTTAACTGGGGGTTTGGTTGCTTCTTTTCTATCTTTGGGATTCATCATTAGAGATTTAATTTGTGAAATTTCTCTTTTTTTAATGTGAGCACTTAATGCTATAAATGCCCCCCTCTTAATCCTGTTTTTGGTGTATCCCACAGGTTTTTGATATATTGTGCTTTCATTTTCACTTATTTCAAGAAATTTTTTGATCTCCTTTTTAATTTTTTCAATGACCCATTGATCATTCAGTACCAGATTGTTTAATTTCCATATTTTTGAATGTTCTATATTTTTTGTTGTTGTTGACTTCTTGTTTCATTCCTTTGTGATATGAGAAGATACATGGTATGATTTCTATCATTTAAATTTATGGAAACTTAATTTGTGGCCTCATGTATTGTGTATTCCCAAAATGTTCACTTTGTTGATGAGAGGAATGTGCATTCTGTAGCTGCTGGGAGATTTAGGTAGAAGTCTGTTAGGTCCATTTGCTCAATAGTATATTTCAACTCTGATGTATCTTTATTGAATTTCTGTCTGGATGGCTGTCTATTGATGAGAGTGGGATGCTGAAGTCATACAGTATTGTTGAATTGGAGTCTTTCTCTCCCTTTAGGTCTAGCAGTATTTGCTGTACATATCTGGATGGTCTTGTGTTGAGTGTATTTATGTTACTGCTTGCTGAATCCAACCTTAATGTCTTGAACTCTAATGTTATAATTGATATGTTTTAAATTGCCTGTATTTTCAGAATTATTGTAGATGTTGTTATTTTACTGGTTTTGTTTTTTTTTAATCATCACACCAAAAATAATGGTGCTTGTACATGATAGTTACGTGTGTAGAGTATTCTGAATAATTGATGCTTTTATCAGTGAACTTCTGCTTTCAGATATTTTCGCAGTGCCCATCATCATCCTTTCCTTTCAGCTAGGAGCACTCTCTCTGGTTTTTCTTGGTGGTGCTGACGTCCTTCAGCTTCTGTTCCTCTCAGAAAGTCTTTATTTCTCCTACTTCTCCTTCATTCTGCACCGCCCTCCACCAGGTTTTACGGGTACAGTAATCTTGGTTGTCATTTTTCTTATGCACTTTGAGTATCTCACGCTCTTCTTTCCTGAGAAATCCACTGCTATTCAAACTCCCTTTCATGTGCATCAACTCAATTTCTTGCCCATCTCAGATTTCCCTCTTGATGACTGAAATTTTCATTTTGTTTCATAGATTTAGCTTGAATGTGATTGAAGACCTTTTACCTTCCTATGTCTGAATATCTTATTCTCTAGGTTTAGACACTCTTGATATTATTTTTTTAAAAAAACCCTTTATCTTTCTCTACTCCCTTCACTGCCCAAAGATCATTCATGCTTTCTTTATTTCTTTCCATTCACTTTCTCCTCTGTATTTATGTTGTCAAATATCCTGTATTTAAAGTCATTGATTCTGCTGCTGGATCAGTTTTCCTGCTGATACTTTCCGTCACATTTTTCCATTTTCATTTTCTTTTTCCGCTTCAAAATTGATCTCCTAAAATTATTGCAAACTCTGATAAGTCTCTGGTGAATTTCTGAATAGATTTTCTATACTTCCTTGAAGTTCACTGAGCTTCTTTAAAGCAGCTGTTTTGAGTGATTTTCGGAGTTCATACATCTCCATTCCTTTAGGTTAGCTGCTGATATTCTTTTTTCTGCTTGTTTCCTTGTTTGTTCTTGATCATAATGGCCATGTATCAGTGTGTTCACCCAGGAGAAGTAGGTATTGATTCTAGCCCTTAAAATATTGGTTTATCTGGAACATTTTTCTATGACATATCTGTCCACAAATTATTGGCAAGTCTTCTCTTTTGGTCTCTGTGCTCATGAGCACTACAGCAACTACCGCCCTAGGATATGGCCCAAGTCTAGGGCTGTCGTGGCAGACCCTGCAACAGACAGGAATTTGTCAGCCTACAAGGATGGTGCTGTCCATGACTTGAATCCAAGGCCCTGGTTGCTGCGGTCTACCTTTTGATGTGGGTCAGTTTGAGACCAAGGCTACTGTATTTAGCCAGCAGTGATGTGGGTTTAACTCAAGTACATCTTGGTGTGACTGTGATTCCTCTCTGGCACCAGGGTGGCTCCAGAGACTTAGTCCATGGGTGCTGGCCTAGAATAAGAGGACACAGGTTTGCTGCTGAGTCTTACCCTACTGGCCCCGATATTGATTTCTAAGGCCAAATTCTGTGCTGGCTTCCTTCTCTTTCTGCTAGGAATATGCTCTCTGGACTGTGCTGCCTGGAGCTGCAAGATGTGTGCTATGAGCAATTTCAGACTGTTTTTCTCACCCTGTTCAATGAGTATTTAGAAACTATGAAGCTATAACTGGCATTCTCATCATTCATCTAGTTTTTTAACTCCAATGAAGGTACTTTCATGTATGAATAGTTCTACAAATTTTTGTGGAAGAATGATCATTGCAGAATCATATCCTGTGATCTTGCTCTATGCCTTTCCTAACAATTACATAATTTAATTAAATATTACATAATTTGATAAAGCAATACAAAAATTTATTTCTAAACATTAATAGATAACTTTAGAGAATCTACATTATGGAAAACATTTAAATAGATATAATAGATTAAAACCATTTTAGGGAAAATGATCTGTTGGGAAAGAAGCTCCTCTGACCAACAATGCATTTGTTTAATGAACAAGTGCATGGCTCTGAAAACCAAAGAGTTGCAATAGAATAGAACAATAGCCATGATACTTTCAGCTCCTCCCATCACATGTGGAGAATTTATTACCTTGAATTTATGCTAATCAGTTTCTGTAAAAAAGAAGTTATATTTTCAGGTTTTTTTTGTCAGTTTTAGGTTGCATTTTTTTAAATTCTGTACTTCATATTTTCAAATATATTGGTACATCACTGTGCAAAATATGCCTTAACCATCTTTTTGATATCTGTAGTTTTTTTTTTTTTTTTAAATTACGCCTATTTTCTTTCCTATTGTGAATATGTGTGTTACTCTCTTTTGTGGTTACTCTTTGTATTTTATCAAGTTTATTAAATTTTGGTTTTCTTTATATTTATTTTCTGTGTTGTTGATTTATATTATTACTTACTTCTGCTTTACTTCATTTTAATCTATGGTTTTCAATATAGAATTTTTAGGTAGAAACTAATATCAGGGTTTATTCCTATCTAAGTATATTCACTGGGAACTAAAAGTGACTCTATACATGTTTTTTTGCAGTAATATATAAATGATAGCACACTATATATTATTTTTCAATGCGTCTAATTTTCTGTTGTCCATTTTTATTTCCTCTTAGATTAGGCAAAATGTTGAGAAATATTGTTTTATCCCACCTCACCTATAGAAGAATACAAAAGACCTTTGCTCCTATAACACTAACAACAGCAACATCACAAAATTTTAAAAGTCTAAATATTCGTATTAAACTAGCAAAGGAAGGTGCACATAGTGATATTGCAAAGGAACCATGGCACATTTGATACTTAGTCTAATTGATGATTGGTAGACTGAGGCAGCAATAGTGGGGAGAACATAGAGAAACTAGGGTATATCAATAATGCCTTTGAAAGTAACATCAACTTTGGGGTTAAACGGAATCTGGATGAGTCCATCTCCCCTGCAAAATAATATCTTGATCTGATCACACTCATTTTTTTTTTTAAGAAAATAGCATGAATGACAGGTTAGAAGATAATGATAAATCATTTCATGCATTTTTATGATGTTTACAATAGGATTCTGGAGACATACCAGAGTGGAATTAAAAAGGTTATCTAAATATATCTGAAAGTGCCATTCAACTGCTTTTTTGGCTTTGATGCTAATAGGATAAAAAAGGCCGAAACTGCAAAGGAAGTTAGGGTTATATTAATTACAGGTGAACGCAATCCAATTAAAACTGTAGCCTTGTACAATTCAATTCTAGGGGGAATATGAATAATTACCTCTTGGCTCTAATATCTGATAGAAGTAAAGGCTTGTATTCCCTAAGAGATACATGTCTGTATCTATATCTTTCATCTATCTACCCATCTTACACACACACATTTCCTAAGAATTTTAAATTTTGCAATGTCAGAAGTATAATATAATTACAATACACGCACGAAAAAGTGTCATCTAATTTATAATCAAGGTAAAACGTGGTCAATCATGGAAGCGTCACAGATCATCTTTATTTGATTAGATGTCATTGTCTAAAATACTGAGGAAGCTGGGGATTTTCCATCTTAGGGAGCATTGCCAATGTCACATTTACTTTGGATAGTACTGTTCTAAAAACACATGAAAAGTGATAGATTCTTTGTCCAAATTAATCAAAAGCAGTACTCAACTTTTTTTTTCTTTTCTTTTCTTTTTTTTTTTTTTTTTTTTACCTAAGGAGTCCAATTGAAATATAAAATATCAAATAGGTTGTGAAGAGTGAACAAAAAATAGTAGTTGCATTCATGCAGGTAGCCTCGGGGGTGGGTATTTGGCGTAGAGGTGGACACCCACATTCCATCTATCACTGCCTGGGTTCCACTCTTGGGTTTTTTCCTGATTGCAGCTTCCTGCTGCTGCAGACCCTGGGAGGTAGCTGTGACAGCTCAAGTGATTGGGTTCCTGTCCACCTTGTGGGAGACCTGGACTGAGTTCCTGGCTCCCAAACATGTGGGGAGTGAACAAGTAGATGCGAGAGCTCTGTCTGGCTGTTTCTATGTCTCTCTTTGTGTCTTCTGCCTCTCAAATAAATTAGCTAGAAACAAGTACATCTTGGATCAAGAAATAGTACCAAGAACTAAGAATCTTTTAGCAATGTTAAAAGCTTTAGTTTAATAAGCACACATGGAAATTCTAAATCGACACATGCAAATAGGCATATTAGCAGAACTTCAAAGAAAACATGAAACAAAGCCTGACTGAAGTGAACTGAGAAATAGACAAATCCAAAGTTACATTCTGAGATTTCAGCACTAGTCTCTCAGTAATTGACAGAACATGAACACACAAAATATTATTTAGCAAGTAAAAGTTTTGAATGACACTAATTTCAAGTGAAATATTCACAAGTGTAAACCAAATGCTGTGACATCAAATAAGTCTCTGTAAGTTTAAGAAGATTTAAATTCTGTAGAATGCATTTCTAATCACAGTGGAATTACATTAGAAATCTCTTACAAGAAGAATAATAAAAAGGTAACAAATTAAAACTTGGCCAAAGAACAGGCAACACGGATTAAATAGGAGAAAAACATAAAAATTAAGTGGAAAATAGAGATGACATTTTTACAGCAGAAGACGGAGCTGCCAGCTGGGGATAAAAGGAAAAAAAATACATCACTTTCTCCACAGTATTTGTCTGCAAAGTTCATAAGAGTCCAAGTCGTTTCCCAGCTGAGATTGTCTTCCTAATTTTAGACATTCTACCAAGTGTACAGTGGTTGTGAACTGCATTTCTCTAATTACTAATTACGGTACTTTTTCTTAGCATGTTTTGAGAGTTGTCAGATTTAACCTCCTTAAGTGACATATTGATTATTAAATAAAAGATTTTTCAAGGTAAACGCTTTGAGATAATAACACATACAGGAAATGTAATCACCCATAAGACAACAGCTCTTGGTCTTTGGACGAACTACTGCAAGACTCCATAGTTACGGTAAATGACAGTCATAAATCTACTGTCTGCTGAGTCCCAGGGACTGCTCCAAGTACTTTTATAGTCATAAATTCATTTCCTATTAGTGAATGAAAACATTTATATGTAAGATGCTATCACCAAAAATGATAAGTAAGGTAGAACCCTTCGGTCCTGATGTGTCCTTATGTTGTGTGTTCATGAGTGTGTGTTTATGTGTGTGTGTGTGTGTGTGTGTGTGAGAGAGAGAGAGAGACTAAAGCTCCACTGTATTTAAACATCATGGAAATTTAACTACTCATTAATAATGCACGTTTCTCTCTTGGTCAGAAATTATCCCTCTTATCACTGCTGCTGTTTGGTCTGATTTGAGGACTGATTTTTTAAATTATCTTATAGATGTTATGACAGGTAATCAGTTCCTAAAAGTTAAAATCACATGAAGTAAGGTAAAAAATCTCTGAGAAAATGCTACAGCCTCTTGATAAACTGAAAGCTAGTTAAAAATACCAACATATTGTGAATTTTATTCAAGTTTTTTAAACTATAAAACAGGACTGACTTTCATTATTTTCTTCTGAACAATGATTAACCTGATGAGTATATTTAAAATGTAAAGACAATGTATATTATATGTAATTCCACATATATCCTTTTGTGTAATTGCAGTACATAAACTGGGCTAAATTGTTATTCTGTCTTTAAAATATATTAAAATTATGACAACATTTGGAATGCAGACACTAGAAGTACTTACATAGCTCTCCATTTTGATTGATTCTATTTTTCAATTTTATGTTGCTTTAAATTTTTTAAAAGTTATTTTCTTAATTCTTTATTATCTTACATTACTCAAAAATAAGGGCCAGCATTTTATGCATTTTAAAAATATTCCCACTTAATCAATTTCTAATTGAAATCATCACATTTAAATTTTTGTTATGCATATTTAATTGGTGTGCTTTAATTCTAAATTACAAGTATATTGGATAAGTTACTTACTGTAGTCATTAAAAAAGATTAGTAGTCTGATTGCTGGAATCCAGTTTCAATATTAGGTTAACGAAAGCAAAAGCATTATACACATGCTTTCTTAAGATTATTTGCACATATACACCTTTCTCCACTTGTAAAAACAGTAATTCTTTCCTCTAGATAATGGAAACAAAAGCATTTCCTATTTGTGTATCCTGAATCAATCTGAGTTACAAAGTAGGAAAGTCAAATGCTGCTCTTATTTTATGACATGTGGACTCATAAAAAGATTAATAGAATGTTTCTTAAAACAGAATCTCTTTAAAATACACATAATTGAGCATATATATTATTAAATAATAATTCTTTTTATACAATTTTTATGAGAACTGAACTGTCCAAGTAAAGTTCAAAATATAGTTGTTGGGGTCAGCACTGTGGTGTAGCTGGTAAAGCCACCTCCTGCTGTGCTGGCATCCCATATGGGTGCCATTTTAAGACCCAGCTTTTCCACTTCTGATCCAGCTCCCTCCCTGTTAATGCACCTGGGATGAACACCCAAGAATGGCACAGGTACTTGGTCCCCTTCCTGCATGTGGGAGACCTGGAAGAAGATCCTGGCTCCTGGCTTCAGCCTGGCCCAGTCCCGTTGAGGCCATTTGGAAAGTGAACCAGCAGATGAAAAACCTCTCTCTCTCTCTCTCTCTCTCTCTTCCTCCTCTTTCTAAAACGCTGCCTTTCAAGTAAATAAAAAAGAAATAAAAATAAATCTTTAAAATACGTAGTTGTTTTGCTTCCTTAAATATTACTCCAGTTAAAAGGATATATATTTTTTTTTCTGAGTTTGCTACGTGGGTGTGAGAGACTCCGGTACTTGAGCCATTATCGTCTGCCTCCCAGAGTGCACATTAGCAGGAAGCTCCCCTTCCAGCGCCGATGTGTGGACTCGGTGCCCTGAGCGTCCCAAGTCTCCCCGCTGTTGTCTGTGTGGCCAAAAGGATATATTTTAATATATAAGTATATATAATGTATATATAGATCCACATTATTGTCTATCTATAGGCAACTATGCATATACCTATAAATATGTGTATACATAAACCTATAACTATATACTTACAACTGTACTTATACACACAAACTTTAATAGGTAACTACTTCATTTGCACTATAACAAATTGTCATGAAATTTATCAAACTTAAACAACTCATGCTTATTATCTCACAATTTCTTTGGTTCCAGCACTCAGGTTGGCGGAGCTGTGGCCTTCCCTCACGGGTGACTCAATGGCTGTCATGTAGATGTTGCCTGCTGCTGCAGTCTCAGCTCAAGGCGTGGCTCAAGAGGAACTCTTGGAAGACCACCGTTGGGACTCAGGTCCGTGCAGGCTTCCTCCTGAGACCGCTGTTTCTCAGAAGATTCTGGCTGAACACTTCTCTGCGCAGTCTCTCACTGTGTGGGTCCCTCCGTGAAGTGCTCACCAGATGGCGGGGAGCAGGAGGAGATCAGAAGAGTGCCCTTGGAAAGACAGTCCCAATCTCTCTTTATTGCTGACTCATGGCAATGCTGTCTCATCCCTTTTCTCAGTCTACTTCATTTTAATGACTTTGTCAGGTAGTTCAGGTTGGGTTATAGTGTTAGCTAATTTGCAACATCATGCAATTTCGCAATCTTTGATGTTTCCCTTACTCCACTCACTCTCCCCTTTTTATCATAAGCTAAAATGCGATTTTTCTTACTGTATGTGTTTAGGGACTAGGGCTCATCTGGTCTTCTAATTTGGGTGGAGGGGTTTGTCTTCTAGTGTGCCATTTGTGGGTTCTGTCTCTTCTATAGTAGTTGACCATAGTTCAAAACAGTACTGTTCTCTTGCTCAAATAAAATCAGGTAAATAAAATTTCAAGCATCTATAAAAATGCATTGTATTTATGCACCTTGTCCTCTCTTTTTATTTAATATATTGCATATATGGGCAAAGAAATATATGATATTTCATTATGGTAACTTTTTCAATAATTCTTTCATTTGATCTATGAAATGGCCATTGAACTGCATTTCCCCAAAGATTCGAAGTACAAGTAGAATTATGATTCAAGTAGGATTTTTGAAAAAAAAAATTAAAAGAGAGTTCCATAATTCTCGAATGAAATTCTATTAATAGAATTTCAGTATATCATGAAACTTGAAGAAATCAATCTGGTTTAATGATAGATATCCTCAGCTATTAGCAATAACAACATTTATCAATAGTAACCTTGAATGTAAAAGACACTGACTGGGTGAATGGATTAAAAAACAAGACCCAGCTATCTGCTGCCTACAAGGAGCTCATCTCACCACCTGCAGACTGAAAGACTGGAAAAAGAAATTTCATGTTAACAGAAAGCAAAAAAGGGCAGGTGTAGCTGAAACCATGATTCGCCCCCCTAAAATACGATATCAGAATGTGGCTCCCTTAAAGCTCCCCAAAAGTCCCATCTGGGGTGCCATATATGTTGCCAGAATTGGGGGTGCCATATGATATCACCTTGTTCCCAATATTAATAAGCCCGTGTGGGTTGTTGCCTAATATTCAGAGAATTCTGAACACTGGCATAAATGAACAAGGCAGCATGGTACATTTTAAGCTTTTATTCAGTGCAAAAGATGCATAGGACAGTGACGGCCCTGTCTAAGGGAGAGAGGTAAATGTAGGTTCATATCAAGTACCAGGAACCAGCCACGTGGAAGAGCATGTAGGCCAGGAAGCATGGGTAGGTGGCCGCAAAAGATCATGTGCCCTAGAGGTGCAGGGCTGCAGCAAACCCCATAGTGGAAAGAGGCCAGGGAAAGGAAGGGGCGGGGACCCTGTGTCCCAAGCTTTTAAACCACTTTCAAAGGGGAGTGGTTAATTAACCTGATTGGCCCATGGCACTCAGGTGTAGCCAGCTAGGGCATGAGGTCACACAGGGCGTGGTGAAGGTGTGGTCTTCCAGCTCACAAACCTAATCAATTTTAGCCTGTTAGCCTGCCTACCTCATTGCCACCCTAATATCACACAAAATGGACTTTAACACAAAAACCATTAAAAGAAACAAAGAATGGCTCTATATAATTATTAAGACATCGATTCAACAGGAAGACATAACTCATAAATGTATATGCACCCAATTACAGGGTACCTGTAAAAGAAATGTTAAATGGGTCTAAAGGGAGACATAAACTCCAATGCAATAGTAATGAGGGACTTCAACATCCCATTTTCATCAATGGACAGATAAACTAGACAGAAAATCAACAGGGAAACAACAGAACTAATCCAAATGGTCACCACACAGTTACAGAATACACTTTTGCATCTATGTTCCTCAGAAATACTGGGTATGGCTCTCTTTACCCATTGTGTCTTTCTGGTTTAGGAATTAAGGTGATGCTGGCTTCATTGAAGGAGTTTGGCAGGATTCCTTCCCTTTCAATTGTTTTGAATAGCTTATGAAGCATTAGAATTAGTTCCTCTTTAAAAGTCTGGTAGAAATCAGAAATGAAGGCAACTGGTCTTGGGCTTCTCCTTGTTGTGAGGGTCTTTATCATTGATTCAAGCTCCATCTTGGTTATTGCTGTGCTTAGGTTTTTCTATATCTTCATGAATAAATTTTGGAAGGTTGTATGTGTCCAGGAATTTATCTATTTCTTCTAGGTTCCTCAGTTTGTTGGAATACAGCTTGTTGTAGTAATTCCTGATGATTCTTTATATTTCTGTGGTGTCTACTGGTACATTTCCTTTTTCATATCTGATTTTATTGATTTAAGTCTTCTCTCTATTTTATTAATGTATTTATTTACTTATTTTTTGGTTAGTTGAGCCAATGATTTATCAACATTATTTTGTTTTTCAAAAAACCAGCTCAATTCACTGATTTTTTGTGTTGTTCTTTGGTTTCAATTTGTTTATTCTTCTCTAATTTTTTCTCCTTTGAATTTTGGGCTTGATTTGCTGTTGTTTTTCTAGGACCTTGAGGTAAATGGATAACTCATTTCTTTGGTGCCTTTCCAATTTCTTGATGTAGGCACCAATTTGCTATACACTTCCCTCTTAACACTGCTTTTGCTTTATATCATAAGTTTTGATATGATATATTGTCATCTTCATTTATTTCCAGATTTTTTTTTATTTTGACTTTGATTTCTTCAGTGACCCACTGCTTGTTCATGAGCATGTGGTTAGTTTCCATATGATTGCATATGTTCTAGACATTCTTGAGTTTTTGATTTCCAGCTTAATTCCAATGTTGCCAGAAAAAAATGCATGGTATGATTTCCATTTTTTTTTTTAATTTGCTGAGACTTGCCTTACAGCCTAGCATATGATCTATTCTAGAGAATGATCCATGCACTGGTGAGAAGAATGTGTATTCTGCAACTGTGGGATTTAAAGTAATGTGAATGCCTGTTAAGATGGTTTAGTCTATAGTATCAATTAACTCTGTTGCTTCCTTGCTGAGTTTCTGTCTCATTGATCTGTCCATTGATGCGTGTGGGGTATTGAAGTCCTCATTACTATTGTATTGCATTCTATGTCTACCTGTAGATCTATTAACATTTCTTTTAAATAGCCAGGTGACGTAATTTATGTGTTTATAATAATCATATCTTCCTGTTGAGTTGATCCCTTATTCATTACATAGTGCCCTTCATTGTCTCTTTTAACAGTTTTTGTGTTAAATTCTATTTTGTTTGAAATTAGGATGGCTACACCAGTTCTGTTTTGTTTTTTGATAGCATGCAGTATAATTTTCTATCCTTTCACTTTCAGTCTGCAGATGTCTTTGGTGGCGAGGTGTGTTTCTAGTAGGCAGCAAATACATGGGTCTTGTTTCCTAATCCATTCAGTCAATCTATATCTTTTAACTAGAGAGTTGAGGCTGTTTTCATTCAAGGTCACTATTGATAAGTAACAACTTGGCCCTGCCATTATACCATAAATATTTCTATTGTTTACTTTGGATTTCTCTTGTACTTTTGCTGAGATCTTTTCCTCCTTTACCTTCTTTCATAGTGATGACTATGTTTCTGTGTTTCTGAGTGTAGCACACCCTTAAGCATCTTTCATAAGGCTGAATGAATGGTGACAAATTCTTTCAATCTCTGTTTGTTATGGAAGGTCTTTATTTCACCTTCATTCATAAATGTGAGTTTTGCAGGGTACAGTATTCTGGGTTGACTATTTTTTTCTCTTAACACTTGGAATATTTCTCACAATTCTCTTCTAGCCTATAAGGTTCTGATGAGAAGTCCGTTGTGAGCCTAGTTGGAGATCCTCTGAAAAGTAATCTGGCATTTCTGTCCTGTACATCTTAGATTCTTTTCTTCATGTTTTACTGTGGAAAGTTTGACTATAATGTGTCATGCTGAAAATCTTCTCAGGTCATGTCTCTTAGGAGTTCTATGTGCTTCCTATACTTTGATGTCTCTTTCTCCAAATTGGGGAAATTTTGTGTAATTATTTCACTAAAAAGGCCTTCTAATCCATTCTCTCTTTCCAAACCCCCAGGAGCTCCTAAAAATGTTATGTTGGGTCACTTGATAGTGTCTCATTAGTCTAAAATACAGGTTTTAATTTTTCCAATTTTTTTTTGTCTGATTGTAAAATTTTCTGAGATTTGTCTTCTAACTCAGATATTCTATCTTCTGCCTCTCTGTTATTAAGGCTTCCCAATGCATTTTTTTTTATTTATTGAATTCTTTATGTCTAGTATTTCACTTTGATTTCTCTTTAAAATCTCAATTTCATGGTAAAAAATTTAATTCATATCATGTATGGATTTCTTTAATTCATAGATTTGCTTCTGGTTACTTCTGAGTAAATCTATGATTTATTTGTTGAATTCCATTTCTGGCATTTCATCAGTCGCTAGGCCAAATGTCTGTCCTGAAATAACTCAACTTTGAAGTGGGTTGAATACCTGAGCAGGTATCTCACCGAAGAAGGGATATGGATGGCAAATAAGCATGTGCAAAGAGGCCCAATATCATACATCATGAGAAACTAACAAATTGAAACAACCATAAACCACAAATACATATCTGTTGAATTAACAAAAATTTCAGAAAAATGACAGCCAAATGCTACTAATAAGGATGTGAGCAACAGAAATTTTCATTCATTGCTGGTGAGAATGTACTTGTACACTCATCATAAAAGACAGTTTGGTAGTTGATTACCTTACAAAAACTAAACATACTCTTGCCATACGGTGTAGCAATCTCACTACTTGATATTTATTCAATGGAGGTGAAAGCTATGTCCATGCAAAAACCCGCATGAAGATGTTTATATGAGCATCATTTGTAATGGTTAAAACTTGGAAATACTTGACTTGTTTTTCAGTAGGTGAATGAATAAACTATAGAATATCCATACAAGTGAATATTATTTAATGCTAAAAAGAAAGGCAACAATCCAGCCTTAAAAGGTATGAACGGGAGGGGTCAGAGAAAAATATCATATTCTTAGAATTGTATCCCTGAATTACATTGAATCTGTTCTCTTTGTATTAATCTCATTACCATGAGAATTGATGAGATTTGTGTTGTAGTGATTATCATGCGTCTGATGTGACCCTGCGAATCCCATTTATTACTATATTCTTTTATAAAAAAGATGGGGCCGGTGCTGTGGATCACTTGATTAATCCTCCGCCTGTGGCGCCAGCATCCCATATGGGAGCCGGATTCTGTCCCGGTTGCTCCTCTTCCAGTCCAGCTCTCTACTATGGCCTGGGAAAGCAGTGGAGGATGGCCCAAGTGCTTGGGCCCCTGCATCTGCATGGGAGACCAGGAAGAAGCACCTGGCTTCTGGCTTTGGATCAGCACAGTGCCAGCCATAGCAGCCATTTGGGGAGTGAACAACGGAAGGAAGACCTTTCTCTCTGTCTCTCTATCTCTCTCACTGTCTATAACTCTACCTGTCAAATAAAAATAAATAAATAAATAAATAAATAAATAATGAGATTAAAAAAGATGTGGATGAACTTAAACACATAACACTATATAAAATAATTCAATTTTAAATGCTGTAGTTTGCATCAGTCCAACTATATGAAATTTTCAGAAAAGCCAATCAACAGAAATATTAAAAAGATTGGTAATTCCAAGGAGTAGGGGAAGATAGAAATGAGTAAGGAGAGTGGAGAAGAATTTTAGGACAGTGAAACTACATCATTATATATTGTGATAGAAGTCATCATACAATGTCAGACCTATGGAGTGTATAACAAGAGTAAACCCCAACATAAACTGTGGATTTTGATAACAATGTGTCAGTATAAGTTCATGTATTACAACAACTATATCACTGTAGTGTTTGATAATGATGTGTCAGTACAAGTTCATGTATTATAACAAATATATCACTGTAGTGGGGGAGATTAAAGTTGGAGGAAGCTGTATGTATGAAGAGACAGGAAATATATAGGATGTCCTTGTGCTGTCCATTTTTTCTGTGAACCTAGAACTGCTCTAAAAAATAAGTGCTGTTGAAAACATGGGAGTCTTTCCTATGCTTGAATGGTGGTATTAATGCTGATGTAATGGTTAGTAAATGCATTTCTTCTGTTAAAAATGAAATATAAAAATAATCAATTGGCACTTTATTTATATTTGCTTTCACAGTTGGAAAGAAATTGGAACTTACATAACGGTTGAGGTAAATCTGTAGTTTATCCAATTTTTTGTAATGAATTAGTTCAATCTGACCCACTCTGGATTAGGTCAAGAAATTCTATGTTTCTTTAGCTACATGAAGAATTTAGGATTTTTAACCACATTTTAAGATAACATTAGATATCCGATAAGCATGTTTTTTCTGAGAAGTATCACTTTCATTGAAACAGATCTATAAAAACGTCCAAAGGTGTATAAATACTGTAAATGATTCTAGTGAAAAATGCTTTAAATGAACAGATTTTGCTTTTTTTCTGAACATTCTCTCATATCCTAAATGCCAGTCAAATCTTTGGTTTTAAATATATGAATGTGCCTCAACAGCTAATCAATTTAAATTTGATAAGTCTTCTCTGTGTTAAAAGCTTGTTCTCAATTACATACCAAATTAAATAAGAGATAAGAAAATTCTGAGAGGCTGAAATTCATAGTTTCATTACTCTGAAAAATTAAACCTAAAAATGTGTAAAAATCCACATCAATCATTTAGTTTCAGCACATAAATGTAAATGGCTTGGAACTGAAATACACTTCAGACAGTAAGGAATAATTACCCAGAAATACTGAATGAACTTCATCAGACCCTACATTTAATACAAGTGAGAAACACAAGAGACCCGAACAAATCTGCACAAATAAGAGGATTACATTTTTTAATCAGCATTAAATGGTCACTGTAAAGGTTCACTAATAGCATTTTCAAAAAATTGAATCACAGATGATGATCTTAAAAGTGAAATCCGATTTTCAAGTTGAGAATTGCTTCAACAAAACCCAGAAAATTTTTTGTAGCTCTCTTTTCAAGTTTTTTTTTTCTTCCACATGATGAAAAAAGAAGTTGAAAATTCCAATGATATTCAGTCTGTGCTTAATACCAAAGAGTTTGCAGCATTTTTTTTCAATTTCAAATTTTATATGATTCATGCTATTAAGTTGTATATCTTTTAAAAAGTCACTCAGGCAAATATCCCTACTTGTTAGGGCATAAGGTAAGCAAATATTGTAGTAGACAGTGGACACTATACTTCGGCTTCTCAAAGCAGAGTAAATCTGATAAATTAACTTCATTAGATCCTATTAGACATTGAGGGACAAAGTAGAGGATCTGAATTTTCAATTTGTATGGGAATTTTCTGTATTTTAATGGAAAATACAGATTAAATTTTAACTTGTATTTATTTGACTTAGAGGACCAGCCAAGTGATACAAGGTTTATATTCTTATTAGTACTTGAATGTCATATCATTTATATTGGGCGGTTTTACAGATAACTTACACTATATTGCACTTATAGATATGTTTGATTTTTTTAATCTCTTCATATATGATTTAGTGAGCATAGATTTTTCAAATAAATGAAATGGTGGCCACTGTAACTGAAATCTTTTTGGTGAGAATCTAAGGCTTCAATATTATTTTATATCATTAGAATACAGTAACTTTAAGGATTTCCAGCAACGTCCTTAACACTTCAGAATTATTGGATTCTGTAAGCAATAAGAGGCTAATTGCAGCAGTAAATTGTTAGCAATACACAAAGACTGAAAATTACTTCTCCAGCCGGCGCCGCGGTTCAATAGGCTAATCCTCTGCCTGCGGCACCGGCACACCAGGTTCTAGTCCCGGTCGGGGCGCCAGATTCTGTCCCGGTTGCTCCTCTTCCAGTCCAGCTCTCTGCTGTGGCCCAGGATGGCAGTGGAGGATGGCCCAAGTGCTTGGGCCCTGCACCCCATGGGAGACCATGAGGAAGTACCTGGTTCCTGGCTTCGGATCAGGGCGGTGCACTGGCCGCAGCGGCCATTGGGGGTGAACCAAAGGAAAAAAAGGAAGCGATTTCTTTTTCTCTCTCTCTCTCTTTGTCTACTTTGTCAAAAAGAAAAAAAAAAGAAAAAAAGAAAATTACTTCTCCAGATAAAAGGATTTGCACATTAATAACAATGCATACACATTACGTTTTTCCTCCAACAGTTAGACGAAGTCACTCATTCTCTCCACGTCTGTTCAACAAAGCACCTGAAGACCTAGTCAATGCAGTTAGGCAAGAGAAAGAAATACAAGAAATCCATATAGGACTGGAAGAAGTGAAATTGTCTCTGCTGATGACATGATCTCACATTCTTAAACCCTTAAATAAACCACTTAAAACTGTTGGAACTGATAAATTCAGCAAAGTTGCAGGTTATGAAATCAGTGTACAAATTCACCAGCATTTTAATGCATTACCAATGAATTACCTTCAAAAGAAATTATAATAGTATAAAATTTGCTTTAGCGTAAATTTAAACAAGGAGATGAGAGATCTTTGAATACCATGAAGAATTGATGGAAGAAAAAAAATAAATTGAAAGATGTGGGGAGCAAACCGGACTAGACTGAGTTACTGGAATTAAGACTTATTCTATGCATCTGCTCTCCCACAATATGGCGCTGGGAGAGAAGTAAACAGCTTCCGCACAGCTGCCTCCAGTTCAACTAATAAACTGTAGGACTTGCTACTGATTGGAGGAGAGCAGCGTACTTGGCGTGTGGGCAACCGAGTTGGGATTGGCGGAGGAGGACTATAAAGGAGGAGAGAGACGGCATGCACCAGGAACATCTAAGGGGAACATCTATCTGAAGGAACACCTGTGCAGCCCCCGAGAAGAGCCGGCCGGCGGTGTGCCGCTCCCCCGCGGAAGTGGGGAATGTGGCCAGGGGGAACTGCCCTTCCACGGAGGTGGAAGGGATAGTAGCCAACCCGGGAAGAACCAGCAGCAAACCTGGGGAGGGCCGAGCAGACGAAAGAACAGCGCAGGGTCCTGTGTTGCTCCTCCACGAAGAGGGGGAGCGACATAATGGTGCCGTGACTCGGATATGAAGCCTAGGCAGGGCTTAGTGTCGTTCCTCCATGAAGAGGGGGAGCGACAAAAGACATATGTCATGGTTTTGAATTAGAAAATGAGTATTTTTAAATGTCTATATTACCAAAAATAATTTACAGATTCAATACCGTTTCTAAAGAAATTACATATCAGTGTTTATAGAAATAGAAAAAACAATTGTAAAATTCCTATAGAACTACAAATGGTGGTCTCAAATAGACAAAGCAATTGAACAAAAAGAAAAAAGCTAAAGGCCCACATTCCCTGATTTCAAGATATATTATAAAGCTGTTGTAATAAAGCAGAGTGGCATTGGCCTAAAAATAGGCATATCAACCAATGGGAGGGTAGAAAGCCCAGAAATAAACCCAAATTTTACAGGCAATTCATATTTGACAAAAACGTGAAAAGCACACAGCAGGAAAAGACAATCTCTTCAGTAAAAGGTGTTTGCAAAGCAAACTATTCACATGCGGAATAAAATTGAACAGTCACCTCACACCATATTAAACAGTCAACTCAAAATGCATGAGAGTCTTCACATAAGACCTCATAGTGTAAAACTAATAAAAATAAACCTAGCAGAAGGACTCCATGACATTGACCTGGGAGCTGACTCCTGTGCGGGGCTGCCAAGGCACAGCAAGCAAAGACACAGCTGGAAAAACAGAATGACATCAAACTTAGAGGCTCTGCATAGCGAAGGAAGTAGCCAACAGGGAAGAGACACCCCTGAATTGGAGACAAAATTTGTAAACTATAAAGATAGCGAGAGGCTAATATCCAAGGTATACAAAGAACTGAAACAACTAAGAGACAAGAACGCGAATAACTCCACTGAAACATGGACAAAGCATCAGAAAAGACATTTCTCCAAAGAAGACATACAAATGACAACAGACACATGATAAAACGTTCAATACTTCTAATCATCTGGAAAATACTATTGAAAACCACAAAAAGATACCTTCTCACACCCATTAAACTGGCTATTATCTTGGCCATGATATAGAACACACTCTTGCTGAAAACCATTGTTAATATAGCCATTTTAGAAAATAGTATGAAGGTTCTAAAAACTATAATTACCATAAGATCTAACAATCATAACTGGTAAGTCAAAGAGGTATCTGTACTGCCATATTCCCTGGAGCATTATAGACAACAACCAAGATACGGAAGCAAGCTAGTTTTCCATTAATGGATGGATAAATAAAGAAAATGTGGTGTATATATACTTTGGGATTTTAATCAGCTTTCAAAAGGAAGAAATTTTACGTTTGTGGCAATATGAATGGAATTGGAGAGAATTATACTCAGTAAAATTAACTGGGCACAGACAGACAAATACTAGGGCAAGCACTGTGGCACAGCTGGTGAAGCTGCAGCCTGTGGCATTGGTCCAGCGTTTGGGCACAGGTTTGAGTCCTGGCTGCTCCACTCCCAATCCAGTTCTTTGCTAATGTGCCTGGGTAAGCAGCAGAAAATGGCATAAATACATGGGCCTCTGCCACCCATGTGGGAGACCCAAATGAAGCTACTGGGTTCTGGTTTCAGCCTGGCCCAGTGCAGCCACTGTATTCGTTTGTGGAGTGAATCAGAGGGTAGAAGGTCTCTCCCCCACCTCTTTCTCTCTGTCTCTCTGTCTCTGTCTCTCTCTGTCTCCATTCTCTCCCAAAGCTTCCTTTTGAAATAAAATGAATCATTTTTTTTTCAAAAATGACAAACACTAGATGACTTCACTTATATGTAGAATCTTAAAAAAACTATCCCATAGAAGGAGAAAGTAGAGAGATTGTCACCAGATGCTGGGAAAGCCAGGGAGGTAAAGGAAAACTGACGTTGCTTCAAATATTCAAAGTTTCAGCTAAAAGGAGAGTTGTACTCTAGTAATAAATAGCACTGGCTGCTGACCACAGTGAATAATAAGTGCTATGTATTTCCAGATTGCTAAAGTAGACTTTGAACAGTATCACTATAAAAATGACAAATAGTTGAGATAATGGTTACATTATAGCTGTGTTTTTCTATATTTTATACATATATCAAAGCATTGTATTTTACTTTAAAAATATGCACAATTATCATATGGCAACAACAATAAATAAATAAAATAAATTTATAAATAAAATGAAAAATATATTTGAAATCTACATTAAGGTGAAATAAAAATGTTAAAACACCTGAAGCATTGGAGTGAAAAATTAAATACTTGGAACAAAGAGTTCAAAGAGCATTAAGTATGGACCTAATTTCTCAGTGAAGCCTTTTAAATTCTTTAGGTTCCAAATAAATGGATTAAAATAAAGCATTACAAGCTCAGCGTAATTCACATTTCAGACTTTCTTGTACTTCCAGTTACTCTAAGGTTTTGCCTTAGTATAAATATTCTGATGGAGGAATGGGGGTCTCTGGGCTTTGATGAATCAAACACATAGCACTGGGAATTGAGGGAATTCACATAATGCAAGTGAAGAGTGGGTGTTGTTAGCTCCTTGAGATCTGAAAGAAACCCTTGTGAGGATTTTGTTAAAACACCCAGGTTTGCATTTTTACAAAGTCATGATGCTTAGATGGTAAATTCCTCTGGGTCACAATAGATTGTATTTAAATTAATAATACTTACAAACTAATATTGGAGGCCATTCCAAGAGAATACAATAAAGAGAAGAATGATGAGAAAAAGAGATAAAAGAAAATATAAAGTATCTCAATAAGAGTAATGTGGAATAAAATCTGTGTTGATTTAAAGGAAAGAAATGAGTTCTTTCTATAGTGATTAGATTATTAGAAGCATTTTAGGCTGTTAATACTAGTAGACTAATTTGAACAAAATGAATTGCAAAATGAAGTAAATAATTTCTGTAATTCAAATGATGCAAAGTATTTTTGTTTTGACGTTGGTTTTGAAGTAAACTATTTGGCTCTAACTTTCTTTAAATTACAGCCTTGATTGTTATTTAACGGAGTCAACATGACCAATACTCTCATTTAGATGCTGCTGAGAGAATTGTGTAAGTCCATTGATTTCGACTTCAACAGCTTCAAAGACTGTGTTAGCTTATGTTTATATTTATTTGCAATAACACAGAACCACATATTGCAGAAGTTTCAGCTTAAATAAATATCCTATTTCACATGTGTATGTAGTACAGAAGACAGGTGAGAAATATTGCTATTTTCAGTTGTTTATGCAAAGCAGGATTTCAAAAAAGCGATCAGTAATCTCACTGCAACAGTAAAATATATTAAAAAAGCAAACTCAGAAAGTATAGGAAAGATTTCTTGATGAAAAAGATAATTGTGTCTCCATTATTTAAACTGTACTGATTCAATTGGTTAAAAAATCCCAATTTCTTTTTTACCAAAATATGTAGAAATCAATACATCAGTTCAGTTAGGTATTTATTATTGAATGACAACATTAGAGTCCCTTGGTAGATAGCGTGATTTTAAAAGTTATCACACTTAAATTCATCTCCTGAGATGTTTATAACCTAAAGCAGCAAAGAATACATCATTTTTGATCTAATGTCTTAATTATATGGTACATTTCTAAGGCATAAAGCTATGTGAAAATATAAGAGGGTGATTCTCAGTCTTTGGAGTCAGGAAATTCAAGGGTGTTCACAGACGTGAAAATTGTAGTTAGCAAATTGTATATTTCAAAATTGCACAGTGCAGGTAATCCATATTTACAGAGTGTGAAAGAAGTAAACATCAAAATTCAGACAAGGTAAAGGCAGTACCAGTTTTTTGGAATGCATTTTAACCCAGGCCACTAAAGTATAGAAGAAAATTGATGTCTACTCATAGGGAATGTGAATCCAGTGTGCCTGCCATAATTGCACTCATCCCCACCCTTCTCACCATTTCTCCACTTAAGGATAGGATGCTCAAAAAGTGCATCTAGAAAAAGGTTAGCCAATGTGCGGAAAATGTGGATCACAGTGTTGCGATCAAACTTGTCCATGATGCAATGTTTAGGGAAGGATCAAGTTCCATAGTAGGACATGGGTTAAGAATCCTATTGAGTTCATTTAAAGAGTCAATCATTAGAATCAATAGATGTTGGGAGAATGCATTAAGAGTAATCATCTCAAAGGAAAATGAACTTTATCTTCTCATAATCCTCTAAGTCACAGATAATCCTGTTATTTGATGTTTGTTTGTGTAATAGACTTTTTATTTTCGAAGTCCTAGTGAAGAAAAATTTACCTAAACTATATTGGTATTCTTTGATACCCTTAAATCCATCCATGGCATTCTAACCAGTAAGTTATTCTCAAAAGTCACAAATTGGGTTCATGTTCAAGGACTTTAATTGAAACTGAAATAAATAAAATAAATGTTCTAATCACAAAACAGAAACTTAGAATACTAACTTAAATAAATAATATATGCTTTCATATGAGCTACCAGCATTTCTCAACACATCTGAATATGTAATGAAGAAATGCATGTCTGGAATTAAAAGATTAATTTTGAAGAAAATAAGTTGCATGGGAAAGGCATTTTTTATTCAGAAAAAAACAAAACAAAACAAAACAAAACAAAACAAAACAAAAAAACATGTTCCAAACTAATTGATCAAATTATGGATCTTGTATCTAGGTGAGAATCATGTCTCAATTGTCCTATGGAGGGGCATTTTGCTTGATCATTAGGCATATTTATTTCATATTTTAATTAACAATTTACTCAGGCCAGCGCCACTGCTCACCAGGCTAATCCTCTGCCTGTAGCGCCGATACCCCAGATTCTGTCCTGGTTGCTCCTCTTCCAGTCCAGCTCTCTGCTGTGGCCCAGGAAGGCAGTGGAGGGTGGCCCAAGTGCTTGGGCCCTGCACCCCCATGGGAGACCAGGAGAGGCACCTGGCTCCTGGCTTTGGATCTACACAGCGCACCGGCTGTAGCGGCATTTGGGGAGTGAACCAACGGAAGGAAGACCTTTCTCTCTGTCTCTCTCTCTCTCTCTGTCTAACTCTGCCTGTCAAAAACAAAACAAAACAAAACAAAACAAAAAATATTGCACAACCAGAGCTAATGTTTACTACTTGGCCATCACAATAGTCCAATTTCTAGTTAACATTTGAAATGTAAGAATACATAGTTTTGGAATTTAAAATCTCTTGTGAAAATACAAAACAGGCATATATTTAATATGTGCTCTTGGGGGAATTTTCAAATATTTGGTTTTATCTAGTTTTTTCTTGTATAATCATTCATTCATTTGAAAGACAGAGTGATGGGGTGGAGACAAGGGGAGATGGTCCGTCCAGTGTTTCACTCTGAAATGGTCACTTGAGATCGAGGTTGAGCCACGCTGAAGCCAGGATGCCTGAACCCCTCCCGGGTGTCTCCTGTGGGTGGCAAGGGCCCAAGACTCAGTCCATGAGCAGGGAGCGGGATTGGCAGGAAAGCAGCTGGGGCTGGAACTCGCACACTACTGTTGGATGGCAAACGTCTGTATAGCCTGCTGAGCCACAACACTGGCCCCCGTCTTTTCTGACTACTCAACAGTGTTGACTGTAAACCTCCTGTGCGACTACCATCAAACAGTTTTATTTCCTGAAGAGAAGAGCCCCAGCTCTCGGTTCCTTCTGGAAGCCTCCCCAGGTAGTCTACACAACATCTTTCAGAGCCTTAGAATGCGCCTGAGCCACATCTTCGGATGAGGGAAGGCAGCTGGATAGGCTGCAGAGGCAACCCGACGAGACTCCCCGCTGCAGGTTTATGGAAAAGGAAGCTTAGTGCCTTGGGCTGACGTCTCACTTTCATTCTATACTCTAGAAACCCAAGTTTATATTTGTAGTTCTGGCCCATAGGGATAGAAATCACTGACTCCAACATAGTTCTCTGTTTTTTTTATTATTATTATTCAGTTTCACACTTCCTTAAATCAGAGTGTTGTTTTTTAAATTTCTGCAGCAGACCAGAACCTGTTGCTTTAATAAGTGGCAAATACATCTATTCTGATCCATAGTTCTTAATGCCTGGCTTTCCACATATCCATTGAGATAGAGAATGTGAATATAGCGTTTCCTATTGTTAAAAAGAAAACCGTGATTCAGATTCAAAGATAAGAAATTTTCATAAATTACTGTTATGGTGTTTGGCAGTAATAGAATAAATAAAGCTATAAAAACTGAATGAATACATGTTTTTCTTTGTTTTCCTTTTGAATAATAGCAAGCATTCTTTACTACAAAATTTCATTATGAACATATTGAAGAAGGACAAAGGTATCTAAATGAAAATTAAATTGAGTTGGCAATTTCTTAGAATTAACCACTGCTATCCAGTTTTAAATATTCAATTTTAGATCTTTTCTTTTGTTCCTATTTAGAGCTGTTAGGATGCATTTGTTTATGCAACTGACTTTGCACAGGCAATATTCCTCTGTGACTTGTCAGTGAAATCTGCAAGTAGAAATAACTGTAATTTCATTAATTTTCCTTACTTGCTATTACTATGACTCCATTTCCTCAGTGTCTTTTTTTCTGCAATTGGGACTGTCTCCCATGTGGTCCATTAAGTCTAGAAGAATTCTTTTTTTTACACTGCTAGAGAGTTCATCCATGCATTAGCCACATACTATGTCTTCTTCTCGTGTTCAACTTGCTATTATTCACAGTCGAGTTTCTGCTGGTGTTAGGGACCGCTGGTTCTCTGGCTCTCTTGTGCATAGAAATTGACAAGAGGCCAAGGTGCAACCCAGACAGATTTATTGGGGGCTTATGGTCGAGAACAAGGAATGCAGCATAGGGGAAAGCGTTTCCCACAATGGGCTGAATGAGTGAAGCTGAATGCGGAGGGACAGGGGACATCTATCTGCACCTGACACAAAGCGCTGACTCATTCTCCTGGCACACAGCACACTTTGAGTTGCACCCAGCTGTTCCGCCCAGGCCCAGCTCGCTCTGTTGTACATGACATACTCAAAACGCTGGTATTACTGACCACCACCACTTCATGAAGATGGTATATCAGCCATCCCAGGCTGTCCTCTGTAGCAGGAATAAGTGCAGGTTGGTTCTGCTGCCATCAGGGTCTGGATGTCCCTTGCTCCTGATCGCTTTAGAACTGCAGATGTTTGCATGGTGCAGTCAGAAGATGGAAACAAGACAGGTTGGGAGGGGTCTTACTTAGTGAGTCACGTTTCTATCCCATCTCATTAGTACCAATATTTTTTACAGATTTCCACTGCATCTACGTTGGCAATGCTTCCATTTTCCACCCAGCATTTCACAGGTAAGGCTTCTCTTTTGCCTAGATACTGAACTGTGCAGAAATAATTCTGTCTTTGATGCACAGATGAGGTGAGTGGCCTTTTCACGCTTTATCATATATTGTCAGCTGGCAATAAAGCTGTCTTGATGTTCTTCCATTTCTTAGAGCCCTCTCCCAGTGGCAGCTCTATCTGTCCCCCAAGTTGTCATCGTGTCTTAGATGTCAATGACGTGCCAAATTTCCCAGGGCACACGTAAGTGGTCTTCTTTGTTTTCGCTGGAATCTCCAATGTATCTACCTCAGGCAAATGGGATTGAGGGAAGCAAGTACTTGCCAGATACATCAAGTGTCGCTCCCCCATTCGCAGAGGAACGACACTGGACCCTGCGCTGTTCTTTTGTCTGCTCGGCCCTTCCCAGGTTTGCTGCTGGTTCTTCCCGGGTTGGCTACCGACCCCTGCACCTCCGTGCTCAGATGTTATCCTGATGTTCCTGGTGCATGTTGTCTCTCTCCTCCTATATAGTCCTCTTCCACCAACCCCAACTCTGCTACCCACACGCCGAGCACGCTGCTCTCCTCCAATCAGGAGCAGGATTAGCTCCTGCAGCTCATCAGTCAAATTGGCGAGAGGCAGCTGCGTAGAAGTTTACTCCTCCCCAGCGCCATATTGTGGGAGAGCAGATGCATAGAATAAGTCTTAATTCCAGTAACTTAGTCTAGTCTCAGTTGCTCCCCACAATCAAGAAATACTTGAATCTCCCTGGTGCGTGTTAGGCCTCTCTGTCAGTAGAATGGTACCGTGGTATCTGGGTGCCATCTCAAGCCCTGGACGCCATCTTGGGCTTTGGCCCAGTCACCACCCTGCACGTAAGTTCAGCTTCTCCAGGACCCAGCCTTGCTTACTAGGAGTCAAGTGAACAAATCACCCAGCTGTAAGCACCAGCTCCATCCTACCCTAAAGGGATTCATTGCACCCACTTCCCTAACCCTGCAAGCTGTACCAGGACCTGTTTCCTGCACTCTTTCTGCCCTCTCTCACGCTCCAACTCCAGGCTGTGGGTTTTTCCCTCGACCCAACAATTAACCTCTCCTTTAACTCCGGTGTTTGGTGTGTTTTGTGGTGGTCTTTCACTCTCTGGGATCTACCAGGCTGTATCATGGAGTTGTATTCAGTACTCGCAAAAGATAGAACCTTCATCAAAGATCTTTTGGAAGAATCCTTTCTTTTTTTTGGCAATATTTTAGCAATTTATGATTTGGCTTAAAATTTACTGTAAATTTTGCTTCAGTTATTTTAACTCTACAGCAAGTGACATCTATTGATAGATGTTTGTAACTTTTTTATGCCAATGTACTCTTAGACTGAGTTTTATTAAACACTCATCTTGTTGGTGTATATTTTATATTTAACTTATGTTGTTTATTTAGATGTGTGTTGCTGGGTGGACATACAACTTAGTATTCTTTTCCCACATTAAAACTGTCTAAAAGTGCTGGGAGGGACAGATGTTTGGTATAGTTATTATGCCACTTGGGACACCTGGAAGCCATATCGGAGAGCTGTGGTTTGAGTTCCAGCTCTGATCTAGGTCCCAGTTCCCTCTAATGTGCACTCTAGGAGCCAGAAAATGGTAGCTCAATACTTGGCCCCTAAGACCCATGTGGGAGATCCGTACTGAGTTCCTGGCTCCTGGCTTCACTCTGGCCCAACTTCATCCATTGTGGGCATTTCAGGAGTAAACTAGCAGAAATATCTTTCATTATGTCTACTCTGTTTCTTTCTCTGTCTCTATAACCCATGTGTTGTGATAGGAATTTAGGAGCTCAGAAATAGGCACTAAAGATTTTTCCTCAATGAATTTGAAGCTTTTGGACCAAACACACATAAAAGATGTTTATACAAATAATAAAAGCCAAATATCATCAATGTTGCTACTATAATTCTTAATACTTAACATTGCTAGTTGTTTTCTGTGAACCTCACACTTGCAAGTTCCATTGTAACTTATAAAATCAGATCTAAAAGGTAGAAGCAAGATGCAAATGCTCCATTCAGTTTTCTGTGTTGAGCTACTGGGTATATGATAGCACCATGAGAGAACTCTATGGATTTGACTAGTGTAGAGAGACAAATTATAACCTCAGTTTTGCACAGCTTGTTTGATATACTTGTAAGAATTCTAAAATGAAAAGTCCCAGAGAAAACTATTGGTGACCTCAGTCAAAACAGTGTCAATGGAACAACAGTAAGAAACCAGACTGAACTGAATGGAGGAGGAGTGAGTTTGACATATGGAAGAGAGATAGTAAGGGCGTACAGATGTTTAAAATTGTAAAATAATGAGAACTGGATTAGGAAATGGAGAGGAATATGCAGACAAGGGAATGCCTTTTTAAAACACACGAATATGAAAGAATGTAACATCTGACACTATGGAAGAGAACAGCATAAAAGGGCAAATGTACATCCCTGGGAGAGGAAAAAGGATCCATGATAAAGGTAGAGTCGCTGGACTTAAACGGGTGTAGATACAATGAAATCCATTTCATCCACTCAGCCAGCAGGGAAGGAGGTCCAGATAAATGCACGGTGATTAATTTGATGGTGCCAACTCGAAGGTCTTTTGACAAGGTGACTTATTTCTTCCTTATAAGGAGATTTTCTTCTTTATAAAGCAGTTGTCCGTTGAAGAGCTTGAAGGGAAGTCAAGAATTTCATGGTTGAAGGGAATTAGAGCAGACGTGGGTAAGGGAAGTAGTAAGGCTGCTGCTCCAATGGAACACCGACTCTAATCAGCAGTTCACAAGTGTGCCGTTCTCTGTGCCTCAGCCCCCGGGGTTTCAGCGAGGGCTAAAGGCAAAGAGGTTAATGCTTTGTCAAGATAATATCAATGATAAGACCAGACGTGACACCTGGCCCTCAAATGACATCTAATACGCACTTCCTTAAATACACCAACTAGAATTGATGACAAAAATGTTAAAAAATGATTGGTCATTTGAAAAACATGTCATAGGAGAAGGGCAAAGATAGTGTTGTTGTTATTGATGATGCCAAGCATGAACAAATTCAGCCAAGATGTCCAGAACGTCACGGCAGCAACTGGGAGCTTGTCGCCCTGCTCTTGGAGCAGGCCTGTGGCCAGTTAACGCTGGCTTCTCTCCTTTCCTTGGAGAGGAACTTCAAGCCGGGAGGTGTGAGTTTAGTGCCTCAGTGAAGCCTGCTCTTCCGTATATCTCCAATCTTATGTTTGAGTATATTGTAGGGAAACTATATTCATCTGTGTGGACAAATGTTTAGAATCTTTCCTTATTTTCTATTTTTAAAATAGACACTTTAGTGGGGCCGGCATTGTGGCATAGTTAGTAAAGCTGCCACCTGTAGCATTATCATCCCAAAGGTTGCAGATTTAAGTCCTGGCTGTTCTACATCCGGCCCAGCTCCCTGATGATGGCCTGGGAAAGCAGTGGAGGATGGTCCACTGCTCGGGTCCCTGCCCCCATGTGGGAGGATCTGAAGTAGCTCCTTGCTCCTGGCGTGTGCTTCGCCTAGCTCGGCTTTGTCCTGGCGCAGCCTGGTTGTGAGGACCATCTAGGGAGTGAACCAGCCAATGGAGGATCTCTCTTTCTCTCTCTCTTTTTCTCTCTCCCTTTCTATTTCTCTGTAACTCTGACTTTCAAATAAACAAATATTCTTAAAATAAAATACACTCTTCACATAAATAAGAATTTATCTTGCCAGTACAGCAGAAAATCCTTTCTATAGATTTATCAAATTGATATCAACCACCAAAAAGACAATGTTGGCATTGGGGAAGTACCAAAAAAAAATATGAAGAAGTATGTGTGTGTTCTCTGTGTGTGTGTGTGTGTGTGTGTGTTGTGTGATTGGGAGGTGATTAATCCTGTGCATTCTCACAGATGTTGATGTGGTTACCTGTAGATTAGCAATGTAGAAGTTCAGCAGTATATTAAGTATATTGGTTGTGGGTTAAATAGGTAGAGGTCCCAAAATGTAAAGTTTGAGACAGTGATGGCATTAGCTGATACAGGACTGGGTTTGCCTAAGGTGTCATCAGATAATCAGCCCCCAGTGGGAGCTGCTGTGAGGAGAGACCTGTTTTCTCAGGATGAGTAGAGGAGGCAGTGGGAGGTAGAGTTCCTGATGCAGCGGAATACTTGTGAACCAGTTTGCCCTGACAAGGGTGAGGGAAGGGTCTGGGAGCAGAAAATGGGAAGCAGGAGGGCTCTTCCTGCTGAAGCCACACACCTCTCCATACACCATCCATCCAGGAATCTGACTCAGGCTGGTCTCCTCATCTTTGCCTGTCTCGGTGGCCTGGCCCTCTCCAAGGGCACTGTTTCGGGATAAGCGGTCCTGGAACACCCAATGAGGAGCAAGCTCAGGGAGTGAACTGTTTGCAGACTTTCTGCCCCTTTTCCTGTGCCCCTCCATCTGCCAACATCCTACACTCTTGATTACAATAGGATATGAATAAAGAAGTCACCGAGTACTTTAAACTTCCAAGCCTTGCAAGAATGCCACACACTGTGATTTTTTGTCTTTTTTATGACCCTGGCACTGTAGGAAGACATGCTACTCTTGCTGTGTCAGATGTACTGTGAATACTTGTGTAGCAGAGCATCAGTCCTTGTTACGAACCATCCAATTACTGTCAGTGATCACTACCACTAACTCGAAATTTGCCTTAATCCTGCTCATTTAACAATGATGAAAGTACATCTCTCATGCTATCAAATACGCAGTCATTCCTTTCTATCAGTGATTTTGGATAGTAATGTTTATTGCAAATGCAAGATAAAGACAGAACATTTGCTGAAAGGTAAGAAGACTCTATAACAAACTTCAGGCTTCCTAACTCTTACTCAACATAAATAAATATAGAACACATGCAAAATAATGACAAAATTAGGTTTGGTTGAATATAAAAGAATATTATACAATATTTCAAAAATAACTAAAGAAAACATAACAATTATTGTTGTATGGCAAGTTCTTAAGAAAAAAACAATAAAAATGTTTTTGTTTGATGCCTAGGAAAAAAGATCAACTTCCTATGTTCTGGTAAACAACAAAATAATTCAAAGTAAAACAAAATGTAGTGCCAATGAAATCTCAAACAAGAATGCATTGTGAAATGAGAAGTTTGCAGAGCTTTATGTGATATAAAGCAGGCTGGCTAAAACAAATGAAACACCACACCAGTCTGGTTCACTATCTAAAGAAAAAAAATCAAAACTGTCAACAGTAGGGGAAAATGTCACCAAATGTCAGAACTAGAACTCCTACAGAATAAAGCAGAACATTTTCCTAGAGATAAAGACGGCTGCACAAACCTATCGGAACTTTATAAATCAAATTCATGAAAAAGGGAGACCTCAATAGGCAAGAATGTCAACATTAATAAACACAGTCAAATAGAACTAGCACATTAGGCAAGTAATGAAAAAAGGAAGAGAAGTGGAACTATTATTTTCCGTTGTCAGGTTTTGCAGCAATATGTTTGTGTGGGTTCCAGAAAATGATGGTGGTTTAGAATAGTACTGGAGGGAAAAGGAAGTATTAGGAAAATAAGTGGGTGCATCAAAAACAGAAAAGGAATCATAGATATGCAGGGTTGCTATTTTGGCATTAGCATGAGCAAACTATCAATAGTAGCTACAATATATTGTGCATGGCTTTGTGCCAGCAACACTGCTGTTGGCCACTTACAAGATTATCGCATTTTATCCTCACAATCCATTTTAGAAGTGTGCTGCTCTCCCCTTTCAGAGATGAGAAGACTGTCAAAAGCATATACTAATTGATCAGCACCGCACGGTGACTAAGTACCGGGAGTATGACTCAAATCAACACACAGTGTTTTGAAAGAGTATGCTGGGCCGGCGCCGCGGTTCACTAGGCTAATCCTCCACCTGCAGCGCTGGCACCCCAGGTTCTAGTCCCGGTTAGGGTGCTGGATTCTGTCCCAGTTGCTCCTCTTCCAGGCCAGCTCTCTGCCATGGCCCGGGAGTGCAGTGGAGGATGGCCCAGGTCCTTGGACCCTGCACACGCCTGGGAGATCAGGAGGAAGCACCTGGCTCCTGGCTTCGGATCAGCGGGGTGCGCCAGCCGCAGTGGCCATTGGAGGGTGAACCAATGGTAAAGAAAGACCTTTCTCCCTGTCTCTCTCTCTCACTGTCCACTCTGTCCACTCTGCCTGTCAAAAAAAAATTTTAAAAAATTAAAAATGAAAAAGTATGCTGATTTATTTTCTTATCTTGAGCTCTTCTGTTCATCTGGCTTATTTAGATATCAAAATTGAGACTTTACACATAGAGCGTACAAAGTTATCACCAATAATATTGTGATGTAAAATAAAGTGTTCTTAAAATTGGTCATTTACAAATTTTCATTGACATGTGATACTTGTACATTTTATGGGGTACAGTGAATATTTGAACATTTGTGAATGTCTTCAACTGATAAGATCGGACAATTAGCCTTTCTGTTTCCTTATCTTTTCTTTATGTTTGGAGCCTATGAGCTCTTCTTTTCCAGTTCTTTAAATACTATAAATATATTATTGTTAAAGTATATTTCTAATTTATATATTAAACAGATAAACTCATGTAACAAGAATGAAAACATTGGTGTAATACTGAGGTTCTTATCACATAATAAACTGTAAAATTACCAACTGGCCATTTAATCCCCAAAGAAACATTTTATTTATTTATTTATTTTTTTGACAGGCAGAGTGGACAGTGAGAGAGAGAGACACAGAGAGAAAGGACTTCCTTTGCCATTGGTTCACCCTCCAATGGCCGCCACGGCTGGCGCGCTGCGACTGGTGCACCGCGCTGATCCTGGTCTCCCATGGGGTGCAGGGCCCAAGCACTTGGGCCATCCTCCACTGCACTCCCTGGCCACAGAAGAGAGCTGGCCTAGAAGAGGAGCAACCGGGACAGAATCCGGTGCCCCAACCGGGACTAGAACCCGGTGTGCCGGCACCGCACGTGGAGGATTAGCCTAGTGAGCCGCGGCGCTGGCCAAGAAACATTTTAGTACTAGATAAATGACTGATGACTTAGTCATAAATGATTTGACCTTTGGCCAAGGTTGGGTAATATGAGAGTACTCCAAAAAGTTCAGGAAAAGTGCAACTGAAAACGCGTTGGATGCAGGCCTATGACCTTGGCTGCTGCTTAGGACCTGTGTTTTCCCATTTCAGACAGCCTGGGTTTGAGGTTAAGCATTGGCTCCTGACTCGAGTTTCTTCCTAATGAGGACCCTCGAAGTAGCACTGATGGCTCAAGAAACTTGCTCCCTGCCACCTGGTGGCCTGCAGTGACTTCCTAGCTCCCAGCTTTGGTCCCAGGCCTCAGTGGGCATTTGGAGGGTGCACCAGCACATGAGACCACAAGTGCACGCTCTCTCTTGCTCTCTCACGTTCTCTCTCTCTCTCTAATAAATACATTTTTTTTTTTTGGACAGGTGGAGTGGACAGTGAGAGAGACAGAGAAAAAGGTCTTCCTTTGCCATTGGTTCACCCTCCAATGGCCGGCGCGGCCAGCGCTGTGGCCGGCGCACCGCGCTGATCCAATGGCAGGAGCCAGGTACTTATCCTGGTCTCCCATGGGGTGCAGGGCCCAAGTACTTGGGCCATCCTCCACTGCACTCCCGGGCCACAGCAGAGAGCTGGCCTGGAAGAGGGGCAACCGGGACAGAATCCGGCGCCCCGACCAGGACTAGAACCCGGTGTGCTGGCGCAGCAAGGCGGAGGATTAGCCTAGTGAGCCGCGGCACCAGCTCAATAAATACATTTTTTACAAATTTAACATTCATCTTGGTATAAAAACTTTAAGTTCATAGAAAATTCGTATTACACATGAAAAGATTTCAAAATTTTTGTCACCAGATAAGATTATCTTTTAATCCCATTTTCCATGTACCTTCCGAAGTACGTTCATGTTACCAGGGAAAACCTGGAAACTCTTTCTGAAGCATTAGCGCTTGTGTTAGCTCAGCTGCTGCGAGGCAGACTTTTGACAATGAGTAGTAAAGGTTCAGTCACTAAATGCTGATTCATGATGAGGCCATGTTGCTTGCACAGAGAGGAATGATTATCCTCTATTGTGTGGCATTAGGAATGACTGCATGTAAATCATCCAAATTCATAGATAATCCATATAACTTAGATTCTATTTCACATTGATCATGTGTACAGCATGATCTCATGGGTGACATCACTCATTACATAAAATAAGTCTCAAAGTGGGAGGGTAGATCATCCTGGAGTAGTGCTTCTCAGATCCAGCTGTCCAACATAGTCATTTACAGGATAAATATAGTGGTCTAGGTGTGCTGCCCTGTCACTCTGAATCAAGTGCCAGGCACACATATGCTTTGTAAAACTCTGCTTGGTTGTGAGGCATAGACTGCCTTGAAAACTATAATTTAAAGAGGAAGTAGAATATTTGATGTTTGGGGTATACAATTATTGTCTTTTAATTAAACAGATAATAATAACAAAAACTTTAAGCATAATTCTGATATACTTCCTGAACTGAAATTTCAAGAATGGAACCGATCAAAAATGGATGGTAAGTACATTTACATTGTGGGGCTCCATGGGACACACAGCCATGGAGCCCCCACGTCAAGGTCGGTCTGATAGCTGTTGCTGTGTCTTTATTACAAGGCGGACGTTGCTAGTTTCGGTTAGGGCAATGCTTTCGCACGGTCGGGACTTTCCAGAGAAGTTGAGAATGTTGTAAACAACAAGATGGCACCGAGGACCGCGCGGTGAGCCTGCCTGCTGCGTGACACCTCATCTGATTGGCCCGAGGACGCGTTCACACTGTGTGAACAGACAGCGGATTGGAGTGTTCCGTGCATGGACTTGAGCCCGCTTGCAATTGGCCAGATTTTGTATATAAGCTGTGTGCTGAGGAAGGAGGGGGCTTTTCTGTCCACTCTCCTCCCTTCATTCTTTCTCTGTCACTGTTATTTTCCCATTAAAAGTCTGCTGAAGACCAATAAGCTGCGAACAGTGTCGTTCCTTTGCGGGCAAGGGAGTGGCATACATACTCCAAATCCCAGATTGCACATATCACTTCTCCATGCCCAGATTTATCTGAAACAGCAAGAAGATACACCATGGCAATAACTACATAAGAATCTCGAAATACAAACTGCAGTTGCTCCAAGGCAAGGTAGAAAACCTCTGAGTGTTTTTCTGATAAGAATCCTGGTAGATGGAGGGATAACCAGAGGACAGTAGTGCCTCAGACACGGGCAGCACAAGACTGATTCTGGAAAGAATTTTGAGACCAAAATCTGCAGCAGTTGTTCCAGGCACTCTCTGGGAGACACTGATCACAGCGTCTGTTCCTTATCTAAGGCCAAGACTGTTGAATAATGTGAAAGCCCATCACTTGTCTAATGAGGTAGAAAATCTGTAACAGTCGTTCTCCAGGCAGGTACCGGGTCCAGAGGGAATGTCTGGAAACTGGCCAGGAGCTTATACATCCAGAATGCAAGCAGTTCCCATTTCCAGTTGCTTAGGAGAAAAATACTGGTATCAGAAGTGATCTATCAATCCTTGTTATTCAACTTATCAGACCCAATCTATCACACATTTTGGGGCCTAAATGCGAAAGTTATATCACGTGTATACTTCATTCCTTTGCCATGGTTACCTTTTACTTTTTGTCAGTATCATCCCAGCCACCTGAATCCAATACCTTTCTACCTGGCCTCCGCTGGCACTCTTGATCCATTGCAATCCAATCTCTTCACAGCTCCCATGACGACATTTTAAAACACATAAATCAGGTCGTGCTTTTCACTTGCTTAAAGCCCTGCTGCACATATTGAGATTCAGAATAAAAGCTGAAATCTTTGCTGTGGCCTGAAAAGCATTGCCTTCACGTACTGGAAGCCCCCGTCCTCCCATTCGGGAAAGTTTGATTTTGATGCTATTTTATTTTCCTCAGACTATGACTCTGAATAGGACATATCCTTTCTTCTTATGGAATCAATATGTAGATACACTAAACTACATACATTTGTAGGCAAACAATACATTGTTGCTTGTGAAGCATCGTACACACCAGCAAGTCCTTACTAAGTGGCAGAAAATATTATTTCCATCTTGCATCTTGTTTTTTAGAGTCCAGATGGTACTGAGTACAGCCCCGGAGGAGGATCAGTTTTGAAAGCATGGAAAGTTCCACTCTCAGCTTGTTCTATATTACCCATGGTGGGCCGGCGCCGTGGCTCAACAGGCTAATCCTCCGCCTAGCGGCGCCGGCACACCAGGTTCTAGTCCCGGTCGGGGCGCCGGATTCTGTCCCGGTTGCCCCTCTTCCAGGCCAGCTCTCTGCTGTGGCCAGGGAGTGCAGTGGAGGATGGCCCAAGTGCTTGGGCCCTGCACCCCATGGGAGACCAGGATAAGCACCTGGCTCCTGCCATGGGATCAGCGCGGTGCGCCGGCCACAGTGCGCCAGCCATGGTGGCCATTGGAGGGTGAACCAATGGAAAAGGAAGACCTTTCTCTCTGTCTCTCTCTCTCACTGTCCACTCTGTCTGTCAAAAAAAAAAAAAAATAATACCCACGATGGAAGTTAAGCAAGGAGAAAGATAGAAATAGAATTAATAGAACTATAAGACGAATCCAAAGATTGTCACATGCTTCCTACTGAGTTCATATTTATATGGAATTACAAATTAGCTTGATTGCAGTGGGCAGTCAGCCTAGTGAGATACCTGTGTCACCATCAGTGTGCCTGAATTCAACCCTGCCTCCGAATTCTGGGCCTTCACTCCAGCTTCCACCAGTGAACACCCTGGGAGGCAGCCTAATGGTATGAGGCAGCGTATGATTGCATTCTTGCCACTCACGTGGAGTCGTGGGTGAATCCTGTCTCCTAGCTTTGATCTGGGCCCAGTCCCAGCGGTGGCAGGAATTTGTGGAGTCAACCAGAGACTGAGCATACTCTCTCTTTCTGCATCTAAATAAATAAATAAAATGAAACAGAGGAAATAAATCAGCTTCAGCAAAACATATTCTTCTCATATTGAAAAAAACACATATGGGGAAGACCATGTTTCTTCTGAATGATATTTTGGTGAGCTAAGAAAATTATTTGCATCCTAATCCCCCAAATTTTGAAATTCAGGTGACAGTAGATGGGCATCAGCATAGCTGAATCAACAGCAAAACCGTATGTAAAACCTGAGATACACCTATTCACTTTAGAAATTGTGTTCAAGGGGCCGGCGCTGTGACACAGTGGGTTAACGCCCTGGCCTGAAGCACTGACATCCCATATGTGCACCTGTTCCAGGCCCAGCTGCTCCACTTCTCATCCAGCTCTCTGCTATGGCCTGGGAGAGCAGTGGAGGATGGCCCAAGTCCTTGGGCCCCTGCACGCACATGGGAGACCCAGAAGAAGCTCCTGGCTCCTGGCTTTGGATAGGCATAGCTCCTGCCATTGCAGCCAATTGGGGAGTGAACCAGCAGATGGAAGACCTCTCTCTCTGTCTCTCTGCCTCTCCTCTCTCTGTGTAACTCTGACTTTCAAATAAATAAATAAAATCTTTTTTTTTTTTGACAGGCAGAGTTAGTGAGAGAGAGAGAGAGAGAGAGAGAGAGAGAGAGAAAGGTCTTCCTTCCATTGGTTCACCCCCTAAATGGCTGCTACAGCCAGTGCGCTACCCCGATCCGAAGCCAGGAGCCAGTTGCTTCCTCCTGGTCTCCCATGTGGGTGCAGGACCCAAGCACTTGGGCCATCCTCCATTGCACTCCCTGGCCACAGCAGAGAGCTGTCCTGGAAGAGGGGCAACAGGAACAGAATCCGGCGCCCCAACCGGGACTAGAACCTGGTGTGCTGGCGCTGCTAGGCGGAAGATTAGCCACGTGAGCCACAGTACCGGCCAATATAATCTTAAAAAAAAAAAAGAAATTGTGTTCAAGACTAGAAGGAATAGATTATTATTTTATAAACTAAATAGATAAGAATTTGACACATAAAAATTAAAATAAATCAAATTTATTGTAGTTGAAATCGGAGTAAGCAAGAGCATCAGTCATTAAACAAAAGGAGACTCATCTAAAAATAGCCAGTGAGCTAATTTAAAATAAAGTTAAATACTGAGAAAAGTCAAATGATCAATATACCTTTGTTTTCTCTGTCAGGTTGTTTTGAAAGAAGAAATCTTGGCTATTTGGAACAGGATTTAAAAGTTAATTTTACTGCCAGAAAACTAAAATTTGCTCATGGGGCTTGGTGAATGTATCAGTCCATAGCACCTAAATTGTTAACACCCCTCAAATTTGATAGAGCTTACCAATCTGGATTAAACTTTAGAATGGTTTTTATACTCACTGCTTGTTGAATTCTGGGTTTAGTGGGGAGTTAAGCTTGCGATTAAAAAGAATATTGAAAGTATGTCAGTATAAAAGATTAAAAGAAAAATACGAAAAGAAAGAGAGATGGTAGGAGAGAGGGAGGGAAGGACGGTAGGATAGGAAATATCGTTACGCTCTTAAAATCGTGTATATGAAGCACATGAAGCTTGTTCCCTTTTTATAAATAAAAATTAAAAATAGAACAGAAAATCATTGTTTTTTGGCGTGTGGTAATAATAGAACACTTTATTTTGCATATCAACTGGGAAGAAAGACTTCTGAATCAACCAAGCACAAATTGATACTGATGTTTTATTATTTATTAAATATAACTTGGTAAGGAAAATAGTCGTGGTAAAGAAGAAAGGTAGATAACAATCTTAGCCAAGGAGTAACCGATCTGGCGAGTTTTTCTCTATTGAGACAAAAGTATCTGAGAAATCAGAGAAGTTAAGAAACTTTTATGGGAAACAGCGGTGTGTGAAATGGTGACTCCGACTCTGGCAGAGCAGGCTGTAGCAAACTCCAGGCTTACTGAAAAGACTGTCAGGATGGAGAGGCACTGGAAGGCAGCAGGTGCAGCCAGCATTGGGAAGAATGAAATTCCTGAGCAGGGAGGCCCTAGGAGGAGAACTGCATACTCACCCTGTTTGTTTCAGTTCACACTGATGACGAGTGGAACCCGCAGATGAATCAAGCAGCAATCGTTGGGGCCAGCGCTGTGGCTTAGTAGGCTAAGCCTCTGCCTATGGCACCAGCATTCCACATGGGCGCTGCTTCGTCTCCTGGCTGCTTCTCTTCCCATTCAGCTCTCTGCAAGTGACTTGAGCAGATGGAAGATCTTTCTGTCTGTTTCTCCTTCTCTCTCTCTGTAACTCCCTCTCTCAAATAAATAAATGCAATCTTTTTTTAAAAAAAAGGATTAATAGTGTGTTAAAGCTACAGAAATCCATGTTTAGAGCTGCTAAAACCGCCAATACTAGGGTAGTAAAATGTCAACATGGAAAAACTCCACGGAGTTGAGCCCAACCTTTACCCTGACTCTCCTTAGGGGACACAGGACCATGAACTCAAGGACCTGTTTTCTCCAGAGTAATTGAAAGGCTCTGCGTGAAGGAAAAGAGCCAGCACCTGACATAGGTATTGACTAATTCAGTGAGGTGCTTGATGGGACATAGATTAGCGGCAGGTCACGCTTATTACATATGTGAGTGAGACAGCATTCTAGCACTCCAAGGACTAAGTATCGCCAGTATAAACATTGAACTTTTTTTAAAAGTTCTATTTATTTTACCTGAAAGGTAGCATGAGATAGAGAGAGAGAGAGAGAGAGAGAGAGAGAGAGAGGTCTTCCACCTGCTACTTCACTCCCCAAAGGACCGTAACATCCAGAGCTGAGCCTATCCAAAGCCAGGAGCCAGGAGCTTCTTCAGGGTCTCCCATATGGGTACAGGGACCTAAGCATCAGGCCATCTTCTGCTGCTTTCTCAGGCACATTAGCAGGGAAATAGTTGGGAAGTGGGGCAACCTGGACTTAAACCAGGGCCCATATGGGATGCCAGGTTTGCAGGTGGTGGCTTTACCCAGAGATTTTTTTTTTTTTTTTTTTTTGGACAGGCAGAGTTACAGACAGTGAGACAGAGAGAGAGAAAGGTCTTCCTTCCATTGGTTCACCCCCAAAATGGCCACTACGACTGGCGCTGCGCTGATCCGCAGCCAGGAACCAGGTGCTTCTCCTGGTCTCTCATGCAGGTGCAGGGCCCAAGCACTTGGGCCATCCTCCACTGCACTCCCGGGCCACAGCAGAGAGCTGTCCTGGAAGAGGGGCAACCGGGACAGAAGTGGCGCACCAACCGGGATTAGAGCCCGAGGTACTGGCGCCGCAGACAGAGGATTAGCCTAGTGAGCTGGCCTCCCAGAGAACTTGTAACAATGGCCATCACCTGCCTGTCGGAGGGAAGCCTTCTTCAAGTAACTTCTTTGAGAAGGATCATCATCACATGGAAATTAGTGAGAGAGAGGAGCAGACTCACACCCTCCTGCTGAAAGGTCTCTAATCACATGCATGCACACTTTGGAGGAAATCCAGTAATCACTGGCGAATCCTTAAAAGTGGATAATTTGTGTGCTGTGTCTTTATCAATGGATATACACAAAAACAAAGCTGGAGTTCATCCTGGTTTGCTTATTATTATGATTTTAACACTGGTCACATGACAGCTCGTTGAAAATATGGCTAAATTACAAACATGGAGATTTTAAAATGTCAGATTTATTTGTTAAAATAATAATATAAATAGAAGAGCAAATTCAGGCAATACCCATTGATATTATTTCCATATGAATCTCCACTAATTTTAGACAAACTGACACGATAATTACAAAAACCAGTAAAGGATATCTTTGTAAGAGTAAGACATATGGAAAGAAAGAAATTGGCCTGGTTTGATGCTTCTTGGGCAATTGTAAACGTAATCTAAATGCAAATAGGCCTGAAAATAACAATACCAAAATTCATTAGAATGTTGAAGGGAAAAAAATTCTGATTTCTGAAATTGTAGGAAGCACTTGACATTTGTGCGTCTTACAGTGGAAAATGCCCTTAGTTTCATCTCTAAATGCCTTGATTGATCTAAATGCCTTGATAATCACCTTATTAAGTGATTATTAAGGGACTAAGAATCACTGATGAAGATCAAATAGCCCTGACTGGGAGTCAGATAACAAATACCTGGTGTGAGCAAGCCAGTTAACCCATCTGGCCCTTAGCTGTCTCTCAGATAAACAGGGGAGTCGGAATGGACTGCTTGGAATGGTCACTATGGGCTTCTCCATCTTGGACCACCTTCTTCTTCTTCTTTTTTTTTTTTTTTTTTTTCGTGTGATCTGGTGTTCTTGACAGTGACCCCACCAAGAATGGGTCGATGACGGACTCCTTCCTCTCAGCTCTGGCAGGTGCTTCTTTGTAGCTTTGCTGATTTCAGAAAGGAAAGAAGAGTTAATACCCGACCTGCAATGTGAAGACATGGCATTAATTCTTTTGTTATTCTTTAGCAGTCATCTTGTTTTTTCCATTATCTGAAATCTTTCTGGTAACATCTTGAGCATTTCAGAAGGATGCTTTTTTTTCGAATCTCTTGAGCACCGCTGTATTATGCCAGGAGACTATTAAACAGAGAAATCCCTCATTTAAGTGATGTTGTTGAGAATTAGTTTAATCCACATAGGTGAAATAGGTTCTGACCGCAAGATCTTTAAGCATTAAGATAAGCATTTATGACTTAAAGCTCTTTCTTGTTCCTTGATTTGGGCCTGTCTTTTGGAAAATTTCATTTTAAAATGCTCTAAACAAAATTAGTATCATTAATTGGGAAATTTCACTTTTCTTAAAAGAGCATAAGGGAATTTCAAATTCATTCTGGCTAAAGGGAATAGATGTTGTTACTTGGCTCAAGAAGAGCTTCATGATTGCAAGAAAAATTTCAACTATCAGAGATCTAGATATTCATTATTATTAATTTTGGAGAAATCTCATCTATCAAAAAATTTAAAAAAAAATCCTTTTTCAAAAATCTGTATAAAAAACCAATTTGGTCTAGATCCAGAAATCAATGTGGAAAATTAACCTTGGTTAACTGGTAGTAGATAGCACAACTTTATAATTGGTAGCTCTCAATCCCACATGTAATTGTCTGTGAATCTTAAAGATATTACTATATGCTTTTTTGGTGGTGTAAATGTAACTATAATTTCTTGGGAATTCTAATGGTTATATAGTTCCTGTACACAGTAATTTCATTATGTTTAGCCTGTGGTCCACTCCCACTGCAGGAACTACATATTGCAAAAATAAATGAATAAATAAATGATTTCAACAACTTTTGCATCAAAATTAACCTATATTTTAACTCCATTTTATTTAAAATTTTTGAAGAACCAATGTATATATATTTCAACTAATACATTTCATTTTAAATCTATGAAATGATAATATATGTAGATAATATACCTGAGAATAAAAGAGCAATTTTGTAATTGAATTGCTAATCTCACTGTGTTAGAAAGATGTTCATGAAAAGTAATATTACAAAAATTAGATTTCCAGTACATTTCTCTTTGAGAAATGGATACTTATTGTACTACAAATATTTGCTGTAGAGACTTTAACTTTTGTTTATTAAATGATATGGATAATTTCTCAAAATCCACATATTCAAATTCTACTTCACAATTACTTAAAATATCTATAAAAGTAAATTCTTGAATGTGTAGGAAATTTTCATACTTTCCAGATAGGACTCTATGTGATGTATCATTCCTTTACAAAAATTTAAACTCTACTTCAAAATTAAGAGATTCTTATCTAACAGTTTTACAAACCACCATGTCTCCTTCTATACCAGTGATGCACATAGCTTTTTCAGCAGATAAAATTTACAATACAAATACAAAAAAAGTTGATCATAATACTTCAAGGTAAAGTTTAGAATACTGCTGACTGCTGTAATTAGAGACAATTTAATAGAAAAAAGCAGTTGAGCTCACCCTAAAGAAAGGGGATAAACAGAATTGAGCAAAGTTTTCTGAGAATCTGCATCATACAGGTGGAAATCAGCATGATATTCCCAGCAACAATGAGAACTTAGGTGGACAAAGCAGGATTTATGTAGAGAATATCAACAGCAAAGGTAAACAGATATTGTCAGTTTTTAATAGAGAAGTAAAAGGACTTAGGGTGATGCTGAATAAAAAATTAAACAGTGTGTCTTAAGTGCTTAGTTTTGGATAAGGGAAAATATCAATGATTTTCAGCAAGTTTAACATTGGACTAATATTCAGAATAATTCTCAGAAAGGAAAAACCTTACACTTAAATAATTTTAATGTAAGGAGCACCTGCCCTCCTTGAGAAGAAGGAGAAATAATGGAGCAGAAAACGTTAGTGTTCATCCCTGGATGGAGGTAGAAGGGAAGTCCACCATTTATGGAGAAGTTGAAAATAATAATCATAAAACTAAACAAACATTGGTGTCCTTCTGAACAGTTTCAATGAGAAAATAACTGCTTTTCTGCAAAAAATTATTGTTCTAAGTACAAAAAATGGCCATTGTTGCATGTAAGATTTTTTCACTATTACAAAGTCTTCAGCACTGTTTACAGGTATCCCACTTATAAAAGCATCTCCCATTGCACATGGCCTTAGTTCATTTCAAGAGTCAGTTCTTTTTTTTTTTTTTTTTAATTTATTTTTTGACAGGCAGAGTGGACAGTAAGAGAGAGACAGAGAGAAAGGTCTTCCCTTGCCGTTGGTTCACCCTCCAATGGCCGCCGCGGCTGGCGTACAGCGCTGATCCGATGGCAGGAGCCAGGTGCTTCTCCTGGTCTCCCATGGGGTGCAGGGCCCAAGCACCTGGGCCATCCTCCACTGCACTCCCTGGCCATAGCAGAGAGCTGGCCTGGAAGAGGGGCAACCTGGACAGAATCCGGCGCCCCGACCGGGACTAGAACCCTGTGTGCCAGCGCCTCAAGGAGGAGGATTAGCCAAGTGAGCCGCGGCGCCGGCCAAGAGTCAGTTCTTAAGAATTTGCAATTCTTTGAGATTTCTTCAGGGTTGAGTTTATATATTTATATACTTATATATTTCTGTGCTGAAAAGCAATGCTTGAAATGAGCAAAGAGGGGAGAGTGATTTTAAATATGAATAACCGGAATTCATTTATTCTTGTAATCTTCACCTAAATATCATTAATTTTATATTTTAGATGAAATGATTGTATAAATTAGATTTAATAAGGCACAATGTCTATTATTTCCTCATGACTCATTATCATTTGCTTTGTTTTGGATTTATTACCTAGCATAATTTTTTAAAGAGAAAGGTTGGCTGTTAGAAAGTAATCCATTTTTTTACCTCAAGTATATTAGCAATGTCACAGAAATAAGTATTTCAGGCATTAGCAGATCTTTCTTGGGGTGGGGAATCTTTCAAAAGTTCATAGAAAATGTGTTTTATGAAAAAATTGTGTGTGGATTTCAAAATTTTTTGCATCAAAATGAACTTATCTTTTTATTCCATTTTCCACGAACTTTTTGGAGTGACCTAGCATGAGATAAATGGTATAGAATCATCATAGGATTTTCATATTTTTGTTTAGGGTTGAAAAATATAAAAAATAATAAGGAATTTGTAACATAGTCAATTAAACCTTGTGAGGACAAAATGGAGATAAAGGACAGAGTCCGGTTTTTGGAATATTTTGATTTGATAGGGTGCTGACCACTCTAAACTGAGATAGCATTGCATATACCTACACATGTGAACATAGGCATTTGTAATTCTTGTCTACACATAGACTACAACACTTGCTCCCGGAAACATGTTTATTCCTTTGGAAATATTGTGAATCCCTGACACCTAGCTCAGACATGGCTTGGCGCAGGCACTCAAAATGTTCACTCATTGACCGTAGGCACACATGTAGACTGTTTCAGAGTAGAGAACAAGACTGCTCCTTTCTCAGGGTTGACCAGATGGGCTTCTTGTCCCTTTGGAGCAGCTCTGTAAGACCACTTGTAATTGCAAAGGCTTTCTTTATCCTTTGAGATGTAAATTTTTTAACAGCACTTGTGAGATTTTAGAACCAAGCATTGTCTTTTCAAGATCTTGGAAGTCACTCCTTTGACTTAAACGTCTCCAGGAGCATAATATCCCAGGCTTCTAAGGAAGGATGGGAGCCTATTTCAGGTGGCTGCATTTCTGAAAGGTTGCAAAGCTCTCTCTATGTTATGGATAAGAAAGCTTCACCTGTCCCTTTGGTTAGCCAGTTAGCAACATAAAGGGCCCAGGGTCCTCCAAACTTTAGAGGAAATACCCTCTATAGGATTAGATAGGAGAAATAAAGTCCACTGTTCCGTGGCACAGTAGGATGACCATACGAGGCAATAATGCATTACTGATTTCACAACAGCTACAGAAAAATATTTTTCATGTTTTCATTACAAAGAAATGACGGGTATTTAAGGAGACTGATATTCCCGTTATCCAGATTTGATCAATACACAATATATACATGATCAGAACATCAGATTTTACTCCACAGACATGCAAATCATTACTTGTGATTAAACACAAAAACCTATAGCCATTTGTTTAAGGGGAACTCAGTGGGGCCAGAGCTGTGTTGTAGATAGTTAAGCTGTTGCTGGCACCAGCATCCCAGGTGGACACAAGTTCCAGTCCTGTGCTCCACTTCTGATCCAGGTCCCTGCTAGTGTGCTGCCCAGGAAAGCAGTGGAGGATGGCCCAAGGACTTGGGCCCCTTCCAGGGAGACCTGGAAGAAACTCCTAGTTCCTGGTTCCAGAATGGCCCAACTCTGGCCATTGTAGCCATTTGGGTAGTGAACCAGAAGATAGAAGACTCTTCCTCTCTCTTTCTCTCTCTAAAATCAGTTCATCAATCTTTGGGAGGGAGGTACTTAGCTTGGGCTGCATTCTCATTGCAGTTGTCTTAAAGTTTTAATCACTTGCTTCACTTTTTTTTTTTTTTTTTTTTTTTTTTTTGACAGGCACAGTGGGCAGTGAGAGAGAGAGACAGAGAGAAAGGTCTTCCTTTGCCGTTGGTTCACCCTCCAATGGCCGCCGCGGCTGGCGCTGCAGCTGGGGCACCGCGCTGATCTGATGGCAGGAGCCAGGTGCTTCTCCTGGTCTCCCATGGGGTGCAGGACCCAAGCACCTGGGCCATCCTCCACTGCACTCCCTGGCCATAGCAGAGAGCTGGCCTGGAAGAGGGGCAACCGGGACAGAATCCGGCGCCCCGACCGGGACTAGAACCCGGTGTGCCGGCGCCGCAAGGTGGAGGATTAGCCTATTGAGCCACGGCGCCGGCCCAGCTTCACACTTTTATATAGTAGCATATCAAAATTAATATTCTAGATATTATACATCTGTATATATACATACTTACACTCAAAAATAGAAATTATATAATTCATGTATGTATATACCAAAAATGCACAGAAATTCACACATACATACATGCATGTGTGTATATGTATACATATATACTTATATACAAGACTCAGAATACATATATTCAGTCATCCTCAACAAACTTCCGAAGTTTATTCCAGGCCAGCTCCGTGGCTCAATAGGCTAATCCTTCACCTGTGGCGCTGGCACACCAGGTTCTAGTCCCGGTTGGGGCGCCGGATTCTGTCCCGGTTGCCCCTCTTCCAGGCCAGCTCTCTGCTGTGGCCAGGAGTGCAGTGGAGGATGGCCCAAGTGCTTGGGCCCTGCACCCCATGGGAGACTGGGAAGAAGCACCTGGCTCCTGCCTTCAGATCAGTGCGGTATACCGGCCGCAGCAGCCATTGGGTGGTGAAAGTTTGTTCCAAACTTTGAGAATCATGTTGATTCCAAAGAGAGAATCAATATGTCATATTCTTTTTTTTTTTTTTTTTTAAAAGATTTATTTTATTTATTTGAAAGACAGAATTACAGAGAGAGGTAGAGACAAAGAGGTCCTCTATCTGCTGGTTCACTCCCCAGATGACTGCAATGGCCGGAGCTGAGCCAATCTGAAGCCAAGAGCCATAGCTTTTTCTGGGTCTCCCATGTGGGTGCAGGGGCCCAAGGACTTGAGCCATCCTCTATTGCTCTCCCAAGCCAGAGCAGAGAGCTGGATTGGAAGAGGAGCAGCCGGGACTAGAACCAGTGCCCATATGGGATGCTGGCACTTCAGGCCAGGGTGTTAACCCCTTGTGCCACTGCGCTGGCCCCTGATATGTGGTATTCTTGTAGATGATCATCTATTCCTCTAAATGTGAGTGCCACTAAATCCTTCCCATTCATTCCAGAGTCCATTTTTATTCCACACCTTTGCCTATCCCAGACTAACACGTGCGCCACAATCAAAATAAGAGATTATTAGAACTGTCCTTAAGATTGTAAAGATGCCTTAAGATTACTGTTAGCAAACTTTCAGATAACTTGAAAATATGACTGGGCATCCATAGAAATGACAGACTATGGTATGTTAATACATGCATTTAACCCAAATGGTAGAACACATTGATAAAAACAGAACCCTATAAAAGAAATCACTTCCTGTTCATTCTAATTAAAAATGAATATTGAGAAGTGGCTTGTTTTCTATATAATTTTAGGAAACAGTAATTGAAAGTATATATTTTATTACATATTTACTCCAACTAAATAGCTAAATATTGTCTCTTCTGTGTATTATACAATATAGCATTGTTTTAAAAAGCTGCTGCAATGTCTAATATATATTTCTAACATGAATGTGTAAACAAATAAGTTTCTAATACATATTTAAAAGATTATTAGGCAAATTATAATTCAAAAGTTTTCATTTAATGTCAACTTGATAACATATATTATATAAACTTCATATAATCCTTCTTTGAGCACTACAAGTGTTGCAATGTGTTTCACTCTTGAAATTTTTCATCTCTTATGTGCAAGCCTCGGGTCTCCTTTATAGTACTTACAAAGAATAATATATTGATTTTTGAATTAATTATTACAAATATAGCATCTCACACCATGTACCTCAACCATAGAAATTATGCAATGACACAGGAGTATAAGAATATATATAGACAATATGGAGTAAATCAAACATCTTTCCTCCTGGCAAACAGTAGAACTCAAAGGGAAGAAGGAAATTTTTCTTAGAAGAACTAGGAAAGCAGGAATACATATTAGCGACTTGTGTGGTCAAGCTGTGTTCATGCAGGTGTGTGAGTGTGTGTGTGTGTGTGTGTATCATTGCCACTATTTGAGAACATATAGAGCTTTGAGTTTTAGTGCTTGTTCACTCAGTTTGCTCAGTATCTGTGTTACAGTGTGCGATGAATTTGGTGACATTTATCATAAGAGAAAATCCATAGAAAGTAAACTCATAATCGTGGTTATTCTCTTGAAGTAACACACACACACACACACACACACAGTTTGTACTGATTACCTAACTATAAAGCATTTCTTGATATAAGGATTTAAAATGATTCAGAAGAGAGTAAAACCCAAAAGCCTCACTAGATTCTCACACATTTATTTTTACTATTTACACATAGTAAATCCATACTGACTCGACAAATATTGTTCCATAACAATACCTACTTAAGCTAATGTGCCTGTAGTTAGAAATTGCCAGACTGAGCTACGTAACCTGAAAGATACTGGTAGCTGAAATTAGGAAGCTGTCCTTCCTAGTCCCAGGCAAATCCATCATGCAAATGCGGCTCCATTACCAGGTAAATGTGATGCATTATGCAACTATTTACCCACCACTCACCTCTTGCCTTCTCTGCTACTTTTCTATTTTTGTACTAGCTGAAGTAAAAAACATGTCCCTTTATTCAATTTTCCTTTCAGTCAATTCTGTCAATCTGAAAAGGAAAGAAAAGACATCAAGAAAAAGAGGCGCAGCATGTTTTGACAGGTCTTAGAAGGGACATGACACATGTCTAATTATAAGACATTGAAATGCAACAAAGTCCTTAGACAGACATCCTTCCTGTGTGCCCCTGACAGCCTTCTCCAGCCCTTCTGATTGTGCTAAATGTAAAGGGAAACTTCATGAGAGTGAGCTTACTGATTTGGAATTTGTAAACTTAAGGCATTCAAAGCACAGTTATTTTAATCTGTTATATAACTTAAGGTATACGGGGTACTATTGCACAGCAATAGTTAATAATTTATGTTTTTCAAGTGGAGAACATTTTAAGTAATTACATTATTAATAAACAATATAATTATTAGATACAGGAGTGATAGATTTAAACATGCACCTGTGAAAATAATAGCTATGTTTAATACAATACAGATTTAATATTAAATTTATGTCTTTTATCCTATATGCTGTTATTACATTTTAAATTATATTTCATATAATATGATTTAATTGCATATACTTTCAAGTGACACAGAAGGAGAAACAGAGAGAGAATCTTCCAGTCTCATTGACTCTCCAAATGGCCGCAATGAGCAGAGCTAGTTGAGGCTGAAACCGTGAGCCAGAAAGTCCGTCCTAGTCTGTGTATGGCAAGGGCCCTAGCACTTAGGCTATCATCTGTTACCTTCCTAAGAACATTAGCAGGGAAGTAGATATGAAAACAGAACAGGGGCAGGTGCCTTGGTTCACTTGGTTAATCCTCCACCTGCAGCATCGGCATTCCATATGGGCACTGGGTGCTAGTCCCGGTTGCCCCTCTTCCAGGCCAGCTCTCTGCTGTGGCCCGGGAGTGCAGTGGAGGATGGCCCAAGTGCTTGGGCCCTGCACCCCATGGGAGACCAGGAGAAGCACCTGGCTCTTGGCTTCGGATCGGCCTAGCTCCGGCCGAAGCGGCCATTTGGGGAGTGAACCAACGGAAGGAAGACCTTTCTCTGTCTCTCCCTCTCATTGTCTAATTCTATCTGTCAAATAAAAAAAATTAAAAAAAGAAAACAGAGCAGCCAAGACTCAAACTGGCACTCCAATATCAGCTGCCACCTTGCCAGTGGCAACTCAATCCACTGGCCCCATGAATTTTTAAATTCCTCTGGATATACCTCCAAAAGTTAAATTTGCTGGACCATATGGTAGCTTTATTTTTATTTTTTGAAAAACTTCCTGACTGAGCTAATTGACATTCCCACCAACAGTGTGTAAGGGTTCCTTTTTCTCCACCCTATCACCAATTCTTTTCTTTCCTTTTTTTGATTATAGTCATTCTTACAGATATGACCTTACACCTCATTGTGATTTAAATTCACATTTTTCTGCTGTTTAGCAATGTGGAGTAGTTTTTTTCCATATATCTACTTTTCTTTTTTTTAAAGATTTATTTATTTATCTGAAAGTCAGAGTTATACACACACACACAGAGAGAGAGAGAGAGAGAGAGAGAGAGGTCTTCCATCTGCTGGTTCACTCTCTAATTGACTGCAATGGCTGGAGCTGTGCCAATCTGAAGCCAGGAGACAGGAAGTTTTCCTGGTCTCCCACATGGTTGCAGGGGCCCTAGGACTTGGACCATCTTCCATTGCTTTCACAGGCCACAGCAGAGAGCTGGATTGGAAGTGGAATAGCTGGGACTTAAACCAGCACTCATATTGAATGCTGTCAGTGCAGGCGGCAGCTTTACCCGCTATGCCACAGTGCTGGCCCATTTTTATCTACCTTTCATTTCTATCTCCTTTTGAGAAACTCAGGTATTTTGTCCATTTTTAATAAAGTATTTTTTGTTGAATTAAGTTCTTATTTTGTATATTAGCCTCTTTTGATGTGGTAAAATGTGAAAATATTTTCTCCTAATCTGTAGGTTTTCTCTTCACTCTGTTGATTATTTTCTTTCCTGTGCAGAATTTTTTTGGTTTTACATAATCCCATTTATCTCCTTTCATTTTTGTTGTCTGCTTTTAAGATCATATCCAAAAAGTCACTGTCTATACCAGTGTCATGGAGTTTTTCTTCTAGTAATTCTACACTTTAAGGTCTTACACTTAAGTCTTTAATCCATTGTGAGTTGACTCTTATACAAGGCATTTGATAAAAGTCCAAGCTAGTTCTTCTACAGGTGTATATCCAGTTTTCCCAACTCCATTTTTTTTAATGGACTGTCCTCTGCTGATATATGTTCATGTTGTCTGTCAGAACCAAATTCATCACCAGTGCAGGGATGTATTTCTGGGCTCTCCATTTTACTCCATTTATCTACATATCTGTTTTTGTGTTAATATCATGCCATTTTGATTTCCAGGGATTTATAATATATTTTTAAATAAAAATCCTATCTTGCTAAATATCTTGTTAAAATCCTTTCCTGTCATCTCATTGTGCTTCAGCAGAGTGGGAAATTCTCACCCTCATTTCTAGATGATTTCCTGACCTCATCACCATGGTCTCTCCCTACTGCTTAATCCTCAGGGCATGTCAGGAGCCCAGCAGGTGTAGCTGAACTCTTCCTCCATGCTTCCCTGGTCCCCCGTTTCCCTACCACTTCTTTACTTTCCCTTCCTTTTTCTTTCTTTTTTCCCCTTCCTTCCTCTATCACTCCCTCTTTTCTTTAGTCTTCTTTGTTCTGTGTCCTCTGATAAAGATTTTGATTTACCTGCTACAGAATATAATTGAATCTCACATTTTCTTCCATACTCATTAATTCCACAACTCCAAAATAAAAGCAGTCATCATTTTCCATAAAATTATAAAACTTACTGTTGATATCAGACAACTTATTAATAATTTTCAATATTAATAACTCTGTGGGTTCTTGCCACGTATTTCGAGAAGAATTCGGAATATTGGTTCAATAGATCAGGCAACATGGTAAGTTTTTAAGCTTTTTATTCAGTGAGAGAAATGTGCAAGGAAACGAGGGCTATCTTTAGGGAAGAAAGAGAGGTGTAGAAGCTAAGTTGGGTCAATATCAAGCAGAGAGCAGGTCAGGAGCGAGCCACGTGCAGTAAGCATATGGTTATGAGCAGCCGCAGACAGCTTAGTGCAGCAGCAACGTGAAGTCAGAGAGCAGCCAAAGGCCTGAGCAACAGGGGAGTGCCCACTGGGTTCCAGGCCTTTTACTTACTCCCGGAGGGGGAGTGGTTACGTAGTCTGATTGGCAGTTGGGCATCCAAGTGGGGTCGGGTAGGGGCATGAGATCACACAGGGGGTGTGGTCTTCCAGCTCACAAACCTAATTGATCGTATCCTATCTGCCTGCCTAAATCACTGTCCTTCCAATAATTTAAGAATTCTTTCAAAAAGAGTCATTACTATAGGATAGTTGAGAGAGAGAGAGAGAGAGAGAGAGAGAAATACACACACACGTACACACAGACCTTCCATTTGCTGATTCACTTCCCCAAATGGCTCCAGCAGTTAGGGCCAGGTCAGTCCAAAGCCAGAAGCCAGGAACTCTGTCCTGGTCTCCCAACAGAGTGACAAGAACCCCTGTACTTGACCCATAATCCTCTGCTTCCCAAGTGCATTGACAGGAGGTCGGATAGGGAGTAGATGTGGGACTTGAAGACGGGAATGCATCCAAAGTGGAAGCTTGAAGGCTGTACCACAAGGCCGGGCCTTGTATTTTATTTCATTAACATCCCAAAACTGGCTGGTTTTAATTTGGAAACACGTTTAGCTAGAGACATGCAGATCTAAGGCACATTGCACATTACAAGAAGCCTTGTCATGAACAGGGAGCTGGCTTTGTTTTACAAAGAAAATGCCACAGATGACTTTGGAGTCTCCTTCTCCTCTTCTTCCTCCTCCTCCTCCTCCCTCTTCTTTTTCTAAAAATAAGTGAATTCGGCAGTAACAAAGCTCATGATGCACTCTCACTGGCTGCAAAGGTCACGATTAATGGTCCTTCCTATTTCTTCTCAGTGAAGGCATGGTGCTCAACCTACTCTACTCTCTCCCGAAATGCGCATACAGCAAACAGACCTGTGTGAATGTGTATGGCAGGGGCTGTAAAAAAGGCAGGAAGAAGAAGGAAATGGAGAGAGAGGAAGGGGGGGAGGGAGGGAGGGGGAGAGAGAGAGAGAGAGAGAAAAGGAGGGGGAGAGAGAGAGAGAGAAAGGAACAGGCAGTCTCCAAGTAAACATGTAAAATTACACGACTGAAAGCTAAACTAAAATCCTTAGCCAAAACCACAGGAAGGCAGGACATAACAATTTTTCAGTATCAAGAGGCTGTTTGGGAGTAAAACATATCCTGAGAGAGTCTAGACCAACTCATTTCCTTCAAAAGGATACAGAGATCAGGAAGGGTGGGCAGAGGATGGGGCCAAGGCTCTACTGACCCTGTATTTTAAATAAAAAAGTCTCTTTGTTGGTTTCCTGTGGATGAAGCAATATTTGATTCTATGCTATAATATGATAGACGCAAGACAGATGAGAGACAAACTCCAGTTAAGGGTTTCCCTGTATTGCCTTTTCATAACAGTGCTTCATGGTATAGCATGGTCTCTCAGAACTCAGAATGAAGATGCAATTCTTCAGCAATGATGGAGTTTCAGGCTCTGAGCTGTTTCAGGGTAGCCTGACTAGGTATACAGCCACAGAGAAGGACACTACCAAACACAGCTGGGCATCTGAGAACATGAGAAGGTGGCTGCCCAGGGTGTGTTGGCATACTAGTGTAAGAATGGGTCTGACCCAGTTGTTTTGTGTTTAGTGTGGAATTGTGAGACTGTAGCAACCTGAAACAAACTTTTCTTTTCACTTATTTAGAACATTGCCAGACAGACTTCTCTGAAATCTGTGTCTGTTTGTCAATGGTTCTACAGTTGTCTAGGGAACTAAAAGCATGGACTCAAATAAATATCTGTACACCAATATTTATAATAGCTGTATTCACAGTAGTCAAATTATGGAAACAACTCAACCATCTTTTGAAGGATGAATGGATAAAAAATGAGTTATACACATACAGTGGGATACTATTTGGCTTCAGATAGGAATGAAATTTTGATACATCCTGTGGCATGGGTGATCTTCAGAAACTTTATGCTAAATAGATTAAGCCAGAAGCAAAATAGCAAATATTGTATGTTTCTGCTTACATAAAATACAGGGAATAGTAAAATTTATAGAGATAGAAAACAGAATGATGGTTACTAAGGGCTAGGAGAGGGGATGGAGAAACACTGGGTAATGGATTCAGAGTTTCAGTTCAGGATGACAATGTTTCACAGATACAGTGGTGTCAGTGGTGGGGTAGTTGCACAGTGATGTTATTGTCCTTAAAGCTGCTTGAAGTGGTTAAAATGCTGAAATTCCTGTTATGAGATTTTTTACCACAGTAGAAAAGTTATATAAATGTATATAAATGTTTTGGAGAGAAATAGTGGTGATAGTTGCATAATATACCTATTGACACATAAAGTGGTTAAAATGATAAAATTTATCTTTTGAGTATTTTATGGTAAAACTTGTCTATTGTGGTAAAATAGAGAAGTTATGTAAATACAAACATATATACATATGTATGTATATAATAGGAAGTTATATATAGGGCCATTGTTTTTCCTGAAGAAATACCCATGGTTTTTTCCCTGTCTGTTCAAAATAACCTTCACAGAAGTATCTACCAGCTACTCACACAGACAGAGGCCTGATTTCATCACAATTGTCTGCTGTCTAATTATAAATGGTGTTAGTCCTGTTTTGGGATTTTTGCTGGACAAAGATGTGAAAAACATAATTTATCATGGGGGACACCAACCTCTTCATTACTTAACTTCTCTCGACTACAGAATGCAGTGGTCTGTTATGTCACTTAAAAGCTGCCATTTTAAATAGTTTGCTGTTGGTTCATCATTGTTTCTCCATAGTTATGTTAGAGAATTACCTCTTGGTTTTTTTCTACGTATAAAATTTTTTTAAACTTTTATTTAATGAATATAAATTTCCAAAGTACAGCTTATGGATTATAATGGCTTCCCCCCCATAACGTCCCTCCAACCCGCAACCCTCCCCTTATCCACTCCCTCTCCCCTTCCATTCATATCAAGATTCATTTTTGATTCTCTTTATATACAGAAGTTATACATTAAGTAAAGATTTCAACAGTTTGCTCCCACACAGAAACATAAAGTGAAAAATACTGTTTGAGTACTAGTTATAGCATTAAATCTCAATGTACAGCACACTAAGGACAGAGATCCCACATGAGGAGTAAGTGCACAGTGACTCCTGTTGTTGACTTAACAAATTGACACTCTTGTTTATGGCATCAGTAATCACCCTAGGCTCTTGTCATGAGTTGCCAAGGCTATGGAAGCCCCCTGCGTTCACTGACTCTGATCATTTTTAGACAAGGCCATGGTCAAAGTGGAAGTTCTCTCCTCCCTTCAGAGAAAGGTACCTCCTTCTTTGATGACCCATTCTTTTCACTGGGATCTCACTCGTGGAGATCTATCATTTAGGTTTTTTTTTTCCCCCAGAGTGTCTTGGCTTTCCATGCCTGAAATACTCTCATGGGCATTTCAGCCGGATCCTCATGCCTTAAGGGCTGATTCTGAGGCCAGAGTGCTGTTAGGACATCTGCCATTCTATGGGTGTGCTGTGTATCTCACTTCCCATGTTGGATCGTTCTCTCCCTTTTTGATTCTATCAGCTAGTATTTGCAGACACTATTCTTGTTTATGTGATCCCTTTGGTTCTTAGTCCTATCATTACGATCAATTGTGAACAGAAATTGATCACTGGGACTAGTGAGATGGCATTGGTACATGCCACCTCGATGGGATTGAATTCGAATCCCATGGTATGTTTCTAACTCTACTGTTTGAGGTAAGTCAGCTTGAGCATGTCCTGAATTGCACATCTCTTCCCTCTCTTATTCCCACTCTTATATTTAACTTTTCAGTTAAGTTTCAGCACTTAAGAATAATTGTGTATTGATTACAGTATTCAACCAAAAGTATTAAGTAGAACAAACAAAAAAAATACTAAGAGGGATAACATATTATGCTGCTCATCAACAGTCAGGGTGAGGGCTGATCAAGTCACCGTTTCTCATAGTGTTCATTTCACTTTAACAGGTTTCCTTTTTGGTGCTCAGTTAGTTGTCACCTATCAAGGAGAACAAGTGGTATTTGTCCCTTTGGGATTGGCTTATTTCACTCAACATAATGTTTTCCAAATTCCTAACAGGGATCACTTTTTCTACGTATAAAATTAAACAGTTCTTGGTTGAAGAGCGAATTCTAGATATTGGGAAAGTTTTTTTTTTTTTTTTTGAAAGTTTTTTTTTGTGTGTGTGTGTTGGGAGGGAATGAATGACCTGCTGCAGTTGAAGGATTTATGTGATTTTTTTTTCTTTAAATGCCTGTTATATAAACAGTGAAACATTCCTGGAAATCTGCATTTTTTTAAAGGGCTGTATATAGCCAGCTGGTTTTGGGAAAACTAATGAACTTCCATATTTTTTGGATGCTGCCTCAAAATTTTCCTGAGTTAATAATACTCTTTGTCCTACTATTTTAAAACAAGAGTTTCAGGGCGATGTTTGGCCAATGGTTAAGTGGCCTTTTGGGACACCAGCATCCATGTTGGAGTGTCTGCCTCAGTACCCCACTTCTGATCCAGCTTCCTGCTAATACACACCATGGGGGCCAGCAGCTGATGGCTCCAGTGCTTGGATCCCTGTTACCCATTTGGGTGACCTGGATAGGGTTCTTGGTTCTTGGCTTAGACTTGGCCCAGCCACGCTGTTGTGAGCCTTTGGCGAGTGAACCTGTAGTTAGAACATCTCTTTGCTCTTGTCTTTCTGCCTCTCTGACTTCCAAATAAAATGATAGTAATTAAAGTTTTTGAAAGCATTTTTTTGCTAAATCATGATGTAATTTTGCTAAATTAGGCTGTAGTAAAAAAATAGATTAAAAAAAAAAACCTTTCAGTTTTCAGTGTCTTACAACAAAAATCTATTTGGTAACCACATTCCATACTAACTGCTGATTAGCTGAGAGTGAATTTAGGCTAAAAGTCAGCTTCAAATCTTTCTAAATGCATTTCCTATTGTTGAAGTCTTGGTCAAACAACAGCAACCTATCTGTGGCTTGGCAGGGTAAAGGAAGCCAGCTAGTGGACATATTCAGATATTTGTCAGAGATTCTGGGTGATCCTGCCTCTCCACTCTTATATATCCTTATCTAAAGTGGACAACATGCCCAAACCTGAAAGCAGTACATGGAGAGCTGTGACTCACATGGAAATTGGAAGAGAAGTATCATTTTCTATAGGAAAAACATTACAACATCTAAATCCCAATTCATACTTCTCATGCATCCCAAATCTTACAATAGTACGGTGCCCCAGAACATAAAATTCTCTTAAGAACCAAATAAATTATTTCAAATTATGATACAAGCATAAATAGGAATCCTTAATTAATTAAACCACTTTAGGTTTATATTATTCTTGGTTTTTCATTTCCTATTTATATTCATATTTATTGGCTCATAATGAGATAGTCTAAACTCATACCAAAAAGATAGTTTTATGTATTGAGCCAGATTTTTAGTAATTTAGAACATTTTCCTGAGAGAGAACCTTTATGCTAAAATGTCTACATTTGATAACATTCCAAAGTGAGAGATGTAATAGGCTGTTCAGACTTAATTGTGTCAATCATTGTGATCTTGTTACAACAGTTAAAGTTGAATTCCCGTCTTACTTCGTCTTGCACGGTGTTGACTACTCCTAAGACATAGTTAAGACAAAACTAAATGTATTTAACCTGTGATGAGAATGTCGACTGTTGCTTAGTAACGTGTAAAGAGGCTTTCTTAGTTATTCAAGGAGCTGCCCCGCTGACTCAAGTGTTGCCTCCTGTCTCTGTTTCTTCCCCGTGAACTCTCTTCTCTGAAGCAGGACTGAGCCCGCAGCTGCGTTTCTCCTGGGCTGGCTGACTTCTGAGTTCTGAATCAAAACCTGTGCGAGAGACTGCAGGGCGTGAGGGTGGGCAAGGCGCTTGCTTCTGCCTCGTGTGTTCCCCTTCACAAGGGCTCCTTCTCCTGTTGGCAGTCGTTAGTGGCTTCCGTCTCCAGAAACAACATGCTGATGTAGCTGCTCTGATCATGAATTCTGAATTTCATGAATTAGCCCCCCCCCCCCCCGCAATTGCCTCTAACAGGTTACTCGTTTAATTGATTTAAACTTGGGTTTTTCAGTAATTGAAATTCTGTAAGGAACTCAGAGGCTTGGGAAGAAAGAAATGTTGGAGTCTATTTATCATGTGTGACCTGTACAGCATCCTCCATTACCCCCCTAATAGGGCCTAGAAGACACTCCATTCACTAAGACATTGATAAATACATTAGTGAAACTCTGTGTCAATGTATCACTGGCTGGATATGACCATGGGAAAAAGCTGCCGTTAATACGGCTTCCCTAATTTAGGGTCGGGGGAGGGCGCTGATATAATCCTAGAAGCTCAAATATTAGGGTTTAATCACTATAGATCAGATATAACCTGCTCATAGCATGCAGCAGGCACACAGTATCAAATGCTTTGATCTACAGGACTGTCACTGGTAGTTAATTGCAATGCCCCTAAAATAAAGTAGACAGGCAGCCTACTCAGACATTTCTTGATCTCAACAACAGAAAAAAAAAATCCAGGTGCAGTAGCCACAAACTCAACTTGAGTTATCGTCACAGTCTGGAACTTTATTATTGAAGAGGAAATCTGTATGCATTATTTTTTTTTGCATATAAGTTCACATCTATACAGCACTTACATATGTATGCTGACAAGTCAAGGGTTGACTGTGAGGCTGTACTTTAAATTGAAACTTCTGTTTTAAAAAAGTCATTTATTTAAAATGCAAATACAAAAAGAGATAGGTAGAGGAGAGAGAGAGAGAGGAGAGACAGAGAGTGACAGAGACAGAGAGAGAACAGAGATCTGCCAAATCAATGCTGGCTCACTTTCCAAATGACCACAGCCAAAGCCAGGAGCAGGGTTCTAAATCCAGGTCTCTCAGATGGGTGGCAGGTACTGAAGTACTTGACCTCAGAATATGCATTATCAGGAAGTTGGGGTAGAGGGCAGAATCATTCTTGAGCCCAGACGTTCAAACTTGTAATACAGACAACCCAGCCAGCATCTTAACTGCTATGCCACATGCTTACCCTTAATCTCTCCTTTGCTGACTGTCGTTAGTTTCTTCCAACAGGGAACACAGAATGGATAGGAAAAGACAAAAATAAAAGTGGTATAAGTGGATAGGAGAATCCTGATGGCAACGACAGCAAGATGGCTTATTTGAGGTGCCTGGTGCATTTCTCTCCACAGAACAAGAAGGCATCAAAGCAAACATGAAGCAATTGCCATTCCTCTGCAGTGTTTACAGCAGAGAGCTAGGGTGCAGCGTGGCTGTGGGAAAGACGTCCCAGAGCAGGGAGATGCACCATGGCATTGTAAAGAAGGGAGCTAGGCATGAAAGCATCTGCCATCCCATCTCCCCAGCCACATTGAACTCTGAACCAACAGGGACCTCACAAGGTGGGGGAGGGATAAACAGGAGGCTCCATCAGTCCCCTTTCACACCAAAGGCATTTATATCCGGAGACCCCTACAGCCCTTACCTGCCCTGATTCCAGTTGGGGAGCTGGTGAGGGATCCATTCCCCTGGATGGACTCATTCCACCCTGGAAAGAGTCCTGCAATTATGTGTCCTCTCCCACCCAGGCTCCTGCCCCACAGTGTCCTCTTGAGCCCTTGCCCACCTTGAAGCAGCCGGGCTGCCACCCCACCGTAAGCCAGTGGGAGGCCCCTGCCTACCCTCCGCAGCCCTGCCAAGCTGCCCCGCTGCCCGGCCACATGCAACCCCTTGCAGTCCCGGGAAGCAGCTTGGCAGTCTGCCGTGAGTGACTCATTGTCTTGAAGTCCCCAGGAAGCAGGCAAACCTCCCTGCTCTCTGGCCCCTGACCCCAGGGAAACAGCTACCTTAAGCAGCCTGGCTCACGAAGGCCCCTGATAAACACCTGGGAGATCCTGCCCACTCAGCTTCAGCAGCTGGAAGCAGCCAGGGGGCCTGCCCTGAGCAGCTTGGCCCTCAGAGACTACTGGAATCTTCTGCCAAGCCCCAGTCATGCTCCAGCGGTCCTTGGAAATAATAAAACTGGTCCACTAACCCATGAGGCTAAAAGCCATGGACAGCCTGCCCTGGACAGGTCAGCCCCTGGGGCCTTCTCAGTGCACCCACCGAGCCATTTGACACTGATTAGTGCCATGCCCTGGTCCACAGGGGTATCCTGGTCCCCAGGTTATCCTTGGAATGTGACCAGCATGCCATGCCCTTTAGGGTTCAGTAGACTGTGGCCTTCGGAACCTGGAGCGCGCCACCTGCACTGTCACACCAGCCATGTCTCATCTGCACAGACTTGCCACAGTGTGCCCACCTTTATGTAACCTGCAGAAATGGATGATCGCCTCACCCCTGCAGCCAGGTGAACCACTCTCAGAGCTGCCAACAAACCCGCCCCACCCAAGAGAACTGCATCTCAACCGGTGGTGCAATGCCACACACCCCAACACCTGTGGCATTGAGACAGCTACGTGCTTCACTGGAGTTGACGGCAGCTGAAGAATCTACAGGGACGTGGCACAGCCATGTCCCTCTGAAACCAAAGCCAACATAGCCTGGCCAACTGACATCCTGGGACACACCTCCAAGGGAAAATCTCATACCATAAAACTCCCCATTTAAATTAGTGCAGTGGTAGGTGCTGGGCACAGCAGTTAAGTTGCTCACTGAGATGCCTCTTCCCATACTGGAATGCCTGGGTTGAGTCTGGGCTCTTGTGCTTATGATCAAGTTTCCTGCTATTGCACACTCTGGGAAGCATCAAATGATGGCCCAAGCGCTTGGGTCCCTGTCACCCTGGTAGACTCTGATGGTGTTCTGGAACCCTAACTTCAGTTGGCTCAGAACTGGCTGATGAGATCATTAGGGGAGTGAACCAACTGTCTGTCTCTCTGTTGCTCTCTGCCTTTCAAATTAAAGCAAAAACAAATAATCAAAAACTGAAACTGGTAGGGCCAACTGATTTCTCACCTGCACTAATACCAAGGAAGGGACACAGGAAGCAACAAAAGCGAAACCAGACAAATAGGATTTTTGTGAACTTCAAAGCTGCAATACAACAAAGTAAACAACCAAGCGAACAAAAGACAACCTGCACTGTAGGAGAAAATCTGACAGGGGTTAATATGCAAGATATAAAAGGAATGCAAAAGACGCAGGAGCAAAGAGTAAAGAAATATAAAATAGCAAAGGAAGGGGCCAGTGTTGTGGCACAGCCGGTTAAGCCACGACCTGCAAAAATTGCATCCCATATCAGCCCTGGTCCAAGTACTTGGGTCCCTGGGTCCCTCCCACCTATGGGGGAAACTCGGATGGAGATCTAGGCTCCTGGCTTCAGCCTGACCCAACCATGGTTGTTGTAACCATTTGGGGAGTGAACCAGCAGATGGAAGATCTTTCTCTTTGTGTCTTTTTCTCTCTGCAACTCTGCCAAATAGAAAATAATCTTAAAAAAAATAAACAGGAAAAGAAAAGAATAAAAAATGAGTAATTCATCTGAATATATGTTTTGTAAGATTTATTTATTTATTTGAAAGAGTTACAGAGAGGCAGAGGCAGAGAGAGACAGAGAGAGAGAGAGAGGGAGAAAGAAAGGTCTTCCATCCTCTGGTTCATTCCCCAAAGGCCTCAATGGCCGGAGCTGCACTGATCTGAAGCCAGGCACTCAGAGCTTCTTCTGGGTGTCCCATGCAGGTGCAAGGCCCCAAGAACTTGGACCATCTTGTACTTCTTTCCCAGGCCAAAACAGAGAGATGGATCGGAAGAGGAGCAGCCAGGACTTGAACCAGAGCCCATATGGGATGCCGGCACTGCAGGCGGCAGCTTTACTTGCTATTCCACAGCACTGGCCTCTGAATAGATATCTTTTAAAAGGACATGTACAGGGGCTGGCACCATGGATCACTTGGTTAATCCTCTGCCTGCAGTGTGAGCATCCCATATGGGCATCAGGTTCTAGTCCTGGTTGCTCCTCTTCTAGTCCAGCTCTCTGCTGTGGCCCGGGAGTGCAGTGGAGGATGGCCCAAGTGCTTGGGCCCTGCACCCCATGGGAGACCAGGAGAAGCACCTGGCTCCTGGATTCGGATTGGCGCAGCGCCGGCTGTAGTGGCCACTGAGGGGTGAACTAACAGAAGGAAAACCTCTCTCTGTCTCTCTCTCTGTCTCACTTTTTTAACTCTAACTGTCAAATGAATAAGTAAAATCTTTTTAAAAAAAAGGACATGTACAAATGGCCAAAATGTATATGAAAAAGTGTTCAGTGTCACTAATCGTCATGGCAATGCAATTCAAAACTACAATGCCAGTTAGAGCGTTTGTTATAAAAACAAACAAAGGTTAATAAATGGTGGCAAAGTTATAGATAAAGAAAAAAATTTGTACAGTCACTACAGAAATAAAAATGAGGGTTCCTCAGAAAATTAAAAATAGTTCCACTGTATGGCCTCCTAGTGCTGGGTATACATCCAGTGGAAACAAACTCAAGATGCCAAACAGATCCCTTAACTGCCCTACTCACAATCAGTATGACATAAAATCAATCAAGGTTTCTTTTATGAATAAATGAATAAGGAAAATGTGGCATATATACACATTTTTCTGCCATCAAAAAATAAAATTTTGTTATTTGCAGGCAACAGAAATGGAACTACAGGACATTATATTTAGTGAAGTAAACCAGACATAGCAAACCAAATACTTCACATTCTCACTCAAATGTAGAAAATAAGCGTTGAATTAGTGGAAGTAGGGTTTCTCATGGAGGTCACTGGGAGTTGGGAACAGTGACAGAGAGAGGTGGGGTAGAGGCAGGTTGGATGGCAGTCATCAAGGTACAGTTACATGGGAGGAATGAGTGTTGGTGTGCTTCAGCACAGTGCGGCAACTATGGATTGAAGCAATTTATTGTGTATTTTGTAAAGAACTAGAAGGGAGAATTCAAAGTGTCCCAGTATAAATCAGTAATAAATATGTAAGAAGGTGCAAATGCTGATCCGTCTGATGTGGTCACTAAACATTGTGTACATACACGGAATGATCACAGCGAGGTCCACAAACTTCTGCAAACTCATCATGGCTTTTCCTTTTCTCTTCTATATTCCTCAGTCTGGGGGAAACACAGTGCTACGCTCTGAGCTAGCCGCCGTTTGGGGAAGCCCACTTGGCAGGGCTCTGAGGTTTTCTGCCAACACTAACCAGGGGGTTGGCACCTTCCGTCATAGCTGTGCGAATGAGCCATCTTGCTAAGGGATCTCTCAGCCCCAGTAAAGCCTTCAGATTTCAGCTTCAACCAGCACTTTGACTATGACCTCATGAGAGATCATCAGCCAACAGTAGCCAGCTAAGTATTGCTGGGTTCCCAACCTTCAGAAACTGTCAGATATAATAAATATATGCTTTTTAAAAATGCAAATATTTGAGTAATTATTATAACAAACAATAAAAAGATAGCATGCCTTCTACCTGGAATAATCCAATTTTAGTCGTCATGGTACGTCCATGGAGGTAGATAATATGAAAATACAGGGTTTGAAGGCGTAAGTTAGTTGCTTTTACCTTAAGTCTGTCTTTATTGCTCTCTGCAGTTCTTCTTAGGAGGAGATTTTAGTGTGGAGAATTTGAAGAAAAGGCACTTTTTGAAATCCAAATTACTCTGACCATGTTATTCAAAACATGAAGCATGTGTAACGTCCAGATCTCTGAAATCATTAGCAACAGTTGGTTTCCCGTTAAACAATAAAAATGAAGCTGCAATTTTTAATCAATATGTTGGGGATGGAGCAAGGTGACTTTGGAGCCTGCGGTGCTCTAGGAGTTCACGTCGTCTTCCTATTAGACTCATCGCTTTTGCTTTTCTGATCTTTCACCTTCTAAAAATCATTCTCAGTGTCAACACTGCATTTCCTACTTAAGCTGTAAATAACTTTCTGCCCTAGTTCCTCACTTTCAAAATTTTCTCTCAATTATTTGCTCCATATTCAATAACTGTCTGAACTGTATCTTCTCTTTAAAAAAAAAAAATCAGAGAAGAATGTTTTCCTCATTGTGAGGAAATGCATCAACCCTCTTCTTCCAGAATAAGTCTCTTCCTTTGCTAGTCACGTGTTTAAGATTTACATCTTTACTTTTCTAGCCTTTTCTTTATCAGCTTCAGCCACTGAACTGTAACACTCTTGAAAATGTATAACAGAAAGAAAAAGTTGTTATTTTACAACAGAGCTCACTGGGAGAATTTTAACCACAGTGGATTTCACCCTGTGTGATCTCATTACGGGTGCGAGTCTGAGTTGTACACTTGCTTCCTCTCTACCATCTTTATGTAGAAGCGATTCCACTAATTTCTGATGTATATGTTTCATGAGATAACGCTCATTTGTGTGATTATTTCTGCCTTTTCCTATGTTTTCCATCTTTTGAGAATACTTTTTGCCAAAAACTATAATTCATTAGGAACTTTGCACATGTGTTCGGCGTATAATTACTGAGTTAAATGCTCCCATCACCTATGACAAAAGCAACGTGGCTATGAAAAAGCTCACATGAAAAGAACTTACATTTTAATAGAATGTATAATGTATGGATCCAAATAACAACTAATATTGCTAGGATTTTAGTATTTGATTTAATATATCTTGCCGCATTATGATCATAAAGCCATTATATTTCCAATAAAATTGCACATCATTTATAACAAATATATGAAAATGTCAAACTTTGGTAAGAAACTGATTTCTCTGAGCCATACACAGTGCCCTAACTTTTGACTTTATGAACATGATGATAGATTACTTAGACTAACAACAGAATTTCTCTTCTCTTTCCTTTTCTCTCTCAGTATTGTCCTTCCCATCATGCTTTGCCCTTCACTGTCTCTCTTCCCTTTTCTATCCGTCTTTTCCTGCTGATGTTTCATTTGTTTCTTTAAATCCAAACATCCTAAATTAAAGATGATAAAAGTTCTATGGGAGGAAGAAAGAAAAGAAGGAAAGAAGGATGACAGGAATAAAAATAAAGAATTGAAGAAATTTGCATTTCATTAGTATCAAGAACTGCTAAATCCTGGCATTTTAGTCTTCAGCCTTTCTTTAAATTATATTAAAAGTACTTACATAAATTCTCTTATAGAAAAATGAATAATCATGCAAGAGGAAAGAAGTGAAAAGATGTGTTGTAGCTAGATTTATATCTCAAATCCTGCTAGCATTTTTAAACATTACTACCTAGTATGGTTTGAGGAGGATTTGATTTCTCAACTCAGGAAGAGATTTAAGTTCCAAAATCATGGATTCATGGTACTTATAGGTTAGAGGCTTGATCCGATTGTGATGTGTGAAGGTGATGTCAAATGATTTGTTTAGTTTAGGGTGATAGAGTTGGTTTCCCCTGTATGCATCATGGTGTTTTAAACTAGGGGCCACATAGACATAGGATTAGTGTGTTCCCTATCTATCTCTGCTTCCTGGCTTGTCATGTGAGCCTTCACCTGGGTTCCACCATACACAGCTGTCAACAGATGCCAAAACAATATGGCTGCCTGATGTTGGACTGTGAACCTCCAAAACTGTAACATGAATTAAGACTTCTGCTTATAGATAAAAATGCTGAATAATATGCTACTTCGCCCTTCAGGTCAGGGAGGCCCATCTAGTCTCTGCTTGAGAAAAACTAAATATGGAGAATGGCCTGAAAGAGAAAAGACGACTGAATCTTCTACCGTACAGAAAGTGACACTGGTCAAGTTACCAATTAAATCATATGACAGGAAGTAAGAGGTGATATGGAAGTCCACATCTATTTTAATACCTTGTTAGCACACAGTGAACACCACACAACAGTAAATATAGCTGAACTTTATCATTCCAGAACATGAATTTCTACTCATTTCTTTTTCATTCCTTGATACAAAGCTAATGGTGAAGTGAGGTTGACAAAGTTTTACTGGTTTGTGATCATGGGTTAAAATATTCAGAACAAAATTTTTCTAGTAACTTTCTCATGTTGATTTCTGACACTTATTATTTATCTGTAGGGAATTTAGTCCCATAATAATAGTTGAGCTCTGATAGTTTCTATAAGTTAACCCACTTAGACGTGAATTATCATTCTTTCCAGATGCTGTTTCGTTAAACCTAAGAAAAAACTGTTGAAAGGTAGATCCTAAGAATTTTTCAACTATGAGAGTATACACATGTGGTAAGATAGAGTGATTTCGGCCAGAAATCTATTGTTGAGATCATGAACTATCATACAATACAAAAAAGCTATCTCTTAGAAGGTCATTTGGGCTGGCGCCGCTGCTCAATAGGCTAATCCTCCGCCTAGTGGGGCTGGCACACGAGGCTCTAGTCCCGGTCAGGGCACTGGATTCTGTCCCGGTTGCCCCTCTTCTAGTCCAGCTCTCTGCTGTGGCCAGGGAGGGCAGTGGAGGATGGCCCAAGTCCTTGGGCCCTGCATCCCATGGGAGACCAGGAGAAGTACCTGGCTCCTGGCTTCGGATCAGCGCAGTGTGCCAGCTGCAGCACGCCAGCCACAGCAGCCATTGGAGGGTGAACCAACGGTAAAGGTAGACCTTTCTGTGTCTCTCTCTCAGTGTCCACTCTGCCTGTCAAAAAAAAAAAAAAAAAAAGAAGGTCATTCCCATAAGAGAAGGTTTCATTGAGAGTGAAATGAGTCTGGATTGGAATTCTGACTCTAACATATATTAATACATTGTCTTCATCAAGTAATAATTTTTAGCTTGAAATTCATCATCTATAAAGCAAGAAATAATACTGACTTCTTAGTGTTTTCTCATGGATTGATAATGGTAAATGTACAATAATGTAGTACCCATAATAATACACATAATAATACAGTATCCATAATAATACTCTTCAAAATTTCATGGAAATGTATATTATGAAAAATCTTTGTATGGATTTAAAAACTGATATATGTTAGCTAACAGGACTCTTTCAGCTATATCTAAGACCATTTCTTCCTACAAGAGAATTCTTTGATTATTAAGAGATCATCATACTTAATAAAAATTATTATCATCACTTCACTACTTAGTCAACTTATGAAAGTTGATCAAGAAATAATTCAGGGGCAGGTGTCTGGCACAGTGTTTAAGACACTAGTTGATACCCACATTCCATATCAGAATGCCTGGGTTTCAGTACCAGCTCTGCTTCCTGTTCTAGGTTCCAGCCAAGGCACACCCTGTGTAGCATGTTATTGCTTACGTATTTATGTACCTGTTACCCATGTGGGATACCTAGATTGAGTTCTTGGCTCTTGGCTTCAGGTTAATGCAGATCTGGCTGTAGTGGGCATTTGAGTAGTAAAGCAGTAGATGGTAAATCGCTCTGTGTATCTCTGACAGTCAAATAAAATAAATCCATATTTTAAAATATTCATATAAAGAAATAGAAATGCATGAGAAGCCAGGGCTGTAGTGTAGTGTAGCATCCATATGAGTACTGACTCAAGACCCAGCTGCTCCACTTCCCTGCTGATGCACGTAGGAGGGGAACAGAGGATGGCCCAAGTGCTTGGGGCTCTGCACCCATGTAGGAGACACAAAGGAAGCACCTGGCTCCTGGCTTCTGATCGGCCCAGCTCCAGCTGTTGCAGCCATTTGGGAAGTGAACCAGTGGATGGAAGATCTCTCTCTCTTTAAAAAAATGAATTAAATAATTTGGAAATATTAAATAAAAATGAATCACCAATAATAGCATTAAGTTATTAGTTTGTGTAACACTTTTTTAAAGACTAGAACATATTTTATTTTTTCTAAATGGAAGCTGCATTGATGCTCCAATTTTAAAAAATGAATAATGAGATTTCCATTATATATTGATGATATAGGTTATGAAAGGTTATCTAGCATGTCTAACTGTGTATGCATCCTGTAAGGAAGACAGGATTTCTTTTCTTAGCAGTTACTAAATCCATGGCTGAAGCATCTAACAGAAAATAGAGAGAAAAAATCAACAACATAAAAGCATACACTTTATTTAAAATAAATTGTAAGTGACATGAGAATCTTCAGAAATGAAAACCCAAGGAACAGGGAAACTTGCACATATTTATGCCTCAGTGTGGTGAATGGTGGAGAGTTGAGGAGAAATATGATTGGACAAAGGGAGTATGACTTAGTGGTAATGTCCCAAGGGTCCTTAGCAAGGCCTGTGTTCAGATTCTCTCTGTGTCCTTGTGTCTTCAGACATGAGGACATTCCTTTCCTTGGGGAAGTAGTGGTGGGAAATTTCGGCCCGTGGGTACTATAAGGGCTGCAAACTCATCTGGTCTGGCTGTGCCAAGGCAGCCACAGGCTGTACTTGAAATTCAATAAATCTACAGCTGGCTAACTTTTAAGTTGATAGTTTTGTATGGCCCATACTAATGCTATAAATATCCGAATGGTCTTGGCAGATAAAAGGTTCCCCATCCTGGAGGCGAGTTTTGGAATGAGGGGGTCTTATGGTCTACTTCATGTGAATGTCAGCTCGGATTTTTTCTTTTCTTTTTTCTTTTCTTCTTCTTCTTCTTCTTCTTTTTTTTTTTTTTTTTTAGATTTATTTATCTTTTGAAGGCAGAGTTAGAGAGAGAGAGAGAAAGAGAGAGAGAGCGAGAGATCGTCCAACCACTGGTTCACTCCCCAAATGGCTGCAATGGCCAGATCCAGGCCACTCCAAAGCCAGGAGCTCCCGTGTGGATGCAGGGGCCCAAGGACTTCCCTAGGCACATCAGCAAGGAGCTGGATTGGAAGTGAAGCAGCAGAGTCTTGAACCAGCGCCAACACGGGATACCAGTGCTTGAGACAGCGACTTTACTCATTATGCTACAACACCAGCCCTGTTAGCTAGGTCTTATGATGGCCTGTTTCAGGGGGAAAAGAGGTGACAGTAAGGGAAGTGGCTTTCCTGCTTCTGCTGCTTTCTCAAATGCCAAGGTGACTTGTTTTGGAGTAGTGCAGCCTGAAACACATCAGTACTCAAGGCAGAATCACTTACTTTACATCAATATTCTGGAGAAAAATTTAGATGTTTATGAGCTAAATTAAAATGCAAACATTTTGGGTTGCAAATTTTGGTGCAGTAAGCTAAGCTGCCACTTTGTGTGTCTGCATCCCGTGGTCAGAGTGCCTGGGATCTAATCCCACCTCGGCCTGGCTATCCTGATTCCTGCTACTGCATCCAGGAGGCAGCAGATGGTGGCCCGAGTACTCGAGTCTGTCAGCCAGGTGGGAGACCCAGCTGGAGTACCTGGCTCCTGGCTTCTTGCAGGCTTAGCCCATGATGTTGAAGGCATTCAGGGACTGAACCAGCAAAGGGAAGATATCTCTTATTCTCTCTCTCTCTTATCTCTCTCTCTATATATATATCTATCTCTATATCTCTCTCTATCTCTATCTCTATCTCTATCTCTATCTCTATCTCTCTTCCTCTCTCACTCTCCTTCCCTCTATGTTATTCTGGCTTTTCAATAAATAAATTAAATATTTTTTCAAAAAAGGGAAACATTTTAATATCTGAAATTGGTTTATGAATCATTAACATTTTGTTTTATTATTCTTTCCTTTTTGTGAGGCAACTTATATTTGAATTCCTCATGTTAAATAAAACAAAATATAAGGAATCAATAAAAGTAAATAAATTTTAAATACTTCAAATGTATCACTAAGAATCATGTTGAATAAAGGAAGGTGAAGTTTTCAACACACGGGGAATACCTGAGAGATGGAAATTGTATTAATATTCATGCGACATCCCAGGATGGGTTCCAGCACGGGCATCCCTGAAATTCTAGGCAGATTGTCAGATAAAGCACTCTGACGAGTGCGGAAGATTTCAGTACTGCATGTGTGAGAAAAGAGCAAAAAGGCTGCGATCGCTCTAGTCAAGAATTCTGTCTCCCTTGTTGTTTTTTGCATATTTAGGAAGGATATCAAAGAAACAATTTCTGTCTTTCCCAGTAAGTAGTAAGGTTATTCCTGCTCAAATTCAAACCTGGCCCTATGAAAAGGTCTAAGAAACTTCTCAGGTGCAGTAATTTATAGACTATAATATATTTCTCTTGGCCAAACAGCATCTCTGAAAGTGTGGTGTGGTGTGTGTGTGTGTGTGTGTGTGTGTGTGTGTGTTGTTTCCCAAATTCTCACCTTAGATAATGAAATCATTTGGATCAAAGTAGTACATTTCTTCTTTGCAAACTGACAAAATTTCAAAAAATTGATAACACCCATATTGCATGGTATGTGTCATAAACTGTCGATACTTGCTTTTATAGCTTTTGGAGGAGCGATTAAGCAATAGGCACCCATTTTAAAATGAAGAAATTATTTCATAACTTTTTATTTATTTATTTTCATTCTATTAAAAAGCAGAGAAAAAGAGAGGAGAGGAAGATCTTCCATCTGTTTATTCACTCTCCAAATGTCCACTGTGGCTAGGACTGGGCCAGACTGGAGCCATGAACTCAGAACTCAGTGCAGGTCTTGAATGTAGAGGCAGGGCCCCACGTGCCTGTGCCACCAGCTGCGGACTCTCACACTGAGCGGGGAGGTGACCTGTGAAGCCAGAGCTGCTGCAGCCTGAACTCAGGCACTCCAGCTGGGCTAGCGTCCTGTCTGCTGCACCCAATGCCTGCCCCACAATGTTATTGTATATCGCAAGTTTGATTCAAGGTTTGCATATTCTATGCCTCAATAATGCATACGGTAAAATGAAGTAATGTTCCAGTATGTTTAAGCTTACAAATCTAAGAAAACGGCTAGAAGTCCAAATAATAAATTAAATCAATGTTACAATATATAATACATGAATTTAAAACAAGCCACATTTATATGTTTATTGAGATAAGATCCGCAAGATAGTTTGAGATGAAAAATACAAAGAGGCCGGCGCCACGGCTCACTAGGCTAATCCTCTGCCTTGCAGTGCCAGCACCCCGGGTTCTAGTCCCGGTCGGGGCACCGGATTCTGTCCAAGTTGCCCCTCTTCCAGGCCAGCTCTCTGCTGTGGCCAGGGAGTGCAGTGGAGGATGGCCCAAGTGCTTGGGCCCTGCACCCCATGGGAGTCCAGGATAAGTACCTGGCTCCTGCCATTGGATCAGCGCAGTGCGCTGGCAGAGGCGGCATTGGAGGGTGAACCAACGGCAAAGGAAGACCTTTCTCTCTGTCTCTCTCTCTCACTGTCCACTCTGCCTGTCAAAAAAAAAGAACGATACAATGAAAATTATGCAATGTGATTTTATTTTTTGATATCAATTTACTGGTATATGCATATTTATATAAATCCAATTTAGAGCTAAATATCTGGTTTGGTAAAATTTCCATATACATAGAAATTCCTGAATGGATAAACATTATTGGTTAGATGTGAGTGACTAGGACAAGTAATTTCACATTTCTTACACAAAAATTCATATGATATTGTGCTTAGTAATCATATAATAATTCTTCATTTACTGTCATGCACTGGCCCATCTTCTGCCCTACCTCAGCACTCCCATCACTGTAATGGGAAATGACTGAAACTTCCTCTTCATTCCACTTCACATTTCCATGTCCACTTCGTTTTTCAGCTCATTCTAAGAATTATGGTGAATCGTAATTTCACTGCTGTATGTAATTCACCACTCAAAGCTTGCAGGATTGGGATCTCACTTGCAGAGGTCTTTCTTTTTTTTTCCCCAGAGTGCCTTGGCTTTCCATGCTTAAAATACTCTCATGGGCTTTTCAGCCAGATCCGAATGCCTTAAGGGCTGATTCTGAGGCAAGAGTACTATTTAGGACATCTGCCATTCTATGAGTCTGCTGTGTATCCTGCTTACCATGTTGGATTTTTCTCTCCCTTTTTTATTCTATCAGTTAGTATTAGCAGACACTATTCTTGCTTGTGGGATCCCTTTGACTCTTAGACCTGTCAGTGTGATCAATTGTGAACTGAAGTTGATCACTGTGACTAGTGAGATGGCATTGGTACATGCCACATTGATGTGATTGGATTGGAATCCCCTGGCACATTTCTAACTCCACCATTTAGGGCAAGTCCGATTGAGCATGTCCCAAATTGTACATCTCTTCTCTCTCTTATTCCCACTCTTATATTTAACAGGGATCACTTTTCAGTTAAAATTTAAACACCTAAGAATAATTGTGTGTTAACTAAAGAGTTCAACCAATAGTATTAAGTAGAACAAAAAAGTACTAAAATGGATAAAGTATTACATTGTACATCAACAGTCAGGATAAGGGCTGATCAAGTCACTGTTTCTCATAGTGTCCATTTCACTTCAACAGGTTTCCCCTTTGGTGCTCAGTTAGTTGTCACCGATCAGGGAGAACATATGATATTTGTCCCTTTGGGACTGGCTTAATTTGCTCAGCATGATGTTTTCCAGATTCCTCCATCTTTTTGCAAATGACCAGATTTCATTGTTTTTGATTGCTGGATAGTATTCTATAGAGTACATGTCCCATAATTTCTTTATCCAGTCTACTGTTGATGGGCATTAGGGTTGGCTGCAGGTCTTAGCTACTGTGAATTGAACTGCAATAAAAAAAAAGAAGACCTAAATGAAAGATCTCTGTGAGTGAGATCCCAGTGGAAAGAATGGGGCCATCAAAGAAGGAGGTACCTTTCTCTGAAGGGAGGAGAGAACTTCCACTTAACTATGACCCTGTCAGAATAAGATTGAAGTTGGCGAACCCAAAAGGCTTCCATAGCCTTGGCAACTCATGACAAGAGCCTAGGGAGATTACTGATGCCATAAACAAGAGTGTCAATTTGTTAAGTCAACAACAGGAGTCACTGTGTACTTACTTCTCATGTGGGATCTGTCCTTAATGTGTCGTCCAATGTGAAGTAATGCTATTAACTAGTACTGAAACAGTATTTTTCACTTTATGTTTCTGTGTGGGTACAAACTGATGAAATCTTTACTTAATATATGCTGAATTGATCTTCTGTATATAAAGGTAATTAAAAATGAATCTTGATGTGAATGGAATGGGAGAGGGAGCGGGAGGTGGGAGGGGTGTGAGTGGGAGGGAAATTATTGGGGGGAGCCAATGTAATCCATAAGCTGTACTTTGGAAATTTATACTTACTAAATAAAAAAAAGAAAAAAAAGCTTGCAGGATTGCCTCTGTGTACTTCAAATTATCATTTCTCTCATACTTAGATTGGATTCCTTGATTTCAATTGTAGAGGCTTCAGTGCTATCTTTGCATTGTTTTGGATCTTTCTCATAGTTCCTCAAAGAAACGCCAACCTGATGAAATTCAGCTCTCAGACAAATGACTGCCGTGTAACGAGACATGCCTCAGTCCACAGCAGCCTCCGGTGGTGATGTTGGAAGTCCTGCCTCAGTGGAATCCTTCTCACTAGTTAGCATTCTTCTTAAAACTTGGCACTCTGTTATGTGCCATCATACCAAACGACACAATCTTCTAGAGGGAAAAGAATGGTTCAGTTGATCCACCTGTGTGTTATATTTTAGTTTGCCTGGGACAATTCTTATTCTCAAGGGTGTGGTAGTTTGGGTAATAACTTACAAGCTATCTTATTTCACCTGCTTGAGAAAAAGCAATAATAATATTAGCAATTGTATTAGAATAATAGGATTTCAATTAATCAGTTCTTATTCTTGCAGATGTATTTCATCTGGGCTTTGTTCCTACTGCTCTGTCAAGGATTGGTTTTTATGTTGCTCCATGAAACAGTGGGTTCATAGGCTCTGTCTTACTGGATCTATCAGCACCATTATGAAGGGCTGATCCGTCCTCTTTTCTTGAAACTCAGTCACTACTCCTCAGTGGGGACAACACCGTTATTTTCCCCCTACTGCTCCATTGGTCTTCTGGTTCTCAGTTAGTTTGATAGTGCCTCTCCTTCACTCTGACAATTAGCTGTTTGTGTTATACTTGGATGATGCGTATTTGCTTCCCTGTTTATAGGATATACTGAACTGATTGTAAAGTCTCTTTCATTTATTTTCTAGTCTCCAGCCACGAATTTGCAGGTGAAGGTGTGATTGTTGCAGTCAGAAAGTAGAGTCTATTGCCCTTTCCCGTTAGTCTGGCTGTCTTTAATTGAATGAGACAGGAGTAATATCTTACCAGTTCTGAGTCCAGGTCTCAAGAGTCCTTGTACATCTCCTCTTTATCTTTGGGAACACTTAGACCATGATGTGAGCAAGGCTGCTTTAGCTTGTTGGATGAAGGAGAAAACAGTCCAATTACATCTGTTGCCCCAGATGGGTGTCAGGTAATTTCCAGACATGCACAAGAAGCCAACTGCAAACACCCAGTGCCTAGCCTAACTTGAGATTTGACCACAGGAATATGAACAATCACATTCAAATTTAACTTTGCCTATCTCAGATTAGCAGAATGGCCCAAGTGATCATTAGTCATTAGAAATATATATATATATATAATATAAATATACAATATATAAATATGTATATCATTATATATATTAACTATATATATAGTTACTACATATATATATATATATATATAGTTAAGGCAATGTGTTAGGTAGCAATGTGTCAGTTAGAAAAGGAGAAACATATGGCTAAAATCATGGAGTGGCCAGATTCATAGAAGACTGGGTAAAAATTCTTTCCTGCAAAATTGTTTCTGTAGAGTCATTGGAAAAGTGAAGAGTTATTTATTCTGTAAGGTTCTGAGACTTATTGTTTTAAAAAAAAAAACAAGAATGCGAAGAGGGATGAAGAAGGATTTGGTGCCACTGGAGATTAAAGTTTAATAATAAGACTTAAAGATCTTGTGAACTGAAACTGAACCATCTCAACCTTTTTAATTCAGTGTTTGTCTCCAACAGAATCAACAGAATTTGTAAGAACAGGGGAAAATAATATATTTCAATTATGTCAATAAGCACAAAGTGAAGGAAAATAGAAATTATTTGCAGATTAGTTTTATAGAAAAATGACCAGATAAGCAATAAAAAACAGCACATCCTCTGACTCCATATTCAAGTTTTATTTTAGTGTTGCCTATTAACATTTTATAGATCACTTCATGTTATTTTTCTTAGTTATTTTACATTGGCTGATGCAAAATATTATGAATAAAATCATTTTTTCCATCAGGAAAAAAGTAACATGCATCATGATTAGAAACAGACTTGGGAGCTTCTCCCTTCTCAAGTTTCCTTTTGAACACCCCTACACTAAAATTCAATCCTTTTGGGTGACATCTGTAGAAAATTAGATACTATGTTAAGTATTTTATGTGTTTTTAGCTAAAAAGGTTTGCTTTAATTCCTTTTAAGCCATTTTTGTTCTAGTTTTGTGTAAGGTATAAAATCAGCATCTCAAGTAGACCTCATTATATAGTACATTAGCATAAAAGCCATATGAATAGATACTTGTTTGCTACCATTAGTTGACATCTGGAGAAAACAAGACTCTAAAGGAAGAGAAATTGAAGATTTGGTAAAAAAAAAAAAAAAAAAAAGGTAGATGAAAAAAAATCTCATTTTGCATCATGCCAGATCCCAGAAATTGTGCTATAGTGGGTGTAGACATTATAGAACTGGATATGTAGTAATGCAAACAAGGGACTGGGGAGGCTACAGGTGTAATGTAAGAGAGAGACAGAAGGAGACAGTGCAAGAAATAAGAAATAAGAATAAGAAATAATAATAGAGGTCAAGTGTATATAGGAAGGTGTTTTCACCTGCATATCAAAAGTAATTTTTTCTTAAAATTCAAATTGAACCTGGATTCTCAATAATGACAAGCACAATATTGCCTTTCTCCAGTAAAATAAATAAGGGCTCCTTGATAATTCTAGCATTGGGGCAAGAAATATTTAAGATGAGTTGGTAGGCAGGAAGTAGGAGAACGCGCACGCCCGCACACACACAGAGGCACACTGATGTGGGAATGTCAAAGGGACAGGGAAGCCAGCTTGAAGAACTAACAGTGGACAAAACTGGCACAATTTTTGAAATTATTTATTTGAGGGGCCAGCGCTGTGGCGCAGTAGGTTAACGCCCTGGCCTGAAGCGCCGGCATTCCATGTGGGTGCTGGTTCAAGACCTGGCTGCTCCACTTCCAATCCAGCTCTCTGCTATAGCCTGAGAAAGCAGTAGAATATGGCCCAAATCCTTGGGTCCCTGCACCTGTGTGGGAGACCCAGAAGAAGCTCCTGGCTCCTGGTTTCGGATCGGTGCAGCTCTGGCTGTTGCGGCCAGTTGGGGAGCGAACCATCAGATGGAAGATCTCCCTCTCTCTCTGTGTGTGTGTGTGTAACTCTGACTTTCAAATAAATAAATAAATCTTAAAAAAATAGAAAAGAAATTATTTGAGTGTCAGAGACAGACGAATGAACAGTCAGACCTACAGAGAGCTCTCATTCGCTGTTTTATTCTCCAAATGCCCACAACTGCTGGGACTGTGCCAGAATGATGCTGGAAATTAGGAACTCAACCAGGTCTCTCAAGTTGGTGGCAGGGCTTCACTATGTGAGCCATCACTACTGCCTAACAGGATGTGCATCAGCAGGAAATTGGAATTGGAAGTGGAGCCAGGACTTGAACCCACACACTCTGATATGAGGTGTGGGTGTCTAAGCGGTGTTTTAACCACCACACTAAAAGCGTGCACCAAAAGCTGGGATAATTTCACAGTAAAATAATCCTGGACTATAACTCAGAATAGGAAATAAATATTAATGTGTCAATATTGAGATAAATAACTTATCAGATAAATGAATGAGAGTAATAAACAAATGTCCCATGCAGAATTACGCATAATTCATGTGGTGCTTCTCTCTCAGGAAAGTAGAGATCTCCTTGAGTGTGGCAGCTCATGGTGATTCATTTCAAGGATCAAATAAATTTTCTGAAATTGGAGGAAAAGTAATTTTATAGTAGGTAAACATGACTTCTATAACCTCCCCTAGGTGTCCAAGTTAACATCAACTTTGATGTTATTGATATTATTTATTCTTGATATGATGTGAAAAAATATCATTTTACCTGATATTTCTTCCCATAAAGCATAAATCCATTCTTATTAGGAGAAACACAACAGACAAACCTAAGCTGAAAGACTTGAGTGAACACATGATCAATTCAACTGTCATGGTCATCAAAAATACAAAAAGTCAGAGAAACTTGAAACGAAAGAGAACTCCAGAAGACCTGACTATTAATGCAATCTGAAATCCTGGGTGAGATTCTAGGATAGGAAGAAGGCATTAAGTAGGAACCAAGAAAACGTGATAAACATGTTTAAATATTGGTACATTAGTTGTGGTAAGGAATACTGGGGAAAAGTGGATGCAATATAAATGCGGGATATTCAAAAAGTTGATGGAAATGCCTGTGATATAAAAACTATGAATGAATTTTTTTTTTTTTTTTAAAAATGTTGTGCCAAAAGAAACTTAGCTTTTAACTCAATTCCCCCCAAAATTTTTACAGCCTTCTTGTATGGGAATTCTTTGTACTCTCTGTACATTTCTTCATTCATTTTAAGAGTGCAAAAATAAAAATATTTATTTAAAAACGAAAAGTGGAGCTCGCTTACACATCAAAGAGCTAAGAATAAATTTGTTGCATATGAAGTCAAAACCATGGACCTGTTACGCAACCTGCTTTGGCTTCTAAGTATTTCACAAATCCCTCTCTGTGGCTGCAGATTCTCCCAATGGAGCACCAACGTTTCATACAACACAGTTATGAATCCACTGCCACTACCTCAGAGTAGGATTGCTCTTGAAACTCATTAAATAAGTCTGATAACGTCAAAATTCCAGTAGTAGGAAAATCGTGGATTTCAGCCCTTGTTCTTCCTCCTTGTATGTGGGCGTGTCCAGCGCCGCTGCACTGACCTGTGAAGCAGGTTAGCCGTGGGAGCCAGCCTTAGAGATACTGATTGCGACACAAAGCCCTGTCATTACCTGGGCACAGAGACAGAGGAGACTGACAAGTGGGAAGGCAAAGGTGTGGTGCTACTTTGGAGAACTCCAATTCAGAGAAGGCTAATGTTTTCCTGTTTGTTCTAAGAAACTGCAGATAAAATGTGTTTCTCTCATTCCCCCAAATAATAAAGCCATATGCATTGCTCCTGTCATTTAGGAGAACGTAAGTCAAATACAGCACTGGAAGCCTCTATATTTGAACACTCTACCCTTCAAGATGTTACAAACAATTCCCCTATCTCTATTTTAGTTGGCATGGTTATTCTCCCCTCTGTAATATATAATATACCATTAAAGATGCAAGCTCTCTTCAAGGGAAGATGATGAGATGGTATTTTGATAGCAAGGCAGGAAAACTAGAGTTGGATAAAGTACTTTATAAATTCAGTGTGGGCTGGCTTTATAAAAGAAACTGTGAATTCCATTAACAAAATTTGGTGTGCTGACATCAGGAAAGTATGATACAATATTAGCAAAGACATTTGGGGATCATTCTTGCTTTTGGTAATTTTATGAGCTGATAGAGAGCTGTTGAAAGCTGTCATCTACACGTTGAAATGATGTTTTGTCATTCCATCCAGGAATAAAATCAGTCTCTTCTGGCTGCTTAGCATTGACATGTTCGTTTAAATTTACGATGTTCTCAAACAAAACAAACATCTAAACAGCACTAAAATCCAACCATAAAAATTAATTCCCTGATGGACAAAAATGAAGAAACAGTGACATCTGAAGGGAGCACATGTGCCTAGACCACCAATGATTTTCACTTCAAAAGGCTGATTTTCTGGTGTCACGATAAATCTATCAATAGCAAAATATCAACTACATGGCATTTTGTTTTACTCTCTATGTCTTCCTTTCTAAAAATAAAATGAATCATCACAGGACTAACTCAGGGAATACTAAAAAGTAAAGCACTTGCATCTAATATTTTCATCTAATATTTTCATATTTTAAAGCAGCCCTAAAACTTTGATCATTTCTCATTTGATCAAAAGGTATTTGGGGCACTTTGATGGGGATTGTATTGTTGTGGTATCCATCCAAATTGATTCACAACTTTATTATGATAAAAATGAGAGAAAAAAATCTACTTTTTTTTGCACTGAATACATTAATATTCAACAAGCAAAGCTATGTACACACGTATTTTAAAAATATTTCATCACTGCTTGTGAGTCAACTTCCATCATAGCTTATTGAAAAATTGAACAATAAAACATAACTTAATTAAAAAGTAAATAAATGTTATATTCATTTCCTATAAACATTTATCAAATAAATTATGTTAATTAATGTACCATTCCAAAATTAAAAAACAATAACAACACCTGGCAATGATTTCAAAATACATTCATTTTCTTAAATAGTTCCTGGAAGTATTGTAATAAATGTGCTAAATTGAGCAACTCACTCGTTTTAACCTGAAAACTCATGTTCTGAACAGTGAGTTACGTTGTTAAAGGCAATAAATTCCCTCAGGTTCCAGGGCACTCCCTAGAATAAAGCTACGTTCAAAGGAGAAAATAGTTCTACACAAAAATATTTCTGAAAAGAAAATAAAGTTTAGTTATATTTCACATGCTTTTCATTTGCACAGTCTTTGACACTTAACCTGATTTATGACCCCATCAGTGCATCTACTATTTTAATTTCATATTTATCTACTTTTCATGGTGTGATAAATGCTCCACAATATAGATACATATGTTAGTAAAACTTGAATTATTTCTTTTTAAAGATGTATATATCTTGAAAGTCAGAGTTATATATAGAGAGGGAGAGACACAGAGAGAGCTTTGTCATCTGCTGGTTCGTTCCCCATATCTGCAGTAATTAGCTTCATCCAGGTCTCCCACATGGGTGACAAGATCCCAAACACTTGGGCTGCTTCTGCTGTTTTCCCAGGCCATTAATAGGGAAGTGGATTGGAAGAAGAGTAGCCAGGACAGGAAATGGTGCCCATAGGGGCTGCTCTAGTTGCAGGCGGCAGATCTACCATGCCAGCCCCAGAAAGCCTGAATTCTTAAAGCTTACAGTAGAAAAAGCAATGAATGCAAGTCCAGGATCCATCTACAACATAGACTATCAACATTAAATGTGAAATAAGGAATATGGATCCTTTACACAATTTCATACACTTGCTTCAGTAGGAGGACATAGATCTGTGTGGCCTTACTGAAATAGACTATGTATTGAGAGCAGTTTAAATATTAGAAATGGTGCATGATCCATTGGGTTATTTTAGAAATTTTGCTTCAGTAAATAGTATTCATTAGCACATGTATTCACTGGGATTATTTTGTCCCAATACATTAAAATATTGCTCTATTACTTTTAAGATAATCTGTAATATAGCATATACATATATATGTGTGTATGTGCGTGTATATATACATGTGTATATATATATATATATATATAGATGTGTGTAATAAAGTAGTATATGTAAATGTACATTTTGCCAAGTAATATAAAGACCCATAAGTGTCTTTTTCCTAGTCTGTCTAGTTAGATACGTGTAATTCAAGATGGCTTTAATATCATTTGGAAAATGAAACATAGTCCTCTTTTGCTTTGCTTACTTAATTTTTTGAAAGGGAATTTGAGATGTTTCTTATTATGACTTAATTTGATTTTTATTGCTTCAATTAAAATTCCTTACAATGACTCAAAAGTTGTTCTTAAGCTTTGTGTCTTAATCTGTTTCTGTTGCTCTAACAGAAAACCACAGACTGGGCAACTTATACAGAAAGGTTTACTTGATTTGTATCACAGTTCTGGAGATCAGGGCACCCAAGAACCCATCAACAGGAGTTTGGATGCAAACATTCTGCTGCATGCACTCAATGGAATGTGGCTCAGCAGTAAAATGGGATGAACCACTGCCACTGTGACATTTTATGGGCACAGCTCATAGATACGAGGCTCTGAAAACTGCTAGACACAGAAGTGGTTAATGAGTCAATGCATACTATATTCTTGAACTAACAAAGCTAATCTGTAGTGAAAATGATCAGAAAAGTGGCTGCCTGGGTCAGGAGGTACAGAACACTTAGGACCACCAGAGAAGTGTTCTGGAGCGATGGGAATGTTCTACAGCTTGCCATGACTTTGGGTTAAGCAAGTGTACTCATTTGTCAACGTTATACAGTTTAAATGAGTAAAATTCAATGGACATTGATTTTTTTCCTCCAAAAAAGACTATGAAATAGTAATAATTGAGTAGAAAGGCTGGGACTTGGGGTAGTAGGAACTGACAAAACAAAGATTACTGAGTTCTTGAAGGTAGATGATGCATATGTAAGATTTAATTGTCGTATTTGACTTGTTTTATGTTTGATATATTCCATGATCAAAAAATATCTTAAAGAGTTTCTAGGTGAGGATGAAGACATTGCCTGAGAGATCATCAAGGTCTCTACAGAGGAAAGTGATAGATAGAACAGTTCTTTTTGACTGTGAATGTCTGCCTTTTGTGAATTAGAGGGTTTATTAACAATATTGAAGCCAACAAGTGAGGAGGACACATTGAGAAATATAAGCTTATACCTAAAAGTGGTTACTGCACCTGAAAATAACTACAACAATTTAAAGAATATATGGTATGTAGTTATGTGATGTCTTAATGTAAATACTTTTACATGTGTGTGTTCATTTTTAAGATTATATTGAATATGTTTTGCCATTTCTATTTGCATACACTTGTGAAATACCCAAGATTTTAGTTTCTAATGCATAACACTACACTTGTGACCTGTTGCAGATATAGAATTTCAGATGCTATACTCATGCGTATGTACATTGAGTCATGCCTTTAGGTATTGGCAGTGATGTGATTCGTGCTATTTGCTTTTGCACAATTCTTTTTGAAATTAAAAGCTAAGTGCATTATTCAGGATTAGAGCCTGAACTTATTGCATATTTAAGGCTTGCTCTGAATTTCTAATTCCCAAATCAGTTCTGTACTAAAATGCAGTCTCTTGTTCTCTGTGTTAAAAGGTAGTAACCATATTTGAAAAGTTAGTATCATATCTTACAGGAAGATGTAAAGGAATTATTTTAACCTTTCACAAATTTAAATATCTTAATATTGAAAAGTTTCTATATTTTTTCAAAAGTCAAATAAATATGGATTTTACTACAGTGTAGATATAAATATATATTCCATAAGTTAAACCAGGTGCTTTGTGTAGCTCCATGTATGTTATTTTTATTAGAATTGCTATTTTACATGATTTTTGAAGCATCTGTGATCAAATGAGAAGTGTCAGATGCAAAGAATTCATTATTTAGACTTGGCTGTAACCTTGAATTCTTCCTCAGATACTCCATCAAAATAATCAATGCAGATTTCCATATCTTTTCATTCTAAGCAGATTGGCAGAGAGAATCAGAATCATGGTAGACCTCAAAGTCATAGCGCATGGAGGTCAGATACTGAAGTTTAATCATTAAATTGTGACAGTGTTTAATCAACAACCTCTGTAAATGTGTTCTTTGGAGTTACAAATAATAGAAAGTAGGATGACACTTTTTTACATACAAAAAGCAAGGATAAGAGTAATTGTTAGGAAAAGAGTTGCAAATTGATGCCTCCTCACACTGGGCACTAAAATGTTAGGAAAAAGAGATGCAGAATAGAGGGGAGGCAGTGTAAGAATTTACAGCCAGACCAATTTATTCAGAGAAAATAAATCCGTAGAGGTGGGTGACCGACTACCCACGTGCACGTGGCAGAAGGCCCCGACCCGCAGGGGCCAGGCCTTTTCATATTTTAGGAGGGCTGGGGGTGGGGGTGTATTATAAATATCAAAACGCAGCCTGGATTGCAATATAGAAATGATTTAAGAAAACATAGCTCCTCCTTTTACTTGTCCTTGCCTTATTCTTCTATGCCCCTCACCATCAGGACTTCCGCTCTACTATTCTTGGAGTGTGAAAACTTTTGTAACTTCTAGATAATCTGTGTATTTGGATGTGGATGAATGAAGAAAGCAAACCTTTGGGGGAAGATGAAGAATAAAAGTCCCAGTCCAAACTGACAGTCCTACAATTAACTGTTTGAAACATTTTTTTTCTTTATGGTGAATGAAAATCTAGAAGTATAGGTTACCAAGAGAAACTCTGCCTCTTCCCTCCACCTCCACTCTTCCTTCCATGAGAGTAAGGATGTTGCCAGAGCTCACCTAATGCCTACCTGCCTCCATTAGCAAGTTCCCCGGTTCCTTGCCAGACCTTTCGGCATCCTACCCGTCTCATGGGACAACCACAAAACCTACACATGCCACCTGCAGAGGACTCCTGCCAGTTTTCTCGTTCTTGCTTCTAACAGGCTGAACAAGAAATACGATGTCCTGTCCCTGGTTATGATAACGTTGACCACATCTTTCCAACTCTCCAAATTGTTCTGATTTTATTTTCTATAACTTAATCTGTCATCAACAAAATCTACAATTTTTAATCCAACACGAAGCTAGCAAGATGTGCCCTTGGTTGTCAACTTCCCAATCTTTTAGGTTTTAAAAATTTGTTTATTTGTTGGAGAGGCAGAGTGACAGACGAGGGGGAGACTTAGCCCACTACACCACAGCGCTAGCCTTTTAGAAAACCTAGTTTCAAGAGGAGCTTTGCTGTTTACTGAATATACATCCTTGAACAAGTGACTTAAATTACTTGTGCCTTGAGCTTCACATTTGAGATAACAACTCTCTTACAGTTATTAGTATTAAAGGCAATATTGCTGGTAGGTGCTGTGGCTCACTTGGCTAATCCTCTGCCTGTGGTGCCGGCACCCCGGGGGTTCTAATCCCAGTTGGGGTGCCGGATCCTGTCCCGGTTGCTCCTCTTCCATTCCAGCTCTCTGCTGTGGCCCGGGAAGGCAGTGGAGGGTGGCCCAAGCCCTTGAGCTCTGTACCCTAATGGGAGACTAGGAGGTAGCACCTGGCTCCTGGTTTTGGATCAGCGCAGCGCGCCGGCCAGCTCTGTGTCTCTCTCACTGTCTAACTCTGCCTGTCAAAAAAAAAAAAAAGGCAATATTATTTGAAAAATGTCTAACATCATGTTGACATAAAGGAAGTGAATATTTAGTGGTAGCCAAAAAACACAGTAATATCACAATAAACCGGAAGTCAAATCATATAAATAATCCCATGTTTTAAAATTTTTTCTAGGATTAGTGCTATCCATTAAAATGTAGGGAATCATGACTGGAGCATAGGGAGACTACTGATGCCATAGACAGGAGTGTCAATTGGTAAAGTCAACAACAGGAGTCACTGTGCACTTACTCCTCATGTAGGATCTCTGTCCTTAATGTGCTGTGTATTGAGATTTAATGCTATAATGAGTACTCAAACAATATATTTCACTTTGTGTTTCTATGGGGGTGCAAACTGTTGAAATCTTTACTTAATGTATACTAAACTGATCCTCTGTAAAAAAAACAAAAAAAAGAAATTATCAACTCCCAACTTGACTCTCACTGGGATTAAACATGACAATAGGTCTGATCTGATTTCATCATCATTTAAAAAAAATCATCTATTATTTTTCACTTTATGTTTCTGTGTGGGAGCAAACTGTTGAAATCCTTACTTAATGTATGCTAAGCTGATCTTCTGTATATTAAGATAATCGAAAATGAATCTTGATGTGAATGGAAGGGGAGAGGGAGTGGGAAAGGGGAGGGTAGTGGGTGGGAGGGACGGTATGTGGGGGAAGCCATTGTAATCCATAAATCGTACTTTGGAAATTTATATTCATTAAATAAAAGTTAAAAAAATGTAGGGAATCTTCTTTTTCTTTTAAATGTATAGGGTTACAGTAACATGATTCACATGATGAGGATATAAAATTTTTTGAGTTAAATAGTGCTTTGATTACAGTGTGTGTGTGTGTGTGTGTGAGAGAGAGAGAGAGAGAGAGAGAGAGAGGTATCGCCAATCCTAATTCTTTCATCGAAAACCTTTGGAACCTTGGTTTTCTTATTATTCTAAAATGAGGATAATAACACCCATGTTGCCATGCTTTTGCGAAGTACCTTCATCTTCCATTTCTGTATTTCAAGTTATCTCCAGCTTCGTGGCTGAAAGCAATGCCAGTTTCCCTGTGTCAGAAGCCTGGGCCTGGCGTAGCAGGCTCCCCGTACTGTTCTCAGAATGTCGACATCAAAGCATTGACTATGGCTGAGGTTATCACCTCAGCCTCTGCTTCCTCTCCGTAGCTCACGCAGGTTGTGGGCAGAACCCAGTTTCTTGTCACTGTAGGACTGAGTCGTTCTTTCTTTCTGGCTGTCACTGTGGTTCACTCTTAGCTCCTAGGAATGACCCTCAGTTTCTGGGTACTTGCTTTCTCCTCATCAGCAGGAACGTGTTTGCTGGTGCTTCTTGCCTCTCTTATGGGTTCTACTGAATAGGTCAAACGCACCCAGGATAATCTCCTCTTGATTAACTCTAAGTCAACTGCGTGAAAGCCTAAATTACATCTACAAAATTTCTTTTTCTATAAAACGTAGCATAATCACAGGCATGGAGATCATGGTGTCCAGGGGTTCACCTAAAGTGAAGCGGGCCACATAAGAACAGGAGTCACTGGGGCTTATCTTAGAACTCTGTCTGTCATCGAGAATTGAAGGAGGTGTACGTTAAGCTTTTCCTGGTGCTTTTTACACCATGTTTTCAAAAAGGAAGCTATGTTACTACTCCGTTGTTTTAACTTCTAAATGCAGAGTTTGTGTATACTATTAGCAATAGCTTGTTCCTTTGTTACATTTGTAATTTAAAAGATACTGATTATAAAGATCACATACAACAGTCCTGAGGTCTTGAATGAAAGAATACACTGATAAAATGTGTGAAACACCTGTCCTATGTTAGCTGCACTTTCACTCACTTTTCTTCACTTGAGCAGTCTGCTCATCCCATTCCCTGGGGGACTGAGAAAATTGTACTTGTAAGATGCTGCAAAAGGAAACGTCCATGGCCTTCAAGTGCACGCTGCATTATTTATTATCAGATCAATGCTCTGGCAGGGCTGCTGGTAAGTAGATATACTGATTTAATCTGGAGATCAGTCAGGTGAGCTCACGTTTTGCCTTGGGCTGCAGGATAAGGAATGCGTCTTCCTTGCCTAGTGTATGTGGAGTCAAGCTCGTTGAGGAAAATAATCAGATTTACAGCAATTGTTAACCAATGTTATCTTATTTCTTTGTTCAGTATAATGGAACAAAAAATGAAATTTTATTTGAACTTAGTCTCATGTACATTAAGTATAAAGTGGAGCAAGGGCATAATTCTGGTAAAGATGAAAATTATTAATTCAACTGGGATGCCGCTTAATTCTGTATCCATGAATATGAATAAGTTCCTAATAAATAGCTTCTTTCATGGGATGTTCAACTGTTTTTTTTTTTTTTAACCATCTTTGTTGGTCACTTACTGTTCAGCCGAGGTTTTATTTTTAGATTGATTTATCTGAGTGGCAGAGACATGGACAGAGACAGACCGACAGCTCCAGTGTTGCTGGTTCACTCCCCAAATGTCTGTGGCTGGGAACTCAGTCCCTGTCTCCTGTGGGGTGAGTCCTAGAATCCAGCTGCCCAGCCGTCACCGCTGCTCTAGGATCTGTGATATCAGGAAGCTGGATACAGGAGCCAGAGTGGGATGTGAGCATCTTAACTGGCCTCAGCCACTGGGCCAAAGCCTGACTATGTTTTTATTTTTAGCATCGGCATTTTGTTGGACATTGCCAACAACGAATTAATACTGTGTTATGAAATCTGATAACTTTTTTAAAAGTATCTAGATGTAGATACACAGTATTTATTAATATGTACTAAGTGAAGACAAATATGATAAAAATATAATGGGGCCATCTGGAAGGACCACAAAGTAAACTGCCCAGTCTCTGTGAGTGGCACATTCCATCTGGTGGGAGAATAATCTGCCCTCTGCAGAGTCATGCATCTGGCCTGGTCCTCCCCAGTCTACGCAAGGATGCGCACCCGCCCAACCCTGAACCCATGGCCTCCTTGTTGCCACTACTGAAATCATGTCATTACTACACCTAGGAAAAGGCATTTCTCAAAGTATGGCACCAGTCCAACTCCGGCTGTTTAAAAGAAATATATGGGCTTTATGTGCTTACCAGGTTTAGTTTCAGTGGAGTTTGCTCTTGTTACCATAGCTGTTAGTTTTCATCGTGTTCTTAAAGAAAGCATCTATAAATTTGTTCTTAACTACAACTTCCACCTTTTGTCTTAGGAACTGGCGATTTCATTAGCTCCAAACACTGAATACCTGATCTGCGAATTATTCTGCTCCCCTGTTACCACAATGCTGTCTCTAGACCCCTCTGTAGTGTTTGAGGGCAAGACCACTCCAGAATTTCCAAATACAACGTTCCATTCATGAAGTGCAAGTAGGCTTGATGGTTGTTTTTTTTTATATATTTAGTTTTCTAGTTTGGCTCTACTTAAACATTTTCTCCTGACATCTGAAGCCAATTTATGCTAGCCTCATCTTAAAACTAAATATTTTGTGTATAATAGCAATCAGTTTGTAGAATATCTGCAGATTTTATGTTTTAAGATTAATTCATTAATTTGAATGGCAGAGCAACGGAGACAGTGGAAGAGACAAAGAGACAGAGGGAGGGGGAGAGAAAGAGAAAGAGAGAGAGAGAGAGAGAGAGAGAGAGAGAGAGGTCTTCCATCCAGTGGTTGACTCCTCAGTTAGCCATAGCAGCCAGGAATGGACTGGGGCCAAAAACAGGTGCCAGAACCTTCATCTGTGTCTCCCTTGAGAGTGGCAGGGGCCTAGGTACTCGGGCCATCACCCAGTGCCTCCCTTGACCTCTAGCATACAATGAAAAATACAAGCTGTTCACAGTAGCATTGTTTTCAATAAACCAAAATGAACAAGAATAAAGCAAATATCTATGACTGTTAGAATGAATCACAATATACTAGCAAATGAGATTGCTGTTTCTATCTGTAAATATGAACAATGCACAACTACGCGCAGCACAGTGCACAACCACATTAGCACAAAGCTGGATCAAAAGAGGAACAGCTGGGCCTCAAACTGGTCCTTTGACATGGATGTGGGCATTGCAAGCTATGGCCTTAACCCACTACATCACAATGCCAGCCCCAGATTTATGATTTTTTAAAAGTTTTTATTTTAGCCAGCACTGTGGCTCACTAGGCTAATCTTCCGCCTTGCGGCGCCGGCACACCGGGTTCTAGTCCCGGTCGGGGCACCGGATTCTATCCCGGTTGCCTCTCTTCCAGGCCAGCTCTCTGCTATGGCCCGGGAGTGCAGTGGAGGATGGCCCAAGTGCTTGGGCCCTGCACCCCATGGGAGACCAAGAGAAGCACCTGGCTCCTGGCTTCGGATCAGCGTGGTGCGCCGGCCGTGGCGGCCATTGGAAGGGGAGGGTGAACCAATGACAAAGGAAGGCCTTTCTTTCTGTCTCTCTCTCTCTCTCACTGTCCACTCTGCCTGTCCAAAAAAAAAAAAGTTTTTATTTATTTATTTGAAAGTCAGCATTACATAGAGAGAGAAGGAGGGAGAGAGAGAGAAAGGCCTTCCATTGGCTGGTTTGCTCCCCAGTTGGCCGCCAGGGCCAGAGCTGCACTGATCCAAAACCAGTAGCCAGGAGTTTCTTCTGGGTCTCTCACATGGGTGCAGGGGCCCAAGGACTTGGGCCATCTTCTACTGCTTTCCCAGGCCACAGCAGAGAGCTAGATCGGAAGTTAAGCAGCCAGAACTCAAATCGGTGCCCATATGGGATGCTGGCACTGTAGGCAGCAGCTTAATCCAATACACCATAGCACCGGCCCCTAATTTTTTTTTTTGAAGTTTTAAAGGAATCACGAGAATGGGAGTCACTTCTCTCTTTTTTTGTGTGTGTTTTTTTTATTTTTGTTTTTGTTTTTTTGACAGGCAGAGTAAAGAGTGAGAGAGAGAGACAGAGAGAAAGGTCTCCCTTTGCCGTTGGTTCACCCTCCAATGGTCGCCACGGCCAGCGCTCTGCGGCTGGCGCACCACGCTGATCTGATGGCAGGAGCCAGGTACTTCTCTTGGTCTCCCATGGGGTGCAGGGCCCAAGCACTTGGGCCATCCTCCACTGCACTCCCTGGCCACAGCAGAGAGCTGGACTGGGAGAGGGGCAACCGGGACAGAATCTGGCGCCCCGACCGGGACTAGAACCTGGTGTGCCAGCACTGCAAGGTGGATGATTAGCCTAGTGAGCCGTGGAGCCAGCCACACTTATTTTTTATTATTTCAGGATTTCTACATTGGTCATTCAAATGTATGTAATGATACATTTATCTCACAATTACCTATGTTTATTAATTTTACTTGGTGATATAAATAAAAAATTCCATGGATATTCTATATTTTCTTAAATTGTAAGTGTCAGAAAGAATTTCTATGTAGAATTTAAATGAAAATACAGACTGTATCAAGATAGGGTCTTTAAAATATATATTACCACTTTCATTAGTAATTTTTCCCTTTTTAGAGGCCTATTTTTCACCTTTATTGAAAAAGAATACTCATTTAGAACTATAAATGGTTTATAATGACCATCTAGGAATTGTATTACATACAACAAACTAACCAAAATGTTACTTGGCATCTAATGCCTACTTCAAGCTTCATTGCATCATCGCCCCATTAACTAAGAACCCCAGAATCTTATCTCTAACAGCGTGGATGCAACTGCTATTTCTGTATTTTGTGCAGGTTGGGATTATTTAATGCATACTCTTATTTTCGGCTTCTTTCATTCAATGTATGTTTGTGATAAATAGTTTTACTTGGCTCATATTTATTGCTGCATGTAGTTGTGTATTTATTTAGAATAGAAGCAACATTCTCGTTTGCTAGTATATTGGGATGCATTTATTCATTCTAACAGTCATAGATGTTTGCTTTATTCTTGTTCATTTTGGATTATTGAAAACAGTGCTGCTGTGAACAGCTTGTATGGGTCTTTGTGTGCTAGAGGTCAAGATACGTTGTTTTTGTTTGTTTGCAAATGAGTGTGGAATTGATCCAACAGTGTGCCATGGCTAGAATCAATCAGTGAGCAACACATGTATGGGCCTCTTTCTGGGCACTTTATTCTCAATCTTGGCCTATTTTTCTATTTTTCTGCAAACACCACACTGTCGGACTTATATAGCTGAATTAGTCTTGATAGAAATAGATTAATCTTTCAATCACTTTTCTTTTTCTTCAAGATTATCAATATTCCCATATTAAAAATACAATCAACTCATTGATTTCTAAAGGAATAAAATCTGCTGATATTTTGATTAGAATTTCATTGACTCAATAGATAGGTTTGGAAAGAATTTATATTTTTACAATACTCAGTTTTGCCATTCATGGACATGGCGTATTCTTCCATTTATTTAGGTATTTTAAAATTTAATTCTATAATAGATTGTTTTAGTGTAGGGATCATACACATCTTTTTAAAGTTCCCAGATTTTTATGTGTTCCGTGTTATCATTAATCATCTGTGTTCTCTTCATATATTAATAGTTTTATTTTTCCTCTTCAATCTTATGTCTTTTACATTTTAATTTTTTTTTCTGTTTCTCACTGGTTAGGACCTCGAAAGCATATCAGGCAGAAGTGCTGATTAAAGGCACAACTGCACCATGTCTGATGTCGGGGGAAAACTTCATCATTCATGATTTAATACCCTTTTGCTGTAGGATTTTTACAGATACTTATCCAATTAAGGAACATATTTATTTTCTACCCTGTTGGTTTCCAATAATTCCCACATATTTATGTTCTTTAAAATATTTATGCTTTAGTGTACGTCTCCTCCTTTGAATGGGGGCTGTACTTAGTGAATCATTTGCTAGCAGAGTAGACAGGAGTGAGGAATTGCGGCGTGCGGACGTGGCCCGAGTGAGAACCGTTGTTCTCTCTTCTATGACTTCTTCTGGGGGAAGGTGGTTGCCATTTGTGAGGCCTCCTATGGGTGGTTTCACTTAATGAACTGAGAACTCCAGCACACATCCAGGGAAGAACAGAAGCCTGGGGCCCGGCGCCGTGGCTCACTTGGTTAGTCCTCTGCCTGCAGCGCCGGCATCCCATATGAGCACGGGGTTCTAGTCCCGGTTTCTCCTCTTCCAGGCCAGCTCTCTGCTGTGGCCCGGGAGTGCAGTGGAGGATGGCCCAAGTGCTTGGGCCCTGCACCCCATGGGAGACCAGGAGAAGCACCTGGCTCCTGGCTTCAGATAGGCACAGTGCCAGCTGTGGTGGGGTGAACCAACGGAAGGAAGACCTTTCTCTCTGTCTCTCTCACCGCCTATTTCTATCTGTCAAAAAAAAAAAAAAAAAACAAAAACAAAAAAAAAAAAACAAAAAACAAAACAAAAAAAAAAACAAAAAAAAAAAACTGAAGCCTGCCAAAATCCATGCGAATGATCTTCAGGATTCTACAGCCTCAGGCAGCTTGTGATACCTGTCGTACTGGCCAGCAGCTTGAGCACTTCCCAGTGAGAGACCTATCCCAAACCACCCCACAAAGCTGATTCCTGCTTCTTGACTGAGATGATTTGAAAACAGGTGGTCCCTCTGAACTCATGCAGGATTTTAATCTCCAAAAATCATGTGTCTTTGGTAGTAAGAGAGTGAAAACTCGGTCTCACTGTGATGTCGAGAGGTGGGGGTCCTTGGAAAGTGATTAGGGTTAGACAAGGTCATTGGCATAAAGTTCCAATGATTGACTCTTGGTATCTTTATAAGAAGATGGGGCATGCCTGGTGCATCAGCTAAGAGGCCACTGGGGACCTTGCATCCTGCCTTCGGTTGCCTTGGTTCAAGTCCCAGTGTCAGCTCCTGAAAGTAGCTCCCTGCTGCTGTGTAACCTGGGCTGCAGCAGCGATGAGTCAGATAGTCGAGCTCCCCACACAGGAGACCCATATCAAGTTCCTGTACCTGGCTCGTCTTGGCCCAGTCTCAGCTCCTGCAGGCATTTGGGGCGTGGAGCCATGGATAGGATTTCTCTCTCCCTCTCTCTTTCTATGTGTCTCTCTATCTCTTTCTTTCTTCCCCCATATTTCAAATAAATGAAATAATTTAAGATATTTATTAATAAAAATAAAACCAAAGAAAAAACACAGAGTGCAGACACACATAGACATGAGAGGACCCTGTCTCTTGCCATGTGATGCCATGAGCTCTTGGGACTCCACTAGGAAAAGGCCATACAACACAGCCTCTGGGGTAACTCCCCAGAACATAGGCCGTGCTGCTTGGACTTGAAGTCTCCAAATCTATGAGCTACGTGAAACTCTCTTCGTACAGTCAGCTGCATCAGGCACTGCATTGCACTGACGAATGGGGTCATGACTACAGCTATACCTAAAGATTTGGATGAGCCCTTAGAATTGGCTTATGGAAGGGGATTTGAAGAGCTGGAGCAACAGGCTACAGCGTCCCTAGATTTCTATAAAGGGATCATTATGCGTGATCTGGTGAGGGTTCAGAAGAAGATAAGATAGAGGCAAGCCCTACACTAGGTGTTACAGGCTGGCTAATTGGTCATGACCATAATGCTGAGAGAAATGTCAACAGTGAAGGCCACATTGATGAGGCCTCAGGTGGAAATGAGGATATGACAGGAAATTGGGGGAAAGGTCATCCTTCTTCCACTATAGCAAAGAACCTGTGACGTTGTTTCCATGGCCGAAGACTTTCTGGAAGGCTGAATTTAAAGAATAGTGGACTAATTTATTGGGCAGAGAAGTTTTCAACATAGCAAAGCACTCTGGCTGTGGCACGGGTATTATTGGCCAGTTTTAATCAGATTGATAGTGACACTAAGGAGATAAAGGAAGCAGGGCAGAAAGATCTGGAAATCTAGCAAGTTGGTGAGGGAAGAGTGAAAATAGAGGATAAAAGGGAACAGCACAGAAAATGTTTGCTAATGAAATTGGTGCAGATTTGTCGCTCCCCCATTCGCGGAGGAACGACACAGGACCCTGCGCTATTCTTTCTGCCCGGCCCTTCCCGGGTTAGCTGCCGGCCCCTCCACCTCCGTGTAGGGGGCGGCTCCCCCTGCCACTTTCCCCACTTCCGCGGAGGAGCGGCACACCGCCGGCCGGCTCTCTCAGGGGCTGCTCAGGTGTTCCTTCAGATGTTCCTGGTGCACGTTGTCTCTCTCCTCCTTATAGTCCTCTTCCACCAATCCCAACTCTGCTACCCACACGCCGAGCACGCTGCTCTCCTCCAATCAGGAGCAGGATCAGCTCCTGCAGCTTGTCAAACTGATGAGGCAGCTGCGTAGAGGTTGTTTGCTCCCTCAGCGCCATATTGTGGGAGAGCAGATGCATAGAATAAGTCTTAATTCCAGTAACTTAGTCTAGTCTCAGTTGCTCCCCACTCAGATTAAAGGTAGCTGGCTGTTTTGCTTTGGGGCAGTTGAAGAAAGGCTTTAAGACATTTCTGAAATTTTTGAGGCTGTCCTTTCCATCTCAGGCCCAGAGACTTTTCATGCAAGAATTTAATCGCCAAAGTCACTTGTATTAAAAGAGTAGAAACTTAATTTGATTAGAGCTAGAGTCTTAGGAGAGTGATTAGGGTCAGATAAGGCCATGGGGTAGACCTCCTATGATTGACTCCTGGAGGATGTATAAGGAGAAAGAGACCAGGCACACACACATTAAAACAAGTGATCCTGACTCTGCCAGATGATGCTGTGTGCTGCCATGGGACTCCTCTAGTGAGAAAGCCACCTGCCGTAAGTAGACATGGTCAAGGAGGTCTTTTATAACAATTTGTACTGTGCTGTTTAGATTTTCAGACTCCAAATCTGTGAGCTCCATAAACCCCTTCAGTCTATAAAGCTGGCTGCCCTCAGGTATTTTGTTATACTAAAGCAAATCTGATTAATAAACGGACCCTTTGAAAGTTTATAAGGTAATGAATGTTTTCGGTTTAATCTAAGCTTGGGAGAAATTAAGAAATATCGTTCTTATGCTAGTCTTTAAAATCATCATTGTTTTTTAATTTCTTCTTTTAAATCTATTATTGTTTAACTAGATGTCTAATATTTGTATTATAGGAATTATATATATGGAGTACAAGAAGAGGCAAGGAAATTATTTGATATGAGTATTTAAGATTTATGTAATTATAGTGGTCTATGTTTTAATGTGTAAAATGTGTGAATAAGTGAAAGAAGGGAAATTTATGTCATATTTCTCCATATATGGTTACGCTTTTTGGAGTTTTTTCATTTAAAAATATAAGCTATAACATTGCAGAAATAATGATATAGGAAAATACCCATAAACTAATACATTTTTTAATCCAGCACACTAAGAGAAGGGAGTATATTTTGCTTTCAGCTAAGGTAAATAAAGATTATTAAGGAAAAACTATCATTTCCTTGTTGTATAGAGGATATTCTGAACTTGTTTGGTTTGTAACTTTGAAACTTTATTTAATCTTTTTCTTTTAGATTGAGTCTACGATTTTGTTTGACTACCTATGACTTTTGTAAGCAATGTCCATGTGACCTGGCATGCAGAGATTTCTCTTTCATCTATGTGTATTTGCTATATTATTTTTTGGTTTGATCTCTTTTATGCTATGTAGTTTGTCCCTGGAGGATTGTTAACTTAACAGTGCACAACCACATTACCTGAAATCTAAGACATTTAAGGAATACTTGCTGCTATACTACAATTATGCTTGACAAAATCTGAGTGTTCAATGTAAATAGGAGCTGGCTGAAATTATCAATTCAGAAAGTAGACAGGATCATCACCTTAGAACAATAATACTAGAGGATTTGTGATTCAAAGTTTTCATCAAAAAAGAAATAATTATTTTACCTAATGTGACAAGCTCATTATCTCATCCCAGAAGGGGTACACTTAGTTATATTCTTAATTATTTTTAATTTTTAAAGTAGAACTATTTAGCCCATTGAAATCTTATTATGCTAATAATATTGTTTAGTTGTCAGCTTTCTAATTAGGGAAGTAACCATCGCTATTGGTTCACTTTGCTACTGGACCTGGGAGAAAGGGCATTGTATGCGGTTGATGAGGAAAACACTGATGCACAGCTCAAAATGAAAGCGGGTGAAGGATAATAACACATCATGCTTAAAGAAAGAGGCAATTAAAGCTCCTCACAGCATTTGCAGAGAATGTCCCATCTCGTAACAAAAAGAGAAAATTAAAATTAAACAGTATTGTCATTGCATCTCGCTAGAAAGAAGGCAGAATTTCTGTGATACACTGCCCTGTCTTGGACACATTGCTGGAAGAAGGGTAACTTGACAGTCTCCCTCAATGTTCAAGATGCTTTGTGATGCCACAGCCCTCCTGCACATGAAGGCATGCACTTAGATACTCCTTGCATCACTGCTCGTAATAACCTTAAACTGGACTTTCGTTTCTATCAATGAGAACCTAATTAATTAACTTGCGATATAAGCAGTCACAAAAAGGGGCCATCTCTAAGTATGAAGCAGCTTCAGAAGTATTCATAATAAAGCACATCCGAAATATTTTCTTTAAAAGGAAATGAGCTAAATAAATGACAGAGTTTGCATAATATTAGAGAGTCTCTCAATAGGGCGACCACCAATCCTCTCATCCTTGTGGATGACGTCCTGTTATCCCATCAAAGGGGTGGAATTGGTTTCCTTTACCCAAATCTGGGTTGACTCTGCTGCCTGCTTCCATCCCAGGAATGCAGAGGAGTTGATGAACACGATTATTCCTTGAGAAATCTGACAGCTGTCACTTTTCCTGACTCATAAGCTAGCTGTCATCATGGTAAGAATCTTAATCTACTCTCCTACAGAGGAGGTCATGAGGATCTACACTGGGGAGAGACAGGGCAGCACAGACCAGTGTAGAAACATGACCCAGTCTATACCACGTGGAAGAGAAGTTTAGCTCAGCCCATTCAACCTAGAGGATTTTGAGTAATGATAAATCATTAGGTTTTGAGACGTTTGTACACAGTAGTAGATATCTGAAACAAGAATTGGTGTTTGGAAATACAGTTCTGCCACACCAAAAACCTAAGATTACAGCTTTAGTTTTTGGAGTGAAGGGTGGGTAAGGACTAGAATTAGAATGAATAAATTGCTACTACAGACCAGAGAACAAGTGACTTGCATGCAGTGGTGGAACAATTTAAAAAATGTTGCCTTTGTTAATGAAAGATAGAAAATCTACTCAATAAACCTAAGGCTCTAAGAATTTCAGGCAGAATACTGAAATGCCAGTTAGCTTCTTTTGGTGGTAAATCATAAAATATTGCAAAAAGAAAATGAGATTAAGAACTAACTCGTTCAAGAAGATTTTTAATAACTTGCTGACTTGGAAAATAAAGCTGTTTCTCATTTATAACATTTCCAGCCAGCAAAAATATTTCAAAGTAAGAAAGGCATCAGGGCAAAGACAAAAAAGAAGAAAAAAGAAATCAAATCTAGGGTGTGCTTTAAGATCCCTTTGTTGAGACATCACAAATTTAACGATGACTCACTGACCCAATCATCAATAGGTATCTTAGCACAGATCAGTAAGTGACTGTATGGAAGATTAACCTGCGCATTTCTCTGGAGGCTTCCAGCTTGCAAGTTATGCTTACTATACAAACATCTGTCAATCCAGACAACTGGTCATTTTTGCTTAGAAAGCCCTTATTGTGGAGACATATGAGAGAATATCTTCCCTAGAGTTCCTCCCTTTGTCTCTCGTGGTATGACTTACAATAAAGTTCTCACTTATATGCTACTGCATGAGCAGAGGTTAGGGACAACCTGCTTGGTTTGTCTGCTAGTGCACTTGTCAGTTCTGATGGGAGAATTCAGAGCTGCAAGATGAGACCAAATGTAGTGCTGAATTTACCCTGCCCACCAAACACGTCATATTTAAACAGCAAAATGTCTTTAACTGTCAGAGGCGTTGACCTGGTAGCTTGACCTGTCCCCCCGACATAGAACTTTAATCCAGGTACAGAACAATATATTAGTAATTTTCATAGATTTCACCTCCAGGACAAATCTATCATTCCTAAAATATGATGTCACATCGCCTCAAGGAAGAGAACGGAGAATGAGGAACAGTCAGTTATTGTAAATGATGGTCAGTGAGTTGAGGTGAGCTTGAAGGGCCTCCAGTTGTAGGAGAGAAAGGGCACTTTTCCCTACACTCTCTGAAGGGTCACAGAAGTTGACAATACAAAGACAAATAGGAGGGGTCATACAAGTTCACTAGCATGCAAAAAGGGAAAAATCTCAGCATAAGAAACAAAATCACAGGTGTCTGATGACCCATTAGTCCAATTTTGAAATACGTAAACCCTTTTGTTTAGGGAAGATGGGAAATGGGGGAATGTTGGAGGCACAGCAAATGATTTTTAGGGAATCTCCATGGGCTAGTGCTAAATATAATGGTCTGGAACAAAGTCCATTGGGTGTATACAACAAAGGATTGTAAATGATTTTATATGGGACCAAACCAGAGAACTAAGAAGTCTGTTCGGTTGTGTTGACAGAGTTCAATTGTTTTCCTACCGCATGAATTTCGTCTTCTCCAGCAAATGACGATTTCGTGGCAAGCATCCATGTGACTGTGTTCCTCTTTTGGAGAATCTGAACAGGTAGGGACCTTGACAGACAGCCTATTTGCGCACTGGGAGAAGAAACAGCGGCTCAGAGGATATTCATTCCGAAGCAGGTTTCAGGCCTGTCAGCAGCAGTCTTTGGGCTATGGTGTTCTGAGCCCCAGCATTCCCCTGTTTGAAACTTGCCAACCAGTTTGACACATTCAATGTCAAGTTGACACCTCGGATTGAAGAATCAAGCTAGTTGCTGAGTAGCCGAGAGCCCCACCCAGTCACGCCTCGCTCCAGTACAGTGCTGCCCCTCGGTGGGAGGTGGTCCTTCCCGAGCTTCCATCTGAGGTCTTCAATTAAAGAGTCGTTTCTATGAAAACAGAAGAAAAGCAAAGGGCAGTAAATGGAGCAGTCTACACAGTGGTCTCTCAGTCTGGAGGGCTGTCAGCTGCAAAGATTTGACTCCAAGCGTCTTTCTCTTTTTTTAATGTGTATTTTATTCATTTGAAAGGCAGAGTTACAGAGAGAGGGACACACACACACACACACACACAGAGAGAGAGAGAGAGAGACAGAGTTCTTCCATCTGCTGTTCACTCCCTAAGTGGCCACAGTGACCAGAACTGGGCCAGTCTGAAGCCAGGAGCTTGTTCCAGGGTCCCACCTGAGTGCAGGGGCCAAGGCCTTGGGCATCCTGTGCAGCTGTCCCAGGTGCACTAGCAGGGAGCTGGATGGGAAGCAGAGCAGCAGGAAGATGAGCCGTGCCCAGATGGGATGCGGGTGTGTCAGGCGGTGGCTTTACCTGCTACAGCACAACGCCAGCCCCCTAACCTTCTTCAGTAGGCAGAAAAGCAGCAGGAGCCGCCTGATGGAATTTCCTGGATGGCAGTTTAGGTGGTTTCTCCAAGGTCTCTGTCAACTCAATCAGCCTCAGCTCGCAGGGCTTCAGGCAAAATACACTTCGACTTTAGAGAAGCCAAATGAGATTTGGGAACATTAGACTTGGAGCCAGGAAAAAATTCAGGATATGCCCCATATTGCAGATTAATAACTAAACCTCCAAAAAATACTTCATCAACTCATCCCATGTAATAAATTCTTTTTTTTTTTTGATCTTGTGTTCATAGTTTTATGACTTAATTTTTGAAATTCTTACTCATTTCAAAGATGTGGTCTCAAAGCTAGCAGAAGCCTGTATTTAAAATTCTTAGAATTCTCAGTATCCTCCCAAGAACTTCTTTAAACATACAACACTTTAGGGTTTTGGTTACTCACAAAGAATTTCAGAAGAAAGGTCATGGCCAGACATTTTCCCTAGTGGTTTACATGTCTGTTAAGACACGCAGGGTGCAATGCCCAGAGTACCTGGGTTCAATACGCAGTCGCGACTTCTGAACTCCACGTCTCTGAGAGGCATCAGTGAAGGCTCAATTAATTATATTCCTGCCACTCACATGGGCGATCTGGCCTGAGTTCCCAGCTCCTGGCTTCAGCCCAGCTCCAGCCCTGCCTGCGACTTGAATAAACCACTGCTTTCTGTCTTTTTTTCTCCTTTTTTCTGTCTGTCTTGCTGTCTCACTGTTGATGGGGGGAAAAGTATCAGAATAAACATTTCGGCCGGCTCCGCGGCTCACTAGGCTAATCCTCCGCCTTGAGGGTTCTAGTCCCGGTCGGGGCGCCGGATTCTGTCCCCGTTGCCCCTCTTCCAGGCCAGCTCTCTGCTGTGGCCCGGGAGTGCAGTGGAGGATGGCCCAAGTGCTTGGGCCCTGCACCCCATGGGAGACCAGGAGAAGCACCTGGCTCCTGCCATCAGATCAGCGTGGTGGGCCAGCCACAGCGCGCCGGCTGCAGCGGCCATTGGAGGGTGAATGAACGGCAAAGGAAGACCTTTCTCTCTGTCTCTCTCACTGTCCACTCTGCCTGTCAAAAAATAAAAAAAAATAAAATAAAAAAAAAATTTCAAGTGTGACCAAAGAGACTTAAAATGACCATGATTAAAGTTTTGATAAGAGTTTATTATAGTGAGCCATTAACAAATAAACATGATTATTTCTATGACATATAGCAAACATAACCAGAATTATGACTATTATCATATAACTTATATAAGATTGCTAGCGATTCCATACAACTTCACAACACGTACTGAAAACATTCATTGGGCGGTGCTGTGATGCAGTGGGCTAAGCCTCCGCCTGCAGTGCTGGAATCCCATACGGGTACCAGTTCAAGTCCTGGCTGCCCCTATTCTGATCTGGCTCCCAGATGACGGCCTTGGGAAGCAGTGGAAGATAGCGCAAGTGCTTGGGCCCCTGCACCGGAGTGGGAGACATGGAAGAAGCTCCTGGCTCCTGGCTTTGGCTCTGGCCATTACAGCTATCTGGGGAGTAAACCAGTAGATGGAAGACCTTTCCCTCTGTCTCTCTCTCTCTCACTGTCCACTCTGCCTGTCAAAAAAATTTAAAAAAATAAATAAAAAAGACTTATTCATCCCTAGACATAACTTTAAAAATTTACATAAATAAAGACCTAATGAGGCAAAGGGAATACATTTTTTCTCTTCCTCCCTCTTAATTTTAGTTTACCAAAAATGTGAATAAAATCTTTTATCAGTACTACATGAAAATCTTGTATAAAAGGGAAAACCAAATTTTACTTTCATATCAGTGTCCTGTTAAACAATCTTATAAATTCATCTGATCTTGACAATGTTAAACACAGAAAATAAGATTTTTGTAAGCATTTTAGAATATTTTTAAAATTTTTTGTTTATTGTACAGGTTTCATGTATTTCATATGTACAGATTTAGGAACACAGTGATACTTCCCTACTTGCCTTCCCCCCTGCCCATGCTATAACCCTTCTTTCTCATCCCTCTCACATTTCCATTCTTAATTTTTTTAAAGATTTATTTACTTATTTGAAAGTTAGAGTTACACAGAGAGAGAAGAATCAGAGAGAGAGAGAGTGAGAGAGGTCTTCCATCCGATGATTCACTCCCCAAATGGCCACAACGGCCGGAGCTGCGCCCATCCGAAGCCAAGAGCCACAAACCTCCTCTGGGTCTCCCACGTGGGTTCAGGGCCCAAGGACTTGGACCATCTTCCACTGCCTTCTCAGGCCATAGCAGAGAGCTGGATCAGAAGCAGAGCAGCCAGGTCTCTAACCAGCGCCCAAATGGGATGCCAGCACCTCAGGCCAGGGTGTTAACCCACTGTGCCACAGCGCCGGCACCTCCACTCTCAAGTTTTACAAAGATCTATTTTTAGAACCTTTTATGGCATTCACTTAAAAAAAATCAGGTTCTTAGGGGCCGGGACTGGGGCACAACATTTAACACACTCCCTATAGCACCAGCATCCCATACGGATGCAGGTTAGAGTCCCAGCTGCTCAAACCACCTCCATGCTAGTGCACCCGGGACAGCCGCAGAGGATCTGCCATGAGTTTGGTTCTGGACCCCCATGGGAGAACTGGATGAAGCTCTGGCTCATGCTACAGCCTGGCCCAGTCTTGTCTATTGCTGCCAACTGGGGAGTAAACGAAGAGAAAGAAGATCAATGTCTGTCTGTCTGTCTGTCTCTCTCTCTCTCTCTCTCTCTAACTCCACCTTTCAAAATAAACAGATCAATCTTTAAAAATTTAAATTCAGATTTTAAAATTCCATTTATTTATTTGGACAGCACAGAGAGAGGCAGGAACAAAAAGGGAGAGAAAGAGAGTGCACACGGTCCCAACTGTTTTTTCACTTGCCTAACGTTTGCAATGGGCAGGCTGGGCCAGGCCAAGTTTCAAGAAGGGAACTCAACCCAGGTCTCCCACATGGGTGGCAGGGACTCCATCATTTGGGCCATCACCTGCTGCTTGCCAGGTGGCCCATGAGCAGGAAGCTGGAACTGGGACTAGAGCCTGAACTCCAAACCAGGGGCTCTTACATGGGATGCAGATGTCACAACCTTTCTCAACCCTGGGCCAGACACTTACCTTCAGCAATTTTCCCGTATTTCTATTTTTTGTTAACAAAATAATCTTCAAGTAACCTTTAAGTGATATAAAGTTACTTTCTCTTCATCAAAAATGTAGCCTCACACTTCTCTTATAACTTTCCAAAGAGACATGACAGTTTTTCTGTACACTTTTACGTGCAGAATTATCTTTTTTATCTTTAGTAGTTTTAATTATATATTAATATAATTTTAACTTTTATCAACCAGCATTCTGTAAACTGAAATAATTACATGACATTTAAAGATATACTTTTCAACTTTTTAATAGAACATATTTACTAACACACCCAAATATATATTTTACATACACATATAAATATACAGTTTTTTTATAAAATAAATAAGCCAAAAGGAAATATCCTTGAACCTATCTTAGCAACTAATATAATGTGTTATTTATTTTGAAATGATTTAGGTGTTGAAGATTTAATTTAACAGAAAAAATCTGAAGAAGTACTGACAAAAAGGATTTGAGAAAACTTTTAAGTAAAACACATCATAAAACAGTTATTTCTAAAAGTTCTTTTATAGATTTTATTTATATCTATCTGATTTATTCATTCTTAGGTGAAATTCCCATTTTTTGACCTTAACACCAAATAGAGATAACTGTCACGTCTGTATTTAGTGTTAATAGATTATGTCTGCTTTAATTGGGAGAGTGATATGTTATTTACTAAATGTATTGGGCAGCTTTTCACCGTTGTAATGGAATGCCTGAGGCACCTAACTCAATGTAGGAATAGGAAAGAGAGGCTTATTTAGTTCATTGTTTGAGAGGTAGAAAGTGCAGAATAGCATGATAGAGTTATTTGCTGGTGGCTCCATGGTGGAGGGCGGAGCCCACACAGAGGGAGGATCTTGTGATGAATAGGAAGCATCAAGGGAAGGCCCAAACTCAGGTTTCCATAACAACTCTGTCATGAGAACCCAGAAGGTCACGCGAGAACTACCTTCCATTGTCAAACCCTGAATTACATAGGCCTTTTCCACCAGATGCTAAAGGTTCCATCACTGTTCAATAGTGGCACTCTGGGAACCAAGCCTCTGACATATGAGTCTTTGTGGGACACTAAACAAATATTCAAAATGTAGCCTTCGCACCCCAGCACCTAAAATTTTGTGTCTATATCACTATGAAGATGTCGTTCCTTCCATCTCCAGGAGTACCAAAGTCTTGATAGTCCAGACCAGCTCAAAAGTCCAAGTCATCTGAGACTCCAGGCAAGCTGAAACTGGTGATTTTATATAAATAATATATAGTTGTGTCTTTTCATGAGTACCAAAATATCTGTTGTCTGAGTATGGATGATTAGGATCCACAACGGTGTATTTATTCTTGTTGTGACCCACTCCAATAAATCCCTTCATGGAAAGTCCAGAAGTCAATTTTTGCCATGATAGTATGAAGCATTCCTGGAGAAGACATGAAATAAGTATCCCCAGGACCCACAAAAGTTCATTCTTAGAAACTGAGTTACAAAAGCCAAAGACCCTTGTTGACACAGATGATTAAGAACGGTGTTTAGTGCCATCGTGTTTCTAATATACCCTGGTATCAACATGTGGCCTTGGGGACACATGGACAAGGTTGAGGATCCACAGTCAACCTGGCTCCCCCTGACACCAGGTGGACTTCCTGGAGTCAGACTTTCCCAGCCCTAACTTGGTGACAAAGGCTGAGAAGACAAATAACCTCAGGATGAGACTTCTTTAAAAAAAAAAAAAGATTTATTTATTTATATGAAAGAGTTAGAGAGAGCAAGAGCAAGAGAGAGAGTGATTTCATCAGCTTGTTCAGTCCCTAGATGATTGCAACAGCCATGGATCAGGTAGAAACCAGGAGAGAGGAGGTTCATCCAGTTCTCCCACGGGGGTGGTAGAGGTCCAACTACTTGGGCCATCACTGAACGTGTTGGGCACCAAGGAGACCGTCACCATGAAGTTCAATCCCTTCATGATCTCTGACCTCAGCAAGAACTGCAAACACCACCTGAGTGTGCCATCGCATATGTGCAGGAAGATCATGTTATCCCCGCTGTCCAAGGAGCTGCGGTAGAAGTACAACGTCCACTCCATGCCCATCCACAAGAACTACGAGGTCCAAGTTGTCTGAGGACCTACAAAGGTTAACAGATTGGCAGGGTAGTGCAGGTGTACAGAAAGAAATACGTAATACAGCAGTAAAAAAAACAATGAAACCAGTCATTCACAACAAAATGGAGCAATCTGGAACACATCATGCTGAGTGAAATAAGCCAGTCCCAAAGGGACAAATACCATATGTTCTCCCTGATCGGTGACAACTGACTGAACACCAAAAAGGAAACCTGTTGAAGTGAAATGTACGCTATGACAAACAGTGACTTGATCAGCTCTTGTCCTGACTTTGATGTACAATTTAATACTTCATCTCTTTTAGTATTTTTTTGTTCTACTTAATACTATTGGTTGAACTCTTTAATTAACACACAATTATTCTTAGGTGTTTAAATTTAACTGAAAAATGATTTCTATTAAATATAAGAGTGGGAATAAGAGAGGGAGGAGATGTACAATTTGGGACATGCTCAAGCTGACTTGACCCAAATGGTAGTTAGAAACATGCCAGGGGATTCCAATCCAACCCCATCAAGGTGGCATGTACCAATGCCATCTCACTAGTCCAAGTGATCAATTTCAGTTCACAATTGATCATAATGATAGGACTAAGAGTCAAAGGGATCACATAAACAAGAACAGTGTCTGCAAATACTAACTGATGGAATTAAGAAGGAGAGAATGATCCAACCTGGGAAGCGGGATACACAGCAGACTCATAGAATGGCGGATGTCCTAAACAGCACTCTGGCCTCAGAATCAGCCCTTTAAGGCATTCAGATCTGGCTGAAGAGCCCATGAGAGTATTTTAGGCATGGAAAGCCAAGACACTCTGGCAAACAAAAACAAAAACAAAAACAAACAAACAAACAAAAAACTAAATGAAAGATCTCTGCGAGTGGAAAGAATGGGCCATCAAAGAAGGAGGTACCTTTCTCTGAAGGGAGGAGTGAACTTCCACTTTGACTATGACCTTGTCTAAATAAGATTGAAGTCGGCAAACTCAAAAGGCTTCCATAGCCTTGGCAACTCATGACTAGAGCCTAGGGAGATTACTGATGCCATAAACAAGAGTGTCAATTTGTTAAGTCAACAACAGGAGTCACTGTGCACTTACTCCTCATGTAGGATCTCTGTCCCTTATGTGTTGTACAATGTGAATTAATGCTATAACTAGTACTCAAAGAGTACTTTACACTTTGTGTTTCTGTGTGGGTGCAAACTGATGAAATCTTTACTTAATATATACTGAATTGATCTTTTGTATATAAAGATAATTGAAAATGAATCTTGATGTGAATGGAATGGGAGAGGGAGTAGGAGATGGGAGGGTTGCGGGTGGGAGGGAAGTTATGGGGGGGGGAGACATTGTAATCCATAAGCTGTACTTTGGAAATTTATATTTATAAATAAAAGTAAAAAAAAGGAAGTGGAGCAGCTGGGACATTAACCAGCACCCATTTGGGATGCTGAAGTTGAAGATGGCGACTTTACCCATTACACCACATTGACAGCTCCGGATAGAAACTCTTATAAAAACAAATTCCCCCAAGTCCTCGGCACATTCGGCAAACATTGTGATGATGTTTCTTGAGTTCCCGATCCTGGGAATCTAGACTAATTTGACAAGATTTATTTGCAAGATTTTTAAAAGGAGCGTAGGTGGCAGCCCCGTTTCATTCTCTAAAAGACACCTCTGGCTGGAGGCTCGAGGCAGCAAGAGGTCAAAGCCAGCAGTCAACAAAAGGTCAGAAAGACCACTTTACTTTTTGGTGGCAAAAGGACAAAAGGACAGACGGTTTTCTCTAATTGTAAGGCCTTCAACGTCAGAGGCATCTCTGCTGCATCCTAACACATTCACTGCTGGAAACATGGGAAATAGCAGGTGAGTTTGCCCCAGATGAGTTGTTCCATTGGGGAATTCCATGCCTATGATATTCAGCATCAGCTTCTATAGTGTGTTCACAGAGAAGTGTGTTCATACACAGAAAAGGAGAGAAATAAAATCATTTATTCTTTTTTTTTCTTTTTTTTAACTTTTATTTAATGAATATAATTTCCAAAGTACAGCTTATGGATTACAATGGCTTCCCCCGCCCCATAACATCCCTCCCACCCGCAGCCCTCCCCTTTCCCACTCCCTCTCCCCTTCCATTCACATCAAGATTCATTTTCGATTATCTTTATATACAGAAGATCAGTTTATTTGATCTCTTTGACTCTTAGACCTACCAGTATGATCAATTGTGAACTGAAATTGATCACTGGGACTAGTGAGATGGCATTGGTACATGCCACCTTGATGGGATTGAATTGGAATCCCCTGGCACATTTCTAACTCTACCGTCTGGGGCAAGTCAGCTTGAGCATGTCCCAAATTGTACATCTCCTCCCTCTCTTATTCCCACTCTTATATTTAACAGAGATCACTTTTTTATTTTTAAATATTTTATTTATTTAAAGGCAGAGTGACAGAGAGAGAGGGAGAGACAGAGACAAAGAGATATTTCATCCACTGCTTCATTCCATAAATGGTCAAGAAGGCTGAGGGTAGGCCAGGCAGAAGCCCAGAGCCTGAAACTCCATCTGGGTCTCCCATGTGGGTGGTAGGGCCCCAAGTACTTGGGCCATCTTCCACTGATCTCTCTGGTGTGTTAACAAGGCGCTAGACTGGAAGCAGAGCAGCCAGAGCTGGAATTAGCATTCCCACATGGGATGCTGGCTTTGCAGATTGTGCTTAATCCACTGCACCACAGTAGCAGCCTCAACATAAACTCTTTTAAACATACAATCTTTAGGCCGGTGCTGCGGCTCACTAGGCTAATCCTCCGCCTTGCAGCGCCAGCACACCGGATTCTAGTCCTGGTTGGGGCACCGGATTCTGTCCCAGTTGCCCCTCTTCCAGGCCAGCTCTCTGCTGTGGCCCGGGAGTGCAGTGGAGGATGGCCCAAGTGCTTGGGCCCTGCACCCCATGGGAGACCAGGAGAAGTACCTGGCTCCTGCCATCGGATCAGCGCGGTGCGCCGGGCGCGCCTGCCGCGGCGGCCATTGGAGGGTGAACCAACGGCAAAAAGGAAGACCTTTCTGTCTCTCTCTCTCACTGTCCACTCTGCCTGTCAAAAAATTAAAAAATAAATAAATAAAAAAACATACAATCTTTAAAAATAAAATAATGTAATTTATTTATTTGAAAGATAGAGAAGCAGATAAGTACAGACAGTTAACCATATGCTAATTCATTCCCCAATGCCACAAATGAAGAGGCTAGGCCAGGTGAAAGCCAGGAGCTAAGAATTCAATACAGGCCTTCTACAAGTGTGGCAGGGACCCAGGTCTTTGAGCAGTCATCTGCAGCCTCTCAGGGTTACATTATCAGGAAGTTGAAATGCAAATCAAAATGAGGACTCAAACCCAGATACTGTGGTATGGGATGCTGACATCTTAACCACTAAGCCAAATATCTGCACCAGCATAAAGTACTTTAGCCTTGGTTTTATTCGGTCCACGCTGGCTCAACACACGGGCTGTTCAGTTAGCATTTCAAAGATTAAGACCACGGATGACTGATCTCTGCCTTGGCAATCTGGAAATACAGGAGGAGGCTGTGTCTTTACCCAGTGGATGGCTGGGGTCAGGGTAGAAGGGGAGCAGGGAGTTAGTGGGACCAGAGGAGGTATCTCCATGGCAGTAGCACATACATGTTCAGGTTTGAGAAGCGCAGGGGCTGCTTCCCCCAAAGCCTTACCAATCTTTGAGAGCCAAGTGAAGCTCACTCCTTTACCAGGACAGGAAGGCAACACAGAGCCTGACATAGCTGTCCACCCAAGCTTGGATTTAGGGGTTCTTGTACTTTTCTCCTTACATGCGATCAGAGAAGAAATACAGCGCAACTATCCCTATGTTCTCTGCCTCCTAAATCTTAGACTCTGGGAACATCCAAACTCTCTCCCTTCTCTTCTAGAGGGGACAGCAAGATAGAAATCAGTATATGAATCGCTTGTTAACCCCCAGCTTTCTCTCTTCTCAGACCCAAGAGCAACAGCGTGATCAGCACAGCCATGTTGACTTTCTTTCTTCTCCATCACCCCTGAAGCCTCCCCCCCTCTTTTTTGTTTCTGGAGATTATGGTTCTCACAGAATCCCATAGTCATTAAATAATACAACTGGTGTTTCATATCTACACAGTCATGCGCCAGCTAATTGCATTTTAGTCAGTGATGGACCACATATATATTAGCTGTCCTATAAGATTATAACAGAACTAAGAATTTCCGTTAGCCCAGTGATATTGTCATCATCATAAGGCCATAGGGCAGCATGTTACTAGCATGTTCATAATGATGCTAATAGAAACATACCTACTGCCACTGCCAGTCATGTAAAAGTGTAGCACATGCAATTGCGTACAGAATTCAATGACTTATAATAAGTGGCTGTTAGTGGTTTATGTAATGACTGTAGTTTTATCATTATTTTAGCATGTACGCCTTATACTCATATAAAATACAAGGGGATAAAACATGCAATAATATGAGACAGCGGCCTCCTACTCTCCTATTTGCCTTATCTCTTGATTGCATGAAGAGGGTGTATCCTGTGATTCTAAGTCATTCCTGCACAACAAGGGAACCACTTCACCACACATTTCTGTACTTAATTCTGAAACCAAACACACAGAAAATTCTAATTTTCTCATAATCAGAGAAGTACCAATACAGTTTTGTATATTACTTTGATCTAATTATGTGTAGTGTTAGTGAGGACATGGGAAAAGTACACAAAATCATAAAATAAAGTCTATCACCATCTGTTGAAATAATTCAATTCCACATGTCCATTTAAAATAATGGAATAGTTCTAAGTGCCGCTGAAAAGGAACACACTCAGGATCACTTGAGTACTTTAAAATGCAAGGTTCAAATAGAATGCATTGTATTATGCTTTTTTGTTACAAACAACTCTGCATATGTCCACAGAAAGCATTTCATAGACTACAAACAAAATAATGAAAAATATGTTTTGGGGGTTACCGGGATGAGGGCAAAGGAAAATGAGACTGTCACATGCTTATTTATATGAACATTTTAGTATTTGAAATTTTAAACAGATATCATCTATGTCATATTGAAAAAAATGGAAATAAACTTGGAGGATACGTATTTGTGGGATGAGCAGATGTGGTTTATTTTCTAATATTCCTTTAATTGCAAGCTACTGTGATAAAAATGAAGAAATTTAATAAAGAATCATGGTAAAGAAAAGTAAAAATTGATTGGCTCTCTGCTACTTTCTTTGACTGTATGATTACATTATATTTGCTATTATTTTTCATGGTCCTGATGCTGGCTGGAGAGAACGTGTCCTACATTCTCAATGTTAGAGACAGTGCACAAGAAACTGTGCTATGGTCTCTACCCCATCAGTAGAGAGGCAAGCAAAGTGGGAGTGACACTCTTCGAAGGCAGAGGAAAAGACCATGATCTAGAGGGGGGTGGAAGCCTCTGCCAACAGCAACAAGGAATCCCTGTCAAGTTCCTTCTAGAAAGTTGGTGTGGAAATTCACAGATGACATTGTTTCCTCTTGTAACTGTTCCTATTTATTTATTTGAATGACAGAGTTACAGAGAAGTAGAGGCAGAGAGAGAGGGAGAGAGGTGTTTCATCTGCTGGTTCACTCCCCAAATGGCTGCGATGGCCAGAGTTGTGCCCACCCAAAGCCAGGAGTCTGGAGCTTCCTCGGTGTCTCCTACATGCGTGCAGAGATCCAAGAACACAAGAACCTTCTGCTGCTTTCCCAGGCACATTAGCAGGGAGCTGGATCAGAAGTGGAGCAACTGGGGCTTGAACCAGCGCCCATATGGATGCCAGGACTGCAAGTGATGGCTTTCCTCACTGTGCCACGGTGCCAGCCCCATCTCTCGTAACTTTTCTTAAAATAGCCTCTTATTCTCCCCATGCAAAAATTAAATTCTAATTGTAAATCTACTAAAATTTGTTTTGATTTTCTCTTATTAACCATCAAAGGATTAGTTCTGGGCTGAAAAACTGGCTGTCTGATATAAATTCTGTCTAGCATATCAGAAGGGTTGGTCTGTTGGTTTGTTACTTGATATAATAAGATTTTCAAAGGAGATATTAATAATTATAAATGTCCACGTCACAGAATACATGATTTTTTCAGGAGATATTGTGGAACACATGTATAGTGAAAATACATAACCTAGTATAATTGTTGTGTGAGTTTAGTACAGAGAATTTTTCTGGAGCTATATACAATTGAAAGAATACCATCTATATCAAAGAATCCTATTTTGTGGTCTTGATTATGCTAAAAAGTTTCCAAAATACTTTTATTATATACTGTTCTAATATTTTTTTTTTATTTCTCTGCCCCTTTCTTATTGATGTGGCTTATAGATAAAGTAACAATTTGTCTCTAATTCTGATCCTTAGAAATAGGCAGTCAACCCATCCATGTGATCATAACCCATCAATGTTTCTTTTGTGACACTAGGAATACTTGTAGATGTCCTTACTGAGATGAGAACTGGGACATATCTTAGAGCATCAATTCACTAAGGTTTATGATCTAACATATTCATAATAAAGATATGAAGACTCTATCCTGTGATTCAATAAGCCTTTGTATTGTTTTTTTTTTAATTTTTTTTTTTTTTATTTTTGGACAGGCAGAGTGGACAGTGAGAGAGAGAGAGACAGAAAGAAAGGTCTTCCTTTGTCGTTGGTTCACCCTCCAATGTCTGTTGCGGCCGGCGCACTGCGCTGATCCGAAGCCAGGAGCCAGGTGCTTCTCCTCGTCTCCTGTGGGGTGCAAGGCCCAAGCACTTGGGCCATCCTCCACTGCACTCCTGGGCCACACCAGAGAGCTGGACTGGAAAAGGAGTAACCGGGACAGAATCCAGCGCCCCGATCGGGACTAGAACCCGGGGTGCTGGCGTCACAGGCAGAGGATTAGCCTATTGAGCTGCAGCACCAGCGTATTGTTACATTTCAAGAAATTAGTCCAGGATGTCCTATTGCAAAAGAACTAACTCCTTGTCCATGCACTTAAATTCTTATTTTGGTTCACTCATTAGCTTTTATATGTGTGCATTGCACTTCTTAAAACGTTTTAAATTTTGATTATATTTGTTTATCCTTCATCATTTATGAGCCTCTAAAAATCATCGCCTGAATTCTAGAATCATTACAAGGTAGAATTTGAATATAAATATTTCTAAATTCTGAAGTCTACCCAGTTAAGAACTGCTGAAAATTAATCCCTCTTATTACTTTCATGTCATATTTCTCTCTGTTGTTTTAAAAATATCATTTATAAAGGAAAGCTACAAAAATTTTATGTGTAATTCCGTGACGCAACTATATGAATTTTTTTATTATTTACTTTGCTATGAGCTTCTGGAAATAAAAATCATTTATTATTTATCTGGATCACCATCTCCCAACAATGAAATGTGGTGAAGAACAAGCACATGAATGTGAGAGCTTTCTTAGAACCTTATTATTTAACTGACTTTGGCTCTTTTTCTTAAAGTCATGGTAAATCTGTGAAGAATAGAACATGCAAAATGAGATCTCTTACCGCTGATATTGCAGCCCCTATTTAAAACTGACGTGTACCTCTTTCCCACAGTCCAACTGGAGGAAACACTTAATTCCAGTTCTTGATATTTCCTTCAATATTCTCTATTTTCTAGTCTGCCACACTGCACTCTTCACTCATTCTTCCTCAAGAAAAGTGGGATGAGTGTTGTGCTATTTTGAGTTTGGTACCAAAAAACCTGGTACCTCACTTATTCCATTCTGTGTAGCTGCCTGCCTGCAGAGAGCAGGTTGTATGATTTGCCTCCAACAAAAAGAGGCTTAGAAGTCAAGGTCCCGTCTAATTGGGGGATGCCTGGGGCTTCTCAGTAGGACTGTGTCTGGGTGGGTTATCTACTTTATGCTACAGTTCACCGTGAGGATCCCATAATTGTCTCATATCCAGCCAGTATTACCTGTGCTATTTTGATCTCACTTTTGTTATATTCTTTAGTGCCTTACATTGTATAGGGAAAGGACCTCCACAGGAGAGCTCTGCACTTTGGGGAAGATTAGTTCAAATCAGAGGTGAAGTATCAGTAACTTACATGTGGATCAAGAAATTGGGAAATGTGAGGGGAGAGTTGCATGGATCAAAGTCCTTTGGCATAACTGAGGCTCTGGTCATGCCAAAGGAAAGGACTCCACCGATGCTGTCCCTGAACCAAGGAAAGAAGGAAGGTGGATGGTTACAGGTAGAGCTGCAGTGGCTGCGGTTTTCCTGGGGGGTCACAGTGGCCTGTACTGTGCCGGGTGGCTGTTTTCTCTTTTGCAAGGTTGGCTTTTAACTGCTACACCCTTCAACTTTAGACTTCAAGCCAGTGAGCCACATAGGATTTGATGTTGGCAAGTACCCAATTACACTGTGGCTCTCTCTCTCTCTCTCTCTCTCTATATATATATATAAATTGGTGTTTATTTTATAAAGAGAAAGCTAAATTTAATAAAGACAAACACCAGGAGGTCAAAAATTAGGCCTGGGGTCCCACAATGCAGGTTGCGCAACTTGACCTAAAATTAAACAAGTATAGACAATTGTGTCTCACAGGCAAGCATGAGATTAGAGTTTTTGTATATATAAATGTGTGTATATATATATATATATATATACACACTCCCCTGTATAATTAGCCATGTCTATAGGATGGGATATTGATCACCAAAGCACCTGACTTCTTCCTGAACAAGTATGCACTGGGAAACATCTAGATTCTAATTGCCAATTCCAGGCCTACATACAGGTAGAGTGAGAAGGCCCATGACACATTGTGATTTGTATTCAGTGATAAGAGGAAACATTATGGGAAATGAATGAACTTGTTTTTCTGTGGCTTGTTCACAATCTCAAAATGTACCTCTTAAGACATGGCCTGTAGTTAATGTGGTTTTTCAATGTATAATTTATCATGATAAATTTGGAGTTTCTTTTTTAAAATTTTATTTAAAATATACAAATTTAATGCATTTCATATATACAAATTTAGGGAGACTCATATTGAACATGCAAGTTAAGGATTTTGAATATAACCAAAGGAAAATGAAATATACCTCAATTAAGGCCCAATGACTAGAACCACTTCCCTTTAAACTTTTAAACTTTAAATGGCAGAAATGGTTGTAATGCAGTCTGAGTGCTAGCTCTCACTTCTGCTCTCTTATAAAATGTGTACGGATTCTGGATAAGCAGCATAAACTGCTAGCATGCTAATCATGCCAGAATCAAATTTGTCTTCTGTATCTTGCATTATTCAGATACCACTGAGTCTCTACCATGATCATTAAGCACCAGGTCCTGAAAACACACTTTCATATCGCTTAGGCAGCAGCCACACTAAAAGAACACAGAAATACTGAGTAGACCCTTGACCAAATGGCTATCATGGCAGTTGATGTGTCCACTTCCCAAACTGGAATGTCTGAAATTGAGTCCTGGCTTTGTTCCTGATATCAGCTTCCTGCCATTGCATGGCGACAAGTTATTGCTCAAGTAGTGGGTCCCTGTTATCTATGAGAGAAACCTGGATTGTACGTTCAGCTTCTGGTTTCAGACCAAGAAGTTGTAGGCATCTGGGAAGTGAACCAGCAGGTGGGAACCTTCTCTCTCTCTCTGTCTCTTTGCCCCTCAAATAAATTAAACAATATTTTCAAAAAAGAGAAACATACTCAAGCAGTGATTAACCTTCTTGATGACATAGAATTCATCAATACACTAGAGAGTCAACACTTTTGTAGGCTTCAGGCCAGTATGGAAAGAGCGTTTATCTTTGGACCTAAAATCATTTGGGGTTTAATTCTCAGGATAATTTAATCTGTGACTTGAGTTCCTCCATGAGCATTTGATAAAGGGAGCTAATTAATTCTGATGTGAGATAACTTACTTTTTAGTAGATTGTATTGGAATGTCTTCTTGAAGTTGTTTGATCTCATTGAAGTGTTTCTGATAGCTTATATTGAATATTGTTGCTAGAAGCAAAATCAAAATGGGAAGTGGAAAAGTAAATAAGGTTTCAACCTTGGGGATAAAATGGCCTTGCAACTAACTTAATTAATGTTTTAGTATAACCTATTTCAGGCCCTTATGTTTTCCAAAAACCTTTATAAAGTATCAGTTCATTATTTGGGGTATTTTCCTTCTCTTTCCCAATAGACTGAATCATCCTTTTGATCAGAGCCTCCATGCTTGTTCAGAGTGATTTAAAAAACTGCAAGAATCTTGCCCTTTTTAAGGGATATTTATCCTTCATTTCTCATGATTACTTCCAAGCAGAGAGAACTGTCAGCAAAGGATTTTTGGATTCTGTTTGTCCTTTTGGGGACTGACTTGCCTCCTGAGTGTGAATGATAAAATTTCACATCAAAGATAGATCAGATACTCTCTTAGGGGGATCTGTCTGTCTGCAGAGAGCATGTTATCTGTGTTGCTTTTGGACTTAAATCAAACTTAGCACTAAAGGGGCCCAACTCTTTGGCAAAAGATGACCAGTGTTTCATGTGACAGTTGGAAAAATCTATGACTGACAGTTAGTGTTAGCAAGCCCATTCATCTTTTTAAATTTGAGAGACAGAAAAAGACAGAGATAAAGCTAGAGACAGATGGAGAGAGAGAGAGAGAGAATTCCCATATAGGATTCATTCCCCAAATGCTGCCTGCAGCAACTGGGTCTCTGCTTAACGGAAGCCAGGAGTTAGGAACTCAGTCAAAGCCTCCTACATGAGTGGCAGGGACTCACTTCCTCAGCCATCAGCTGCTGCCTCCCAGATTCTGTCATTGGCAGGAAGCTGGACTTGTACACACCAAAGCCAGATCCTAAACCCAGGCACTCTGATAAGGAATACAGGTGTCCAAATTGATTGAATCACTGAGCCAAAAGTCCAACCCTGATGTCACTTTTTGACAATTCTTTTGGGTGAAATATGAACAGTGTATATAAGTAATGAGTATACACTTTGGGGGAAGCTACAATATCACTTTAAATTCTTTGATTTATGAATTTGTCTATTGGAGACAGAAAGGGATGTCCAAGTACAAAAAACACATAGAACTCCTAATAGAAATAGGCAAAAAAGATCTTCACCAAAACAGATTGTAGTCAAACTTTCAACAATAAAACATAAAGAAAAGATTCTAAAATGCGCATGAGAGAAGCACCAGATTACTCTCAGAGGATCTCCAAATAGCCTCACAGCTGACTTCTCATCAGAAACCCTACAGGTTAGAAGAGAATGGTGAGATACACTCCAAGTCTTAAGAGAAAGAAAACTATCAACCCAGAGTACTATACCCTGCAAAGCTCTCATTTATGAATGAAGGTGAAATAAAGACTTCCATCACAAAGAAAAATTGAAAGAATGTGTCACCACTCATCTAGCCTTATGAAAGATGCTTAAGGATGTGCTACACAGATAAACACAGAAACATGGTAATCACTATGAAAGAATGTGAAGACAGAAATTCTCCCAGTAAAAGTACAAAGGAAATCCAAAGCAAACAATAGGAATATATATATGCAAAAAGGGCAGGGCCAAATTGTTACTTATCAGTAGTTACCTTGAGTGTAAATGGCCTCAACTCTCCAGTTAAAAGATATAGACTAGCTGAATGACTAGATTAGAAAACAAAACTCATGTATTTGCTGCCTAAAAGAAACACAGCTCACCAGTAAAGATACACAAAGACTGAAAGTAAAAGGATGGAAAAAGATATTCCATTCTAACAGAAACCAAAAAGAGCTGGTATAGACATTCTTATTTCAAAAAAAAATAGATTTTAACACAAAAATGTGTCTTTTGACAAAAAGGCACTATATAATGATTAAGGGATCAACTCAACAGGAAGATGTAACTATAGTAAACATTTATGCACCTAATTATAGGTCTCCTGGCTATTTAAAAGAAATGCAATTGAATCTAAAGGAAGACTTAGACTCCAATACAGTAGTAATGGGGAACTTCAACATTCAACTTTCAGCAACGAAGAGATCAACCAGATAGAAAATCAGCAAAGAAGCAGCAGAGTTAATAGACACTATAGAACAAAAAGACCTAACAGGTATCTGTAGAACTTTGATCCTACAGTTGTGAAATACACATTGTTCTCTCAAGTATGTGGACCTTTCTCTAGGATAGATCACATACTAGACCATAAAGCAGGTCCCAGCCAGTTCAAAAAAACTGAAATCATACCATGTGTTGAAGAACCAAAGTGACTCCATTTTAAAACAATAAAAAAAAGCAGCCTCCGTTTCCCATAGCAGACCCAGGTCCTTGTAAAAGCAGGCTTTCAGGCATTCCAGAGGTATCAAAGCTTACCAGGGACAGCTAGCTCGGTAGGCCAAGGACAGCACAGTAGAGACTGCTGAACAAAGTAACTCCCTGTGCCCAAAGCTTCCGGGCTGTAAGCCCCCCTGTAACTCCCTGCGCCCAGAGCTCCCGTGCCGTGAGCCCCCCTGTGACTCCCTGTACCCAAAGCTTCCATGCGGTATGTAACTCTTTTTTCTGCTGATGTAGCCCTTTTTTCCTTTAAAAACTCTCCCTAACAAAGACCGGGGCCTCACTCCTTCCTCCGCTGTGCTGGTTGGTTGGATGGGGTCCCTGTCGCGGCTTGTACTCCTGAATAAACCTTGCTTTTGCAGTTCGGTGTGATCTACTCTCTGGGGGTCTCTGTGGGGATCTAACGATCTGGGCACAACGTATTTTTTGGTGCCCAACAGTATCTTCTCTGACCACAATGAAATGATGGTAGAAATCAACAACTCAAGAATCTCTAGAATGCATAGAAACACATGGAGACTGAATCACATGCTCCTGAATGAACAGTGGATCATAGAAGAAATCAAAAGAGAAATCAAAAAATTTTTGTGAATAAATGAAGATGACAATACAACATATCAAACTTATGGGATACAGAAAAAGCAGTGTTAAGAGGGAAGTTACAGCAATTGGTGCCTACATCAAGAAATTGGAAAGGCACTGCAGACCAAGTTCTCTAATGAATATGGAAGCAAAATTCCTCAGCAAAATACTAGCCAACAACACATCAGAAAATTAATTCACCCAGAACAAGAGAGATTTATCCCTGGTATTCAGGGATGATTTAACATTTGCAAATCAATCAATGTGATAAATCATATTAACAAACTGAAAAACAAAAACATATGATTATCTCAATATATGAAGAGAAAGAATTTGATAAAATACAACATCCTTTTATGATGAAAACTTCAAGCAAATTGGGTATAGAAGGAACATTCCTCAACACAATCAAGGCAATTTATGATAAACCCACGGCTAGCATCTTCCTGAATGGGAAAAATTTGGAACCATTACCACTAAGATCCAGAACCAGATAAGACTGAGCATTCTCACGATTGCTATTCAGTATAGTCATGGAAGTTTGAGCCAGAGCCACTAGGCAAGAAAAATAATTCAAAGGGACACAAATTGGGAAGGAGGAAAGCACACTGTCACCATTGGCAGAAGGCAAGACTCTAAATATATGGGAGCCAAACGACTCACTAAGATGTTATTGGAACCCATAAAAGACTCCCGTAAACTGGCAGCATATAAAAGTAACATGTAGGGGCCAATGCTGTGGAGTAGCAAGTAAAGCCACCACCTGAAGTGTTTGCATCCTATATGGGCGCTGGTTCGAGTCCCAGCTGCTCCACTTCCCATCCAGCTCTCTGCTATGGCCTGGGAAAGCAGTACAAGATGGCCCAAGTCCTTGGGCCCCTGCACTCATGTGGGAGACCCAGAAGAAGCTCCTGGCTCCTGGCTTCAGATCTGCTCGGCTCTGGCCATTGCAGCCATCTGGGGAGTGAACCAGCAGGTGGAAGACCTCTCTATTTCTTTCTCTCTCTCTCTGCCTCTCCTTCTCTCTCTGTGTAACTCTGACTTTCAAGTAAATAAATAAATCTTTTAAAAAATGTAACACATAGAATTCAATAGCTTTTGTATACACAGACAATGCCATGGCTGAGAAAGAACTTCTAAGATCAATCCCATTCAGAATAGCAAAAGTAAGTCAATACATACATACATACATACATATGTATACACATACATACATACCTTGGAAGGAATAAATTTAACAAAGGACAACAAAGATTTCTATGATGAAAATTACAAAACTTTATAGAAAGAAATAGAAGAAGACACAACAAAATGGAACAAACTCCATGTTCATGGATTGGAAGAATCAATATTATCAAAATGTCCATACCATCAAAAGTGAATTACAGGTTTAGTGCTATCCCAGTCAAAATACCAACAGTCTTCTCAGGTCTAGAAAAAATGATGCTCAAATTCACATGGAAACACAGGAGGTCTCAAGTAGCTAAAGAAATTTATACAACAAAAACAAATCCAAAAACATCATAATACCAGATTTCAAGATATACTACAGGGCAGTCACAAATCAGAAAGATACTGGCACGAAAACAGATGGATAGAGCCATGGAACAGAATAGAAACTCCAGAAATCAATGCACACATCTACAACCAACTTATCTTTGACAAAGAAGCTGGGAAAACTGATCTCCACATGCAAGGGCATGAAGCAAGACCCCTACCTTACACCTTACACAAAAATACACTCGACATCATCATATGCTTTCTCAGTGAGAAGGGATATTTTAATATTATAAAACAATGGCTCTGATTCTGGCTTGTCAATAGAATTTTTGATGGTAAACTAGCTGAGTCTAGCCTAAGAAAGCACAGATGTTGTTCCAATGGACAGGCTCAGGTTCCATGACATCAGCCAAGTAATTAAACATTAACCAGCCGATTGATATGTTTGTCTAAAGAGTCTCAGAGTACGTTACCTCAGGGCTCATATCATATAACTGTGGTCTGATTTTTGCTTGTTTCATGACCCTTTGAATAAATTGCTGTTATTTAAATAGCTTTCCTCCATAATAATCAGCTATGAAGAGTGTTTACTCCATTATATCGCTTAATATAATGATGAAGTATTTCAATATATTTTACTTTATAACAAGGAATACTTCTCAGTGTGACACAAGGTTATGCAATTCTTTAATATCAAAGTTGATAATCATTATTCTTCTTATTGTCCTTCTTGAAAAGATAATACATTTTATGTTTTTTAACTGCAAAACATACTTTAAATATTTATTGACGTAGAAATGTAATCAAATATACAAATTCTATACTGTGGGATATGCCAAGTTTCCAGTTTTCACTTTGATAAGGTTTTGGTGAATATTTTACTCCAACATTAATAATTGATCTCCAGGCTCAAAAGAGATAAAGATTTCCAAATATATGTGGGCTGATGTTCTCTTTAGATACACTTTTCTCTGAGTGAAAATTGATTGATTCTACTTAAGTCTACAATTATAATGATCATGGGACTATGTACTATTAAAAATTGATGGTGGCAAGAAATGCTATACTTTTTATGCTATATGATTTTATGTTGTGAGGGGGATACTAGTGAAAATGATAAAAATATAAAAATATGCTAATCTCATATTTCATCCATAAAATTTGAGAAATAATTTTAATGCTTACAAGAATATCTTCATCTATGATGACTGCCAATATTCTTTTTTTATTTATTTTTTAAAAATATTCATTTATTTATTTGAAAATCAGGGTTACACACAGAGGGGAAGAATAAGAGAGAATGATTCCATCTGCTGGTTCACTACCCAGATGGGCACAATACCTGGAGCTGGGCCAGGCCAAAGCCTGGAGTCGGGAGTTTATTCTGAGTCTCTCATGTTGTGTGGCAGTGGCCCAAACACATGGGACGAATTCTTCTGCTTTTTTCTAGGCCATTAACAAGGAGCTGAATGGGAAGTGGAATATCTGGGATACAAGCCAGAGCCCCTACTGGATGCTGGCGTTGCAGATGGCGGCTTTGCCAGCTATGACACAATGCCAGCCCCAGTGTTCTCTTAAGAAGGAAAAGTATTCATATATTTTATATAAATTGAATAATCTATAACAAATGGTTGCCTGGTATTAAACATTCATATCAAAACAAAATTTCCAGAAAAGTAACAAAAAAGGAAAAAGCTTCAATGAGGACATTTTAAAAAGCAACAAAATTATTGATATTGTTCAATAAAATTTAGAATGACTGAATTAGATGTCAAGTTGGCAAAAGCATTTGTTCTGATTCACTGATCAGAGTTTCTCATTAGCATGGAAGATAAGTGTTTATTACATTTTTGCTCATGTTGGAAGCATGTAATGAGTGAAAATAAGAAAGCATATAAAAGATGTCAGTGTTTCAAAGCTAAGCTATAAACAAAAATAATAAAAAGAATAAAACCATCCTGACTTACATGCTAATTATGATGATTTGTTACTCTTTGGTAAATGAAGTTAGAGTTAAAGGATGTGGAATATTTCAGAGGAAATGTTAGTGGACTATACAACATAGGACACTTGAATTAAATCTGTTTAAAAACTTGGTTTTGCATATGGGAAAAGCAGCATTTAAAAGTATTTATTTATTTATTTTGAAAGTTATAGTTATATATAGAGAGGGATAGACTCACACACACACACACACAGATCTTCCATTTGCTGGTTCACTTGCCAGATGGCTGCAATGGCCAGCACTGGACCAGGCTGAGCCAGGAGCTGGGAGCTTCATCCAGGTCTCCCAAGTGGGAGATCAAACCCTTAGGTCATCTTCTGTTGTTTTTCCCAGGCCATTAGCTGGGAGCTGGATCAGAAGTGGAACAGCTGGGACACAAACTGACATTCATATGGGATGTCGGCCTCCCAGGAAGTGGCTTTACCTGCTGTGTCACAACACTGGTCCTGATAGTCTGTTTTTAAACTTATTTGACAGGTAGAGTTAGACAGTGAGAGAGAGAGAGAGACAGAGAGAAAGGTCTTCCTTCCATTGGTTCACCCCCCAAATGGCGGCTACGACCGGCGTTGCACCGATCCGAAACCAGGAGCCAGGTACTTCTTCCTGGTCTCCATGGGGTGCAGGGCCCAATCACCTGGGCCATCCTCCACTGCCTTCCCTGGCCACAGCAGAGAGCTGGCCTGGAAGAGGAGCAGCTGGGACTAGAACCTGGTGCCCATATGGGATGCCAGCACCGCAGGTGGAGGATTAGCCAAGTGAGCCACGGCACTGGCCCCTCAAAAGCCTTTTTAATCAATTACATAGCAAATTTTTCATGGAAATATATGGTCAACTGATGAACTCCTTGAATTTGAAGTTCTTTAATTTGAATGAAGTTCAATTCATCCAACTACTCATCTCTTACACAAGGAGACAATAAATGTATTTGATGGGTTACATAAATTTCCCACAGTTACAAAAGTGAATATTAGAAAACCAACATTAGTTGGCTGGTGCCATGGCTCAATAGGCTAATATTCCACCTGCGGTGCCAGCACACTGGTGTTCTAGTCCCGGTCGGGGCGCCGGATTCTGTCCTGGCTGCTCCTCTTCCAGGCCAGCTCTCTGCTGTGGCCCGGGAGTGCAGTGGAGGATGGCCCAAGTGCTTGGGCCCTGCACCCCATGGGAGACCAGGAGAAGTACCTGGCTCCTGGCTTCAGATCAGCGCAGTGCGCCGGCCGCAGGGCGCCAGCTGCGGTGGCCATTGGAGGGTGAACCAACGGCAAAAGGAACACCTTTCTCTCTGTCTCTCTCTCTCTTTCTCTCAGTGTCCACTCTGCCTGTCAAAAAAAAAAAAAAAAATTAGGACCCTGTTTTCCTGAATTTTATTCTAGTTGTCAAACTAAGAATTAGTAATTTGTAGATACCACAGACACAAAATATTGGTCAACCTCTCAAACTCTACCACACGACTCAAGAATGACCATGACTAGGGATGAAGAATTGTTTATTTAAGAGCCTGACTTTAAAGCCAAGAACCTGTCATTCTTCCTGTTGAAACGGTAAAATCCATGTGAGCCAGGACCCCGGATGCCTAGCAGGAGACAGAGAGCCTGTGAAAGACTGCCAAATGTATGTGAAAGCCAATCTGAAAGGATTTCCTTCAGTGTAAAGTAATACCTAATAGAAAACCCAAGTCTAAGAAAATACTCACCAATCAAGATTCTGGCTCAAATACCCTGACTCATGCTAATTCCACTGAAAGCGCATTTCCTTTTACAAATGTTTCTCCATTTATAATGCAGTCTTTTTAGAGGATTTATATTTCCAGAAACTTAAATGATAGCTTTCTGTTTTCTATGGTTAAATGGGATTTGTTGGCAGGGGGCATTTCACCACATTAACTCTTAATGGTTATCTTGATAATTAATGTATTGGATTTAGCATCTATCGTTTTTTCTCTTGTCTTTCCTTAGTCATTTTTTTTATTTTCGTTTTGGTTGCTCAGGTAGTGTTCTTTTCAATCTCAATTATTACACACTCTTGAAACAGAGACTTGCTACTGAGATGTCTGCAGAATCTGTCCATTCATCACTACTTACATGGTGATTCTGGGAAACTGGTTGTAGTATCTATATGGAGCTGTGCTAAACCTAGCCCTGCAAATTAGTGGAGAATGTTATCTCATTTACTTCTAGTTTTTTTCTGGAAAACCTATCTCTGATCATGGATGGTATATTCTCTTTATTTTGCCAATTTGTCATTTATAATTTTATATTTTTAAAAAGACATAGTGATCTATGGCCATCTGTAAGCTACCTGTCCCTCTTCAGAGCCTGCTCATTCTTTGTGTCATCATAGCCTCTGGTTTCCCCAGTGCTAAACGCAGGGAGCCATGGTCTTGCTCCTTCACTTCTCTCCTTTGCTTAATGATACATTTTCAAAATTCTCCGTGCTCTTTTCATCTGCACCTTTGTCTCTTGTTTATTCATTTTCATGATTGCATGACCATCTCTGAAGCCCTTCCTAGTTGATGTTTTAAGCCATGATCACTAGAATAGGAGCAGGTGTTATGGCCCAGGGATACCCATATCCATATAGCAGAGCGTCACTTTCTGATCAAGCTTCCTGCTAACGTGCCTGGTGGGAGGCAATGGATGAGTGCTCAGCTACTTGGGTCTCTGACACCCACATGAGAGACCTGGGTAGTGTTTCTGTCTCCTGGTTTTGCTCTGGCCCAATCTTGGTTGTTGTGGGCATTGGGGCATGAATCAATGGATGGCAGATCTCTCTCTCATTGTCACTCTACTTTTCAAATAAACACTTTGAAAAAATCACTAGAATAGCCTGAGTACATGTAACTTAACTTCTTGAAATTAAGTTTTGCTCAATTGTAGCTCAAGCCCTCTCACAAATATGCTAGTATAAAATTTGGCACATACCACACACTGCTTTCACAGGTCAATATGGTGTCAAAGAATCACAACCAAGCATAACTTCATATCTCTTGTGGAAAATTGGCTCACTCATTTTTTATTTGCCATAAATAATTTTCAAATAAAATGATGCTGGAACTTTTATTTTATAAATGTAGGGGGAAGTTACCACTGGAATGACTGAGTGATCCTTATTCCTGTTTCCAATTTAATCAACCAACTTTAAAGAAAATTGCCAGCCTAACATCATTTTCCCCAGTTTGCTCATTCTAGCATGACGTTTAAGAAATTTATAACACATCTTTCGGCCCTGTCACTCCATAAGGGTGCATTTTCAAGCCTGGCTGCCTTTTTTCAACCTGAAATACGTTTGTCCATAGCTTTAGCCTATGGCTTCAATAAATTTTCATCAATTATGTAAGCGTCAAACTCCAAGGTGATATCAAATGTAATCTTGAGGGAAACTCTAAAATAGCTTTTATGGTTTATTTAATCATACTTTTCATTATATTGCTTCTGGAAAACAAATGTTTCTTGTATGCTTTAAAATAGTTTTGGTGATTGTTCTTCACATTTTAATAAAGCTTCAAGGATAGTGATTTTATACAGTCATTTACTCTGTGGGTTTCTCTTGTACAGAAGGTTTTGATTTTTATGTTCAAGTCTATTTACCTGTCCTAAATGCCATATTTGAAATCATCACATGAGGACATTTTCTAATTTCCTTTCTCTATGAATGGTAATTTTGAGTCAATGCTATCATTTTCTGCACTGTGAAAACTATTTTAGAATTTATACTTAATTAATTTTAGTCTGAATTTTTCACAATATAATATTAAGTTTGATACTTTCATTCAGATATTATTAAAATTTAGAGTTTTGAAACAGATAGGGAGGAGGGGAGGGAAGAGAGAGAGAGGGAAAGAGAGAGAGAGAGAGAGAGCATTGCTACCCATTTGTTCATTTCCCAAAATCCTACAACAGCCAAGACTGCGCTGGAGCCTTGGCTAGGAGCTAGAAACACAACGCAGATTTTCCACATGAACGGAAGGAACCTAATCACTTGAGCCATCACTGGTGCCTTTCAGTAATGGGAATGGGAGTTGTTGGAAAGCTGATGCCAAGAACAGGATCTGAGAATCAAACTCAGACAAGGCATTCTCATATGGATGGGATACAGGCATCTTAACAGCTAGGCTAAATGCCCACTTCTGAACTAGAAGTATTTATTTATCATTTTTTAATTTGAAAAGTAAGGAAACAGAGGGAAAAGAAGACAGAGAGATCTTTCATCCACTGTGTTCTCCCCAAGTGGTTGCCAATGCCAGGGCTGAGCCTGACCAAAGCCAATGATCTGGAATTCCATGTGAAGCTCAATATGGGTGGCAGGCGCCCAAGCACATGGGCCGACCTCGGTTGCTTCTTCAGCTGCATTAACAAGAAATTTGATAGAAACAGAGAAGCTGGGACTTTAACTGGCACTCTGAAGTGGGATCCTGGTATTGTAATCAATAGCTCAACCCACTTGCCACCATATGCTAGCTCCTGATTAACAGATTTTGACAGGACTATTTGGAATGTAAATTTTTAAATATCTCTTGTAATGTAAAATTGAAACTTTAGCTAGTAAAGGAGGACATTAAACTTAGTGAAATAAGATAGGCACCTTTGTGTAGAATCTAATAAAACAGAGTTGAATGTATATAGAGTATACTAGTAGTTATCAGGGGTACGAAGGAAGAAGACATAGAAAAAGGTCAAGACAAAAGGTGGAAACATGCAGGTATGTGGGATGAGTGAGTCTAGTGATCTAAAGTACACAAGGAGGACGCTATTTAATAGTAATGTATAGCATATTGAACATTTGATCGGAGAGTAGATTTTAGGTTCTGCGGACTGAAACGGTGACTTCAGAGTTTTTAGTCGGCAGGGATGATGTACTTAGTCTGGTGATAACTGGAGCTGGTTCCCAGGTAACAGGAACTGTCTTTAGCAAGGAAATATCTACTGTACGTTAAGATGAAGTGAGCTTTTTGTCTTAGGGCCATTGTAGGAAGAATGATTAATGGACCCGTTGTTTGCTTCTCCCTGCATATAGATCACATCCAGTGTTGGAAGGAGCACTGGGCTGTAATGCACCTCCTCAATCAATAATCAAGTCTGTTAGCTAGTACCAGTTCTCATTCAGTTTTCAGTCAGTTCTTTGATTTTAATGTGATTGAAAACCACAATACATTTGTATTTTTTTAAGATTTGTTTATTATTTATTTGAAAGAGTTACAGAGAGGGAAAACACACACACACACACACACACAGAGAGAGAGAGAGAGAGAGAGAGAGAGAGAGAACTTCCACCCACTGGCTTACTCCCCAAATGGCTGCAATGGCTAGGGCTGGACCAGACCAACTCCATGAGCCAGGAGCTTCATCTGATTCTCCCACATGGGTGGCAGGCACTCAAGCCATTAGCAGGGAGCTGGATTGGAAGTTTTGAAGCCAGTACTTGAACGGGTGCCCATATGGGAAGCCAGCATTGCACCCATGCTGCAATACCAGCCCCCAGATGCACTGTTTGAACCTGACTCAACGCATATACTCTCACTGTAAGAAGAACATAAAATCTATAATCAAACTCAGGACTGTGGAACAGCCAACTCAGGAAACAATGATGTTTTCAATGTTTAATTCCTCTGTTTAACCAGCTGAATAAAATTCAACTTGGATTTTTCAATCACACTCTTATTATTTTTGTTAACGATCTTGGCAACCATAGCAAAACCCAAAGCAGACTTCCCAAGACCAACTGGTGTGCCGTGTGGATCCCAGTGTTTTGGTTCCCAGCCATGGCCCATTGTTGGCCAACCAGCTCTTCTCCGGAGCTTAGCCAGCAGGGTGAGTCTCTCTTGAGTCTCAGATCTCTCATTTTGGTTGAAGGTTCTGGTTTTTTGGCTAGTTGTCTATTGTCTACACTACAGGAACGGGGTAGGTGATCCTCTGTGATAGAAAATGGTAAAAAGGATTCACATTTCATATAAGATTATCCTTCATTTAAATTGGCATTGAGGAAGGGAGTGAACCGGGAAAAGAAAATCTGCATTTCTTGTGTGAGAAAGAATCTTATGTGATCAAAATGATGTGGGGGAAATTAATTTTTGTCTTAAGGCAAAATGATTATCACAGAAAGAAGAGAAAAAATATATAGGACAAAAATGGAAGTTTAAACAAAAATGTTTATGAAAATGAAATATATATATATGCAAGCTGGTAAAAATTAATAGGGAACACGTTATAGGGCATTTTAAGAAGCTGAACTTTGATATTAAAAACACATTGATCCAAAATTAGAGTTAAAACAATAAGTGTTTTTAAAATGTTTGTATCCACTCAATAAAAAACTAAAAGGTTTTATTTACCATTAGGTAACTATCCTAGCTTGCACTTTATGCAAATAATTTTCCAAGCTTCATAGCTTTTTAAATAATTGTGTTTAAGGTACAAAAATTCCAAGTATTTCCTATATGCAGATTTAGGAACACAGAGATACTTCCCACCCTACCACACTCACACCCTTCATCCTCCTTCTCCTGTTCCCTCTCTTAATTTCTACAATGATTTACTTCAAGTTTACTTTTACTCATAAGATTAACCTATACTAAGTAAGGAGTTCAACAAATAGCAAGAAAAAAACCCACTATTCCTCAAGGGAACAAGGGCTGTAAACAATCATCAAATCTCAAAATGCCAACTTCATTTCTATACATTTTTGGTATTATATTAATTACCACAGATCAGAGAGAACATATGGTATTTGTCTTTTTGGTACTGGCATGTTTCACTAACTATAATTGTTTCCAGTTGCATTCATTTTGTTACAAAAGATAGGGTTTCATTCTTTTTTATGGCTCAGTAGTATTCTATAGTGCATATATACCATAATTTCTTTATCCAGTCATCAGTTGATGGACATCTGGGTTGATGCCATATCTTAACTATTGTGAATTGAATTGCAATAAAAGTGGAAGTTTAAATAGACCTTTCATAAGCTGATTTCTTAGGTAAGTTCCCAGGACTGGGATGGCTGGATCACATAGTGGGTCTATGTTCAGATTTCTGAGGTATCTCCAAACTCTCTTCCACAGTCTTTTTACCAGTTTGCATTCCCACCAACTGGATTAGGGTACCTTTTCCCCCACATCCTTGCCAGCATGAATTGTTTTGTTGATTCTGTATGAGAGCCATTCTAACTGGGGTGAGGTGAAACCTCCTGTGATCTTGATTTGCATATCCTTGATGGCTAGTGATCCTGAACATTTTTTTATGTGTCTGTTAGGCATTTTGATTTCCTTTTTTGGAAAATGTCTGTTTAAGTCCTTTGCCCATTTCTTGACTGAATTAATTATTTGGTTGTTGGTTGAGTTTCCCGAGCATTTATATATTCTGGATGTTAATCCTTTATCCATTTCATAGTTTGCAAATTTTCTTTCCCATTCTGTCTGTTGCCTCTTGTTTTGCTGAGTGCTTCCCTTGCCTGCAGAAGCTTCTCAGCTTGATGTAGTCCCATCTAGTTTGTCTTTGACTTCCAGTGCTTCTGGTGTCTTTTCCAAGAAGTCTTTTGTGTATGCCAATTTTTGCAGAGCTTTCCCAGTGCTTTCCTCTAGACATCTGATGGTGTCACATTGTAGACATAGACTTAGATGTAGACTTAGACTGAGTTGAGTTTTGTATAAGCTGTATGGTAGAGGTCTTATTTCATACTTGTGCATGTGTAGGTCCAATTTTCCCAGCACCACTTGCTGAAGTGATGTGCCTTTCTCCTGGGATTGATTGTACCTCTTTTGCCAAAGATTAGTTGGTTGGTTTCAGACACATGGATTGATTTCTGGAGTTTCTATTCTGTTCCACTTTATCTACCTTTTTTTTTTTTTTTTTTTGCCAGTACCAGGCTGTTTTGTTTATCACGATCCTGTAGTATGTCTTGAAATCTGGTACTGTGATGCCTCTGGCTTTGTTTTTGTTGTATAAGATTGCTTTAGCTACTTGGGGACTCTTGTGTTTCTACATGAATTTTAGCATCATTTTTTCTAGATCTTAGAAGAATGCCATTAATATTTTGATTGGGAACAAATTGAATCTATAAATTGCTTTTGGTGGTATGGACATTATTATGACATTAATTCTTTCATTCCATGAACATGGAGGATTTTTCCTTTTTTATCTTCTTCTATTTCTTTCTTAAATATTTTATAATTTTCATCATAGGGATCTTTCATCTCCTTGGTTAAATGTATTCAGAAGTATTTATTTTTTTCTATAATACTTATGAATGGGATTGATCTTAGAACTTGTTTCTCAGCCATAGCATTGTCTTTGTATACAATGACTATTGATTTTTGTCTGTTAATTTTATTCCCTACCACTTTACCAAAATCTTTAATGAGTTGTTTTTCTTAAGGCCTTTGTTTGCTTTAAAATAACTGTTTTCCCTGTTAAAAACATCTAAGGCTTTTTTTTTATTCGCCTGTGTGACATTCTTTATGTGCCTTTAAAGATCTTTTTGTCTTAAATGGGTACTTTGGTTAAATAGATAATTAAGTATTGTTTAGTGACCTGTGATCTTGTTTTAATTAAATGGTTTAAAAATTTTTGATATGATTTTAAAAACTTTCCCAAAAATATTATTATTATTGTCATAATCAACCAAGAGAATCTACAAAATCTACAGAAAAGATGAACCATTATGTCAGATCAACATAAGAAACAAATTATTTCTATACATTAGCAACAATACACAACATGTATCCAATATCTTAGAACCTCATGAAACAGACTCAGAATTATGTACTTCTAACTAGCATGGGGGCATTATATTAAAAATATGCAAGAAGAAATGAATGGAAAAAAGTTGGTGTATTTTTTGGGTGGGAGCACAAACCTAACTATATAAACTATTGGCTAACCCAATCATTAACAAAATGCAGGGCACATGGTTACAGTTTCCAGTTCAAAAAGCAGTTGTCTGTGTACAGCTGTTTGCTAGACCCCCAAAAGGTGCTAGGGCCCCCATCAGGCAAAGTCCCATGATGAGAAGTTTGTCAGAAATTTGCAGAGACTGTTACAGGGATCCGGGGTGGGGAGACTCCCATTGTTCAGACAGACACCGGAGTCAGTGCAGGATCAAGTAGTTTATATTGCCAGCAGGCTCAGCTGGAATCACTTCCCGAGAACTGAGCCGCAGTCCCAAGTTTCTTACAGTATTTATAGGTACGTCAGCATCACACCTTAGCTGCTACGGCACTGGTGGGTTTATATTGCAGCCTACGTGACTTAGGACCACACTTCCCATGGTCGGTGGGCCTGGTATCCTTGTAAAAGAGATACCAGGGGCAGATTTATTAGGAGAGATATGATGACTGGATTTGACATAGCAGAACTTAGGACGTCTTCCCTCCCTAGACACCAGTGGGCAGCTGCCCCACTAGTAAATTGCGAGCTTTTCAAGGTCTGTGTTGGGAGGAGGGGTCTGCATTTCTTTCTCTCTGGTTGCTGGCCAGCCGCGTCCAGCAGGCCCTCAGGGACCAGGAGCAGTGTGTGGCCGTGGCCAGACACTCTGCGGGCCTATGTGGGCGTAGGCTGCAGCACCTGGTCGATGTCCTCTAGGGGCAGCTGCAGGGCGCAGCCGACGACCAGGACCACGACTGGGATGAGCAGTGTCGGGGTCACGGGCGGGTGTGGGAGGCCTGGCTGCTTGCAGGGCCGGGGGCTCCTGGCTGCGGTGGCCACCAGGCCGCAGGCCCGGATGCCCATCCTGCCGAAGGCACTGTGGCCTGGGAGAGGGTGTGAGGGGTGCAGGCGGGGTGCCAGGCCCTGAGAATGTGAGGCGACCTGGGGCTGCTGGGTGGGCTGCAGGTCCAGCCTTGGGGCAGCCGCTCCGGCCTCATCGCTCAGCCTGGAGCCTTGGAATCTTAGGCCTTCCCCTGGGCGACCAATGGTGTTGCAAGTACAAATTCTAAATTCCATCTTTTTCATATAAAATTGACTGGGTTTTTCAGTTGTGCCCCTTGTAAAATCTCGGAGATTGTATTCTGTTTAATGATAAAGTCATTGATGGGCTAGATTTTATGGTGAACAGTATCAGATAAGAAATGATGAGGGGCTGGCAGGCCTGTGGCACAGTAGGTTAATCCTCCACCCGAGGCAACAGTGTGCCATATGCACACTAGTTCTAGTCCCAGCTCCTCTTCTTCTGATCCGGCTCTCTGCTATGGCCTGGGAAGGCAGTGGAAGATGGCCCAAGTGCTTGGGCCCCTGCACCCCTGTGGGAGACCTACAAGAAGCTCCTGGCTCCTGGCTTCAGATTGGCCCAGCTCCCGCCCTTGTGGCCATTTGGGGAGTGAACCAGTGGATTGAAGACCTTTCTGTCTGCAGCATTACCTCTCAAATGAATAAAAAATAGATAAATATTAAAAACAAAGAGGTGATAAGAAACTTTCTTTGAGTTATATTTATATAAATCTGTCAGGAACCTTTGTTCTAAATTGTGTAGGTTCCTAAAAGTCAGAATGTGTGTTAATGCCAGTTAGCAGTTATATTTCAGGTTACATTAAATGCTGCAAAAATAATCTGATTTCTCTGTCAGTTGCTGACTACAGTCAACTCTTATCACATCTTCAACAGTGGTATTGTAAGTATTACTCTCCACAACTAAATGCTTCATTCTGACACTTCTTTTAAAGTCTTATAGCTATAATGCTAAAGTGTCATTGTTAAATACAGGTTTGTTGTATCTTTGAGACCCTCTGTTGAACTAAGAACTCTCAAACTTAAACTGCACTTATGAATAAGTGCAATGAATATCAGATAGAACAAAAGTTAATTACACATCTTTTCCCTGTAACCCTAGACTCTTTAGCAATTAAAAGGGGACTCTCACATATAATCAAGAGCTAATTAAAATGTTAATAACATTACTCTTTAGTAAAATCATCTTTTCAGAGTGAGAAGGAACATGACCTTCTATCTCACAGAATCCACCCAGAAAAAATCATGGACTCAAAATAACATCTCCGAAAAATTCTTTCCAACCCCTCTAAAATGTTCCAGACCTGATCCGTCTTGTGAAATCCTGGGAAACCACAGGGAACTGACTCTTGGATCCACATCTATCATCAAAAAGAAAACAAAGACTGGAGTTGGCATTGTGGTATAGTGGCTAAAGCAGTTCAAGTCCCAGCTGCTCCGCTCCTGATGCAGCTCCCTGCTAGTGTGGCTGGCAAAGCAGTGGACAATGCCCCTAGTACTTGGGACCCTGAACCCCATAGGAGGCATGGAAGAAGCTCCTGGCTCCTGGTTTTACACTGGCCCAACGTCAGGTATTGCAGCCATTTGAGGAGTGAACCAGCAGATGGAAGACACCTCTCTCTCTCTCTTTCTCTCTCTCTCTCTCTAGCTCTGCCTTTAATCTTAAAAAAAAAGTGACCAATACACTTCAATCGTCCAGTCTCCAGTCAATAACCTTAAGCTTTATCTGACCAGAAAGTTATTTTACAATCGCTATAGTGATTTTGTTCTTTAAAATGCTGACTGTACTACAGCAGGCTAGTCAGTTTCTTTGTGCTTAGGCTACCTGTATTTAAAAATCTATATTAATTTATGATACAGATAGTGACCCACGTCAGCAAGCATGCGCCTCACCACAGCTGGAAAATGGAAGCTAAACCTCTTTGGAAATTTCATTTCTCTCTTCTCGTTACACAAAAATTCAGACTCCATCAAATTAAAACAGTTTATACAGTTGCTTAACTCACTTATAAATAAGTACATTTGTAGAAATAGCAACTAGTTTGGGAAAAATTATCCCAGAACCAAATGATTACAGATTATAAAAAGGAAAATGTCAGTCCCTACATGACCTGCTTAGCTGATTATCATGAGGTCTGAGCAAACCTTCCTACTCAGGATTGCAAACTATTATCACGATCTTCATGAGAATTATGACAGCCCCCCCCCACTTGCAAATTACTCCATGTTTTGTATTTCTAAATGTTTACAATAGAGCCCAACATCATGTTATTTACCTGCCACCATTGTAATTATGCTTTTTTTCTTGTGATTCTGAATAGAAGTTGTACTAGATGCAAGGAAAGGCTACTAAGGGGAACAGAGTTGGTTGCATTTTCTGGGGAATTAGAGATGACCTCGTATTTTATAGTAGTCGATATGGAAACAGAGCAGGACTCTCCCATTGTTCTATTTATACGAAAGAGCAATACCATGAGTGTATCATCTACTGGTGGCCAAGATATGCAAGTTTAAGCGGATAGATGACCACAATTGTGAACTTAAATATTGACTGCAAATCCACGTTGAAAGGTTAATTCTATTACATTTCATTCCCTTATCTTTGTTTTTATATTTAAATGTATTTTTAAGCAATATATTGTAGGGGCTTCCTTTTGTGTCTGTTTTATTTTTGGCATTAAATTTGAGTTTTTTGAAGAGTAACATTCAATATAAATTTGGCAGGTTAAGGTTTTAACCTGGATTTGGCTGTGGCACACCAAGTTAAGCCACTGCCTGGGACCATGGCATCCTGTATGACCGTGGCAGGCTCCAGCATGAGTCCTAGCTGCCCTAATTTGGATCCAGCTTTTGGCTAATGTGCCTAGAAAAGCGGCCAAATTAATGCCCCAAGTTCCTGGGCCCCTGTCACCCAACGTGAGACACCTGCGTGGAGTTCCAGGCTCCTGGCTTTGGCATGGCCCAGCTCTGGCTGTTGCAACTCATTTGGGGTATGGACCATTGGATGGGAAATATATCTTTCTCTCTCTGACTCTGTCTCTCTCTGTAACTCTGCCTTTGAAATAAATAAATAAATGAACTTTAAAAAAATTGACCCACAAATTCATTGTTTGTTTTTTTTTTCATTTTTTATCTTCCCTGTTTGGTGTACCTTTTCCTTTTTTGGATTATCTGTTTATATATTTTTAGTATACCTTATGACTATTGGCTTTTTTTTTGTTCTCTAGAGATTGTCATAAATATACACAAACTTTTATAGTCTACTAAGGGTTAAGTATTTTTCCATTTCCCACTGTTGAATCCTGGAAAGCACACCTCTTTCATCCCTTCACTGACTTTTGCTTATGGTTCTTTAAAGTATAAATCTGTATAAGACTCTGTTAGACAGACATTTTTATAGTTTTTGCTTTTACAGTCATACATGTTTAAAGAACACAAATGGTAACAATAGTCTTTTATATTTACCTAGGTATTTACTATTTGCGGTTCTCTCTTCATTCTGGAAGATGCATGATTTGTCTTTATATTAGTTGCCTTTATCTTGATGGTCTGCTGCTACCATCACCAGTCAAGTAGGCTTTCCGGAAATATATTCTCTTCATTAGAGAGTATTTCATTTCCATTTAATACCTGGTGGCTATTTGCAGTGAACATAAAATTCTAGGTTGACAGTTCTTTTCTTTAAGCATTTTAAAAATACTGTTTCACTGCCTTCTAGCCCTGATGGTTTCTGGTGAGAAATTCACAAGCATTGTGATTTCTCATTTTTTCTAGTTTCTTTCAAGAGTTTTTAAATCTTTTTTGAAAGGTAGTGGTACAGACAAAGAATAATAGAGACAGAGGCAGAGAGATATTTGAGCCACTGGTTTACTCCCAGATGGCTGCAAAGGCCATGGCTGCGCTAGGCTTAAGCCACGAGCCAGGAGTTTCATCCAGGACTCCACACGGGTGCAGGGGTCCTAGTACTTGTAGCATCTCCGGCTGCTTTCCTGGGCAAATTAGTAGACAGCTGGATTGGAAGTGGAGCAGCTGTGATTTGAATGGATGCCCAGATGGGATGCCAGCATTGCAGGTGGTAGCTTAACCTATTTCGCCACAATGCTGGCCCCTAATCTTTGGTTTTTAGCAGTTTGATTATGATGTATCCAGGTCTAGCTTTCATTGAGTTTATCCTAATTCTGTTTGGAATCTATATTTTTTTACCATATTTAAAAGGTTTTCGGTCCTTTTTAAATATATGCATATATATATGTAGGTATACACTGTCTTAAATGAATTTAAAAATATATATGAACATAAAATTTTTGTTTGTGCCATTTCCCTTCTAATTTTCTCCTAAGACTGCAATTACACATTTATTGGACTTTCTTGATAGTTTTCCATTGAACCCATAGTTCCTTATGATCTGTTCATGTGTTATCAATTATCTTTCTGTCCATCTAAATGAAAAATAAATGAGTTGTGATCTTGTATTGAATATCACTCTTCTGTCACCCACTCAGTGCTTTATTTTCTGCCTGTATACTCTGTTACTCAGATATTAATTTCATTCTTATTTTCTGATTCCGTTTTATGGCTGAAAGATCTTCTGAATTGATTATTTCTATAATTGTATCCTATAAGCATATAATTGCATTAATTAATTAATCCTATATCTGTATCCCTTTACTACTGTAAGTCTTTCTGTGTTGCTTTTGGTTGGCTGTATTTTTAAAATATTTATTTATTTTACTTGAAAGTCAGAGTTACACAGGGAGGGAAGGAGAAGCAGAGAGAGAGAAATAGATCTTGCTTCTGCTGGTTCACTCCCCAACTGGCCGCAATGGCTGGAGCTGCGCCCATCTAAAGCCAGGAGCCAGGAGCTTCTTCCGGGTCTCCTGCTTTCCCAGGGCATAGCGGAGAGCTGGAAGGGAAGATGAGCAGCCGGGACTCAAACTGGTGCCCATGTGGGATGCTGGCACTATAGACTGTGGCTTCACCCACTAAGCCACAGCACCGACTTTGGCTGTATTCTTGCAGTATTAAGGGACTAGCCTGAGACTTGTGTGTTTAATGACAGAAGAAAGTATTGCGGCCATGCCAGTGTAGAGACATAATACTCTGGACAAGGATTAAATAAGCACCATAAACCAAAAGTTCCTGGAAGAATAGGAAGTTCCACAGCTGTGGAGGCAAGACATTTATAAATTCTTCCTTGGGACCAGTGCTGTGGCACAGTGGGTTAAAGCCTTGGCCTGAAACGCTGGCATCCCATATGGGCGCCGGTTCAAGACCCAGCGGCTCCACTTCTGATCCAGCTCTCTGCTATGGCCTTCGAAAGCAGTGGAAGATGGCCCAAGCCCTTGGGCCCCTGCACCCACGTGGGAGACCCAGAAGAAGCTCCTGGCTCCTGGCTCCTGGCTTCGGATTGGCGCAGCTCTGATCATTGCGGCCATCTGGGGAGTGAACTAGCGGATGGAAGCCCTCTCTCTCTGCCTCTCCTCTCTCTGTGTAACTCTGACTTTCAAATAAATAAATATATCTTTAAAAAAATTCTTCTCCCACTTACCATATGGTACATTCTGATTTACAAGACAACGTTCCAGAAATTCTTCCTTTGTCTCTTAAAACACCGCCCAATTATTTCATTTGTTTGATAGACTAGATGTGAGTGAGCCAAGCAACCTTCAATTATTAAAAAAATGTGATTTTAAAATATTTCTCAAAGTGATGTACATGATGTTATGCATACTCTTTACACCACTCAAATATGTGTGGCTAACTGGTGTGCCAATAGTTTTGTTACCTCAGAAAAAATGGGAAAGGTGAATATGCTAAAGTAAATATCTCTGGGTAAGGATCCAAAAAAATTAAATGCTTCCTTTCATCTCCCAAATTGATCTTTTTATTCATAAATTTTACATCTTGTATTAGTGTTGCTTTTTTCTGTTTTAAAGTGAGGGTAGGAGTAAGTGTTTTTGAGGAACTTTGACATAATAATTGGCATCGTATGAAAAGAATAAGAATTTGTGAAGTAGAGCTGTGCTTCCTTTGAATGAAAACTTCATTAGGCTTTTCAATGCCCAGAGAGAGAACTTGTGGACTACTTTATTTGGTGGTTAACTACAATGCACAGGTTTTCTCTAACCACTTTCAAGGTCTATTAATTTCTCTTATAAACCATGTCTGTTTGGTCACCTCAACCCTTATCCTGGCGGTTCATCAGTCCGACAGTTGTAGGACATTCCCTAATGGAATTTTTATCTGTGCTGATTAAGTGTTCTTTCCTTAGTGCACAAACCTGAACATCCTAAACTGAATTATTTCTAACAGTTTAAAGTAAGAATAGGTTACAGACAGAAACAGAGAGATTGTTAAGCTACTTGTATAAATTTAAACAATTTTTCTGCACTGAATGTGCACTAAAATTCAGATTCAAAAATTTGAAAATATCTTTTTGATTTCTGAAATCAGACATTTAAATAATTTCAGAGTATATCGAGACTTTTATAATGAAATCACAAATTTATGAATTTTATTTAGGGAGGATTTGACTTTGAATGAAAAACAGGTTTATAATAACAAGGTGCTTAATATATTGCAAAGGGTGCTTGCTTTAATAGAAAAGTTGCTGTGTCCCAGTTTTCTTTTTAAAGATATAAAAATATCATTTTTGATTTTTGGATTCAGTGAAATACTCTCCAGGTGTTTTCATCAAAAAAACATCTATTGGCAAAGAACAGTAAATCTGTATCCTGGTGACCTTCTTCCATCCCTCATCCTTGTCCCAGGTATATGTGAGAATCATCTGAGGAGACATCTGCATATGTTTTACATGAATTCACGTCTTGTGAATTTGCATTAAACCATAATTTAGCTTTTCATTTCCATTTTTGGATTCAAGCATCTACTAAAATATCATGCTTATCTTGGAATGCTTATCTTGGAAATTCATATTTTCCAGTGACATGAGCCATAGGCACTCAAACCGGAACAGCAATGAATTAATCCAATTTTCATGTGAGGATTGTGTAGTTCAGATAAGTTTCCCTTTTCATTTATGAGTGAGATGAGTAAAATTACCTTTCACTCTCGTGGTGTCTAACTGACCCTGGCCGTTTTGGGACAGGAAATTGTCAGGCAAAAGGTTCTCCCATCTTCTTTTTTTTAGGGAATCAAAAGCATTGATCTTAAGACCTTGGGCCAGTGCCTGATCCGCTTTTACCCATTACTCACACATAGGCAAATGTTGACACATTAGTGAATTTACTTTTCGGGTTTTTTTTTTTTTTTTTTTTTTTGACAGGCAGCGTGGACAGTGAGAAAAAGAGAGAAAGGTCTTCATTCTGTTGGTTCACCCCCCAAATGGCCGCTACGGCTGGCGCTGCGCCGATCCAAAACCAGGAGCCAGGTGCTTCTCCTGGTCTCCCATGGGGTGCAGGGCCCAAGCACCTGGGCCATCCTCCACTGCCCTCCCTGGCCACAGCAGAGAGCTGGCCTGGAAGAGGGGCAACTGGGACAGAATCCGGCACCCCGACCGGGACTAGAACCCGGTGTGCCGGCGCCGCAAGGTGGAGGATTAGCCTAATGAGCCACGGCGCCAGCCATGAATTTATTTTTTAACACTAGAAGAATTGAGAGGAAGATGTTCGATCTCGTGGCTACCAGGTGAGCGTGCCCTATCACAGGACCTGGGGTTGACGTCTGCCTCAGCTCCTCACTCAGCTTCTTCCTGTTTCGGACCCCAGGTGGCGAGGACTCAGGTGTCTGGGTCCCTGAGGTGCACGTGGGAGACCTGGACTGACAGGCACCTGGAGACCAGTGTCCAGTCAGCAGCCGTTACGGGCACTGAGGAGTTACCAGCTGGTGGGAGCTCCCTCGGATTCTTTGTCTCTCTGCTTCTCAACTAAATCAAATTTAAAGGAATTTGATGTTTGGATTTCAAAATCAAATCCTTTACATTTTAAGAACTAAAATTATCTTTGTGTGTGACGATAGTTTCTTTTTCTTTTTTGAATTATTTATTTATTTGAAAGTCAGAGTTATACTGCAAGAGAAAGAGAGGCAGGGAGAGAGAGAAAGAGAGAAAGAGAAGAGAGCGAGAGAGAGAGAGAGAGGTTTTCCATCCACTGGTTCACTCCCTGAGAGAGAGAGAGAGAGGTTTTCCATCCACTGGTTCACTCCCTGATTTGCTGCAACGGCCTGAGCTGCGCCGATCTGAAGCCAGGAGCCGGGAGCTTCTTCTGGGTCTCCCACATGTGTGCAGGGACCCAGTGACTTGGATCATCTACTGGTTTCCCATGCCCTAGCAGAGAGCTGGATTGGAAGTCGAGCAGCGGGACTGGAACCAGCGCCCATAAAGGATGCCAGCACTGCAGGGGGCGGCTTTACTTGCTGTGCCATAGCGCTGGCCCCAGTTTTTTTTTTTTTTTTTTTTTTTTTTAAGATTTTTTTTTATTCAGTTGAAAGGTGGAGTTATAAAAAGAGAGAAGAAGGGAGGTAAGGAGACAGGGAGGGAGAAAGGAATATCACTACGTTCTTAGAATTGTGTCTGCAAAGCTCATTGAATCCGCTAAACACTAAGTAAAAATTAAAATTAAAAAATCAAGAAGTTAATTCAAAATAATAAAAGAAAGGAAGAAAAAAAGATAAAGAAAGGAAAAAGGAAAGAGAGATCTTCCATCTGCTGGTTCACTCCCCAGATGGCTGCAGCAACCAGGGCTGAGCCAAGCTAAAGGCAGGAGCCTAGAGCTTCATCCGAGGTTCCCATGTGAGTAGCAGCGGCCCACACTTAGTGTCAACTCTTCAGACCATTTTTTTTTTTCATTCCACTGCATGTGACTATGTGAATGCATGAGTATAATATTTTTGCTTTTGTCTGAGTATTATTTCTCCAAAACCGTGAGAAATGCTTTGGGGATTCATGTTCTGCTACGTTGCAGTGCAGTGATGCAAGACGGAGCCCATGGTCATTATCCTGCCTACCTGTGCCAGAAATGAATGTTTTCTGCCTTATGTTAAATCATTACAAATTCTCTGACATAGAAGTTATAGCCATTCTTTCACATAAGAACTGTTAAGGCAATCTTATTTTTTAATCATGGAAGAAACAGTAACAATGAAATAGAAATGGCCCATTTTTGTTGAATATTTTCCAAAAGCTGTCTTTGGTTAACCAAGGCAAGATGAAAGATAGCAAAAATGCTGTCATATACCCCACCAAAGTGATCAAATATTTAAATAATTGGATAAGATAGCAAAACATTGAATTTCTCTATGTTATCGTGAGTGTTGGTCGTGAGTGAAGACGTTCATGGAACACTGAAGCAGATAATGCGAATGCCAAAAGCTCTAGTCAAGTAATCATGCTTTGCGGATTGAAGCATGCGGTGAGATAGAGCACCAGCAAACAACCGCAAAATGTCAAATCGTCTAATTCTGAGAAATTTTTTAGTTTCTAAAATAATTACGTTTTTCCCCATTTTGCACCTTTAGTCTTTATCATACTTAACATTGCATTTATTATTTTTAATTTCTCTTTTTGAAAATTTCATGTTTTTATTTGATAAGAATTTTTTTTTAACTTTTATTTAATGAATATAGATTTCCAAAGTACAGCTTATGGACTACATTGGCTTCCCCCCCCCCCCCCCGATGACTTCCCTCCCACCCGCCACCCTCCCCTTTCCCACTCTCTCTCCCCTTCCATTCATATCAAGATTCATTTTCAATTTTCTATATATACAGAAGATCAGCTTAGTATACATTAAGTAAAGATTTCAACAGTTTGCACTGACATAGAAACACAAAGTGAAAAATACTGTTTGAGTACTAGTTATAGTTATAGCATTAAAGCACACTGTAAAGCACATTAAGGACAGAGATCCTGCATGAGGAGTAAGTGCACAGTGACTCCTGTTGTTGACTTTACCAATTGACACTCCTGTTTATGGCATCAGTAATCTCCCTATGCTCCAGTCATGACTTTCCAAGGCTATGGAAGCCTTTTGAGTTCTCTGACTCTATTTGATAAGAATTTTAACACATGATAGTTTGCAGGCTCATTTTTGGTCCATGTCCAAGAATTCATCATAGCTATAATTCCTGAGTACAAGTACATTTCTTTTTGGCTCAAAAACCATTTTATTTTATTTTACAATATGCATAAGGTTTTGTTTTAAATTGCAATAGCTAAATATAAATAATTGCACTTTAAAATTAAGTCATTTTAATGCAGTTCATCATAGAAGTATGTAATTTTTAAATGCCAGTCAAATTAAATTTTCAATAATAAAAAAGGAGAGTGTTTAATGATTTTAGGCAACCGAAGAAGTAAAATTGACACTTTGAATATCTTCCTCAAGAAAATATATTCCAAACAATGCTAAAGTTCATAAATTACTCTCTTCTAAATAAAAACAAGCCATTTATGAACAGTGTTGGTTTTAGATGAAAGATGTATTGTGATATGATAATAGTTCTTGCTAAGTTAGAAAATTCCTTTATGATATGATAATAGTTCTTGCTAAGTTAGAAAATTCCTTTATAATAACCTGGATTTGAGAGACAAAATAGTTGTATTCTGACTGGTATATGTCAACATACAAAGCACTGAAATGTTATCGAAATATTCACCTCCATTGCCTTACTTGGATTTGTTACATGAAATGGTTTGTTACATGATGTGACACATTTGTCATATGATACAGCCAGGTCTGGGCCAGGATGATGCCGGGAGACAGACGCTCCACCCTGGTTCCCTACAAGAGTGGCCGGGCCCGAGCACTTGGGCCATCCTCCGCCGCCTTTGCAAGCTCATTAGCAGGAAGCTGGATTGGAGGCAGAGCAGCTGGTTCTGGAATAGGCACTCTGCTATGGGATGCCCGCACAACAAGCGTGGCATAACTTGTTGTTGTGCCACAATGCGGGCCCCTTCTGTATTAGGTTGGTGAGGATTTTTAATGTTTGCATTAGGATAGTGTGTGAAATTTGTCCGAGACTTTTCCTGCCTCTTTTGAGGTGATCATGTGATCTTTATCCTTTGTTCTGCTAACACCATCAATTGATATCCATGTATTGAAACATCTTTGCACCTTCGGGATGAATATTACTTCATCATGGCATGATATGACTCTTTTAATATGCTGTGAAATTGGGATCGCTATGTTTTTGTTGACAATGTTGGCATCGATGTTCATTAGAGATATCAGTCTATGCTTTTCTTAAATTGCTGCTCTCTGAGTGCCATCAGCACAATGTTGACTTCATAAAATGAGTTTGCAAATCTTCCTGATCCTTCCACCTTTTAGAAGAGTTTGAGCAATACTGGCATTAATCCTTCTTTAACAGTATTGACTTTTCCAGTGGAGCCACTGGGCCTACGATTTTGTTTTTGGGAAGTGCTTCTATTGCTGATTTTATCCCTGCTACAGAGTGGAATGTTAACTTCATTGGCCTTTAGTGATGTTCAGTTCTATTGTGTACTGATTTCTGTCTGCATATTCTACCCATTATTGAAATTGTGATACTGAAATCTCCTACTGTGATTACATTGCCGCCTATTTGTCCTCAGTTCTGTTAATATTTGCTTTATTTAAATGAGGAGTGGGGACAGCTGACCCATAGGCTGTGCAAGGCCAACAAAATCTTTTGGTCTTTCCTTGCAAAGGCAACCAAAGATGAGACGCAAATTCAATAAATCTATAACAGTGTAATTTTTAAGGTAATAATTTTCTGTGACCCACAAATAAATTTTATAATTAGCCAAAATTATCCTTGAGAGAAAAATGGTTCCCCACCCTTGAAAGTGCTCTGTTGTTCAGTGCAAACATATTCATAATTGCAATGCCCTCTTGGTAAACTGCCCTTTTCTCATTATGTAGTGACCTTTGTCCTTTTGAGCTTTTTTTAAGTCTATTTTTGTAAGAACAGTGATTTACTCTGTTTTCCTTTGCTTTTCATTTGTATGACATATCTTTTTTTATCCCTCCACTTTCAACCTACCTTGGTCCTAAAAAGCTATTCAGAGTCTGTTGTAGGCAGTGTATGTTGGACACTAGTAGCTTAGCTCACTAAAGCATTCTACATCTTTTGTTTGGAAGGTTAAAGTTGTTTACATTTAATGTACAGATTGATAAGATCTTAACCATTTTTTAAATTTTTCCTGTCAATTTCTTCCTCACTGTCTGCCTTCCTTAGTAATTTTTAAAATAAAATTATCATTTGGTCCTAATCTCTAATCTCTTGAACTTTGATATACATAATCTAACAAAATAATAGCTCACAATTATATACTGTGTAATATTATCTATTATATCATTTATAACTATATTATATATATAACATAAAACATGTTTTTTCTTTGTGATTCTTATAAACCTCATGTAAGTTTTCTCAAATCTATAACAATATAAGTCGATAAGAATTTGTGTTGTGTACAAGAATGCTACATATTTTCTACCTCTGCTCCATGTTTCTTGTTGCTGATGTCACTTTTTTTTTTTAAGTATATTCATTAACAAGTTTCGCAGCTATAGCTATGTGTGGTGCTTTTGTCTTTTAGCTTTTATGCTAGTGTTAAATGTGATTTACACACCATATTAAAGTACTAGACTATTCCGAAGTCCATTCTTTGTTTTCTTTTACCATTGTCCTGTGTATGTTCTTTTCTTTCAACTTGAATAACTCCCTTTAGCACTTTTTGTGGGATAGACATGTTGCTGATGAATTCCCAGCCTTTCTATCTGAGAAAATGTTTCATTCCTCATTTCTGAATAATAATTTTGTGAAATGAAAAATTCTTGGTTTGCAGCTTTTTCTTTCAGTGCTATGAATTTATCCACTAGCTCTCTCCTGACCTACAAGATTTCTGTTCATAACTTCACTATTTTTTTTGAGATTACCGTTCCTGCTTTCAAAAAATCTCTGATTTTAACTTTAAATACTTTGAATACAGTTAGTCTCTGTGAAGATCTTCTGATGTTGTTTAATGGTATTTGTTTATCATAAATCTTGTTTTTTTCCCTCTACAGATTTGGGGGATTTACTGTTAGTTCTTTAATAAGATTTCTCCTCTCTTTTTTTTCTATGCTTCTTCTCAACTTTTAAAATCTTGCACATGGTTTCACTTGATAGTGTCCTGTAAAGGATGCAGCCTTTCTCGACTTTTTTTTTTTCTTTATTTTGCAACAGGAGAATTTCAAAACTTGTGTCTGAATTTGGTGAGTCTTCTGCTTGATTGAGTCTTCTAAAATGCTCTTGGATTTTTTGTTCCAATTATTGTATTCTTCAGCTCCAGATTTCTCTTGGATCTTTCTTGGATTATTTTAATGATTTGCATCTCTTTGTTGATAAATTTATTTTGCCCATTTATTGCTTTTCTATTTGTTTCTATCCATATTTCCTTATAGCTCATTTGGTTCTAGAAATGATTATTGAAAGGGGAATACTTATATGCTTTCAGTGGGAATGTAAATTAGTGCAGTCACTGTGTAAAATAGTATGGAGGTTTCTTAGAACACTAGAAATAGACTTGTCATATGATCCAGAAATTCCACTTATGGTTAATCCCAGAGACATGAATATGTTGTTTTCAAAGAAATACTTGCACCACCATGTTTATAGAAGCACTGTTCACAATAGCCAAAATATGGAATCAAGCAAGGTGTTCATTAAGGGGCCAGCACTGTGGTGTAGTGGGTAAAGCCACAGTCTGCAATGCTCGCATCCAATATGGCCACCTGTTTGAGTCCCAGCGTTTCAACTTCTGATCCAGCTCCCTGCTAATTTGCCTGGGAAAACAGGGGAGGATGGCTCCTACACTCATGTGGGGACCAGAAGAAGTTCCTGGCTCCTGGCTTAAGACCTGTCCAACTCTGACTGTTGAGGCGATCTGGGGAGTGAACCAGCAGATGGACAATCTCTCTTCATCTCTCTCCCCCCCTCTCTCTGCAATTCTGCCTTTTGAATAAATAAATAAATATTTTTAAATGTATATTTTTAAATATTTATTTATTCGAAAAGCAGAGATACAGATAGGCAGAGGCAGAAGGAGAGAGAGGTTTTCCATATGATAGCCACTTCCCAAATGGCTGCAATGGCCAGAGCTGAGCCAATCTGAAGCCAGGAGCCAGGAGCCAGGAGCTTTTTCCGGGTCTCTCTTGTGGGTACAGGGGCCCAAGCAGTTGGCCACCTTCTACTGCTTTCCCAGGCTACAGCAGAGAGGTGGATGGGAAATGGAGCAGCCAGGACACGAACCAGCACCCATACGGGATGACAGCACTGCAGGTGGCAGCTTTACTCACTACACCACAGCAAGAATGTCATGTTACTATAATTTTAATAATCAAATTACTTTAAAATTTACAGTATAAAGACGACTTGGTTATCTTTCCATTCAATTATTGTTAATAGACATTCCCACTAAAATACTTGTTAAACTTTTTATTCAATGGAGATTTAAGTCCTTGACTATAATGTAAATTAAACATGTTACTTTAAAAGCTAAACAAAAAAAGAAAGCAAAGAGAAAAAGGGATGTGGGATGGAGGAGAAGGAAGGAAATGAATATCATGATAAACTTAAAATTGTAACTATGAACTATATAAAAACTGAAATATAAAAACAAATAAAAGCAAACAGATAAGCCAATAAAACAAAAATTCCCTGTCAGGTAATTCTCAGTTCTCACTTTGGATTCATCAATGAAGTTTGCTAATTTTCTCTTTGAGTATTATGTTTCTTTGGCTTATCATATTTTTGAAGCCTTGAAATACTGTCTTTTTATTTATTTATTTTTTAGGAATTATTTATTTGAAAGGCAGAGTTACAGAGAGAGGGAGCCACACACACACAGACGCACACACACACACACACACACACACCCCAAGAGCGAGAGGGAGAGAGGGAGAGCGAAATCTTCCATCTGTTGGTTACTCCCAAATTGGCTGTACTGGTGAGGGTTGGGACAGGACAAAGACAGGAGCTAGGGGCTTCGCCGAATGCTTGGGCCATCTTCTACAGCTTTTGTAGGCATATTAGCAGGGGTATCTAAAGTAGAGCAGCCAGGACTTGAGCCGGCGTCCATATGGGATGGCAGCATTTTGGGCAGCAGTTTAACCTGCCATGCCACAGTGTGGGCCCCACTGTCTTTGTTTTTAACAACTGGTACTGATTGGCTTTAGGAGATAAGTGTCTTCACCAATCAGCCAAATTACAGACTTGTAGATCTCCCAGGCTTCTCCTATGAATACCTCTGCCTCATTCCTCCTTTGTCTTTTTCAGTAAAGGTAAATCTTTTCATCACCCGCCTTCTCTCAGTTGTGCAAAGCCCAGCTATGTGTCGAGATGCTCCTTTGCTTTCCTCATGCAAGTGTCCTACCATGTTCAAGGTTGTGTGCCTTCTCCCAGTCCAGCAGGGTCAAGTCAGCTTCTGGCTTTCCTGTGCTGTCTGCATGGATCTGAGGATCTGCTGCTTAGCGCTATTTGCAGAATCTGGGGCAGATTTTTTAGCCAGGTGGAGTATTTGCAGGTGAGATGACCCACATTTTTCATGGGAGACATCTTGGAGGTAGATAAAAACCAAATAGTGGGACCTGAAGCCAGCTTTTGAGACTCTTAATGGTGGCTGCTAAGAGCCCCTGTTCCCTGCCCCCGCTCTTATGTGTCCCGTGACTGTTCAATTGCAGCGGTGCTCTTAGTGACTTTTGTGGGGTGAGGCAGTGAGCCTGTTGAGAAACACCCTGCAAGGACAGGGGAAATTGGAACCCCCTCTGCTCTAATTTTTCTCTGTGGAGAGAGTCATGAACTGAGACACTGAGCTGGTCTGCCTGAGGCAAGGTGTGCTGCAAGTAAAGTAGAACTATTCTTATCCTCTTCAGTGCGTCTATTCCTGGAGCTGTTTTCTCCGACATGGTTTGCTGAGGTCTCTCCAGCGGACTCCTGTGTTCCCACTGATTTATTACTGTCCATGGATGATGGTTGTTAAAATCAGGGTTTATAAGGAAGCATGAGAAGTGGAATTTCTTATTGTCCATCTTCCTAATTTCACTCTAAATTAATCAGATGAACTCTGCGTCAGGGAATCTGTGTACCTCCAGTATGTAAGACTCGTTACAGAAAGATTGCTTTGCTTATTTATCTCTGGATATTATCTTATTTATTTTGCTCATTAGGCATAGCTTAGGCTTTGTTGTCTGTAAATCTGAAGAAAGAGCTTCGTCTCTCGGTCTGTGATTGAGTGGCTTTGTGGGGTGACGCACTGTACCCACCTAAACAGCTCTGGAAGCCTCTCAGATCCCTCAGTTGATGTGCCTGATCGTTTCTTCTTCTTTCCTCTGTCCAAGGAGTCTCAGGGTGGGGTGCCTTGAACCTCAGCTGAGACTGCTGCAGCTAACCACCCACCCCTCATCTTTGTTCTTGTCTGCCCACAGACGGTCGAGTACTGCCAGTTTCCTTAGCCTCTGCGTGAGGCAAGATAGAAACATGTCCGTCATCCCGTGCTGTGATGGGTCAAAGATTTTGTCTGAAAACCCCGTTTTCTTTTTTTTTTTCCAGTAGTGAATGTTACAACAGGAGTGATGCTTTTTGACTCTGATTGTGCAAGCTTATCTGAGCAGGGATATGGGCAAAGGAAACTTGCTCCTCTCTATTCACTGTAGCTGTTATTGATTTTGTGCTCATCTTGGGTACTGAAACTATTAGCTGGATTCTTAGTATATTGATCTGTTTGCATGCCATTGTTAAATCAGTGCTTCTGTGGACATCAAGGGATTGGACTCCCTCTTCTGCCATTTTGCTAATGCTATTATCCAGGGTCAATTTATCCTAGTTACCCTGTTCATCCTGCCTTTAGGTTTCCATATCGAATCTTACAAATGAGTGTGTGTTTATTATATTTATTATTGGTTTAAGTACATTACCCCTCAAATGATTTATTTTTTTTGTCTCTCAATACTAGAACATAAACTTTATTACTATACTACTATAATATACTACTATACTACTATAAGCAATGCTTATAAATGGTGTCTTTTTTTTTGACAGGCAGAGTGGACAGTGAGAGAGAGAAACAGAGAGAAAGGTCTTCCTTTGCGGTTGGTTCACCCTCCAATGGCCACTGTGGCCGGCGCATAGCGCTGATCCGAAGCCAGGAGCCAGGTGCTTCTCCTGGTCTCGCATGGGGTGCAGGGCCCAAGCACTTGGGCCATCCTCCACTGCACTCCCTGGCCACAGCAGAGAGTTGGCCTGGAAGAGAGGCAACCGGGACAGAATCCGGCGCCCTGACCGGGACTAGAACCCGGTGTGCCGGCACCACAGGTGGAATAAATGGTGTCTTACACATTCACTATGAGAGAGAGAGACAGAGAGAAAGGTCTTCCTTTGCGGTTGGTTCACCCTCCAATGGCCGCTGCGGCTGGCACGCTGCGGCCGGCGCACCGTACTGATCCGAAGCCAGGAGCCAGGTACTTCTCCTGGTCTCCCATGGGGTGCAGGGCCCAAGCACTTGGGCCATCCTCCACTGCACTCCCTGGCCACAGCAGAGTGCTGGCTTGGAAGAGGGGCAACCGGGACAGAATCCGGTGCCCCAACCGGGACTAGAACCCGGTGTGCCGGTGCCGCAGGCAGAAGATTAGCCTAGTGAGCTGCAGCGCCGGCCTGACATTTTTATTAATTACTATAGGATTCATTTTTTTTCTAATTAAGTCAAATACTTGTACATTTTTTTAACAACTGATTTTTTTGATCTTTGATCTTTCCCTGACATTTAAAAATATTGGAATAATTATAAAGAATGTTCATACATGTCTACATATCCGCAAAGCTGTTTGTTTATGCATGCGGTCAAATTGTGTCCCAGACTGTATAGGTGACCTGATGTGTTTGTGGATTTTATTTTCTACTTTTTTTTAAAGAGGCAGGATAAAAAATGTAATAATGAAAGTTATCATAAGCTTTATTCTTTTTGGATGGGAATCAGATTTTATTTTCAGGGTAATTTTCTTTTAGAGATGGATTTGGGATCGGGAAACTTTTGAGTGAACTTTTAATTATGCCTATACATGCAAAATGCCTACCCTTTGCAAGAAGCTGCAAGAAGGAAAGTAATTCAAGAACAGATGTTTAAGAATAAGATGACTATTCTGTTTAATAATATAAACTATGCATTTTCAAATTATGATACTCATTACAAAATGGTTATTTCATACATCTGGGCTGGGACTAAATTATGCCTTTAATGTAATATCCATTCCTGCTAAATTGTGGTGGCTTTTAGGAAGTAATTGGCTCAAGAAAGCAGCAAAATTTCATATGAATGATGAAGGGACAGCTCTTAGCTGGAAAACTATAGCTGTCACGTGAAAGTGCATGCAAGTGTGGACTAATTAGAAAGATAGAGATTATTCCAGGTACTTCAAGACTAAGCAATTTAATTCAAGCAATTGGTTAGATAGATTAATTGGATGGCTGAGAACTATAGTACTAACAAATAATGCAACCAGAAATTAGTGATAGAAGATAGCACCATCTCTATGGCTGAATGTAGTGCACAGAAGACAGAAACCAGAGAATTCTTGATCGGGCTTTAGTCACCACAGGGCTGCCCCTTCTGGACACGGGGCTACAGTGGAAGTTCACGCTGATGGCACAGAAGCAGAGGGCATGACACCGCTGCTGGACTTATATCTAATGCTGAGAGAAATGAGGAGAAAGGCATTGACTGCTCCTCATTCCTCCCAGTTTTACTTTCTCCCTCCTTTAACTCAAATATTATCAAGTTGATTTCATTGATAAAACATAGACATCCAGAAAACAAAAATACCTGGAAAATATTGCTTGCCGGACAATAGTAAGAAATGTAGTTGGAAGTAAATAAACAAAAGACAAGAACTAGAGGCCACTTTCTTTTTTTAAAAGATGTATTTATTTATTTGAAAGGCACAGTTACAGAGAGTCAGAGGCAGAGAGAGAGAGAAAGGTCTTCCATCCACTTGTTCACTCCTCAAATGGCTACAACGGCCGAATCTGCTTCCTCCAGGTCTCCCATGTCGATGTGGGGCCATGATGTTCTTGGGCCATGTTCCAATGCTTTCTCAGGCACGTTAGCAGGGAGCTGGATCAAAAATGGAGCACCTGAGATTTGAACTGGCACCTATATGAGAGGCTGGCACCCTGGGATGCTGACGCGGCGTGCTATGGCTTTACAGTGCCAGCACCCAAGAGACCACTTTCTGTGCTTTCACAAAAGCATTTGAAAAGTTTTACCCTTGGATGTTTTTTATACAATTAAGAGAGGACTTCATTAACCAGGAAGAGCTAAGTGAAGAAACGCAGGCCCTTGTAAGGTTGATATGTGGTTCTAGTGGTAATTCCAATTGGAGAATGATTCCACATTAAAATGTGGGATTAAAAATTGGCTGAAAAAGGAGGCCAGAATGGGAGAATATTGGGTGCTTGTTCTTGAGAACTCATGAAATGTTCTTAGAGAACTCAGAAAAAACTTAAAAAGAAGGTGCTTTCTGCCGGTAACGTAGAGGTAGGCTCAATGACACATGGTTTAAACTGTATTCTTTCTTGGTGTGCCACAATTAATTGAATTATCACTATATTCAAATATGGGGACTCCTTACATAGAAAATATCTTATAAATTTCTATTTGGAACTTGAAATTAAATTGTAACCTCTCCAATGAAAGAAAAAACATGAATAGGAATTTAACAACTCCTATGAGTAAATCCATAATGCCAAAAACTCAGCACATATGCGGGGCCTATAAATCATGTTGCCATTTCACAGATACTTAATAACAAATAACATAATTTCTAATGCCTTTCGATTAAGAAGACAGGCTTACCCATGACTGCACGTGTGTTTAAATCAAACTTTCTTTGAAAGAGATTACATTTTCATTGAACCATGACATATATCAGGTTCAACAGTGCAGTTTATTGCCAAAGGTCTTTAACAATAGATTTTTGCAGTGTGTTTGCAGAATCATTTCTCCTTTTCCCTTTATTAAGTCTAGCTGTACTGAATTGATAGCTCATTGACATCTAATGACAGCTTGCCTTTAGTTGTCTTACTTTCTTTACTCACCTCAGTTCATCTGCTGTAAAAACCATCCCCCTTTTACTGGCTACATATGATCTTTAATGTATATATTTTCATATTTAAAATATTTTATGTTTTATTGTTTGGAAGCTTCTATGTTTTCATTAATTATTGATTAAATATTGTTTATGATTCCATGTTTTAATTATTGAGCTATGTGTTAGAGATAAACTAATAGGTAAGATATTGCCTTGACCTTTTTTTTTTTTTTTTTTTTTGACAGGCAGAGTGGACAGTGAGAGAGAGAGACAGAGAGAAAGGTCTTCCTTTGCCGTTGGTTCACCTTCCAATGGCCGCTGCGGCCGGCGCACCGCGCTGATCCGATGGCAGGAGCCAGGTACTTCTCCTGGTCTCCCATGGGGTGCAGGGCCCAAGCACTTGGGCCATCCTCCACTGCACTTCCGGGCCACAGCAGAGAGCTGGCCTGGAAGAGGGGCAACCAGGACAGAATCCGGCACCCCGACCGGGACTAGAACCCGGTGTGCTGGCGCCGCAAGGTGGAAGATTAGCCTAGTGAGCCGCGGCGCCAGCTGCCTTGACCTTTAAAAATATTGCTGTGTAGAGAGGAATGTTTACATTAAGCTTGCAATTGCAATGACTGTTGACATGGGTTGTGCTGGATACTCGCTCAATATAGCTCTGTTGGAACTACATTTTCCAGATACCACTTTCCTGTGGAGTGGAGTTGTCAGTCAAAGAAAGGCAGAAATATAGCAGCAGCCATTATACTGTGAAGACATATGAAAGGTACCTGTTGTCACTGTCTCTCCTGTATGCTGTCACTAACCTATCATGCCCTTGTTGGTAAGGGGCTGCACCCAGTCCCGTAGGCCCTCAGCTCTGTCAGACCTCCTGACTCGCATGGTCCAGTTCTGATGCAGGGCTGTATGCAGCATTATTACAAAGTCCCAACTCCTTTTTCTGGTCATGTACACCATCAAGGTGGGCAGAAAACACTCATGGACTCCGGGCTAACCTCATGAGTTCTAGTGCCCTCTCTGTCCTCTACCTCATGTCTAGCTTTTATTTATTTTTTTTTTTATTTTCCTTAGAATAATCTTACCTTCCAGTGACTCCAGACTAATGATTAGGTGCAGAGTCAAGAGTCTTGCACACAATATGTCACATGCTCCCACTACTGTGGAGAGGCTAATCACAATAATACGTTCCTAAGTATGTATCATTCACATTATTTTTACCTCCTTAATGAATCACTAACTGATTTACAGACTGGTTCTGCAAGTGGTTCCAAGAAAGAAAATATAAAGCGTGGGTCACTGAAAAACTTATCTGATGTAATTAGTATTAATGGCACAGTTGTCAGAGCTAAACAGTGTTGGCAGTCTGTGGCAAAGCATTAACTTTAAATTAGGATACTTAATTTAGACTCTTGTAACACAATGCCTTTAGAAGGCAAGGCTTGGGTTGACAAAGAAGCTGCTGCCAGAATATTCTAAGGAATATAAGAAGTGTGATGTAATTGATGGGCTCAGTTAGTGTAGAACTTTAAATTCACAGCTAAGGTCTGGAAAGTGATAAGAAGACTGTGGGATGACTCAAAACTCTATTCCCTATAGACACACGAGCAAGGTTATAAAAACCCAACTCACAGTCTAATCTTGTGGGTGATTGAATTGCAATGCAAATTAAATTGATAGTTCCATCAGGTCTCTTATGTTAAAACTGAGGCATCGATTAGGCAGGAGTGAGACACTGAAAAGTGAGTGAGGGGATATGTATAAATTCTTATAAAACTAAGGGTCCTGATTTTGTGAATCCTGAGCCTCCTCCAACAATAGGAGCACCCTTTTCTCCTCTGAAGAGAGTGGGCTCCCTTGACTGAAGCAGTCCTCAGGAAGCAAACTGGTGCTTTGCCCGAGAGTTGTGGCCGTTACTTCTCATTGCTTTTAGAACTGAGACAGATTTCAAAGCCGAAGGTACCAGGATGTAAGTTATAAATTCTGTCCCATGAGGAGATTGAAAACTATGTAAATTTTTTCCAATGTATATCAATACTCTAAGCATGAAAAATGGGTAAAGTAAAATGACATCATCAAGTCATATTTGTTGGCAAATATTCTAGATTCTGTATTATCTGTACTTTCACTGGAGTGTTTCCAGCAGTTACAATGGTCCCTAACAGTTTTTTAGGTTTTTTTGGCTGAAATATGAATGCAAAGGTGACCATTGAATAAATGGAATTGACTGAGCCTCCCTGGCATAGTATAAAAGAAAACATCCAAATGTTTGGGAGGGGGGGTTCATGGGAAAAATGGCCATTCGTTCACTCCCTAATAGGCATGGAGGGGCTTCCAGAGGACACACCCTTCACCAAGGCTACAAGAAATACTTTTTAAAGGAACCTGCCACTGTAGAGAAGCTGCCACTGTAGAGAATAACTGTGGTTATTCTCCACAGAGTGAAAATAATTGAGATTCACTGGCAGCCCACTGAATTACTATAATTCATTGAGGATCATGTTATTTTTCAGGTGTCAGTAACCAAGTCATGGTACTTAATTGGCAGAGACAATATGGGCGTGGTTATCAGAATAGGTAACAGAGTAGAGGCAGCAAGCAAAATATTCTGCCCGTTAGATGATGCTGCTTTGGGCTACTTAATCTGTCAGGAAGCACCCTGCTGCACTGTTAAGTATTTATACTGTGGAGTCCTAGCGTTCTTCCCATAGGTGAGTGCAGTTATTTGTGTGAGTGTCTGGGCATCAGATAAAGAGACACTATCAGACTGGGGTGCAACTGGATACTGGCTCTTGCCGGATACTGACACTAATTCCTGGAAACTAAAAGTGCCATTGGTCTACCAGGGAGAGCAGAGGCTTACTTGGAACAGGTGACAAATCAGAATCTCCACTTTATTACATCTCTCGGTGTATGGAATGTGTTTTTCAATGTTTTGTCATTATTTACCTTGTATAGATAGATGTAGGACTTGAAATAATCTCCACATTCATTCCCCAACCCATGGTATGGTGGTTATTCTATATTGTGATATAGTCAGATGCAAGAATAATTCAAAATGTTTATGGAAAAACGGAATTAAAATATATTGAATTGGGGCCGGCGCCGTGGCTCACTAGGCTAATCCTCTGCCTTGCGGCACCGGCACACCGGGTTCTAGTCCCGGTCGGGGTGCCGGATTCTGTCCTGGTTGTCCCCCTTCCAGTCCAGCTCTCTGCTGTGGCCTGGGAGTGCAGTGGAGGATGGCCCAGGTACTTGGGCCCTGCACCCCATGGGAGACCAGGAGAAGCACCTGGCTCCTGCCTTCAGATCAGCACAGTGCGCCGGCCGCGGTGGCCATTGGAGGGTGAACCAACGGCAGAGGAAGACCTTTCTCTCTGTCTCTCTCTCTCACTGTCCACTCTGCCTGTCCAAAAAATATATATATATATATGTATATTGAATTGGAGCAATAATTTTGAGATCTTTGAAGAGTTTATTCATAATACAAATTACCAAGAATCTTTTGAGAAATCCTTATATGTGTATTTACATATATTCAAATATTTATATCTACGTCTACATCCACATATATATCTATATGCCAGGGATCTGTGTGTCCAGGGTAGCAATATTTAGAAATGTACTCTCTGGTGATGGTTCTCTCCGTCAGTCACATGATCATGAGAGCAAACAAACAATACGGTAATCTGTGTTGCTAAATTATGATTTCAGTGGAGTGGTTGTCTTACATGCACTTTGTACTTAGAATATTCTCAACTGTGGGGTTATCATGATGTAAACCCACTATCATTTGAAGAGCATCTGTACTTCAAAATTTTATACAAAGGACATGACAACCATGAGCTTTAGGGTCTCCAAGGGTCCTGGACGCGTTCTTCTGCAGACACTGAGGGACAACTGGAATAAATAACTAGTGAGAAAGCTGCTGGTCCTCTCATGTCCCATGGAAAGAAGTTAATGGGAAGTTGTCGGAACCCTGAGAACGCAGGGTGCTGTAAGTCAAGGCCTGTGGGATACAGTTTTGAACGTTTTCCAGGCAACCATCATGAGCAGGCAAGATGCTCTCTGAGGGAGGAGGACCTGTGGAATGGTGGAGGACGAAGCAGATGTAACACCCAACAAATTCAACAGGACTACTTCAACAGTGAGGTCAGTAATCATTAAAATAACTCCTTCTTTATTTTTATATAACACATCTGTGTATATGTTAATTATTTTCTTGCCCCTTCCACTCTCCTATCAGCTAAAATAAAATGTTTTAAGAATGATTAACATTATACATTGATATTTAAGGACAAAAAACTGTTTGTTAAAGTAGATTCAAATCTTGATCAAAGATAAATACATGATTTAAAAGACTTTGTATACTCTTTTGGAGTGAGAGTGAGCACGGTTTGGGTTGTACAGTAATAAGTATGGGGGCAGGCATCTGACGTATCTGTTAAGATACTGGTGCAAATGCCTGTGTCTCATATCAGTGTCTGGGTTCAAACCCCAGCCCTTGATGACGTAACTGGGAGGCAGCGGTGATGGCCCAGGTGATCGTGCGCCTCCTGCCCAGGTGCAGGATCTGGACGCAGTTCCCTGCTCCTGGCTGTGGCCAGGCCCTTCCCTGGCTATTGCAAACACTTGGGGAGTGAATAAACACATGGGAGAGCTCAGTGTGTCTGACTGTCTGTCCCTCTGTGTCTCTCTACCTTTCAAATACATAAAATAAATAAGTCAATAAAAATGAAACTATATGATGTTGGGAATCATTATGTAAATTGTGTCTGTTGGAAATGATAGATACTGCACAGATTAACGGGAGTACTGTGGGTGTTGTGTTAAATTAAATGTCTAAGTGAGAAGTACATTTCCCAGAGTTTCCTTCCCTGTGTGGTTCTGGAAATACTTACAAAGGTAAATGCAGGCTTGAGGAGAATCCTCAAGGGGCAGGCAAAACAGGAAGCCACAAGCACCTCTGGGCCAGGATATTGCTGGATGTGAAATCCTTATTCCTTTTTTTTTTTTTTTTTTTTTTTTGACAGGCAGAGTGGACACTGAGAGAGAGAGAGAGAGAAAAAGGTCTTCCTTTGCCGTTGGTTCACCCTCCAATGGCTGCCGCGGCCGGCGCACCACGCTGATCTGATGGCAGGAGCCAGGTGCTTCTCCTGGTCTCCCATGGGGTGCAGGGCCCAAGCACTTGGGCCATCCTCCACTGCACTCCCTGGCCACAGCAGAGAGCTGGCCTGGAAGAGGGGCAACTGGGACAGAATCCAGCACCCCAACTAGGACTAGAACCCGGTATGTCAGTGCCGCAAGGCGGAGGATTAGCCTTGCGAGCCGTGGCTCCGGGCAAAATCCTTATTCCTAAACAAAGTATTTCACCTCAGTATTTTTCAAGGTTCCCTGCTTTTAGTTAGTGGTGTTTTAAGAAACCCTAATATTAGTGAAATTCATATCTTCACATTAGTTTATTCAGTAACTACTTGTTAATCATGCAAGAGTTTAGTCCTTTCCCTAGGTAGGAGATAAATATGTAAGTGAACCAAATATTCTCCATTCTATTTCTTATATTAAACTAGTTGAGAAAAGACTCTAGATAATAAAATGATAAGAAAAGTAAATGACATAGATTTTTGAATGTGCAAAAATCTGTGGAGACAACAAAACCTTAGATAAGGAAGAGGACAAAGGCATGGCAAGGATTGGTAATGGCACAGTACTAGACAGAGTTTTCAGGTAGCTCTCACTGATAAAGTGAGAATGAGGGTTAGCCTTGAAGACAATGTGGAAGTTATCCAAGCAATTCTCCCAGGAAAGAGGTTTATAGACAACAGACACAGCATGGGGCTGTGTGGGGAGTGCTTGAGAAATCACAGAAAGATTGTGATTGGCAAAGTGAATAAGAACCAGAAAGAAGGGATAAGAATAAAACCTTGATGAAGTGGAGATCAAGTCATAGACAGTCAAGAGAAGATTTCTTTCAATGGAAGAAAGTAGATGATGTTTATATCCTGATAAAAATATTCCAGTAAAGAGGAACTCAAAGGGATGAAACAGGAGAGAGGGGTAGTTTCCAAGTTCCATATTGGATCAGGAGTGGGCAGATGAGGCCAAGTGCACAAGTGTGGCCACTGGCCTGAACAGCAGCAGGATACAGCAGAGTAAATGAGAGGATGTGGTGGGTTCTTAAGCATGGTGGCGCCATCAAAAGGAAACTCAATTATGAGCATTTGTTTTCTCAGTAACGCAGGAAACACGGTTATCCAGTTAGAATGATGGTGCGAGAGATTTGGAGGCCTGTGAAATGAAGACAAGGCATGGAACTGTTTAGGAGACTAGAAGAGTTCATGGGCTAGGGTCCATAGTCAGATCCTGAAGCAGTACTAAATGCCCACATGAAGTCAACAGTCGTGAATTGACAGTGAGACTACGTTCAAGCAAGCAGAAGGCTTGGGTTCAAGTCCTGCCTCTGTTGTGCATCTGATCCAGCTCCAAGCTAATGCATCTGGGAGACAGGAGGTGATGGTATCGACATTTGAGTCTCTGCCACCAGTGCAGAAGACCTGGGTGGAGCTGCAGGTTCTGTCTTGGCCTGGCCCATTTCCTTTATTGCTGGCATCTGGGGAGTAAACTAGTGGATGGAAGATATCTTTCTGTCTGTCTGTCTCTGTCTCACTACTTTTCAAATAAATAAAAATGAATAAATGAAAAATAACCTTTGAGACTGGTCTTCCAGTTTATAGGTCTTTCTTTAGCTATATAATCCTGCGAAGTGAGTTTGAATAAGTTGTTAGTAGTGATTTACCAGAAAGACAAAAGGAGATGTTAGAGGAGCAAAAGAACACATTCAGGGATGTGATCATGTTGAAAGGTCCGGATTCTAATTTGTGTAAGAGACAAAGAATATGAGGATGATTCCAGATGCATCAAGTCTGGGGAGAATTCAGTACTTTGGGGTGGAATTCATTAGGATTGAGATTTTGTGATCTTCAGAATTCTCCAGATAATGCAGGAGATCGGACTTGGAGACCCCTCTTTGAAGTCAAACTAAAGGCCATGTCGTCTTTTTTTTTTTTTTTTTTTTTTTTGGTCACTATCTTGTGCTTCATTCTCAGAATAGTCCTTTGCATTTCATATGTGATTTGTTTCACAGATTCATGCCAGTGAAATTCCTCATAATTTCTCCTAAAAATTTGAAATGAACACAGAACTCTTATCTGTTATAATTATAAAATGGTAGGACAAATAATCACTATGAACCCGTCTCTTGGACTTCTCTCTCCTGGCCAGAGCTCTGATTAGTAGAATGCTGCTCATGATTTTATAAGTTAATTTTGTATGTGGCAGTGCAATAATTCTTAACATTTAAAGTAATTTATAAAGTAGTAGTATTCTTAACACTGCAAATAGATTTTAATACATTTTCCAAAAGAATAAGTCTCTCAAAGCAAAACAAATATAAAAATCAGCAAGTCTACTTTTTTATACAGTTCTTTATCTTTTGAACCTTAGAGAAAAAAATCCGTAGCGGAACATTAATGTGCAAATTACATCGTTTTGGAAAATGTATGGTCAGACCCTGTCAGTACAGGAAACACACCAGGAGGTTTGCCAACTCTGCCAGTAGGATGATGTTACCTTTGAAGAGAGTCGACAGGAACTCCGGAAGGAACATTTGGTGAGGAAGCTGCCAACTGCCTTTATTACCTTCTGAATACCTGTAAGTTACAGGTATTTCCAGTTTTGTTCAGCAGATAATTTGAGCTCCATCTGTGGCTGATGAATATTTTTTAGTACGCTACCACAAATTACGGCTTTAGGCACTGTTGCACACTCTTCCTGCAAATTCAGCTTCATAAAATATTGTGTTTCTTCATTCTGGATAAAAATGCGGTGAGAGAAATGGTGGTACTATTTTGTCCTGTAATTTGCTTGCATCTCCCTCTCCCCAAAAATGCCATTTTGAAATTTTATGCTGAAATACATGTTCATTAATTCTGAAGTATAAACTCCCAAGAAAATCCACTCAATTCTTTCTAAAGAAGCTGGAAGGGGCTGGTGTTATAACACACCGAGTTAAGCCACTGCCTGCAGTACCTACATCCCATGTGGGCACCAGAGTCCTGCTGCTCTACTTCCGATCCAGCTCCCTGCTAATGCACCTGGGAAAGCAGTGGAAGATGGCCCAGGTGCCTGGCCCCTGAACACATTGGGAAACCTGGATGGAGTTCCAGATTCCTGGCTTCATCCTGGCACAGCCCCTGCCACTGCATCCATCTGGGGAGTGAACCAGCACGTGGAAGACTGTCTCTGTCTCTGTCTCTCTCTCACTCTCTCTCTCTCTCTCTATCTCTGACTATGCCTTTCAAGTAAATAAAATAAATCAAAAAAGGAAGTCAGAAGTATTTATACATAATTTTCAACTGATATAAAAAACCCTTATAACTGTATAGTTACTCTTTTGGGTTTGAAGTAGGAGAATTTGACTACATTTATATTGAGGGTAATTATATATATATATATATATATATGCTCCATTTCTGATTATTTTTAATTTATTTGAGAAGGATGATTTCTAGAGAGATGATTAATTTTGAAATATTTTGTGGCTTGTTGTCTTAGATATACTCTTGCAAGTGTTAGGACATGAACTACTACACACTGACTGTGTATAAAGGCCGTAGAAAGGCCCAGAATGTGAATTATAGTAGAGGTCAGAGTAAGGCACAGGACTGCATCAAGTGTGGAGAAAGAAAGGAAAATCGAGTTGATGGTCTATAGAGCACCATGTATAGTTCTGAAACTCACTTCAGTTAATGAATTTTGCCGATATGTGGCATCATAAAAATGGAAGGGTTTGAATGCTTTTCTTTTAACTCCTATGGTATATCAGAAGCAGTCAAGCAAGTTTGGATTTAAACTGATGCTTGGGCACTGGTTAAATCTATGTATCTATGTCTTAGGAAATGTTTATCCTACTTTGGGTACAATCTTGTTTATTTGTTTCATTATTAATGTGGTGAATTTTTTAAGATGTATCTATTTTATTTATTTCAATTATTTGATAGGCTAAAAGAGAGAGAGTGAGAGGAAAACAGAAGAGACAGTGCTCCCTTATGGAGGTTTGCTCCCCAGTGTTTTGCCACAGCAGGAACACGGCCAGGCAGAAGCCAGAAGCAGGGAACTCAATGTGCGCTTCTCATTTGAGTGACAGGAAACCGAGCACTTGAGTCATCACCTGCTGCCTCCCAGGGTGGAACTGGAGCCAAGACTTGAACTCAGGCACTCTGATATGGGATGTGGGAGTCCCAAGTATTGTCTTAACTGCTGTGCCCAATACACACCCCTAATTTGGTGGCATTATTGCGTGCTCTCATGAGCCATTCCAAAATTCTATGGACAAAGCCTAGTGAACATGATTCATCTCAAACAAGGTGCTGGATTTAATTCCCTAAATTATAAAAATGATCGGGCTGGCGCCGTGGCTCACTAGGCTAATCCTCCACCTTGCAGCGCTGGCACACCGGGTTCTAGTCCTGGTCGGGGCGCCGGATTCTGTCCCAGTTGCCCCTCTTCCAGGCCAGCCCTCTGCTGTGGCCAGGGAGTGCAGTGGAGGATGGCCCAAGTGCTTGGGTCCTGCACCCCATGGGAGACCAGGAGAAGTACTTGGCTCCTGGCTTTGGATCAGCGCGGTGCACCAGCTGCAGCGCGCTGGCCGCGGCGGCCATTGGAGGGTGAACCAAAGGCAAAGGAAGACCTTTCTCTCTGTCTCTCTCTCTCACTGTCCACTCTCCCTGTCCAAAAAAAAAAAAAAAAAATTGAAATTCATATTAATAAAGTGAAATTAGACTCCATCGTTTCCTTGTACAATATGTCAAGTGTTCTTTAAAGATTGTATAAACTGAATAAATATGTATGGTAGCTATCCCTTCTTATTTTCTGTAAAGGTGTTATTTTATAGTTTTTTTTCTTTGGCAGTGAGAGAGAGAGAGAGATCTTCTATCGAGTGGTTCACACCAAATGCCCACAACTTCCATGGCTGAGTCAGACCAAGGCCAAGAACCAGGAACTCCATGTGGCTCTCCCACGTGGGTGGTAGAAACCCAAATACTGCCTCCTCCCAGGTGCGTTCACAGGAAATCACATTGGAAGCAGAGGCAAAACTTGATGTCAGTCACTCCTGTAGGGGAAGCAGACATCCCAAGTAACAGCTTAACCTCCTATGCCACAATGTGTTATTTGTCGTTTGAAATTTAGTTGCTTTTGTGTGCAGAATTTTCTTTACATGTAACTTGTACTTACTGGATTGTTCCAGAGTTTTTATATTCTTGAATTAATTTGCTCATTTACATTTATCTGGAATGTGTTAATTTTATTTCTTTTCAAATCTAGATTCCTGAATTATTTTGCAAAATTTTATGTAGCTTTTAAATACCAGATGTATTTATAGATTGGTTTAATATCTTTATTTTATATTAAATGTTAGATTTAGGTTTTTGTTTGCTATGCATTGCTTTAGCTTTGATTAGTTTATCCAGTTTTTTTTTTTCCCCTATTTTCATAGTCTATTCTAATTTTCAAAAGACTATATCTTGTTTGGTTTTGTTCTATGTTGGACAAAAAACTTTTTTTCTTTAACTAACTAAATTTGTGCACATATCATAACCTCAGTTCTTCATTTGAATGTTCAATTTACTGTTCTTTTTTGCTTTTTTGCATGCATAAAACTACAAAGTATTCATAAATAACAAGCCTGCTTCTGTCACGTTTTCAGTTGTAATGATTTCATTGTGGCCTAGTTGTATGTATTTTAATTTCTGTTATAGCTTATGTATGCTTATGAATATAGTTTTAGTTTTTAAATGTGGTCTGATTGTACTTTAATAATATGGTTTTTAATGATGTCTATTCATCAGAATTTCTACTTTTAGTACATTGAGATCAAAGGATAAAGCACTCAGTCTACAATGTTTTGAACTATCCTTTTTGTTACAGGATGCCGATATTTACAAATGCTCTGTGTCTATTTTGAACATGTGTGTAGTCTGTGATGTGTTAAGTTCTCTCTGTGCTTGTTAGGCTAGTTAACCTGGCCTGCTGGAGATGTCATTTCCTTTTAAAGTTGTGTTAAAAATCACACTTCTGATATTGCTGTTTTAAAATCCCATTCCATTGTTTGTTTCTTTAGAGAATTTGAGGTCATTTTATTAGGCACATAAATGCAAACTATTTATATTGCCCATGAATGTTTTTCTTATTATAATGTAATGTTTTTTTCTGTCTTGATACTTTTCATATGATATAATATTGATAAGACAGCTATATTTCACCAGTATTTGCCAGCTATACTATTTTTCTCACCTTTTCATTTTTAATCTTTTTCCTGTTTTTAATCTTTTTGCTGATTCAGTGTGTTTTATATAAGGGGATTTTAATGGCTAATATACAAATAAGTTTTTTATTGATAAGGTTAATTCACTTACAGTTGTGCTAAATACAGTAGTATTTAAACTGATTTCCATTTTATTCACATTTACTTTGCTTCCTTTCTATTGTTTCTCTCCTTTTCATTCATCCACTTTTATTTATTCCATTCTCCCTCATGTTAATTGGTGTTTCAGTCTTTCTTAGATCATTTAGTGTTTTTGTAATTAAATACCTAATACTAGTTAATGCAAAAAAAAAAAAGATTAATTTAGTTCATGATTCTGGTGCCTAATAAGTCCGACTAGCATGGTGCCAGTGTGTGGCAAGGCCCTATTGGCTCTTCATGACCTGTTGGGGATGTGGAAAGGGAAGAAGTCCTGTGCAGAAGAGGTCAAGTTATGGTGCAGCACCAGTTTGTAAGAGCTGTTCCCACAGGAATCAGTCCACTCCCACAAGATCTACATCAATGCCTCCTCTAGTGGGTGTGCTGAGGACTCAGCACTTGGCACTCAGCCCTGTGTCTTAAAGATACAGCACCTTTCAAAGCCTTTATTAATTGGAGACCAGAGTTGTGGTAAATAAATCTTTGGGGGACATACTCAAATTGCATTAAAACCACAACACAATAAATTGGAAATCCAGTTGTAATCTTTAGTAGATACCAATGAATTAATTTTAGCATTTAATGACATGGTTTTCTTACAAATATGCAAACTTATTTGGTCTTTCTATTCTCATGCAGAAGACAGAGTCTTTTTGCATGTTTTTCCTTTCTTTCCATTTCTTTCCATGCTTAATTCCTCCTGTGTTACAGTTTTCTATAAGTGAGTTCCCCAACTCTTGCCACTCAAGGTATGTGTGGAATGAATGGATTTCAGGTCTGGATCAGGTGATGATCTCCCATCCATTAGGGGTTTCTAGGCAGAGACAAGAGAAGCTAGTGCTGGGGCGGAGCCAAGATGGCGGAATAGTGAGGGCGCGCACCGATAGTCCGGGAAAATTTAGTTTAATAAAAGGGGAGTTACGGTAGCCGCAGAAAATAGAACCAAACAAAAATTGCAGGGGAAACCCTTCTGAATGGAGCAGGCGTGAATCGGACCACCTACTGGGAGAACAAGGTCGCCCACCGCACGGAAGCAAAGTCGCGGGACCCAGCCGCAGAAGCCCCAGGGTCTGCGCGACAGTGCTCCAAGGAGAGTGCACGCCACACAGAAAACAGCGGGGAGACTTGAGACGCTCAGGGCTCCGAGTCCACACATCGGCGCTGGAAGGGGAGGTGAGCTCAGTAACCTGAGACATTGGTGGGGAAACGGGGGTCAGAATCTAGAGGGGGGCCGGAAAGTGCAGCAAACTCACTACCGGAAAGAAGGAAAAAAAAAAGCTTCAGGTTTCTCTTCCCCCTAACCTTGCAAAGGTTACAAGGCTGCAAGAGACAAAGAGCAGGCCTCCTCTTTGGATTTACATATCAGTGGGGGAGAGTTAAGGAACTGAGTCACTACAATTCAGTAGCCTAGGCAACCCAGTGGGAGTCCAGAGGAGCCAAAGACTGGAAGCTAAATACCATCAATTCTGCACAGCCCTGCCCTGCAGTGTTACTTACCCCCTGAATAAATAAAATAAATAAATAAATAAAAAGAGAGAGATTTACCACGCATAACCTGAGGGTGTCACCTTTGCACACCCTTAACCAGGAAGAACCAGGCAGAGCTCTCAGGCCGCACCCATCTCAAGCCTCCAAGGCTCCTCCAACAGCAGGCAGTCCACTTAACACGGACACAGTATAAAAAAAAAAAAAAAAGAAAAAAAAAGCGCACAGTGACGCAAGAAGAATTAACTATGCCGAGTAACAAACACAGAAATAGAGGGAGCAAGATCAACGATGACACTATGATGCCTCCAAATAAGCAAAACACCCCAAGCCAAGAGTATGAAGATGATGAGATAGAAGAAATGCAAGATACGGATTTCAAAAAATTTATGATAAGAACATTTAGAAGTTTTCAAAAGCAAATCCTTGAACTACAGAAATCCTTAATGGACAAGATTGAAAATCTTTCTCGTGAAAATGAAATTTTAAGGAAGAGTCAAAATGAAACTCAGAAACTAGTAGAACAGGAAAGTGTAATAGTCAAGAGAAATCAAAATGAAATGAAGAGCTCAATAGATCAAATGACAAACACATTAGAAAGCCTTAAAAACAGAATGGGTGAAGCAGAAGAGAGAATATCGGACTTAGAAGATAGAGCACAGGAAAACATACAGTCAAACCAAAGAAAAGAAGAGGAAATTAGAAACCTGAAAAATATTGTTGGGAATCTACAGGATACTATTAAAAAAACCAACATTCGAGTTCTAGGAGTTCCTGAAGGCATGGAGAGAGAGAAAGGATTGGAAGGCCTTTTTAGTGAGATACTAGCAGAGAACTTTCCAGGTTTGGAGAAGGACAGAGATATCCTAGTACAGGAAGCTCATAGAACCCCCAATAAACATGACCAAAAGAGATCCTCACCACGACACGTGGTAATTAAACTTACCACAGTGAAACATAAAGAAAAGATCCTAAAATGTGCAAGAGAGAAACGTCAGATTACTCTCAGAGGATCTCCAATCAGACTCACAGCTGACTTCTCATCAGAAACCCTACAAGCTAGGAGGGAATGGCGAGACATAGCACAGGTGCTAAGAGAGAAAAATTGCCAGCCCAGAATATTATATCCTGCCAAGCTCTCATTTGTGAATGAAGGTGAAATAAAGACCTTTCATAGCAAACAGAAATTGAAAGACTTTGTGGCCACTCATCCGGCCCTGCAAAAGATACTTAAAGATGTGCTACACTCAGAAACACAGAAACACGGCCATCAATATGAAAGAAGGGAAAGGAAGAACACCTACCAGTAAAAGAGCATGGGAAGCTCAAAGCATATACTAGAAAATATTTCCGGGAAAATGGCAGGGCAAAGTCACTACGTATCAATTGTCACATTGAACATTAATGGTCTGAATTCTTCAGTTAAAAGACACCGTTTAGCTGACTGGCTCACAGAACACAACCCAACTATTTGTTGCCTACAAGAAACACATCTCTCTAACAAAGAGGCATGCAGACTGAAAGTGAAAGGTTGGAAAAAGATATTCCATGCCAACAGAAACCAAAAAAAAGCAGGTGTAGCCATATTAATATCAGACAAAATAAACTTTAATACAAAAACTGTTAAGAGAGACAAAGAGGGACACTATATAATGATTAAGGGTTCAATTCAACAGGAAGATGTAACTATTATAAATGTATATGCACCTAATTACAGGGCACCGGTCTATTTAAAAGATATGTTAAGGGACTTAAAGGGAGATTTAGATTCCAATACAATAGTACTGGGGGACTTCAATACTCCACTCTCAGAAATAGACAGATCATCCGGACAGAAGATCAACAAGGAAACAGCAGATTTAATTGACACTATTGCCCAAATGGATCTAACAGATATCTACAGAACTTTCAACCCTACATCTACAGACTTCACATTCTTCTCAGCAGCGCATGGAACCTTCTCTAGGATTGATCACATACTAGGACATAAAGCAAATCTCAGCAAATTTAAAAGAATTAGAATCATACCATGCAGCTTCTCAGACCACAGCGGGATGAAGCTGGAAATTAGCAACTCAGGAAACCCCAGAAAGTATGCAAACACATGGAGACTGAACAACATGCTCCTGAATGAACACTGGGTCATTCAAGAAATCAAAAGAGAAATCAAAAACTTTCTGGAAGTAAATGAAGACAACAACACAACATATCAAAACTTATGGGATACAGCAAAAGCAGTATTGAGAGGCAAATTTATAGCAATAGGTGCCTATATCAAGAAATTGGAAAGGTACCAAATAAATGAGCTTTCAGCGCACCTCAAGGACCTAGAAAAACTGCAGCAAACCAAACCCAAATCTAGTAGGAGAAGAGAAATAATTAAAACCAGAGAAGAAATTAACAGGATTGAATCCAAAAAAACATTACAAAAAATCAGCCAAGCGAGAAGCTGGTTTTTTGAAAAAATAAACAAAATTGACACCCCATTGGCCCAACTAACTAAAAAAAGAAGAGAAAAGACCCAAATCAATAAAATCAGAGATGAAAAAGGAAACGTAACAACAGACACCACAGAAATAAAAAGAATCATCAGAAATTACTACAAGGACCTGTATGCCAGCAAACAGGAAAACCTATCAGAAATGGATAGATTCCTGGACACATGCAATCTACCAAAATTGAACCATGAAGACATCGAAAACCTAAATAGACCCATAACTGAAACAGAAATTGAAACAGTAATAAAGGCCCTCCCAACAAAGAAAAGCCCAGGACCAGATGGATTCACTGCTGAATTCTACCAGACATTTAAAGAAGAACTAATCCCATTTCTTCTCAAACTATTCAGAACAATCGAAGAAGAGGGAATCCTCCCAAATTCTTTCTATGAAGCCAGCATCACCTTAATCCCTAAGCCAGAGAAAGATGCAGCACTGAAAGAAAATTACAGACCAATATCCCTGATGAACATAGATGCAAAAATCCTCAATAAAATTCTGGCCAATAGAATACAACAACACATCAGGAAAATCATCCACCCAGACCAAGTGGGATTCATCCCTGGTATGCAGGGATGGTTCAACATTCGCAAATCAATCAATGTGATTCACCACATTAACAGACTGCAGAAGAAAAACCATATGATTATCTCAATTGATGCAGAGAAAGCATTTGATAAAATTCAACACCCTTTCATGATGAAAACTCTAAGCAAATTGGGTATAGAAGGAACATTCCTCAATATAATCAAAGCAATTTATAAAAAACCCACAGCCAGCATCCTATTGAATGGGGAAAAGTTGGAAGCATTTCCACTGAAATCTGGCACCAGGCAGGGATGCCCACTCTCACCACTGCTATTTAACATAGTTCTGGAAGTTTTAGCCAGAGCCATCAGACAAGAAAAAGAAATCAAAGGAATACAAATCAAGAAGGAAGAAGTCAAACTATCCCTCTTTGCAGACGATATGATTCTGTACTTAGAGGATCCAAAGAACTCTACTAAGAGACTATTGGAACTCATAGAGGAGTTTGGCAAAGTGGCAGGATATAAAATCAATGCACAAAAATCAACAGCCTTTGTATACACAAGTAATGCCATGACTGAGAAAGAACTGCTAAGATCAATCCCATTCACAATAGCTACAAAAACAATCAAATACCTTGGAATAAACTTAACCAAGGACGTTAAAGATCTCTACGATGAAAATTACAAAACCTTAAAGAAAGAAATAGAAGAGGATACCAAAAAATGGAAAAATCTTCCATGCTCATGGATTGGAAGAATCAACATCATCAAAATGTCCATTCTCCCAAAAGCAATTTATAGATTCAATGCAATCCCAATCAAGATACCAAAGACATTCTTCGCAGATCTAGAAAAAATGATGCTGAAATTCATATGGAGGCACAAGAGACCTCGAATAGCTAAAGCAATCTTGTACAACAAAAACAAAGCCGGAGGCATCACAATACCAGATTTCAGGACATACTACAGGGCAGTTGTAATCAAAACAGCATGGTACTGGTACAGAAACAGATGGATAGACCAATGGAACAGAATTGAAACACCAGAAATCAATCCAAACATCTACAGCTAACTTATATTTGATCAAGGATCTAAAACTAATTCCTGGAGCAAGGACAGTCTATTCAATAAATGGTGCTGGGAAAACTGGATTTCCACGTGCAGAAGCATGAAGCAAGACCCCTACCTTACACCTTACACAAAAATCCACTCAACGTGGATTAAAGACCTAAATCTACGTCCTGACACCATCAAGTTACTAGAGAACATTGGAGAAACCCTTCAAGATATTGGCACAGGCAAAGAATTTCTGGAAAAGACCCGGGAGGCACAGACAGTCAAAGCCAAAATCAACTATTGGGATTGCATCAAATTGAGAAGTTTCTGTACTGCAAAAGAAACAGTCAGGAGAGTGAAGAGACAACCAACAGAATGGGAAAAAATATTTGCAAACTATGCAACAGATAAAGGGTTAATAACCAGAATCTACAAAGAGATCAAGAAACTCCACAAAAACAAAACCAACAACCCACTTAAGAGATGGGCCAAGGACTTCAATAGACATTTTTCAAAAGAGGAAATCCAAATGGCCAACAGGCACATGAAAAAATGTTCAAGGTCACTAGCAATCAGGGAAATGCAAATCAAAAGCACAATGAGGTTTCACCTCACCCCGGTTAGAATGGCTCACATACAGAAATCTACCAACAACAGATGCTGGCGAGGATGTGGGGAAAAAGGGACACTAACCCACTGTTGGTGGGAATGCAAACTGGTCAAGCCACTATGGAAATCAGTCTGGAGATTCCTCAGAAACCTGAATATAACCCTACCGTTCGACCCAGCCATCCCACTCCTTGGAATTTACCCAAAGGAGTTTAAATTGATAAAGAAAAAAGCGGTCTGCACCCTAATGTTTATTGCAGCACAATTCACAATAGCCAAGACCTGGAACCAACCTAAATGCCCATCAATGGTTGACTGGATAAAGAAATTATGGGATATGTATTCTTTAGAATACTATACCGCAGTAAGAAACAACGAAATCCAGTCATTTGCAACAAAATGGAGGAATCTGGAACACATCATGCTGAGTGAAGTAAGCCAGTCCCAAAGGGACAAATACCATATGTTCTCCCTGATCGGTGACAACTGACTGAACACCAAAAAGGAAACCTCCTGAAGTGAAATGGACACTATGAGAAATGGTGACTTGATCAGCATAGCCCTGACTGCTAATGGACAACTTAATACATTATCCCTCACAGTATTTTTTTTTTTTGTCTGTTCTACTTAATATGACTGGTTTAATTCTGTAATTATCACACAGTTATTCTTAAGTGTTGAAAATTAACTGAAATGTGATCCCTGTTAAACATAAAAGTGGGAATAAGAGAGGGAAAAGATGTATAATTTGGGGCATGCTCGGGCTGACTTGCCCCAATTGGTAGAGTTGGAAACATACTAGGGGATTCCAATTCAATCCCATCAAGGTGGCATGTGCCAATGCCATCTCACTATTCCAAGTGATCAATTTCAGTTCACAATTGATCATAATGAAAGGACTAAGAGTCAAAGGGAGCACATAAACAAGTCTAGTATCTGCTAACACCAACCGATAGAATAAATAAAGGGGAGAGTGATCCAACATGGGAAGTGAGATACTCAGCAGACTCATAGAATGGCGGATGTCCTAAATAGCACTCTGGCCTCAGAATCAGCCCTAAAGGCACTCGGATCTGGCTGAAAAGCCCATGAGAGTATTTCAGGCATGGAAAGCCAAGACACTCTGTCAAAAAGATCTCTGTGAGTGAGATCCCAGTGGAAAGAACAGGTCTTCAAAGAGGGAGGTGCCTTTCTCTGAAGGGAGGAGAGAACCTCCACTTTGACTATGACCTTGTCTAAACAAGATAAGAGTCGGAGAACTCAAGGGGCTTCCATAGCCTTGGAAACTCATGACTGGTGCATAGGGAGATTACTGATGCCATAAACAGGAGTGTCAATTTGTAAAGTCAACAACAGGAGTCACTGTGCACTTACTCCTCATGTAGGATCTCTGTCCTTAATGTGCTGTCCACTGAGGCTTAATGCTATAACGAGTACTCAAACAGTATATTTCACTTTGTGTTTCTATGGGGGTGCAAACTGTTGAAATCTTTACTTAATGTACACTAAACTGATCTTCTGTTAAAAAAAAAAAAAAAAAAAAAAGAAACTATCAATTCCCAACTTGACTCTCACTGGGATTAAACATGACAATAGGTCTGATCTGATTTCATCATCATTTAAAAAAAAATCATCTATTATTTTTCACTTTATGTTTCTGTGTGGGAACAAACTGTTGAAATCCTTACTTAAGGTATACTAAGCTGATCTTCTGTATACTAAGATAATCGAAAATGAATCTTGATGTGAATGGAAGGGGAGAGGGAGTGGGAAAGGGGAGGGTGGTGGGTGGGAGGGACGGTATGGGGGGGGAAAGCCATTGTAACCCATGAGACGTACTTTGGAAATTTATATTCATTAAATAAAAGATAAAATAAAAAATAAAAAAAAATAAAAAAAAAAGAGAAGCTAGTGCTGCTGGCTGTGTGGCGATGGGAAGTCTGTCTTTTAAATCTCATGTTTGCTTTGAATAGTATGAATTTTCTGTTTAGGCAAAGATACAAAAAAAGATTAAAAGCACACTTTTAAAACCCTATTTGTATCTTACTTTGTAATTCTAGTTATATTTAATGCTGCTATTACTTGGTTATGATTTGAGAATACACAGTAAAGGTTGGGTGAGTTGAAATTTAATCTCCCTTGTGAGACATTAAAAGATTGGAAACCCGGGGCCAACGTTGTGGCATAGTGGTAAAGCTGCCACCTATGAAACTGGCATTCCTGATGGGCGCTGGTTCATGTCCCTGCTGCTCTACTTCTGATCCAGCTCCCTGCTAATGGCGTGGGAGAAGCAGTGGAAGATGGCCTGGTTGCTTTGGTTCCTAAACCCATGTAGCAGACCTGGTATTTCCACTCCTCCTGGCTCCTGGCTTCAATGTGGCCCAGTATTGGCCATTGTGACCATTTGGGGAGTAAACCAGCAGATGGAAGATCTGTCTGTCTGTCTCTCCTTCTGTCTCTGTAACTCTGACTTTCAAAATAAATGAATCCTTTGTTAAAAAGGGTAGAAAGTTAATCTCACTATAATTCCTAGAAGTGGAACCTTTGGGAAGTGATAGGATTAGATTAGGTCACAAGAGTAGAGGCTCCATGAATGGCTACTGGTGTTTTATGAACAAGAGAGATTTCACTGGAGAAATATTTACATGCTCCCTGTGTCTTGCTCTGTGTTTTTCATCTTGGCACTCTTTCAACAAAAAGCCATCACCAGTTGTAGGTCTTCAACTTTGTAAGCTACTGCAAACAGTTTTTACCTTATAAAGTTACCTAGATTCATGTAATTCATCACACTGATGTAAAAATATACTAATAAAGTGATTATTAGATTCTCAACATTCTTGGTCATCATTTCTCTTTGCATGTAACTACTTTGATCTGATTTATCTTCGTGTTTATTTTTTAATGACATAAAATTGAAAGCAAGGCAGAGTTAGACAGAGAGAAAGGTCTTTCTTTTCCGTTGGTTCACTCCCCAAATGGCTGCTACGGCCGATGCACTGCTGCTGGCGCACTGCGCCAATCTGAAGCCAAGATCCAGGTACTTCTCCTGGTCTCCCATGGGGTGCAGGGCCCAAGCACTTGGGCCATCCTCCACTGCCTTCCCGGGCCACAGCAGAGAGCTGGACAGGAAGAGGAGCAACCTGGACAGAACCTGGCACCCCACCTGGGACTAGAACCCAGGATGCTAGAGCCTCAGGTGGAGGATTAGCCAAGTGAGCCACAGCGCCGGCCGAAAGCAAGGAAAATTTCAACTTTACTTGGGATAATATGACTTGTGGGGAGCAATCCGGACTAGACTGAGTTACTGGAATTAAGACTTATTCTATGCATCTGCTCTCCCACAATATGGCGCTGGGAGAGAAATAAACAGCTTCCGCACAGCTGCCTCCAGTTCAACTAATAAATTGTAGGACTTGCTCCTGATTGGAGAGCAGCGTACTCGGCGTGTGGGCAGCCGAGTTAGGATTGGCGGAGGAGGACTATAAAGGAGGAGAGAAACGGCATGCACCGGGAACATCTATGGGGAACATCTAAGGGAACCCGTGCAGCCCCCGAGAGAGCCGGCCGGCGGGGTGCCGCTCCCCTGCGGAAGTGGGGAATGTGGCCAGGGGGAACTGCCCTTCCACGGAGGTGGAAGGGATAGTAGCCAACCCGGGAAGAACCAGCAGCAAACCCGGGGAGGGCCGAGCAGACGAAAGAACAGCGCAGGGTCCTGTGTTGCTCCTCCACGAAGAGGGGGAGCGACAATGACTTTTCTGTTTAAGCCAAGATATGAAAAATATTGGAAGCACAATTTTAAGGTCATATTTCTACCTTGATTTTTAATTTGTTATATTTAATAGTGTTATTATTTGTAAATTTAATTTTAATATACATTTTAATTGTGTTGAAATACAACTCAATTCTTCTTGAATATTAGTGTATTTTGTGAACTACTGAGTATGGAATGGCTTTGATGCAGCTTGATAATTGTGGTAACTTTCCTAGTTTTGCTTTCTCAACGTTAGAAACCTGATTGTCATGTTTATAGGATATCTCTTGTCATCTTCTGGGGCTGTATCTTCCCAACTTTGTTATCAGTATTAACATGTTTTTCTCCTTTGAACTAAATCATCAGTATTAAATTTCATGCCCATTTCTGTAGGAAGTCCCTGTGCCCTGGGGGAATAATATTGATTTTCTTAAATATCAACTGTATTCCTGCTCTTAGATGCTGATTCTATCTTAAATTAGCAGGTGAAAGCTTAAGCAAAGTTTCCAAAGCTGGAAACGAATTTTGCAGGATTTAAGAATATTAAGTGTGATTCCAGATCTTTAGCCAGTAAGTACTATATAGTCTTATTATTTCCTCTTATTTTAGATACTTTTAACATGAATAGTGGAAAGTATGATCAAAGATCCTTCATTAATCTACTGGGTAGAGATTAGATTGCATATTATTTTAATACTAAATATTAAAAGCTGGCAATCCACCCCCCTCGCCTAACCAGGCTCTTCCACATGAGCCTCTCTAAGTCTGCACCCATTTGAGTATTAGACGGTCATCGTGTCGCCCAGTCACGTTAATACCTTCAGGGCTTCACGTGACTACTTCTAAATAGGAAAGAGGAGGTGGTACGTCTCTTCTCACCTACCATAAGCTTGCATCCCCACCTATTCCTGATTGCCATTGTTTCACCTTACCGAGAATAGCAATGTCCACTTCCCTCCGGGACTGCCTCACGCACTATGCACAGAGGTCGCCTAATCGTAAGGATTTGACACCATCAACAACAGCAGCGACAACAGAACTTGGTAGTTGCATGGGAGTAGATCAATCTATATTTCTCACAGTCAGAGTTATCCCCCTTTACCCCCTGATGAGTCCACGACAGGCCCACTGTGCCCTCCAACTGCTCTCTTCAAGTCTACTCTGAATTCATTGACTTTTCCATTGGTCTACATGCAAAGAGTGACAAATCCTCAAAAGAATTGCTCAAAAATTGAGCTGGCTTATATTATCAAACAAAAAATTACACGCAGTTCTATTTGACTTTCTTTCCCTCTCCCTTGAACAAGTGAGAACACTTGCATACATATCTTCATGCCTAAAACATTTTACATGGATTTTACCAGGTGAAAAGATCATTTCTTTATTTTATAAATGTTGGATAGCATGCCATCGGCGAACCCAACTGCAAGCAGTGTTCGCTGGTTCAGACCCTCTGAGAAGCAGATGGCAGGAAGTACGAGAGATCTGTTAGACAGGTATCTGTGGCAGGCAGCTCCAGTTGCTGGGGAAAGCCGGTCCACACTGCAGTGTTGACAGGTGAGAGTGAAGAACAGAAGGAGAGGGGGAGGATGGAGTAGCAAGAGCTTCCAGGTGCAGTGCACACTGAGAAACCTCTGTCTTTGCTCCTTCGTAAAAGATCAGTTGACTGTACTACGTGTGACTGTTTCGTGACTCTCTTCTATTCCGCTGATCTATTTATTCCTTTGCCAGTCGCAAGCCGTCTTGATTTCTGTAGCATTATAGTTAAGTCTAGAAGTCAGGTAGTGTCAGTCCCGCAACTCTAATCTTCCTTACTGTTGTGTTGACTATTCTGATCTGTTTGCTGTTTCATATAAACTTTAGAAGCAGTGTGGCAACATCCACGAAATAACTTGCTGGGATTTTTTTTTTTTTTTTTTGACAGGCAGTTAGACAGTGAGAGAGAGAGGGACAGAGAGAAAGGTCTTCCTTTTCCATTGGTTCACCCCAATGCCCCAATGGACGCTGCGGCCGTTGCACCGCAGCTGATCTGATGGCAGGAGCCAGGTGCTTCTCCTGGTCTCCCATGGGGTGCAGGGCCCAAGCACCTGGGCCATCCTCTACTGCCTTCCCGGGCCACAGCAGAGAGCTGGCCTGGAAGAGGGGCAACCAGGACAGAATCCAGCACCCCAACCGGGATTAGAACCCGCGGTGCCAGCGCCATAGGCGGAGGATTAGCCTAGTGAGCCGCAGCGCCGGCCAACTTGCTGGGATTCTGACTAGGACTGAATTAAATCAGGAGATGATAGTTCAAAAAGGTATATCATGATGATTATGAAATGGTTCATTCATTAACATCAAATATGTGTGATTTATTTATTTATTTATTTATTTGAGATGTAGAGTAACAGACAGTGAGAGGGAGAGACAGAGAGAAAGGTTCACTCCCCATATGGCCAAAACAGCTGGATCTGAAGGCAGGAGCCAGTAGCTTCCTCCCGGTCTCCCATGGGGTGCAGGGCTCAAGCACTTGGGCCATCTTCCACTGCTTTCCCGGGACACAGCAGAGAGCTGGACTGGAAGAGGAACAGCCAGGACTAGAACCAGCAGCCATATGGGATGCCAGGGTCACAGGTGGAGGATTAACCTACTGTTCCACAGTGTCAGCCCTGTCTATTTATTCATAAATATTCCATCAGGCTTATGATTTTTCCTTATATTTGGTCCTGTAGATAGTTTGATATGTTTGCCTGTAAGTGTTTATTTCATTTCTTTGCTGATGTAACTGGTAATGTTTTTGAAATTTCAAATCCCAATTGTTCATAGCTGGAACAAGAAAACAAATGAGTTTCAGATAATAACCTTGTGGTTTACGGTTCAAATGTAATTGCTGATTAGCTTCTGGGTTTTTTGTTGAGTCCTTGGGATTGTCTTCATACGTAGTTACATCATCTATCGACAATGGCAGCTTGATATTTCCTTTGCCAACATGTATGTATTGTATTTCATTGCATTAGCTGTGGCTTCCAGTAGCATGTTAAGTAAGAATAATGAGACATCATTGCTTTATTCTCCACTGTAGGAAGAAATGATTTAAAACCTAGCCATTTAGTGGGACGTGAGCCATAGATTTCTCTTTTGTAGATGTTTCTTATCAAGTGGAGGAAGTTAAAATTCATTCTTAGTTTATAAGTGTTTTTACTTTGAGTGTTGAATTTTCTGGAATGAATTTCCAAATCTACTAACATAATCAAATAATTCCTTCTTATATGTAATAACATATAGATTGATTTAAATGTTTAAACAGTGTAGCATAAATATAAAAATTCTGCTCAGTCATGAAGAAACGTTGTTTTTACACATTATGTATTTTATTAAATATTAGATTGATGACTTTAAAAACTTACCCATTGAGAGCTGAAGAGGCAGAGGAATAAAATATACAGTGTTTCCATCCACTATTTCACTCCCTAGATGTCTGCAATAATTGAGACTGTGTCAGGTCACAGCCAGGAGCTGGAATCTGAATTCAGGTCTTCCATGTGGGTGAAGGAACCCATAGCCTTCACCGGCCGCCAGGATCCTGGTGTGTGTGCATACCTAGGAAGCTGGAATTGGGAGCGGAAAAGGGCCTGAAACCAACCACATTGTTGTGGAATACAAGCATCCCAGATCAACATCCTAACTGTGAGACCAAATACTTGTGCCAAATGTTGATGATTTTTCAATGTATGCTCTTGAGACGTTTTGGTCTATAATTTTCATTTATTTAATACCTTCATCTGCTAATGCAGTTTTCAGTGAATGAGTTAGGAAGTTTTACTTCGTCTTGTGTTTTCTGGAAGGGATTATATAAAATTTGTTTCTGGAAGAGATTAGCATTTGAATTGGTGGACTGAGGAAAGCAGGTGGCCCTTTGTGGTGGGGGTGGTCACATTCCATGTGTTGGGGGCCTACAGAAGAAAGGGTGGAGGACAACTGACTTCCCTCTCCTCCTGATGACTCAGACCAGGGCACTCGTCATTCCCCTTCCTTGGAGCTCCTGCTCCTCCGACTTGGGGCAATGGGCTGACATTTAAGCCATCAACTCTCTTACGCCTTTGAACTGTACCGTCAGCTTTGCGCGGTGTCCGACTTGCAGAAGGCAGTTTGTGAAACTTCTCAGCCTTCATCATCCCCGGAGTCAGTGTTCTATACCATCTGCACTGTTTCTGTCTCTCTGGGAAATCGGCAGAAGACGGGCGGACTAGAGGGTCTTTGTTTTTATTGATTTTTAAGGAGCTAACATTTGTTTTCATTATTTTTTTCCTGCTTACAATTTCACTAATTTCTGCTCTGATTTTTATTATTTTCTTCTGCGTATTTAGGATTTAATTTACTCATCTTTCTCTCCCTGGGAGCACAGATTATGAATTTTAAATCTTGCTCCTTTTTTAATACATATATTCAATGGCATAAATGTCCCTCCAATCATTGCATTTGATTTGAATCGCAGAGTTTTTGAAGGGTGCTGTTTTGATTTAGCTCAGATACTTTGGTTTTGCTTGAGACTTCTTGGCTCATGTTTTACTTAGAAGCATGTGTTTGAATCCTCAGAGACTTTTTTTTTACCTTTTTTAGTGGTTTTCTCTTTACTTTCACTATGTCCTAAAACTACTTTCTATGATTTCCATTGCTGTCAATTTGTTAATCTATGTTTTATAGCCCCGGATATGGGTTAGTTTGGTGAATGCTGAGTCACGCCTTGGAATGCTTCTTGCACTGTTGTTCCATTCTATACTTATCAGCACAGTCTGCTGGTGGCTCTGGTCGGTTCCACTGGATCCTAACTGAGTTTTCTGAAGGTCTTGCTTCATAAATTACAGGTAGAAGCGTGTTTAACTTTTCAACTTTACTAATGCATTTGCCAGTTTATCATTTCAGCTACCCCAGTTTTTGCTACATTCTATTTCTTCTCTGTATGTCAATTGGGGAAGTTTTTCCAGGACGCTCTTCTAGTTTACCAAATCTGTCCCTCGCTGTGTTCAGCACATGCATGCTGTCTACTTTCTGTATTAGACTCTATAACATACCAATCACAGCTCTTTGAAGTTCACTACTTGATAATCCCCAAACCCGTTTCATATGTGTCTTCTTCTGATGCTGGCTTGATTTCTTCTTTCTTTTACCTTTTAGCATGATTAGTTATTTTTTTGTTTAGAGCCATAAACTGTTAACACACGGCTTTTAGTGTGAGGTTTCCTATTAATGCATAGTAGACCTGGACCTTGTTTAAGGTTGGCCGTAGCTGAAGGTGGGAGTTTCAGTTTTCTTCAGTATATTTGCTGTTGTTCCTGGTTTCCTCCCCAGTGGCTTGTCTTTGCCCTGTGAACTTAGTCAGAACCTGTGTTTTGCAGCTGCCTTGGCTATTCTCTGCTGTTCCTTTGGAGCCTTGTCCCATGGTAGCAAGATGCTACCGTGTGAACGTGTTCTCTGTAGAGCTGTCTCAGTTTATTTTATGGGCCTTGGCCTGTGGGCTGTGACCTTCAGAAGTAGTACTTGGCTTTTCTACTCCCCTTTGTGTATCAGGGAAGTTAGAGGCAGCTGCTTTCGTGCAACTGCCCTTCCTGTAGGTCATGAGACTCCGATGTGATAGTTACCTTGAAAGCTGGCCTTTGCCGTAGAGATTTCTCTAGGTGTAGTTCAAAAATGGTTACTTTCACGTGGACATGTTTAAACATTTCTACTTACTTCCTGTTGAATTATTTAGTGGATGGTGAAGCTTTTAATTATAACGTAAATTAAAAACATGGCATTGTCAATGTAAAAGAAAAATAATAAATGAAAGAAGAGGGAGAGAAGGAGAGGGGGAGGGAGAATAGAATGGGAAGTATCATTGGGGTCTTAAAATGGTATGTGAAATACATGAAATGTGTTCTCTTTATATAATATTTTTATTTTATTATTTATTTATTTATTTATTTATTTTTGACAGAATGGATAGTGATAGAGAGAGAGAGAGAGAGGCAGAGAGAAAGGTCTTCCTTTGCCGTTGGTTCACCCTCCAATGGCCACCACTGCTGGTGCGCTGCGGCCAGCGCACTGCGCTGATCCCAAGGCAGGAGCCAGGTGCTTCTCCTGGTCTCCCGTTGGGTGCAGAGCCCAAGCACTTGGGCCATCCTCCACTGCACTCCCTGGCCACAGCAGAGAGCTGGCCTGGAAGAGGGGCAACCGGGACAGAATCCGGCGCCCCGACCGGGACTAGAACCCGGTGTGCCGGCGCCGCTAGGTGGAGGATTAGCCTATTGACCTGCAGCGCAGGCCTGTATAAGTATTTTTAAATGAGTATTTTTAACCCCTGCATGTCCAGAAACACGAGGGAATTCTTCTCCCACCTTTACTGTGATGATGTGGTAGAGTTTATGGTCATAAAACCAAGTAAAATTGTCAGGACCTAAGACCTGGCCAAACTAGCCCATGCTACCTCTAGCAATTCGCCAGCTACCTTTTAAGTCTTCCCTCAAGTTTGCAGCTCTCAACGTCTCTGCTCCCAGTGAGCTATGATTCTCTGTGCTCATCTCTTTCTGTCTAGTTGTCAGAGTGGTGTTTCGCCTTATGCTCAGTGAGAACTCTGGACACTGAGGGATAGATGGAATATAGGGCTTGTTAGCTCTAACAGATGCTACTCAGAGAAAGAAAGGACTAGGTCTGGAACAGGCGCTCACAGTGTTTAAAAGCAAAGCTAGGTGGCAGTTGGAAAACGTCTGCTGGACCAAGAACTATTTAATGTGAACCTGTTTTATAGACTTTATGGAGGGAAGGTGCGACTTACATTGAAACCTCATCGGCTATGGTCAAGGCCATAAACAAGAGTGTCAATTTGTTAAGTCAACAACAGGAGTCACTGTGCACTTACTCCTCATGTGGGATCTCTGTCCTTAGTGTGCTGTACATTGAGATTTAATGCTATAACTAGTACTCAAACAGTATTTTTCACTTTGTGTTTCTATGTGGGTGCAAACTGTTGAAACCTTTACTTAATGTATGCTAAACTGATCTTCTGTATATAAAGAGAATTGAAAATGAATCTTGATGTGACTGGAAGGGGAGAGGGAGTGGGAAAGGGGAGGGTTGCGGGTTGGAGGGACGTTATGGGGGAAAGCCATTGTAATCCATATTCTGTACTTTGGAAATTTATATTCATTAAATAAAAGTTTAAAAAAAAAAGAAACCTCATCGGCTAACAATAAGATCAGCAGAGCAATGCAAAAAAGGGAGAAAACTCTGAAACAGGAGAAGCAATTGAGGCTTTGGCATGGGTTACAGTTCCCAGTTCAGAACCTTTATGTGTAAACTGGGCTTATGGCTTTTGTGTTCAGACTTGATGGGATTTAAGTTAGGATTCCGAGTCTTTTTGCTTTATTCATAGATGGTAATGAATTAACTCTCCTTCTCTCTTTCGTCTTCTATCCTCCGGCTCTTGAAACTAAATTTGCGACATCTCAGGTTTTGTTTTTCTATCACCTGTAACTTCAGCTCCCTGATGGATCTATGAGAAAAGTTGTATTTTTTTCAGCTTTACCTTGAGGGAAGATAGAATTGAAGATTTACACATCTTTACAGTTTGAAGCTCAAACCTTAAAGTTTTAATCATTTTATTTATTTAAAGAATTTATTTCTTTATTTTCATTTCATTGCAAAGGGAGAGAGAGAAAGAGAGTGAGAGAGAGAGAGGGATCATAGATCCATCTACATTTTATTTCAAATGGAGGGAGCGAGGGAGGGAGAGATAGATGTTGATATCTTAGATCCACCTACAACAGTGAAGGGTGGACCAGACTGAGGCTAGGAAGCCAGAATTCAATCTTGGTCCCCCATGTGGTCCACAGGATCCTGGACACTCAAGCCATCACCTGCCGCCTCCCATGGTGTGTGTTAGCAGGAAGCTGGATCAGAAGAACTGTACGCAGGATTTGAACCAGGCATTCTAATGTGGGATGTGGGCACCCAACCGGCATCTTGCCCATCACAGCAAGAGCTCATTGCAGAAGTCAGTTTATCAAATTCTAATGATTTTCTGGTGTTAGTGTCCATGCCAAAAAAGCGCCAAGTATTACTTTAAGACCTAAGATATTTGTTATCTGCTAACTTGTGTTATAAAATGTCAGAAAGTTAACAGGAACATTCAACTAGAACAAATAAGATATTTTATTCAAGTTTTCTCTATGGAAACACAGCCCCTGCACCACATCTGGATGGAATGTTTGCTATTGCCATACATCTTGGATACCGTTTGGTTGTTTTAAACTAGGTCACCAAGCTGTGAGACTTTTGAATAATCACAATGTTTCATGTACCTTTTGGTTTTTATTCCTAGTAGAGTACTAGATTATTCAGAGGATTCAACAAAGTTTGTTGAAAGAGCCATTGGTTCTATATTAAAAATTCTGAGAAATGACTATGCCTTATCATCTTTATGTTCTACTTCTCCATCAAGCTATATAGTTATGTTAGATAAAGAATATATATAGAGAGAAGTGAATAGGTGTAATTATCTGCTTTAAACCTTAAAAATGAAATACAGTGAATGTAATAAGTTCCTCTATGATACAATTTTAAGAGTTTTTGAGTTAGATATGCTTGGACATGAATTCCAGGTCCAGTCTTTTCTAGTGGGTAATCTACAGTGCTTATTTATTTAAATTCCTTATTGTGGAATAAAGATAGTTAATTTGACTATAATTTTGTTATGAATTAAGATGGAAATATTTTACGTATTTATTTGTTTATTTGAGACACAGAGAGAGATAGTGAGAGAAAGTGATAGAGAAGGAGGGAGGGAGGGAAAGAGAGAGAGAGAGGGAGAGAGAAAGAGAGGGAGAGAGAGAGAGAGAGAGAGAGAGAGAGAGTGCACTTTCAGCAACTGGTTACTCCCCAGGGCCCACAACAAATAGGACTGGGTAAAACCTGAAGCCAGAGGCTAGGAACATAACCCAGGACTCTCTTGTGCATGGCAGAGACCAATTACTTGAGCTATTCTCTGCTGCCTCCCAGGGTCTGAATTAGCAGGAAGCAGGAGTGAGAAGCCAGAGATGGGAATCAACCCAGGCATTGCAGTTATCGACATGAACATCGTGCCTGCTAGACTAAATGCCTGCTCCAATAATATTTTAATATCTAATGCCACTCGGTGCATATTTGATGCTGGATAAATATCTCTTTTATTTTACCCTGTTACTCCATTTTATAGACTTCAGCTATAAGTATACTACAATTATATTCTATGTAGATGGTATGAGAAAATTTGGTTATATAAAATAACCGTTGCTTAATATTGTTTTGAAGGAAAAGGACGTATGCTCCGAAACTCACTGGTAGGTTCCTCTCTCTGTCTCCCAAAGCACAGTCCCTCCCAGCACATTTCAGATCCAGCCTGAAGCTTCTTTCATTTTGCCTCCTGACACAGGACCCTCCCCCTGCACCCTAATTCACTGTGCTCGCAGGGCAGGCACCTCAGCCATGCTTCTTACAAGCCTCTGTGGATCCTGTTTGTTTGTTTCCTGCTGGTATAATCCTGCAGGAGATGAACTCAACTATCCTGCGTGTCCTCCTTTTGTCTCTGTCTTCACTGACCATTCTATGTATGTAGAAGCTCCTGAGATTTCACTAGCACGCCCTCACATTAATTTCTCTATAAGTTTCTCATCATTTGACATAGCATGACTTGATTGCCTATTTATTATGTTTCTCATCGTCTCCAGTTAAAACTTCAGCTCCATGAAAGCTGGGAGGTTTGAGTGCTTTGTTCATTACCTCTTCCCAGCATTCAGAAGGGTGCCTTGCATATTACAGGTATTTTACAACTTGCTGTAGTGTGACTAAATGAATATACTGGCATTGTCAGAGCAGAATTTAAGGGAAGCATAGAGAGTATTGTAAGAAATGTAAAAAGTTCATGACTTGTCTAATTATTCTCTGTCCTGAGTGCAGAGAGATGGATAGACGCTCTAAAAGAAGGTGAGGCAAGGTCATATTAATATTTCCCCTATGCTTATCATTATTGCTCCCAGAGGACAGCTCTTAGACTTCATTTCCAAAGAAAGAGAGAGGGAGAAGCTGCCTGAGTGATGCTTAACTAACATATTCAGAATTCACGTCACCATGAGATTGTAAGTATTGCTTTATAAAATTTGTATTAATAGCTCATTTTCAATGAAGTACTAATTTGACATTTCATGTTACCCAGGCATATAATCATAGCAGCTAAGTTTTCAAATAATATAATGTAGACTCCCAAATTGGCAGATATTCTACTGTATGGTACAGATTATAATGGGGCTTTGACAACCACGTTATTATTTTTCCAAAAGTGATATACTTATTTACTTTAAATATTTATTCACACAAAGAGAACAGATTTTTATGCACTCCAAATGCACAGTTCCAAGAAGACAACCACACTTTTGTCATTCCCCTGATTTTCCTCCAATATCCCCCACTGGTTTTTGTAAAGGCAGATTTTTATTTTATTTGACAGGTAGAGTTAGACAGTGAGAGAGAGACAGAGAGAAATTGTCTTCCTTCCGTTGGTTCACCCCCAAAATGGCCGCTACGGCCGGTTCTGTGCCGATCCGAAGCCAGGAGCCAGGAGCTTCCTCCAGTTCTCCCATGCGGGTGCAGGGCCCCAAGGTCTTGGACCATATACTACTGCTTTCCCAGGCAATAGCAGAGAGCTGAATCAAAAGTGGAGCACCCAGGACTCAAACAGGTGCCCATAAGGGATGCCGGGACTGCAGGCGGCAGCTCTACCTGCTACGCCACAGTGCCGGCCCCAACAAAGACATAATTTTAATGCACTCTATATTAACAGACTTAGTTCACCACTAATTATAATATTCAACAAGTAAAAAGTAGGAGCACTACATTTCCACAGATGTGAGTACAAGGACTAATACATGACAATCATATCCCAACATGCCCATTTCATTCCATATACAGTTTTTGGTATTCCATATTAACTGCCAGATATCAGAGAAAACATATTTGTGTTTCTGAGACTGGCTTATTTCACTAAACATAACGGTTTCTGCTTGCATCCATTTTGTTGCAAAAGATATGATTTCTTTTTTTTTTATGACTAAGTAGTATTCTATAGTTTATATATGCTACATTTTCTTTATCCAGTCATCAGTTGATGGACATCTGGGTTGATTCCATATCTTAGCTACTAGGAACTGAGCTGTAATAAACATCGGTTTGTGTACAGATAACTCATATGCTGGTTTCATTTCCCTTGAGTAAATTCCCAGTCTTGGGGTGACTGCGTTGTATGGCGGATCTGTTTTCAGGTCTCTGAGGAATCGCCATACTGTCTTCCATAATGGTTGCACTGGTTTACAGTCCAACCAACAGTGGATGAGGGGACCTTTTCTCCCTCATCCTAGCCAGCATTTACTGTTCTTTGGTTTTTGGGTAATAGCCGTTCTAATTAGGGTGAGCTGATACCTCATCATGTTTTATTTGCATTTCCCTGATGACTACTGACCTTGAACACTTATAAAACTGGAATTACATCCTCTGTCATCCTACAGGTATACAGAAGACTCAGAATGGTAACTGAAGCATTGTTTTTAACATAAAATGCAGCATAACTATCTAACAGTAAGATAATGGAAAAATAAACAGCAGTATTTTCTTGCAGTGGAAATATGAAGGCAGCAGGAAATAAGAGGTAATTAGTGTTGTATCCATTAATGTGAATTGGTTTCACAAATATAATGCTGCTCAGTGCACAGTGGTAGGTAGAGGGTTCAATTGATAAGGACGATTTACAGGCCCCAAATGACAATGCCTACAAATTGACAATTTATTGCAGGCAAGGACACAATATTACCAATAATGAAGTTAAGGCTTATATCACAGCCCAAAGCTATCTGACAGCAAGAACTCTGGGGAGACCAGGATGCGGCTGCTATCCTATTCTCTGAGAAAGAAGGAAACATTTAGTACACTTCACTTGTATGTATTGCCCTTGGATCACTCCATGCCTCCCACATACAAATATTGAGGTGATTTCAATACCAAATAAACCCAAGGCCAGCTGGCCAGACACTGTCACATTTGAACCCCCAATCCTATCCCTTGGACCTCAAATGTAATTGGACCACAATGTAATTAATGAGGCCCTCATGATGGAAATTTAGGTCCAATATAAAGCTATTACCTACAATGATGCAAAGGATAGATCAGTGCACGCATCCATGTGCAGGAGAAGTTGTTCCATCAGAGGTGTGAGCATTTTTAATGTTATGTTACCCTTCTCCCAACAATGCATGGATAAACCCTTTTCTCTGTACCCTCGGCAGCACAAGTGTATCACAGAAAGTCTGCCTTCTCTCTAGATAAATACAGTAACAATACCATTTTTTTTTTTTTTGACAGGCAGAGTGGACCGTGAGAGAGAGAGACAGAGAGAAAGGTCTTCCTTTGCCGTTGGTTCACCCTCCAATGGCCGCCGCGGCCGGCACACCGCGCTGATCTGAAGCCAGGAGCCAGGTGCTTCTCCTGGTCTCCCATGGGGTGCAGGGCCCAAGCACCTGGGCCATCCTCCACTGCACTCCCTGGCCACAGCAGAGAGCTGGCCTGGAAGAGGGGCAACAGAGACAGAATCTGGCGCCCCGACTGGGACTAGAACCCGGTGTGCCGGCGCCGCAAGGCAGAGGGTTAGCCTAGTGAGCTTTTTGTTACTTGTTCAGTGCACTACTGGTTAGAGTATATTTTGCTGTCAGTAAGGCAAATAAAAGTTGTTATGGAACAAGCATAGTTCCTTATTCTGCAGAGGATATCCTGAACTGTCTTGCTTTGTAATATTTAAAATGCACTTAACCTCTTTTAGAATGAGCATATGACTTTATTTGGCTGCTTGTGACTTTAATGAACAATGCTAATATTTTAAAATATCCTTATCCTAAAGTTACTTTTAAATTGTATCTGTCTGTATCTATTGATCTATACCTACATTTATTTTCTGTCATACTTAAGAATATTGGAGCATGTCTTTGGATAGGTAGTAAATCATAAATATCATTGCAAAGACAATCTGGCTAACGAAGATCTTTGGAACAACACTTAAGTTAGGGTAATTATAAAGTGAAACTACACATAGGAAATGGGGGAAATTTTAAAAAGGAAAAACATTAATCAAAATTGAATTTCTGAAATTTCAATATGAAGTGTCTGTAAATGCTTGAAAAAGATAAATTAATATATATATACATATATATATAAAACTCACACAAAGTAGATATTTGTTTATGTTGTGGCAAACAACATTTTTGTGCATTATATAGTACTATAGCTCATAAAAATGATAAGTACAAGAATTAGACATCAATAATCAGACCATTGTTTATTTATATTAAGCATTAGTTAAAACAAGATTTTTTATAATAAAATATGTTTTTATATTATATACTATAATTTATATAAAATATATAAAATAAATATATAGATAAGTAAAATAATGAAGATTAATGATAGCACAAAAAAATAAGAAACTATGAGAGAATGTGGAAATACGAAAGTATTTCAAATCATTTGTAGAAAAATTGGAATTGAGGGGCTAGTGCTGTGGCGCAGTGGGTTAATGCCCTGGCCTGCAGTGCCGGCATCCCATATGGGCACCAGTTCTAATCCCGGCTGCTCTACTTCCCATCCAGCTCTCTGCTGTGGCCTGAGAAAGTAGTGGAAGATGACTCAAGTCCTTGGGCCCCTGCACCCACGTGGGAAACCCAGAAGAAGCTCCTGGCTCCTGGCTTTGGATCGGCGCAGCTCCGGCTGTTGCGGCCATTGGGGAGTGAACCATCGGATGGAAGACCTCTCCCTCTCTCTCTCTCTCTCTCTCTCCCCCTCTCCTCTCTCTGTGTAACTCTGGCTTTCATATAAATAAGTAAATCTTAAAAAAAATAAAAATTGGAATTGAAAGATGAATTTAAGGGCTGGCATTTGGCATAGAGGTTAGTGTTGTGGTTTGGAATGGCTGCATCGTATGTGGAATCCATGGGTGTGAGTGCCAGCCCGGCTCCCAGTCCCTACTTCCTTCCCCAGCGGGGCATTCTGAGGGCACCACGTGCTTTTGGATACCTGCCCCTCCTGTGGGAGACCTGCAGTGGCCGGCTCAGCCTGCCTGTTGCAGGCATTTGGAGAATGAAGTACCGGATGGCAGCTCTCTGTCTTTCTGTATCTCCCTGCCTTCTAAATAAAAGAAAATAACTAATATTAAACGATTTTTTGATGAAGAAATACGTTAAAACCATATATATTTTTATATGTAATTTCCTGAACTGTTTGAGTAATTTTAGAGCACTTTTCTTTTAGCAACTAAGCTGATCTCATTTTTATTTTTCTGTTTCTGGAATCCATTTATGTTGCTACAGGACTATTTTATATTATGAAATTTTAGAATTATTTTACCAAGACTTAGCTCTCTTTTTCTATTTATTTGCTTTAATAAAGAAGTAATTCACATGTACACTGGAGTGTTCAGACACAATTGAATAGAATAGAATGAATAGAGAATTCACCTTTTTAAACTTTTCATGTCTCATAAACATTTTAAAGATTTATTGATTTATTTCTTTATTTGAAGTGAAGGGTGTGAGACAGAGACAGAGAGAGAGAGAGAGAGAGAGATGAGGGGGAGAGAGAGAGAGAGAGAGAGAGAGAGAGAGAGAGAGAGGAAAAACACACAGAGAAAGAGATCTTTATTTTCCTCACACTTTCCAAGTGGCCACAATGGCTGAGGATTGTCCAGGCCCAAGCCTGGAGCCAGGAACTCCATCTAGGTCTTCTATGTGGGTGGCAGGGGTACCCATACTTGGCTCATCTTCCACTGTCTTCCCAGGCACATAATCAAGAAGTTGGGTTGGAAGTGGGATGGCCAGGACTGGAACAGGCGCTCTGATATGAGGTGTGGGCATCACAGCTGGCAGCTTAACCTGCTGTGCCCCAACACCCACCCCCACCCAATTCACCAAATACTTAAAAAGATTCTTATATTACCTTCCAAAAACAGGCTATCAAAATAATCAGACAATATAATGCATATTTTCAGCTTTTACTTTTCTATTGATAGATCTTTCTATATCTCCCCATAGAACAGTCACGTTCTTATTAAGTTTAAGTAACTATTTTTATTGAATTGTGAAATTTGCAAAAAGAATGTGTAAGCTTCCCAATGAATGAATGTTTTCAATCTTAACATTTTAAGTTTTATCCCTGTTATATTAATCTGTCAACAATAATGTAGTCAAATTCAGTTGCCCCACACCTCATGAACTGTTGGCGTTTTCCACCCTGTTCCTTTAAGCATTTCTGTCAGTTTTCTAGAACTAAGCTATTTGTGATTTTCATTTGCAAGTTTTAAATGAATAATGAACTTGGGCACATTTTCACATTTTGGCCATAGGGGCGGACTTATAAATTTTTTTTTCAAGATTTATTTATTTATTTGAAAGGGCAAATTATAGAGAGACAGTAAGAGAGTAAGAGAGAGCGAGAGAGTGAGAGAGAGAGAGAGTTCTTTCTGCTGGTTCACTCCCCAGATGGCTACAACACCCAGGATTGGACTAGGCCATAGTCAGGAGCCAGAAGCTTCAACTGTGTCACCCATGTGAGTGGCAGGGGCCCAAGGACTTGACCATCTTCCACTGTTTTCCTAGGGACATTAGCAGAGACCTGGATGGGAAGTGGAGCAGCTGGGCCTTGAACTGGTGCGCATGTGACTGACTGTGTCACAGGCAGGGGCTTAACCTCCTACTTGTTGAAGAATTACTGGGTTTACTTTTTGAATTGCTTTGTTGAAGAGATTGCTAGTCTAGGTAAGCTCTTCCTTCAGTTGGCTGCGTTTTATGCTCAGTCTGTGGTTTGCCTTTTCCTTACCTGGACCTTCAGATGAGTAGGCACACTTAATACTGCATTGTCTAATTTATTAATCTTTGCTTTATGATAAGTACTTTTCCAACCTCAAACTCATGAAGATATTATTGCAAGCATTCTTTCAGAAATCTTACTATTTTCTCTTTCTGCTAAAATTCATGACGTGAATTGCTATGATGGATTGGATCTCTAAATGTGTGTGCTGTGAAATGACTCAACCTGAACTTCTGAACTTCATTTTTTTCCCTCTTCCTTTTTTTTTTTTTTTTTTTTTTTTTTGGAGGCCCAAATATCCAATTGACTTAACACCCACCTTGAGAGACCTTTATTTAGTCACAATGTTATGGTGTTGTACCTTTGTTGCTTTTTTAACTGATAATGGAAAACTTGTTTTTAATAAAATGTTGAATCCTGTTTTTTTTATTTTTTATTTGTTTCTAAGATTTATTTATTTATTTGAAAATCAGAGTATGCAGAGATGGGGGGGGGGAGGGAGAGAGGTCTTCCATATGCTGGTTCACTCTCCCATTGGCCACAGCGCTGGAGCTGTGCCGATTTGAAGCCAGGAACCAGGAGCTTCCTCCAGGTCTTCCCACATGAGTGCAGGGGACCAAGCACTTGGACCATCTTTCACTGCTTTCCCAGGCCATAGCAGAGAGCAGGATTGGACTTGGAGCAGCTGGGACTGGAACTTGCGTGCATATGGGATGCCGGCACTGCAGGCGGCGGCGGCTTTACTGGCTACATCACAGTGCTGGCCCGGAATCCTGTTCTTCTTTTTTTTTAATTTTCTCTCCTGATGGGATGTCAAATCAGGCACAGAGGGAACTGGCAGCCCCTTTGAAGCTGGCATCCCATTTTGGCGTGGCAGTTGAAGCCTTGGTTACTACATTTCTATTCACCTTCCTGCTAGTGTCTTGGAAAGCAGTGGATGATAGCCCAAGTACTGGGGCCCCTGTCACCCATGTGGGAGGCTGCTGGCCCCTGGCTTCAGCATGGCCCCACCTGGCTATGGTAGTGTTTGGTGAGTAAACCACCAGGTTAAAGAGTGACCTCTCTCTCTCTCTCTCTCTGCTTTTTTAAATAAATAAATATTTTAAAAACAGATACAGAAGCATACTACATGAATATATTATAATTTAATCTTTACTGTCTTATTGATGAATTGCTAGGTTTTATTTTTTTACTGTTTTATTTTTTAAATAATATAGCAGTTACCATTTCATGTACATAAAGTCATTTTAATAGCATATACATTTTATGCATGCTTGACAGAAGAGCTGGATGCTACTCACCTAGATATTTTGCTGGATATATTGTGATAATCAGGTTTTATGAGTTAACTGGGGTAGACTAGGATGCCCATTTTTTTACCATCAAACATTAATTCAGATGTATCTGTGGAGGACTTTTGTAGAGACAATTAGCACCCACAGGAAGGAGAAGGAACTGTATTTCCCAACTGTGACACTGAAACTCGTCCCGAGCTTCCAGTCTGTCCATCTGCCCCAGATATCTCACGTTCAGAGTACAGCAGCCCTTGCTTCACTTTCCAGCCTGCTGGCTTCCTCTGTGAAACTTTTTATGCAACAACCCATGCAACCGTCAGACAGTTTTTAATTCCTTAAAATAAGTATTTCTCTGTCTCTCCCTACACACACACACACACACACACACACACACATAAGTGATTCTGTATCTTTTCTGTAAAACCCTAATATTCATGTCTCAGAAGAACTATACTGAGAATATTCATGATTCTGTGGAAGGAAGGCGACATCCTGGATCAAAATGGAATTGAAGTGAGATGTCTTAAAGACAGTGAAAATCAGGAGACACAGAAAACAAGAATTTTGAATTTATCTTGTTTAAATGTTTATATAGCTTCAATTATTCTTTAATATAGGTCAATAGATTTACCATTATGATTTGAAGAACAAACTAAAGACAAATGAAATAAGATCCTATAGGAAATTATTATTAAACATTAATCAGGTCATTTAGGAATGAGAAAAATGTTGTTATTGAAATAATTTACTATTCAAGTTGATTTAAAGATACTTTCATGAGTTAATCTCTGATCCTGAGAAAGGAGGACCACCAACTAGAATGTTATTTTGTTGCTCTGTTCTCATTTATTTCACTATTAGACTAGAAATTTAATTGCTTCTGTTTAACAATATGAATCTTTTCGCTTGCACAAACGAAACCATTCCATGTTCCAAATACATGTGATTCCTTTCTTATTGATGGATTGCTCATTGATGGACCTGACATCACAATACATGCATCAAGAAGGGAAAAATCACAACTAAAACAAAATTGGAAAAATAGTGCTTTTAAACATATAACAACAGTATGACTCCTGTGTAGTTTAAGCATTATGTCAAGATACAGAGGATGAACTGACTAAAAAAAAATCCAGGAAGCCATCAGCCAGTGTTTTAGTCTCCCTTTGAAGACATGAGCCAGCGTAGCCTCCTGAAGCGTTCCACCCTTTCGCTCCACATGCGCTAAGAGGCTATAACTCTTAAAATGCAACATATCAAGAAAGAGAGTCACTGTTGAGGGATTATTGCGGGGAGCAATGTTGTTTTTGTGGTAAGATAATTTTAAAAAGCAGCAGGACTGCCAACACAGAAACAATATATACTTTCCCAAGTAAGCTACCCAAGAGTAGATACAAGTAAAGTGAGAAAGAAACCAAGATCAGTAAACAAGGTATAAAAAATGCGTAGAATAAAAATATTGGCAGTGAACACACACACACACACCATGACTGTGTATGTATATGTATTTATGGAGTGAGAAACAGTAGTTTATCAGTGCTGATTATTTATAATTTCTCCCTAGTTCCCAAGTTAACTGCAGAATTGAAATTCCTTCTAGGTTATATTCCTCTGTGTCCTATACATAGTTTAATTTAGCTGATGTTTCAACATTTGTAAATTTAGGACAATTTATGATTTTGGACAAGAAATAAAGTGTCTTCAATTTTTTTGTTCTCTTGTATTATATCCACCAATAACAAATGATACAAGAAAGTCCATGAATAACCACCACTGGCCTTTAATTTTATTGACATGGATTCTTGCCAAGACTCTTCTAGTTGGAAAAGTGAAGTAGCAAGGTGCTTCACCCAACTCTTGCTTATGTGACCTCAAATGGCAGCGTTCAGTCACTCCTACGTCACAGCAGGATGACCCTACAACAGTGCTTATTTTATTATGCCCATGTCTTCTTTTAAGATTTATTTATTTATTTGAAAGTCACAGTTACACAGAGAAAGAAGGAGAGGCAGAGAGTGAGAGAGAGAGGTTTTCCATCTGCTGGTTCACTCCCCAATCGGCCGCCAATGGGCGGAGCTGTGTCAATCCGAAGTCAGGAGCAGGAGCTTCCTCTAGGTCTCCCACATGGGTGCAGGGGCCCAAGGACTTGGGCCATCCTCTACTGCTTTCCCAGGCCACAGCAGAGAGCTGGATCAGAAGTGGGGCAGCCAGGACTTGAACTGCACCCATACTGGATGCTGGCACTGTAGGTGGTAGCTTTACCCAGTACACCATATGCTGGCCCTGTCCATGTCTTGATAAATGAAAATTTATCTTTGACTTCCTGATTGATTTCTAGCCACTGAGAGAAAATGAATTCTAATTATGAATAGATCAATAATTCTATACTACTTGCAAGATAAATTTGAAATTATGTTGAAATTCAGAAGATTAATATTGCAAGTATCTATTAACATAATATTGTTAAAAATGATATTTGAGTCATATATACCCTACACAAAATCAAAACATGATTAGTATATTTATGTTCACTTTCTTGTATTAACATTCCTTAATACATAGAATTTATGTAATTTTAGTTGATGTTTATGTAATAAAATATATCTAAAACTTTAGAAACTGACAGCCATTCAAATTGTGAGGAAGAAAAAATTATAAACCATGTTGCTTATTAAAAATCAAAAACGTTTTCCTTGTCTAAGATAATTACACAAGTGGAGTGTCATATTTCCATTTGATAAATTTAAAGATAAATGAGTAATGGATTATAAAATGTACTTCCTAACTAGAAAATAATACAAGCTGAAATCAGACAGATACGATTCATGTGATATGTGAGGATAATTTGGGGTAATAAAAGATAGCTGTATATAAATCATGATAATAAATATGGATATAAATAACCACATAATAGTTTGAAACAATATGTATCTGCATATATGATTATCATAAGGGAAAATTTCAATGTAACTGATAGATGAAGATACTGATTATAACTGGAAAAGCAAACCAAAGAAATAGAAAAATGAAGATAAATTTAGAAACTAATGAAAGCAGAATATGAAGTAAAATATCTTACTGTAGTAAAATATATATTTTATATCAAACAGTGAGGGAACTAGGATTATGAGTCATAATGTTGCAAAAGAAATTAATCAAATAAATATGCATAAGAAATGTCAGAACAAATATTTTCAAATTATTTTCACTACCATTAGCATATATCATATCTTGTATCAACAATGCAATAGGAACATATATGAGCTGAAAAGCAGTTGATATATTTAAGTAATTTATGAATGTGTAGCAAAATTATATCTCAAAAACAGCAAAGGAGGAGAGAGTAGTCATCCTAGCAGTTAACAAACTCACATTCTGCATTGGAGTGCTCGACTTTGGTCCCCGCTCTGGCTCCTGATTCCATTTTCCGCTCAAGCACCCTGGGATTAGGCAACCACAGCTCACCAGTGGAGTTCCTGACATTCTGTGGACAACCTGGATTGTATTGGTGGCTCCTACTTTGGTCTGTTCCAGCCACAGCCATTGTGGGTGTTTGAGAATTGAACCAGCAGATAGAATCTCTTGCTCACTCTCTGTCTCTGTTGCTCTCAAATAAACAAAACAATGAAAAAAAAAAAAACCAGCAAAATGGTGTGATAAAAGAGAAAGTAAGACACATTTACATGAGTGAAGTACTCAAAAATGTTAAGCAAAACCAAGTGCTGATTTCCAGTAAGATCTCATGTTTGAAGTCTGTACAATCAAAGACTTGGCACAGTCAACTCATTGATGATGAGAGAAACGTGCATTGAGGTAATTGTCTTGTATACTAGTGGAGGGTATTTGAAATTTGTTTTTAAGAAAACATTGCTTCACTCATTGTGACTGAATACGCAACCTGTGTTAGCTGACATTTAATCCCTGTGGACAAATGCTGTTCTAAAAGAACTTATGCTCTAGCTGAAGATGCTATACAAATGAAGTGTGCACTATGATACATGGCGATAAATTGTATGAAGAAAAACAAAGCAGGGGAAAGGGGCCCAGAGGAAGAAGAATGGACTTTCTGTTGAAAGTAAGACCCTGGGAACCAGCGCTCTGGCATATCGTGTAAAGCCGCCGCCTGCAGTGCTGGCATCCCATATGGGTGCTGGTTTGAGACCTGGCTGCTCCACTTCCGATCCAGCTCTCTGTTATGGCCAGAGAAAGCAGTCGATGATGGCCCAAGTCCTTGGGCCCCTGCACCCACGTGGGAGACTGGAAGAAACCCCTGGCTCCTGGCTTCGGATCTGTGCAGCTCTAGTCATTGTGGTCATCTGGGGAGTGAATCAGCAGATGGAAGGCCGAAGACAGGAGCCAGGAGCAGGAGCTGTGTCTGGGTCTTCCATGTGTGTGGCAAGAATCCAAGGACTTGGACCTTCTTCTGATGCTTTCCAGGAGCAGTGGCACGGAGCTGGACCACAAGTGGACCAGCCAGGACTGAGACCAGCCAGGACTGATGTGCATAGGGGCTGTGGCTGTCACAGGCAGTGGCTTAACACTGCTGCTAAATGCCAGCCCCAATGGAGACAATTTTGGAGAAAAAGTTTGGTTGCTTGGGTCAGGTTCTTACTGGTGGAGGCTATGTGAGGAGGACATAGTTTAATGTTTTAAGTGTAGAGAAATAGTTGATGAAAATTTAATGTGGAGTGTAAAGAGAGTGAATTTTACAATTAATTCAACACTGATTTTGCTTGGGTAACTGGCAAGGTGTAATTTCCATTTCCTAAGGTGAAGAAAACTGGGAGAAATCATTTCTCTATTTTTTAAAATTTATTGACAGATAGAGTTAGACAGAGTGAGAGAGAGAGAAAGGTCTTATTTCCGTTGGTTTACCCCCCAAATGGCCACCACGGCCAGAGCTATGTTGATCTGAAGCCAGGGGCCAGGTGCTTCCTCCTGGTCTCCCGTGCGGGTGCAGGGCCCAAGCACCTGGGCCATCCTCCACTGCCTTCCCGGGCCACAGCAGAGAGCTGGCCTGGAAGAGGAGCAACCGGGAGTAGAACCTGGCGCCCATACAGGATGCCGGTGCCACAGGCCGAGGATTAACCAAGTGAGCCACGGAGCTGGCCCCGAGAAATCATTTCTAAGGTAGAAATCAAGAGCAGAGTTATGAATTTGTGAATCTGAATGCATTTGAGTGAAGATGTCCCCTAAATAAGAAGTCCAGGACTCTGGGTAGATATCACAGCTAAGCGTATATGCCAATCACTCACAAAGAGGTGTTTTATAAAGCCTGCCAAATGGAGCGCAGCTGATAGATTAAAAATAATACAAGAACAAAACCATTTCCCATTGAATTTGGCTAAATGGATCTGAGTAAGTTTTTCTGCTGGGTAAATAAGGGCGAAAACCCATGAGTTCAGGATAGACAGGGAGAATAAGACAGGGCGATGGTGAACATTTTCATAGTAAAATCACAGCAGTTAGGGAGGTTATGGTGTAAAGACTGAGGGTTTTTTTTTTTTTTGGGGGGGGGGGGATATAAACAGAGCAATGAGAAAAGAAATAAAGGAATAAAAGACTGCCAGGAAGTGATTCCTGGGGTTCCTCCCTTGAGGATAGGAATGTGCTGGGTCTAGTCAACAAGTGGGGCAGTTCACCTTAGGCACCGCAGCGAGGACAGAGCACACAGCGGTGGGCGTGCTGGCAATGGGGGACTGGGCACCTGCAGAATTTCCTTCTTCAGACTGTGTCTAATTTCCTATGAAGGGAAGAAAAGACAGGAGCAGTGGTGGGGTTCTATTCTCAGGAAAGGAGAGAGGGAATAAAGCACTTCTTGAGGACAGTGGAGATATGAGGGACTGGGGTACAGGGCAGAATTGCTGGGCCGTGTCAGGGCTCGCCTGAGGTTGGTCGTCATGATTGAAAATTCGTCCAGTCAGCCGGGCTGGGCAGTTTGTTTCCAGGCGCAGCGTGGGTGGAGGATTCCCAGACTGGGGATTCTCTAGTCAGTTTTATGGGCAAAATAGATTCTGTAGGCTGCCGGGGACGTTTCAGGGGGGTGATCACAAAGATAAGCCATGGATTTTAATCTGGATGTGGAGAAAGTGAGAATCGCATTGGCTGGAATAGGTGGCAGCTTCGAGGGGCTGTCAGTTCCTGGGAGGCCAAATCTTACAGTGAGGTGCTGGGACGGGGAATGCCTGAGCTCTGAACAGAAACCACCAGGGTCTGACTCAGATAGCAAACAAGGTCCTTTTCATGGAAATGCCTAAGAGAAAAAAATGAGTCACTAGAAAGGATATTTATAGTGTAAGAAAATAGTTGCTGGCTGATTACGCCTTAGCATCCACAATTTCAGTTTCTCACACAGGAAAAATGAGAATACCTTTAGTTTTGAACTCTTCATATGTGAAGACATATTTAAAAGACTAAGGACACAGAAATAGTTTCAAACTACTGATTCTATTTTAAGTACATACCAACTGCTGTAGCCTAAGAATTAAAGTAGGGCATTTTAATTTTCATTTTAAAGGAAAAAAAACACATTTGGTTTCTGGGAAGATGGGGTGTTGTGAATGTGTGAGAATAGGTAGGATAAAACTGGAAGAAAAGGGGCAATTCTGAAGAAAGTGGGCAATAGCAGCAGGGACATATGGAGCAATTCGGTGTCTGGAGTGAGATCCACAGCCGAGAGTCAAGTGTTTTTGAAAGAGCATCTTTGCTTCCGTTGTGCTGTCCATTCCTTGTTAGTCGCAGGATGTCAGTGAAAGATACTGCCAACATTCAGCACAAAATTTACAAATTCCATAGACATCCGACAAACCTCGGTGTCTGGCTCTAAAGAATCGTTGAAAACCCAGCCTTTGTGAGGGCGATGGAGCAACTGCGGCAGCTCATTACGTACTGCAAAAGACTAGAATTCGACAACTTCCAGGTGCTCTTTCCAACAAAAGACTATCATCAGTATTTTTCATGATAGATGTTTGTAATGACGCCCCTGGGCAGGTTGTCAAAGTGTGCACGTGTCATTTTCCATGTCACCCTTTACAAAGCACAATGGAAACTGCATCGGGGTTAGCACTGCCTCCACGCCACCCCCCCAACAACAACAACAAACCAGCCTTTTGCTGCCTTTTATGACCATGCCTGTAACACCTTAATTATGAGATATTTCCTGCTGAGTGTCGTGTTGTCATCCCACAAGGAACACAAATACACCGATGTACCAAAGCTGTTTGGTGACAATACCTATTGTTTGAGTCTCAATTTTCTGCTTTATGAGTGTTTGTCTTTTGGGCATATTTTTATTCTAGAAGCATTTGGAAAGTGCTATAAAGAAACTATTTTGTCTCTCAGCTGGAGCAAAGATAGTTTACTTAAGAATTCAACCACCTCAACAATTTCTTAAAACCCTGTGATACGTTTTAATATTGACAGCAACATACTTTGTCCAAAGTGTTTAAAAGACCACAGCTTCAGTGTTTGTCTTTTTGTAAAAATACGAAACCTACATATAATGCATTTGTTGAGTTAACAGTCTTGTCATAATTAACTGTTATAATTAATTTGGTATAACTAACATTTTGGGGGCCAGTGCTGTGGAGAAGCAGGTTAAGCCACCGTCAGCAGCACCAGCATCCCATATGGGTGCTCATTGGAATCCCGACTGCTCTGCTTCTCATCCAGCTTCCTGCTAATGTGCTTGGGAAAGTAGCAGAGGATGGCCCAAGTGCTTGGGTCCTGGCCCCGACTTGGGAGACCTGGATGGCACTCCTGGCTCCTGTCTTACTTTGGCCATTGATGCCCCTTGGGGAGTAAACCAGCTGATGGAAGATTCTCTCTCTCTCTCTCTCTCTCTCTCTCTCTCTCTCTCTCTCTCCCTTTCTCTTTTCTCTGTTCTCTCGGTCTTAACTCTATAACAAACTAGAAAAAATACATTTTCTAATTTGTGCTAGAGTTTAAGGCAAAAAGGACAGAACATGTTTCTTCATTTCTGTTGCTTTTTCTCTGTTTTTGAAGCATTGATGCATTGATATGTATTGAAATGATGCTGTGTAGCAGATATGAGTATATAATTACTAGTTTGTTATTCATCGATATTATAAGAATAAAAAGGGAGATTGGGATGATGGTTTCATGGCATGGATTAATATGTCTGTACAAAAATAGGTACAGTTCAGATTTTTGCCCTTTTTAAAATGCTTTGACAGCAGAGACACAGAGAAACAGAGGAAGACAGAGATTTCTCATCTACTAATTTACTTCCCCAGTAGCTGGGGAGGGGCGAGGCCAAAGCCAGGAGCCAGGAACTCAGTGTGGCAGGGACCTACCTACTCGAGGCATCCTCTGCTGCCTCCCTCCCCGCCCCTGCATGTGCATTAGCAGTAAACTGTCCCTGTAGAGCATCCCAGGACTCAAGGGCAAGCTTGAGGGTACTCCAACATGGGGTACAGACATACCAGGCAGCACCCTAACCGCTGCACCCAATTCCTGCCATAGCTTTTTTTTTTTTTTTTTTAAATAAAACATGGTGCACACACAGTTTGGTTGATATGACCAATATGAAGAATAGTGTTAGTTAAGACAGACTTGGGTAATGAGCAAGCCTCAAGCCTCAAATACATGATGGCTCAAAAACAGCACAGGTCCTCGGGGGCTCACGCTCTTCGGGAAGAGCCTGGGCAGGTGTAGTTCTGTGGGAGGGCCTGGGAACCCAGTGTATTCAACATCTGCAGAAGTGGAAAGAGCTGCTGACAGTGGGCGTTTCCAAGGCTCAGATGTGACAGTGGCACTTTTGATACATACTCATATGGAGTCAGCTTCAGGGTTTAGGAAAAAAAGAAAAATCACTTTTGTTATCAACCAGATGTATCCTTTTATGTTGATTTTTAAGGCATAGCTGATATGCAGGCCTGTACAATCCTTCCAAAAGTGTCATTTGCAAATAGTACAATCCTTATGGGTTAGTACATATTAACTATATTTAAAACATCAACAAATATTGCATAGGTGCGACAATAGCAAGGCTCTATTATGAATGTCTAGTCGTCCTAAGAAGGGCACTCAGGAAATGCTTACTCATATGGCTCTATGATGGCTGTGCTATTGCTGTCTCTGTCTTTTTCTTAATTTGGTGTGATCTGTGGTTCAGTTTTTGGATCCTGTATGATATTTCCTTGTATAGTCAGCTTTCTTAGTGTAAATTAAACCTGCAATTGCCTTGTCAGAGTTGATACACAAATTGCAAGGTATTGAAATTCATGCTGTGTGGTTGAAATCCTAGTCTTTCACAGAAATCACATTCCTTCTTCATGGCATGACGGTGCTTCTAGAGTATGTTAAATTTTGGAGATATAACATCCTTTTAAGTTACAACATTCCATTCATTCAATAGAATGCTTTTATTAAACACACACTATGTACGGTGCACATTACTAGGACCTGGGGATGCGAAATATTAATGCTTTAAGAAAATTTGGGACAAAATGTATAAAATCTACAGAGTACTCAGAGAATGATGTGAAGAGAAATAAATCTCTCTGCATTTCTTTTGAGGCAGGGACATGTTTTAGTAATGACTTGACATATTAAGAAAACAGTTTCTGATTCACGGATAATTTAAAAACACCTCCATTGTAATTGTTTAAAAACATCATTTCCTGGACATGATTATATTCCTTTTCCTTCAGAATGTGTGGTTTCAAAAATCAGGCAACTCAATGTATTTAGAGTAGATTTGTGAATTTCCTCCTCACATAATTGTTTACCAGAATAAAATGTAAGCAAAGAAGTCAAGAAAACACAATAGCATTAGACAAAAAGTGCCAAGTCTCCTATTCTGATTAAAAGCAATATTTAGTAAAAGGAGGGACTTTTAATTTTTTAAAATTTTATTTAGTTTGTTCCATGAGAATGCCAGAACTGCTATCTTTGCTTAATGAGAAAGGAGCATGAAGATTAAATGTATGTAAGGGCCAGCGCTGCGGCTCACTAGGCTAATCCTCCGCCTAGCGGCGCCAGCACACCAGGTTCTAGTCCCAGTCAGGGCGCCCGGTTGCCCCTCTTCCAGGCCAGCCCTCTGCTGTGGCCAGGGAGTGCAGTGGAGGATGGCCCAGGTGCTTGGGCCCTGCACCCCATGGGAGACCAGGAAAAGCACCTGGCTCCTGCCATCGGATCAGCGTGGTGTGCCGGCCGCAGTGCCCTGGCCATGGCGGCCATTGGAGGGTGAACCAACGGCAAAGGAAGACCTTTCTCTCTGTCTCTCTCTCACTGTCCACTCTGCCTGTCAAAAAATAAAAATAAAATAAAATAAAATAAAAAAATGTATGTAAATAAAATTCTGCAAAAAAAAAAAAAAACAACACCTTGATTGTAGCGTGCACACACGCGCACACACACACACACCCCTGCAGAGACACATCAAGAGTGAAGTTAATAGATTTGGAGAAGAAGCATATATTCTTTCCTTATCACTTTTGTATCCCACCCAAGGCAGGAAATAAATCCTGGACTTCATCCATTTGTGACTCCCGACTAAAAAGAGGTTTAATGGATATATGGAGAGGTAATTGTCTTCAGCAGTACCGAAAACAAAGAGACAATAAAAATAATCGTTTTAGAAAGTGGGTCAGAGTGCAATCTCAGGTAAAATTAGATCTTCTAGGGGAATGACATTCAGTTTCACAGAAGAGACATCTGAAAACTAGAGTAACAACAAGCAATTGTTGGTTGCCACAGGCTAGTGAGGGGAGAGGCAGCACTGGAACATGAAAGAGTGCCGGCTAATTTTTGTTGTGATGGAAAAGAATATTTGGATTATTGTGTTGTTAACACAAGTATCTACATTTGCCCAAATTCATTGACATGAATATTTAAAGGGGCTGGATATTATAGTGACACATTGTATCTCCATACATCTGATTAAAAATTAAACTAATTTAAAATTGACACGTTAACCACAAAAGGACTGGCAAGAGTCTGTGACAGCACAGATATTTGTAAGAGTCTTCTAAAAACAAAAGATGGGGAGGAAAAACTGATAGAGCAAAGCTTCTGTAATATGTAGGATTACCCTAAGGACCATCCACAAGTTCAGTGAAACGGTTAGGAGACATGTGTTTGGCCAGCAGCAAAGTGCAGATAAAAAGACTTTTAAATTCTAACAGAAACTTTTGAAAGGGGCTAAAGTGGCTCCAGATAATTACTACACAGATAAGAGACTTGAGAATATGCAACAGAACTTAGGACTGTGCAGGAGAAAATGAGGAAGTATAAAATGCATCTAATCAAATAGCCTCGAGTGAATGAAACGGTTGGCAGAAATGAGTCTAAGGCATAATAATTGTTTTATTTTCCTGTGTAGATTATAGACAAAGTCTAGAGGTGCACAGTTTAAAATGGACAGGCAGGTTAAACTACCATTTATGATGCTGGTATCTCATGAATACCAGTTCCGGACTAGGCTACTGCTCTGCTTCCAGTCCAGCTCTCAGCTCAAGTGCCCAGGAAAGACATTGAAAATGGTGAGTGTTTGTGAGCCCGCCACCCACATGGGAGACCCCAGTGGAATTCTTGCCTTCAGCCTGGCCACTGCAGCCATATGGGGAGAGAATCACTGGACAGAGCCTTCTCTCTCTCACAAGTGTGCACACTAATCTCTCTCCCTCCATCCCTCTCCTTCTCTGTAACTCTGCTTCAAATAAATAAAATAAATCGTTTCAAAAAATAAAAACTTCATACAACTTTTATCAGATAAAATGTGCCATAAGATAAACATACTGAATAAGGTAGGAAGGTCATTTTGCAGCAATAAAAAAAAATTTAGTTCATCAAGAAATTATAAAAATTCTGCATTTTATGTATCATGCAAAAAAAGATTCTGAAAAAAATCCCCAAATTAAGACATTTCAAATACTGCTTGCAATTATAGATGTGTCATCTAGAAGAAAAATTTATAAATGTATAATTAATTTGAAAAATATAATTTAAAACTTGATTTTTAGAGAATTACCATCTTTCTACCACAAAGCATATGTGAAGCATATGTGAAGTATTCAAATGTTGACAAAATAACAAGACCTGGTTTTTGTAAGTGATAGCATGTACATGGTGTTCCTCTGCCACAAAGAAACACATAATGAAACCAGTAGATTATTGAACAGAACACTCAAACATCCTGAATTCTATAATCACATCTTAAAAGAAAGGTCATAAATCAAAGGAGAAAACATAGTGAGTAATTTTCAAGTGCTTAGCAATAGAGGCCTGTGTTGTGGAGAAGTGGGTAAGCCATTGCTTGTGGTGCCAGCCTTCCCTCTCAGAGTGCAGGTTAACATCCTTGATCAAATATAAGTTGGCTGTAGATGTTTGGGTTGATTTCTGGTATTTCAATTCTGTTCCATTGGTCTATCCTTCTGTTTCTGTACCAGTACCATGCTGTTTTGATTACAACTGCCCTGTAGTATGTCCTGAAATCTGGTATTGTGATGCCTCCGGCTTTGTTTTTGTTGTACAAGATTGCTTTAGCTATTCGAGGTCTCTTGTGCCTCCATATAAATTTCAGCACCAATTTTTCCAGATCTGAGAAGAAGGTCTTCGGTATCTTGATTGGTATTGCATTGAATCTATAAATTGCTTTTGGGAGAATGGACATTTTGATGATATTGATTCTTCCAATCCATGAGCATGGAAGATTTTTCCATTTCTTGGTATCCTCTTCTATTTCTTTCTTTAAGGTTTTGTAATTTTCATCGTAGAGATCTTTAACGTCCTTGGTTAAGTTTATTCCAAGGTATTTGATTGTTTTTGTAGCTATTGTGAATGGGATTGATCTTAGAATTTCTTCCTCAGCCATGGCATTGTCTGTGTATACAAAGGCTGTTGATTTTTGTGCATTGATTTTATACCCTGCTACTTTGCCGAATGGGTTATTATAGCTGAAGGCAAATAAAAAAAGAGCTGGGGTGTTAGGTAATAGAGGCAGAAATGTACATATATAGGTCATATAGAACACTGCAGAACAGGCTAAGAGTTTCAAATACAGTAATAACAAATGCTATTGGTGCTCAATCTTATCTTTTCTAAAGGACCACTCAGGCTGCTGTGGGAGAATGGACCACAGAGGAAACAAAGTGGAAATGGAAATAGATCAGCTGAGAAGTGATGAGGGGTGGTAGCATTGGAGATGTAAATTATTATTTTCTGCAATGGTTTTGAATATAGATATCATAATAATGATTGACAGACTGGAAAAAGGAGATGATCTGAAACAGTATTTTTCAAAATCTAGTATTTAGATGAGTCTTCTGGAAATTATGTAAAATATGGATTCTGAGTCTGTAGGTTTCAGTTGGAGATGTGAGGTGATGATGGTCCAAGGTCACATCCTTAGTACCCAATAAATACAGACTAGGAATAAGAAAGATTCTGGAATTTCCAAACTAAAAAACTGGTTGAAGGATGGAATAATACTGATAAAACCTGTACATATGTGAGCTAGTAACAGTGTATTTAGTATCTGGTTTTAATAAAAATAAATTCAATATTGTCATTAAGTATCCATGTTAAAATGCCCAATAAATATAATGTGTAAGTCTGAGCTGCCAGAGAGAGAATGTGACCAGATTTTAGAACCATCAGTGTACAATGATATGCCAAGATATGGAATAATAATTATTATTTTTGGATTTATTTTATTTATTTGAATGGCAAAGCTATAAACATCAAGAGCAATAGAAAGAGAGAAAGAGAAAGAGAGAGAGAGAGAGAGAGAGAGAGAGAAAGAGAGAGAGAGAGAGAGAATCTTCCATCTGCTGCTTCACTCCCCAAATGACTGCAATGACTGGAGCTGGGCCAGTCGAAAGCCAGGAGCCAGGAGCTTGCTCTGGGTTTCCCACATAGGCTCAGGTTCCCAAGCACTTGGGCCATCTTCCACTCCTTTTCCAGGCCATTAACAGGGTGCTGGATCTGAAGTGGAGTATCCTGGCATCCAACCAGTGCCCATATGGGACCCAAGTGCTACAGATCATGGCCTTACCCACTACACTGCAGCACTGGACCCAGAGCCATGAAATTGTGTGAGGTAATATAGAAATAATGAGTAGATTGAAACTTTAATTGGCCCAGACCTTGAACTCTGAGTCATTCTTGTCTTTACAGTATAAAATAAAAACCAAGCTCGTTTTTTTTAGGTTCAGAAACTGTCAACGGCAACTTTATTGCTTTGTTTTTCGGCTTTTGATGAAGGTAGAACATGTTGGAGGATTATTTTAGTTTTGGTTTTGAACAGAAAAAAGGAAAGTAAAACTAGAGAAATAATTTTATGTATACATCAAATAAGCAATGGTAGGCAAATCTCCTAATATTTTTCCTGTATATCCCCATACCCAAAGATAGAACTTGGAAACTTGCTCAAACAATACGATATAAATTTGGGGAGGTAATATAAATCTAAATAGTAAAGTTTATTTTTCAGGTGACTAAAGGAGAGGTTGAGTAATGAACTAATTTGGAAAAGCATCTTTCTTTTGTCTTATATTGAATGTGAAGAAATACAGTTCAGTAACCCTGTCACTTATAATTGACCACAGTCAATTTTAAAGTTAATTGTTTGTCTCAAGCTCATTAGGCAACCTCTAACTTTTTATTCCATGGTCAGTCAGTACTCTGATCATAACTTTTCTGAAAAGCTAAAGGAAATAATTTATATAGAACAGCATGAATAATACATTTTATATAAAAGTGAAACAGAACTATCCTAAATTTAATTATTATTTTATTTGATTAGAGGTTATATTGCTGGTTTCACATTTTTTTTTTGTTGGAAGTAGGAGATAATATAGTTTTTTTAGAAAGCTTTTATTGAATTAATTCAAATTTCATAGGTACAGATTTAGGAATATAGTGATTCTTCCCTCCACACCCGCCCTCCGACTCCACTCCCATCCCACCTTCTACTCCCTCTCCCATCCCATTCTTCATTAAGATTCATTTTAATTAACTTTATATACAGAAGACAATTCTGTACTAAGTAAATATTTCAACAGTTTGCATCCACACACACAGAAAGCATAAAGTACTTTTTGAGAACAAGTTTTACAGTCAATTCTTGTCGCTCCCCGTCTTCGTGGAGGAACGACACAGGACCCTGCGCTGTTCTTTCATCTGCTCGGCCCTTCCTGGGTTTGCTGCTGGTCCTTCCCGGGTTGGCTGCCGGTCCATCCACCTCCGTGGAAGGGTGGTTCCCCCTGCCACATTCCCCACTTCCGCAGGGGAGCGGCACACCGCCGGCCGGCTCTCTCGGGGGCTGCACAGGTGTTCCCCTTAGATGTTCCTGGTGCATGTTGTCTCTCTCCTCCTTTATAGTCCTCTTCCGCCAATCCCAACTCGGCTGCCCACACGCTGAGTACGCTGCTCTCCTCCAATCAGGAGCAGGATCAGCTCCTGGAGGTCATCACTCAAGTTGGCAAGAGGCAGCTGCGTAGAAGCTGTTTCCTCCTCTCCCAGCGCCATATTGTGGGAGAGCAGATGCATAGAATAAGTCTTAATTCCAGTAACTTAGTCTAGTCCGAGTTGCTCCCCACAATTCTCATAATACAACTCATTAAGGACAGAAGTCCTAGATAGGGAGTTGATTTAACAATTGACACTCTTACGTATGATGTCAGTGATCACCCTAGGCTCTTGGCATGAGCTACCAAGTCTATGGAAGCATTTTGAGTCCACAAACTCTAACAGTATTTAGCAGGGCTATTAGCAAAGTTTAAATTCTCAACTCCCTTCAGACAAAAGTACATCCTTTTTTGATGGTCCCTTCTTTCCCCCTGGGATTTCACTCACATAGATCCTTCATGTAGAACAATTTTTGCCATGATGTCTTGACTTTCCATGTCTGAAATGCTCTCATGGGCTTTTCAGCCAGATCTGCATGCCTTAAGGGCTGATTCTGAGGTCAGAGTGCTGTGTAGGGCATTTGTCATTCTATGAGCTTACTGTGTAGACTGCTTCCCATGTTGGATCATTCTCTCCTTTTTAATTCTACTATTGTTATTAGCAGAGACTTGGTCTTATTTATGTGATCCCTTTGACACTTAATCCTATCTATATGATCAATCACACATTTAATATGATCACTTTAGCACATAAGATGGTATTAGTACCACCCAGCTGAATGGAATTTGGAGTCCCATGACAAGTTTTTAGCTTTACTCTTAGGAGTAAGTCCATAGGAATTTGTGCTTAAATGTACTGCTCCTCTCTCTATTTTTTCCACTCTTATTTTTTACTAGGATCTATTTTCAATTAACTTTATACACCCATGATTAATTCTATGTTAAATAAAGAGTTCAACCAATGGTATTGAGTAGAAAAAAAATTTAAAAAAATAATAAACTTCCTCAAAGTCAAGACAAAGGGCAATTCAAGTCATTGCTTCTCATAGTGTCTATTTCACTTCAAAAGGTTTCCTTTTAGATGCTCTGTTATCACAGATCAGGGAGAACATATGGTATTTGTCCCTTTGGTTCTGCCTTATTTCACTAATCTAATATTTTCCAGATTCACCAACTTTATGGCAAATGACTGGATTTCATTTTTTACTGCTGTGTAGTATTCCATAGATTACATATCCCATAATTTCTTTATCCAGTCTTCTGTTGATGGGCATTTAGGTTGATTCCCTGTCTTAGTTATTGTGAATTAAGCTGCAATAAACACAGAGGTGCAGATAACTCTTTTATTTGCTAATTTCATTTCCCTTGGGTAAATTCCAAGGAGTGGGATGGCTGGATCATATGGTAGATGTATATTCAGGTTTCTGAGGTATGTCCAAACTGTCTTCCATAATGGCTTTACGAGTTTGTATTCCCACCAACAGTGGATTAGGGTACCTTTTATGAAAGCCATTTTAACTGGGGTGATGTAAAACCTCATTGTAGCTTTAATTTGCATTTCCCCCACAGCTAGTGATCCTGAGCATTTTTTCATTTGTTTGTGGCCATTTGGATTTATTCTTTTGCAAAATGTCTGTTTAAGCCTTTTGCCCATTTTTTTTTTTTTTGACAGGCAGAGTGGACAGTGAGAGAGAGAGACAGAGAGAAACGTCTTCCTTTTGTCATTGGTTCATCCTCCAATGGCCGCCGTGGCTGGAGTGCAGCGGCTGGTGCACCGCACTGATCCCAAGGCAGGAGCCAGGTGCTTCTCCTGGTCTCCCATGGGGTGCAGGGCCCAAGCACTTAGGCCATCCTCCACTGCACTCCCGGGCCACAGCAGAGAGCTGGCCTGGAAGAGGGACAACCGGGACAGAATCCGGCGCCCCAACCGGGACTAGAACCCGGTTTGCGGGTGCCACAGGCAGAGGATTAGCCTATTGAGCTGCAGTGCCGGCCACCCATTTTTTGACTGGGTTGTTTGTTTGGTGTTGTTGAGTTTCTTAATCTCTTTATATATTCAGGTTATTAATTGTTTAGCAGTTGCATGGTTTGCAAACAATTCATCCCAATCTGTTGTTTGCCTCTTTACTTTCCTGACTCTTTCTTTTGCTGTAGAGAAGCTTCTCAATGTAATTCCATTTGTTAATTTGAATTTGATTGCCTGTGCCTTCAGTGTCTTCTCCAGAAACTCTTTTTTTGTGCCAATGTCTTGCAGGGTTTCCCCAGTACTCTCGAGTAATTTGATGGTATCGGGTCATAGAATTAGGTCTTTGATCTATTTTGAATGGATTTTTGTATAAGGTGTAAGATAAGGATCTTCCTTCATACTTCTGCATTTGGAAACCCAGTTTTCCCAGCACCGTTTGTTGAAGAGAATGTCCTTGCTCCAGGCATTGGTTTTAGCTCCTTGGTAGAATATAAGTTTCGTTAGATTACTTGGATTGATTTATAGAGTTTTTATTTTATTCCACTGGTCTATCCATCTGTTTTTGTATCAGTACCAGGCTGTGTTGATTACAACTGCCTTGTTGTATGTCTTCAAATCTGGCATTGCTATGTCTCCGGCTTTGTTTTTGTTACATAAGATTGCTTTAGTTATTTGAGGTCTTCTTTGTTTCCAAATGAATTTCAGCATCATTTTTTGTAGATCTGAGAAGAATTTCTTTGGTATTTTGATTGGCATTGCATTGAATCTGCAAGTTATTTTCAGAATAATGGACATTTTGATGATATTCATTCTTCCAATTCATGACTATGCAAATATTTTCCATTTTTTTGTAACTTCTATTTCTTTCTTTAAAGTTTTTAAGTCTCATAGTAGAGGTCTTTGCCAGTCTTGGTAGAATTTATTCCAAGATATATTTTTTTTCTGTAGCTATTGTGAATGCGATTGATCTTAGAAGTACTTTCTCAACTGTGCCGTTGTGTTTGTATACAAAGGCTGTTGATTTTAGTGTGTTGCTATTTTACCAAACTCTTCTATGAGTTCCAGTTATCTCTTATTGGAGTCTTCTGGGTCCCCTATATTTAGAATTATGTCATTTGCAAACAGGGATATTTTGACTTCATCTTTACCGATTTGAATCCCTTTGATTTATTTTTCTTGCCTAATGGCTCTGCCTAAAACATCCAGAATTATAATGAATAGCAATGGTTGAGAGTGCGCATCCTTATCTGATTCTGGAACTCATTGGGAATGCTTCCAACTTTTCCCCATTCAATAGGAAGCTGGCCACGTCTTTCTAATAAATAGCCTTGCTTGTGTTGAGGTATGTTCCTTGTAAACACATTTTGGTTAGAGTTTCTGTCATGAAAAGCTGTTGTAGTTCTCGTTCTCTGTTGCATCTTTTCTGGATTTAGGAATTAAGATGATGATGGCTTCCTAGAAAGAATTTGGGAGGATTCCCTCCCTTTCAACTGTTTTGAATAACTTGAGAAGAATTGGAGTCAGTTCTTCTTTAAATCTGTGGTAGAATTCAGCAGTAAAGCTATCCAGTCCTGGGCTTTTTGTTGTTGTTGTTGTAAGGGTCTTTATTACTCATTCAGTTTCCATCTTGGTTATATGTCTGTTTAGGTTTCTTATGTCTTCATGGCTCATTTTGTATAGGTTGTATGTGTCTGGGAATCTATGCATTTCTTCTAGGTTTCCCAGTTTGTTGGCATACAGCTCTTTGTGGTAATTTCTGATGATTCTTTTCATTTCTGTGGTGTATGTTGTTACATTTCCTTTTTCATCTTTAATTTTCTTGAATTGGGTCTTACCTCTTCTGTTTTTTGTTAGTTGGGCAAATGGTATGTCAATTTTGTTTATTTATTAAAAAAATCAGCTCTTCAATTTTGTTGATTTATTTTCTAATTTTAATTATTTTCTCTCTTCCACTGGTTTTGGGTTTGGTGCTGTTTTTTGGTGCTGTTGTTTTTTCTAGATTCTTGAGGTGCTAAGATAGGTCATTTATTTGGTGCCTTTCCAATATCTTGATATAGGCACCAATTGCTATAAACTTTCCTCTTAACATTGCTTTTGCTGAATCCCTCACATTTTGATATGTTGTATTGTCATCTTCATATATTCACAGAAATTTTTTTATTTCCTTTTTGGTTTCTTCTTTGACCCACTGTTCAATTATGAGCATGTTGTCCATTCTCCATATGTTTGCATGATGTAGGGATTCTTGAGTTGTTGATTTCCAGCTTCATTGAATTGTGGTCCAAGAAGATGCATGGCATGATTTCAATTTTTTTGAATTTGCTGAGACTCGCATTATGGCCTAGTATGTAGTCAATCCTAGAGAATGTTCCATTTAACAGAGAGAAAAATATGTGTTCTGTGGTGGGAGTGTGGAAGGCTGTGTAGATATCTGCTAGGTCTGTTTGGTCTGTGGTGGCAAATAACTCTTGTTTCCTTGTTGATTTTCCGCCTGGTTGATCTATCCATTGCTGAAAGTCAGGTATGTAACTCCCCCGTTACTATTATATTTGAGTCTATATCTCCCTTTAAGTCCGTTAATAGCCAAGTTCCCTGTAATTAAGTGCGTATGCATTTCCAATAGTCAGATCTTCCTGTTGAATTAATCTTTTGATCATTACATAGTGTCTTTCTTTGTATCTTTTAACTGTTTTTGTGTTTAAGTATATTTTGCCTGATATTAGCACTGTTTTGGTTTCTGTTAGTGTGCATTATCTTTTTCCATTGTTTCACTTTCAGTCTTTTTGCATCTTTGTTGGTAAGATGCATTTCTTGTAGGCAGCAAATAGATGGCTTTTCTTTTTTAATTCATTCTGCCAATCTGTGTCCTTTAACTGGGGAGTTGAGACCATTTACATTCAGTGTGACTATTGTTAAGTACTGACTTTGCCTTGCCATGTGTCTGTAAATAGTTCTGTTTATCTATTTTGGAATCCATCTGTACTTTAGCTGGTCATTTTCTGCATTCATCCACTTTTGTAGTGATATTTCTGGTTCTGTGTTTCTGTGTGTAGGACATCCTTGAGCATCTTTAGCAGGGTTGGGTGAATAGTTAAACATTCTTTCAATTTCTGTTTGTTGTGGAAGATCCTTATTTCTCCTTCCTTCATAAATGAGAGTTTTGCAGGGTGCAGTAATTTGGGTTGACAGTTGCTTTTTTTCTCTTAGAACTTGGAGTTTGTCTCTCCATTCTCTCCTTGCCTGTAAGATTTGTGATGAGACATCCAGAGTGAGTCTCATTGTGTTCCCTCTGAATGTGATTTGTGGTTTCTCATGTGTGTGTCTGCAGATCTTTTCTTTACCTGTTACTGAGGAGAACTTTGTGACAATGTGTTGAGGTGAAGATCTTTTTGGTTGTGATTACTGGGAGTTTTGTGTACTTCCTGTACTTGGATCTCTCTTTCTCCAGATTGAAGAAGTTCACTGTTATTATGTCGTTAACAAGGCCTTCCAATCCCTTCCCTCTTTCCATGCCTTCCGGAATTCCTGGGATATGTGTGTTGGGTCATTTGATAAAATACTGTAGATCTCCAACTGTGTTTTCTAATTTTTTTTAATTTCTTCCACTTGTGTTTGGACTGTATTATTTCCAGAACTTTATATTCTACTTCTGATATTCTTTCTTCTGTCTCATTTATTCTCTTGTTAAATCTTTTCACTGCATTTTTTATTTGATCTACTGAATTCTTCATTTCTAATATTTCATTCTGACTTGTCTTTAATATCTCAGTTTCTTGGGAATGCTCTTCATTTAGATCATGAATTTGTTTCTGCTTGCTTCTAAGTAATCTGATGATTAATTTTCTGAATTCCATTTCTGGCATATCCTCGATTTCTTCTTCCTTAGCTTCTATTATTGAAGAATTGTAGTGTTCTTTTGCGGGGCTCATGGTATCTTCCTTATTCTTATTAAGGTTTTTTCTTTTGTTTTTGATATTTCTGGTTACTTTTACTTTTAATATATGTCTTAGTGTGAGCTTTCCCTTTGCTATGAGCTGCTGTGTGTCTGTGCCTTACAAGTGGAAGCACACAGTCATGCCTCCAGGAGCCGGCTCACTTCTTGCTTGTGATGGGGACAGGTATCAGAACTCTGTGCACTAAGCCCCGCCTACTGGGGGGCATGTCTCTCTTCTCACCGGTGCATGAGACAAGCTTGAGATGTCAATATTTAGGACTTCTCCTTGTTGTACAGCTTGCGTGGTAGGGGGACATTACTCTGGAATGTTGTGATCTTCATTCCCAGGTGGGAGGTGTTGTGATGTGGACCCCACAATTGATGGGCGTGTGCCCAGGAGGCAAAAATGGTAGCCTCTGCTTGTGCTCAAAGATGAAGACATATAATATGGTTTCTCCCAGCTGGCCAAAGATCCAGTTAGGGGAAGGGAGGCGACAAAGATGGACAGGGGTGTGCCCTACCTGTCTGTCTGTTCCCCTGTTGTAACCTCAAATGCAGTTTGCCTGGCTCCCCCACCTACTTCTACCTGCAGTTCCATGGACTTGCAACCTTGTGTCTCACTGCTCTGCTGGGGCAGGGGTGGCGTCAGTCTCTCCAATTGGCTTCCCCATCATACCTCCGCTATGCCTTTTTTGCTCCCTCTGTGTGGACCTGACAGGTCTCTGTTGAACTCTTGGCTTCTCTGTGTGAAATTCTCACTGCTCTGTCACCAGCTTGTATCTTCTTTCCTTGTTATTTATATTTTTGCTTTGTGTGACTTGTGAAGTCCTGCTGCTAAACTGCCATCTTGGCCCTCTCCTCAAAAAAAAAAAAAAAAAAAAAATCAATCAGTAGTGTTTTGTTTCTATACAATCTTAAAGTATTTGACAAATTCTTCCATTCTATTCATATGAAAATGCAAGATTATTTTTAAATATTTATTATTTTCTGCAACTTAATATTTTATTTTTTGAGATAACATACTTTAAATTTACACTACAGCCAAAGGCTGAATGCCTCTGATAAATAAATAAATAAACAAATTAAGAGTGAAAAGACCATAATCCAGAAAGAAAACAAGCAGGGGCCAAAAAAAAAAAAAGTAAATTCTTTATTTCATGAAAGTTCTCTGGCCATATATGACAGGTAGAGCGGGAGGTTTGAAGCAAGTGAGAAGATTGCAAGACAGAACCAAATAGTCTGTAGTAGTGAAAAACTAAATGTGCTCTTTAAAAGTTATACCAGGCAATGGCTCTCACTCTGGATATGTTCCTATAACATTTTCATCATACTAGCCAATGCATTTGGTCAAAATTACCATGTGTGTATTGTATCAATATGTAGTGTAAAAGCACAGAGGGTTTCATATTATGAAATGAAATGTTATATGTTATATGTCATTTTCAAATGAGATTATCAGAACAACTAATGTATAATTGGAAAGTTCAAGAATAAATCTTTAAAAGTAGTTAACAAAAATGGAGAATTCAGCAATGTGAAGACATATCTACAGCTGAAATAATACTTATTTTTAAAAAATATGAAAAATATACTGCATGAAATAAATTTTTGCAATTTTGAGTATTGAACTAAATAAGTATCTAGGATATATAAAAAACTTATAATTTCACTTGATGCCTTAAAATGATTCTACTAAATGCTGATGGAAAAAGATAGTCTCTTTTTTAATCATATGGCTATGTTATTTATCTTTTATAGTTTTGTGTTTTAGAGGATTTCATGATTTATTCAATAATGTATAATTTTTTTTCAATGTAAAGTGCCTGTGGCTCTTTGTGAGATAAAGGAAATTTTAAATAAAAAACTAAATGATTTGTTTTCAAATTATGTATGAAGTATCGAATGCTTCAAATAAATATAGAAATTATATATTTTAATTGCTTTTAAAAAGCCCCAAGTCATAAAGTAACTTCCATTTTCCTTTCTGACTCATAAATGTCTGGGAATGAAAAATTGACAACTCTTCTTATATCCATTGAGTTTACAGAGGAAACTGTCATTTCCCAAAGTGCAGAGAGAGAAGAGTGCAGAAAAACAGGGACACTGTCTCAGTCAGCCCTTCTTGTTTCATATTCACTTGAGTTTTGCTTCCAAGGGACCCACCAGGTTCACAATTGTGCATATTACTATTACTGCTGCTGCTACAACTACTACTAATCTTATTATTCTTAGAGAATAGATGACAAAATTAACCATTTTAGAATGCATCCAGAGAATTCTATAACTCAATTCTATATCCTTTGTTACAAAAAGTAATGTTCAATGGAAACTAAATTTACCAAAGCTTTATTTGACCAGAAGTGTAGACATCTGTGGATGCCTGTAGACTTCTTGTCTCACATAAGTAGAGAAAGAAAAAAAAAAATAAGGTCAAGAAGCTATTCTAAAACTCATAGCACAGGAATGCTGTCCCTTAAAAAACAAACAAAAACAGAGATCTTATCAAAAGGCCATGGACTTCTTCCCTAAACCAATATTCTATCATCACCACAGCAAACTCTGGGATTATATCAGTGATTTACAACTAAAGGGCTGAAGAAAGCAGGCTGCGTATGAAGAGTCCATAGGGAAGCCTGAAGTAAGACAGGAGAAAATACCAGTGACACTAAAGGACAGTGTCATGAAGCTCATGACACTGAAGAGCTCCAGGAAGCATTGAGTACGACGTGATCATTAACTAGACAAGCATGAACCCTCACATCACAGGGAAGTTCACTTCATTTCCTTTCATTCAGTACATCAGGCTTGTCATGAAAACAAAGAATTTATAAGGAAGGCTGAGATAAGAAAACAAAACCAAAGCCCAATGAGACAAAATAGTATCAGACATGCAGAGATTTTTGGAACTATTATCCCAGGAATTTCAATTATGATTAATGTGCTAGAGACTCTCATGGAAAAACTGAATAATACAAGAAATGAGTGTTAAATAATCAGAGATATATAGATAATCTATGTAAGAATCAGAAGGATATAGGAAAACGTACCACAGAAATGTCTTTGACAGGCTCAGCAGCATACTGGACACTAGAGGAAATATGTAGTGTCAGTGAAGATATGTCACTGGACATTTCCAGAAATAACATGAAAGAATAGAAAAATAATCTACCAGAATATCCAAAACACTTGCACAGATATAAAAAGTATAGCACATGGATAATCAAAATACTTGGGAAGAAACAGATATTAAGGAGAATAAATATTTCAAAATGGCTAAAGGATTTTCCAAAATTAATGGCAGACATCAAACAGCAGGTTTTGGCAAGCTCAGGGAAAACAGGCAAGATGGAAAAACAACACTCTTTGTCCTAATACTCTCATAACCAAATAACAGGAAGACAAAGAAAAATCCTGAAAGTATCTGCTCTATTTATTTAATGAGGAGCAAACATAAGACCATGACTTTCCTTCAGAAACCATGCAAGCAAGACATAATGAATGATGCTTTTAAAAGTCAAAGATAAATCTTACCAAATAAAAATTCTGCTGTATTGAAATTGTCCTTCAAAGTGAATTCTAAATATTGACTTCCTCAGAGTAACACTGAAGAAATGTGTAAGCAGTGCGATTCTGTCAAAATATTAAAGTGTTCTAAGCACAATTAAAATATTAGAGGTAAACATTGATAACTACATAAAGAAAGGAGAACATCACAGAAAGAATAAATGAAGGCAAATAAATTCTTATTTTTCTTATTTTGTAGATAATTCTTTACTCACAAATAACAGCAATAGTTTGGTTATGATATAGCATATGGATTTTGAATGGTAAACTCTTAGTAAGAAATAAGAGGGAGGAACTGGGAATATTTAATTATAAGCTGCCTGAAATACCTGAAAAGCAGTGCATGGCTATTTGGAAGTGAGCTGGGAGTAATTGTAAATAAATACTTAAAAATGTGGATCAATTGCTAAAACAAATTTAAAATGAAGAATTTTTGTTGATATGGTATGAAGAGAGAAAACTGATCCACATGGAATAATTAAAACAAGATAAGTCAGGGTAAATAAAAAAAGGTGGAAGCAAATGGGGGGAAGGAAGGAGGAGGCAAAGGCAATGAACGGAAAGCAAAAATAGACATGATCGATGTAACTCCAGTTGTAACAACATCACTGTAAATGGAAGCTGTTTAGGAACATCAGTTAAAGACAGACACCAACATGTGGCTTACAATAACAAAGACACAATGACTGTTTCTGTAAGAAAGTTACTATAAAAATAGACACACATCTCGCTAGTCAAAGTGAATCAGTTTCAGTTCATAATTGATCATAATGAAAGGATTGAGTCAAAGGGATCACATAAACAAGAATAGTGTCTGCTAATACTAACTGATAGAATCAAAAAGGAGAGAATGATCCAACATGGGAAGCGGGATACACAGCAGACCCATAGAATGACAGATGTCCTAAACAGCACTCTGGCCTCAGAATCAGCCCTTAAGGCATTCGGATCTGGCTGAAGAGCCCATGAGAGTATTTTAGGCATGGAAAGCCAAGACACTCTGACAAAACAAAAAACAAACAAACAAAAGACCTAAATGAAAGATCTCCGCGAGTGAGATCCCCTGGAAAGAACAGGCCATCAAAGAAGGAGGTGCCTTTCTCTGAAGGGAGGAGAGAACTTCCACTTTGACTATGACCTTGTCTAAATAAGATCAGAGTTGGTGAATTCAAAAGGCTTCCATAGCCTTGGCAACTCATGACAAGAGCTACTGACACCATAAACAAGAGTGTCAATTTGTTAAGTCAACAACAGGAGTCACTGTGCACTTGCTCCTCGTGGAGGATCTCTGTCCTTAATGTGTTGTTCAATGTGAATTAATGCCATAACTAGTACTCAAACAATACTGTACACTTTGTGTTTCTGTGTTTGGTGCAAACTGTTGAAATCTTTACTTAATATATACTAAATCGATCTTCTGTATATAAAGTTAATTGAAAATGAATCTTGATGTGAATGGAATGGGAGAGGGAGCGGGAGAAGGGAGGGTTGCAGGCGGGAGGGAAGTTATGGAGGGGGAAAAGCCACTGTAATCCAAAAGCTGTACTTTGGAAATTTATATTTATTAAATAAAAGTTAAAAAAAAGACACAATAACTGTTTTTGTAAGAAAGTTACTATAAAAATTGACACACATAGATTTAAAGGCCTGAAAAAAGATATTCCACATTATATTCCATATAATCAAGGGATTGTTGGAGTAGTTATATTAGTTTCAGGAAAAGAAAACACTTCAGAATAAGTAATGATAAATTGTAAAAAAGGGAAATTAGATAATGTTGAAGAAGTAAATGCTGAAAAGAGACATAAGAAAACTAATATGTATGCACCAAAGCACATAGCATTAAATGATGTAAAATGAAGCCTTTAGAACATTTTTGGGGTAGTAGAGAATTCAACACTTAAATTCATACAATATAATTACACAATTATAGTTAAGGATTTCAAAAGCCATTTTCAGACCCACAAGACAAAGCACTGGGAAGGATACAATTGATCTTGTGAACATTATCAAACTCCAAATTGCACTCTTCTCCAATTGATATGAAGCAATCATGGCATCGTGATTACATCCTAAGCCACAAAATACACCATAATGAGTTTAAGAGTATCAACATCATAAAACATTGCTCTCAGTCCACAACAGACATCAATAGCAGGATGGACATCGATCAGATAGCTAGCGATGAAACCACACACTTTTGAAATGAGTCAAAAACGTATTTCAAGAAAAAAATGCATTTTGAGAAAAATGGAATTAAAAATGCAATTGACAGAATTTATGGAATGAATTGACACAGATGCCTATGGGAAATTTATAGAATTTAATGCATATATTTGTAAAAATACCTACAATCAATAAGCTTAGCAAAGACTGCTATTGCGCAAGCACATGTTGGCTGACACACACAGAAGCTAATACCATGGCGTTGGCTTATGAGAAATGAAAGGTTTTATTATGAGGGTGACAGGCAAGGAGACAGGAGACCTGGTTCAATTCCGTCTCTGCAGCATGGGGTCTGAAGTAGGTTATGGGTTAGGGTGTACAAGTCATGGATGAAAGTTCTGACTGGGGTGTTGCACTGAATCTTTCTGGTCAATGGACTTCACTTGGGAAAGAGTTCTGGCAGGTGGTGTCCTGGCTGTGCTCTGGTCTCGTTTCCATGCAGAGAAAAGATTTGTGATGGTGTTATTTAAGATCGCGGTCTCCCTCCTCTGCACACTCCCATTGACTTCCAGGTATTCAGAGTTGACTTCTAGTGTTTGTAGACAAGAGGTGAATCAGCTGTGTTAAAAATTTTCCCCGAAAAAGTTGGAAGCATTTCCACTGAAATCTGGCACCAGGCAGGGATGCCCACTCTCACCACTGCTATTTAACATAGTTCTGGAAGTTTTAGCCAGAGCCATCAGACAAGAAAAAGAAATCAAAGGAATACAAATCAAGAAGGAAGAAGTCAAACTATCCCTCTTTGCAGACGATATGATTCTGTACTTAGAGGATCCAAAGAACTCTACTAAGAGACTATTGGAACTCATAGAGGAGTTTGGCAAAGTGGCAGGATATAAAATCAATGCACAAAAATCAACAGCCTTTGTATACACAAGCAATGCCATGACTGAGAAAGAACTGCTAAGATCAATCCCATTCACAATAGCTACAAAAACAATCAAATACCTTGGAATAAACTTAACCAAGGACGTTCAAGATCTCTACGATGAAAATTACAAAACCTTAAAGAAAGAAATAGAAGAGGATACCAAAAAATGGAAAAATCTTCCATGCTCATGGATTGGAAGAATCAACATCATCAAAATGTCCATTCTCCCAAAAGCAATTTATAGATTCAATGCAATCCCAATCAAGACACCAAAGACATTCTTCGCAGATCTAGAAAAAATGATGCTGAAATTCATATGGAGGCACAAGAGACCTCGAATAGCTAAAGCAATCTTGTACAACAAAAACAAAGCCGGAGGCATCACAATACCAGACTTCAGGACATACTACAGGGCAGTGTAATCAAAACAGCATGGTACTGGTACAGAAACAGATGGATAGACCAATGGAACAGATTTGAAACACCAGAAATCAATCCAGACATCTACAGCCAGCTTATATTTGATCAAGGATCTAAAACTAATTCCTGGAGCAAGGACAGTCTATTCAATAAATGGTGCTGGGAAAACTGGATTTCCACGTGCAGAAGCATGAAGCAAGACCCCTACCTTACACCTTACACAAAAATCCACTCAACGTGGATTAAAGACCTAAATCTACGTCCTGACACCATTAAGTTATTAGAGAACATTGGAGAAACCCTTCAAGATATTGGCACAGGCAAAGAATTTCTGGAAAAGACCCGGGAGGCACAGACAGTCAAAGCCAAAATCAACTATTGGGATTGCATCAAATTGAGAAGTTTCTGTACTGCAAAAGAAACAGTCAGGAGAGTGAAGAGACAACCGACAGAATGGGAAAAATATTTGCAAACTATGCAACAGATAAAGGGTTAATAACCAGAATCTACAAAGAGATCAAGAAACTCCACAAAAACAAAACCAACAACCCACTTAAGAGATGGGCCAAGGACTTCAATAGACATTTTTCAAAAGAGGAAATCCAAAGGGCCAACAGGCACATGAAAAAATGTTCAAGGTCACTAGCAATCAGGGAAATGCAAATCAAAACCACAATGAGGTTTCACCTCACCCCGGTTAGAATGGCTCACATACAGAAATCTACCAACAACAGATGCTGGCGAGGATGTGGGGAAAAAGGGACACTAACCCACTGTTGGTGGGAATGCAAACTGGTCAAGCCACTATGGAAATCAGTCTGGAGATTCCTCAGAAACCTGAATATAACCCTACCGTTCGACCCAGCCATCCCACTCCTTGGAATTTACCCAAAGGAGTTTAAATTGATAAACAAAAAAGCGATCTGCACCCTAATGTTTATTGCAGCACAATTCACAATAGCCAAGACCTGGAACCAACCTAAATGCCCATCAACGGTAGACTGGATAAAGAAATTATGGGATATGTATTCTTTAGAGTACTATACCGCAGTAAGAAAAAACGAAATCCAGTCATTTGCAACAAAATGGAGGAATCTGGAACACATCATGCTGAGTGAAGTAAGCCAGTCCCAAAGGGACAAATACCATATGTTCTCCCTGATCGGTGACAACTGACTGAACACCAAAAAGGAAACCTGCTGAAGTGAAATGGACACTATGAGAAATGGTGACTTGATCAGCATAGCCCTGACTGCTAATGGACAACTTAATACATTATCCCTCTTAGTATTTTTTTTTGTCTGTTCTACTTAATATGACTGTTTTAATTCTGTAATTATCACACAGTTATTCTTAAGTGTTGAAAATTAACTGGAATGTGATCCCTGTTAAACATAAGAGTGGGAATAAGAGAGGGAAGAGATGTACAATTTGGGGCATGCTCGGGCTGACTTGCCCCAATTGGTAGAGTTGGAAACATACCAGGGGATTCCAATTCAATCCCATCAAGGTGGCATGTGCCAATGCCATCTCACTATTCCAAGTGATCAATTTCAGTTCACAATTGATCATAATGAAAGGACTAAGAGTCAAAGGGAGCACATAAACAAGTCTAGTATCTGCTAACACCAACCGATAGAATAAATAAAGGGGAGAGTGATCCAACATGGGAAGTGAGATACTCAGCAGACTCATAGAATGGCGGATGTCCTAAATAGCACTCTGGCCTCAGAATCAGCCCTAAAGGCACTCGGATCTGGCTGAAAAGCCCATGAGAGTATTTCAGGCATGGAAAGCCAAGACACTCTGGCAAAAAGATCTCTGTGAGTGAGATCCCAGTGGAAAGAACAGGTCTTCAAAGAAGGAGGTGCCTTTCTCTGAAGGGAGGAGAGAACCTCCACTTTGACTATGACCTTGTCTAAACAAGATAAGAGTCGGAGAACTCAAGGGGCTCCATAGCCTTGGAAACTCATAACTGGTGCATAGGGAGATTACTGATGCCATAAACAAGGAGTGTCAATTTGTAAAGTCAACAACAGGAGTCACTGTGCACTTACTCCTCATGTAGGATCTCTGTCCTTAACGTGCTGTACACTGAGGCTTAATGCTATAACGAGTACTCAAACAGTATATTTCACTTTGTGTTTCTATGGGGGTGCAAACGATTGAAATCTTTACTTAATGTACACTAAACTGATCTTCTGTAAAAAAAAAAAAAAAAAAAGAAATTATCAATTCCCAACTTGATTCTCACTGGGATTAAACATGACAATAGGTCTGATCTGATTTAATCATCATTTAAAAAATATCATCTATTATATTTCACTTTATGTTTCTGTGTGGGAGCAAACTGTTGAAATACTTACTTAAGGTATACTAAGCTGATCTTCTGTATATTAAGATAATCGAAAATGAATCTTGATGTGAATGGAAGGTGAGAGGGAGTGGGAAAGGGGAGGGTTGTGGGTGGGAGGGACGGTATGGGGGGGGAAGCCATTGTAACACATGAGTCGTACTTTGGAAATTTATATTCATTAAATAAAAGATAAAAAAAAAATTCCCCGAAATTAATCATACCTCAGGCACTTGATCTTACCAGCTAAGTGTTCCAATCCTCAGTGGTTAAGCCTAATCTGTGATGCTTTCCATGTCCAGTTAGAACCAGACAGAAATGGTTTGTCCTGACCTATGTAGCTTTTAAGATTTCATGCTGACTCAGCCTGGGAATCCCCCAGCCACTGAGCACACTTCAGACTCTCAGATCTTTCCCATAGCCCAGTGTGCCATCTTACTCTGTGCATAGAGATCTCTGAGGTTTCAGTCCAATCTGGTCTTCATTCGCCAGGAGAGCCGTACACCACCTGTTGTTGACAAAGAAAATCCAGTTTAAGTTGGTTTTATGATTACCGATGACCCCTCCCTTTAAACAATTAAATTCATCCTTTACTTGAGAGACAGGGAGCTCCTGTCTCATCTGCTGGTTCACTCCTTAAATGCTCACAATGGCAAGGAGCAAAGTTTGGGAGCTGGGAATTCAATTCAGGTCTTTCAGTTGGATGGCAAGATCCCAGTAACTTGAGTTATCACCGCAGCTTCTGAGTCTGAGTTAGCGGAAAACTGGAATCAGGAGCCATACATGGGGGTAAAACAATCTCAGCTAACTGAGACATTAGAATCTCTAAAGCCTTTTACTGTTTGTGATTTATTCCTTGTATCGCAGGAACGCTGACTGTGAAAACGTTTGCCTCTGTGTGTATCAAGTGCATATGTCTGTAACCTTCCTGTTGTGTTGTGTCTTTGTTAAGCTTCGGTATCAGAGTTTTGCTAGTCTCATAAAAATAATCTGGCAGAGTTCCATCCTGTTCACTATGTTGGAATAGTTTGAGTATTTGAGTTGGTTCCTCTTTAAATGTTTAATAGAATTCAGTCCTAGGCTTTTCCTTGATGAAAGACTTCAAATAATGCTTCAGTCTTCTTGCTTGATACGTTTCTATTTAGATTCTTTGTGTTTTCTTGATTTAATCTTTGTATTTTATATGCATTCAGGAATTTACCCATTCCTTTGAAGTTTTCGGATTTGTTTGCACATAGATGTTCACAATAGTTTCTTCTGATGCACTATATTATAGTGATGTCAACTGTAGCGTCTCCTTTTTCATCTCTAATTTTATTTCAGTGCTTTATTTCTGTTAGTCTAGCTAAAGGTTTCTCCATTTTGTTTATCTTTTTTTTTTATTTCGACAGGCAAAGTTAGACAGTGAGAGAGACAGAGAGAAAGGTCTTCCTTCTGTTGGTTCACATCCCAGATGGCCGCCACGGCCAGCGTGCTGCGCAGATCTGAACCCAGGAGCCAGGTACTTCCTCCTGGTCTCCCATGGGGTGCAGGGCCCAAGCACTTGGGCCATCCTCCACTGCACTCCCGGGCCACAGCAGAGAGCTGGCCTGGAAGAGGAGCAACCGGGACAGAACCGGCGCCCCAACCAGGACTAGAACCTGGTGTGCCGGCGCCGCAGGCAGAGGATTAGCCTAGTGAGTCACAGCACCGGTCCATTTTGTTTATCTAAATAAAAACACAGCTTTTGCTTTGGATTTATTTTTATTTTCAATTTCATTTTCTTCTGTTTTGATCCTTGCTGTTTTATACCACCTGCTAATTTGGGATTTGGTTTGTTCTTACTTTTTTGAATCTGTGAGATGCATCATTAGATTATTTGAGACATTTCTCTTTTTCAATTTAACCTCTTAATGTCATAAACTTCACTCTTAACACTGTTTTTACTATATCCCACAGATTTTGGTATGTTGCATTTTCATTTTCATTTCTTCAGCAAAGTTTTTGGTTTCCTTTTTAATATCTTCAAGGTAATTTAGTAGCATGCTGTTTAATTTCTGTGTTTTTGTAACTACAATGTATCTTTGTTGATTTTCTGTCTATGTGATCAGTCTGTTGATGACAGTGTGCCATTGAAGCCCTCCACTAATAATATTGGAAGCTATCTCTCCCTTTAGGTCTGATAGTATTTGCTGTTTTCATCTGGGTGGTCTTACATTGGGTTATATATATATATATATATATATAGAGAGAGAGAGAGAGAGAGAGAGAATAGCTAACAAAAGACAGAAAAAGAAAAACACAGTTCTAATACTGACACTACTCTTCATAAATTACTACAAAGCTACAGTAATTGGTACACCAAAGGAGTGGTGAAAGAACATATAAATGGATTAATAGAAGTTAATAGAGATATACAAAGAAGACCCACACAAATATAGTCAGCAAATCTTAGATAATTGAGCAAAAATGTTCAAAATATCATTTCAATAAATGGTTTTGGAAAAAGAATCTCCAGGAAAAAATGGAATGATTCTCATATGATACATTGGAAAAAGAAAAAGAAAACTTTAAACAATAAAAAGTCAGTGAGACAGTGGTGTATAGTGGGTCTGCAAGTGCACCGGTTAAAAGGTGAAGCACAAGTGATTTCTAGGGTGGTATACCTCATCTGTAAGATAACTGTGGCAATGGATGTCTGATAACATTTATTTTTCAAAACACACAGGATCATATACGATCAATGGTGAACCATAATGCACCAAGTGGGTATGAACTGAAACAGTTGTACCACTCTCATGTAAGATGTCAAAATAAGGAAAACTGAGTCAGATGTCGTGGGGAAGCTATTTATGATGCTGGCATCCCATATGGGAGTGTCTGTGTCACATACTGGCTACTCTGCTTCCCATCTAGCTTCTTGCTAATGCATTTGAGAGGCAGGAAAGAATGCAGGACGGCCCAAGGACTTGTGTCCCTGTGACTCACATAGGAGTCCTGGGTAGAATTCCTGGCTCTTGGCTTTAGCCTGACCCAGTCCTGATGGGGCATTTGGGGAGTTAAACAACAGATGGAAGACTGAAAATCTCTCTCTCTCTCTCTCTCTCTCTCTCTCTCTCTCTGTCTCTCTCTCTCCCCCCAAACACACACACACACACACACACACACACACCTTCTCTTTTTCTCTCTCTGTCAATATGTCTTTCAAGTAAATAAAAATAATAAATAGATAAGAATAAAAATAGGGGCAACTGTGAAAAGGGACCTCTATCAGAACTCTACATATGGTTGGTTTTCCCATCAATCTAATAAGGTGTATGTATAATGAGAAACCTGGATTGCCTATTTTTTTAGAGAGAGACACTGAAGAATCTAAAAAACAAAGTCACATAATAAGTCTTAGATAATCTCAAAAACAACCTCCCAAATATCTTCAAAATTATTTGCCTTATACAATGATGTGTAACAGGGAAAAAATAACCAGTAAGAACACTGATCTTAGTGAGAGTGTTAAACTTTGAATTTACATGGTAGACCCCCAAATTACTACTTTAGTTATTTATCTAAAATACCCACACATTGGGAAGGGGACTGAAATCTTTCAAGAAAAGGAAAGAGGCGGTTTTCCTAATAATACCAAGGAGAGCCTTTTGCCAATTCCTTTCATTTAATTTTGTACCTAGAAGATACATGTGTATGATTTCTGATGGATTCAGGAGTACACAGCTGGTAGCCACCATCAAAGCTCAAATCCACATCTGTTGTGATATCGCCTAAGAGAATTCTTCACTAATTTATTTGTTGAAACATCTTTTACCCACCACCTCTTCTCATAGAAGTGCAAGATATTTCCATAAGACATCTGGACTCTCTGTTAAACGGAGGCATTTCTTATCTTGCAAGACAGTATCTTCCTTAGATTTTACTATAATTTTCTATTATTATGTAATTAATCACCAAAATAGTGTCACAATTATATTAGTTAAAAATAATTTATTGAAATTTTTGACAGTCTTCCTTAACTATTCCAACTGTGTCATGCTTTTCAAAATACCAGAAAATACAGATTACTTCCTTTTCTAGTTCGGCAAACACATTTTTTGTCTCTTATTTATTTTTCCAAAGACACAGAATTCCATAAATCTTTGTCTCCAAATGTTGCTTTAAAATAATTTCAGTTAAAGTATGAAAACAACTGTTTATATCACACATTTTTAGATTGCATCTAAAATTTAAAAAAAAAATTATTTATTTGAAAGAGTTACAGTGAAAGAAGGAGAGAGAGAGGGAGAGAGATTCTGCCATCTGTTGGCTCACTCCCCTGGTGGCCACAAGTGCCAAGGCTTAGTAAGGCAACAGCCAGGAGCTAGGAACGTCATCCAGGCTTCCTATGTGGGTGGCAAGGGCACGAAGGTTGTGCCCTTCTGTTATTTTCCCCAGGCCTTTAGCAGGGAGCTGGATTGGAATTAGAACAACCAGGACACCAACCAGCAACCATATGGCTGCCAGCATCGTGGATGGCAGCTGTACCTGCTTCACCACAATGCCAGCTCCACTTCAAAAAATTACTTGCTAAATGGCGCAGCAATTATAGTATTTATCCATTCTTGAATACTGAAAATTGAGCAAATGGTAGATGATTGCATTGATGGAAGAGCCCTGATTTGGGAATTTCCTAAGTTCTTAAGGGTTTACTACTCAATATTCATCGATCATGCATGGCACAGTATTTTAATTATTATGTGGAATATTAGGTGGCATAAAATCATGAAGTACTATACTGAGATATTGAAAGTGTTTGAGGGATAAAATTACTTCCCTAATTACATATGTATGTTAAAGCTCTGAGGTATTCAAGCATCAAAGATAGTTATAAATGTTAACATCAGCACAAGCTAAATCTATACAATAGTATGCTTGTGTGCAAACTAAAATTGTTCCTCATTCCTAGTTCTATCTTTTTAAAATTATCATGCTATACTTTCAAAAGTGTCTTTGTTTAATTAGATATGACACAGCTTATACAAAATACAGGGTTATTCTAGGCAAGTTGGTGCTGAACTTTAATGGAAATTATTGATGTAATAAACAAATAAATATACATTTCTCCCCTCCAATCCCCCCAAATCTCAAGAGCTACTTGTCTAAAATAACAAATAAAATGGTACGTTTGGAAGAAATTTTTAACACGAAGGGATTTAAAAAATGAGTCTTAGGTCAGCAGGTAGATGAGATAGTGTTCTGTAGGTCCTCTTGAGTTAGGACTCAATGTTATGGAAATAAAATGTGTTGAGATTTAGATATAATTTTTTTTAACTTTTATTTAATGAATATAAATTTCCAAAGTACGACTTATGGATTACAATGGCTTCCCCCCCATACCGTCCCTCCCACCCACAACCCTCCCCTTTCCCACTCCGTCTCCCCTTCCATTCACATCAAGATTCATTTTCGATTATCTTTATATACAGAAGATCAGTTTAGTATACATTAAGTAAGGATTTCAACAGTTTGCTCCCACACAGAAACATAAACTGAAAAATAATAGATGATTTTTTTTAAATGATGATGAAATCAGATCAGACCTATTGTCATGTTTAATCCCAGTGAGAGTCAAGTTGGGAGTTGATAATTTCTTTTTTTTTTTTTACAGAGGATCAGTTTAGTATGCATTAAGTAAAGATTTCAACCGTTTGCACCCCCCATAGAAACACAAAGTGAAATATATTGTTTGAGTACTCGTTATAGCATTAAATCTCAATGCACAGCACATTAAGGACAGAGATCCTACATGAGGAGTAAGTGCACAGTGACTCCTGTTGTTGACTTTACCAATTGACACTCCTGTCTATGGCATCAGTAATCTCCCTATGCACCAGTCATGAGTTTCCAAGGCTATGGAAGCCCTCTGAGTTCTCCGATTCTTATCTTGTTTAGATAAGGTCATAGTCAAAGTGGAGGTTCTCTCCTCCCTTCAGAGAAAGGTACCTCCTTCTTTGAAGACCTGTTCTTTCCACTGGGATCTCACTCACAGAGATCTTTTGCCAGAGTGTCTTAGCTTTCCATGCCTGAAATACTCTCATGGGCTTTCCAGCCAGATCCGAATGCCTTTAGTGCTGATTCTGAGGCCAGAGTGTTATTTAGGACATCTGCCATTCTATGAGTCTGCTGAGTATCTCACTTCCCATGTTGGATCACTCTCCCCTTTATTTATTCTATCGGTTAGTGTTAGCAGGTACTAGACTTGTTTATGTGCTCCCTTTGACTCTTAGTCCTTTCATTATGATCAATTGTGAACTGAAATTGATCACTTGGACTAGTGAGATGGCGTTGGTACATGCCACCTTGATGGGATTGAATTGGAATCCCCTGGTATGTTTCTAACTCTACCATTTGGGGCAAGTCAGCTTGAGCATGTCCCAAATAGCACATCTCTTCCCTCTCTTATTCCCACTCTTCTGTTTAACAGGGATTACATTTCAGTTAAATTTCAACACTTAAGAATAACTGTGTATTAATTACAGAATTAAACCAGTCATATTAAGTACAACAGACAAAAAAACTACTAAGAGGGATAATGTATTAAGTTGTTCATTAACAGTCAGGGCCATGCTCATCAAGTCACCGTTTCCCATAGTGTCCCTTTCTCTTCAACAGGTTTCCTTTTTGGTGTTCAGTCAGTTGTCACCGATCAGGGAGAACATATGGTATTTGTCCCTTTGGGACTGGCTTATTTCACTCAGCATGATGTGTTCCAGATTCCTCCATTTTGTTGCAAATGACTGGATTTCGTTTTTTCTTACTGCGGTATAGTATTCTAAAGAGTACATATCCCATAATTTCTTTATCCAGTCTACCGTTGATGGGCATGGAGGCACAAGAGACCTCGAATAGCTAAAGCAATCTTGTACAACAAAAACAAAGCCGGAGGCATCACAATACCAGACTTCAGGACATACTACAGGGCAGTTGTAATCAAAACAGCATGGTACTGGTACAGAAACAGATGGATAGACCAATGGAACAGAATTGAAACACCAGAAATCAACCCAAACATCTACAGCCAACTTATATTTGATCAAGGATCTAAAACTAATTCCTGGAGCAAGGACAGTCTATTCAATAAATGGTGCTGGGAAAACTGGATTTCCACGTGCAGAAGCATGAAGCAAGACCCCTACCTTACACCTTACACAAAAATCCACTCAACATGGATTAAAGACCTAAATCTACGACCTGACACCATCAAGTTACTAGGGAACATTGGAGAAACCCTTCAAGATATTGGCACAGGCAAAGAATTTCTGGAAAAGACCCGGGAGGCACAGGCAGTCAAAGCCAAAATCAACTATTGGGATTGCATCAAATTGAGAAGTTTCTGTACTGCAAAAGAAACAGTCAGGAGAGTGAAGAGACAACCGACAGAATGGGAAAAAATATTTGCAAACTATTCAACAGATAAAGGGTTAATAACCAGAATCTACAAAGAGATCAAGAAACTACACAACATCAAAACCAACAACCCACTTAAGAGATGGGCCAAGGACCTCAATAGACATTTTTCAAGAGAGGAAATCCAAATGGCCAACAGGCACATGAAAAAATGTTCAAGGTCATTAGCAATCAGGGAAATGCAAGTCAAAACCACAATGAGGTTTCACCTCACCCCGGTTAGAATGGCTCACACACAGAAATCTACCAACAACAGATGCTGGCGAGGATGTGGGGAAAAAGGGACACTAACCCATTGTTGGTGGGGATGCAAACTGGTAAAGCCACTATGGAAGTCATTCTGGAGATTCCTCAGAAACCTGAAGAACCCTACCGTTCAACCCAGCCATCCCACTCCTTGGAATTTACCCAAAGGAATTTAAATTGGCAAACAAAAAAGAGATTTAGATATAATTTTTTTTTGGATATATCTTTTTAGAGGCAGAGACCAGAGCACTTGGACTATCACCTGATTGTGGGGAGCAACTCGGACTAGACTAAGTTACTGAAATTAAGACTTATTCTATGCATCTGCTCTCCCACAATGTGGCGCTGGGAGAGGAGTAAACAGCTTCTATGCAGCTGCCTCTCGCCAACTTGAGTGATGACCTGCAGGAGCTGATCCTGCTCCTGATTGGGGGAGAGCAGCGTACTCGGCGTGTGGGTAGCAGAGTTGGGATTGGTGGAAGAGGACTATAAAGGAGGAGAGAGACAACATGCAGGAGGAACACCTGAGGAACACCTGAGCAGCCCCCGAGAGAGCCGGCCGGTGGTGTGCCGCTCCCCCGTGGAAGTGGGGAAAGTGGCAGGAGGAGCCGCTCTTCCACGGATGTGGAAGGGACGGTAGCCAACCCGGGAAGAACCAGCAGCAAACCCGGGAAGGGCCGAGCAGACAAAAGAACAGCGCAGGGTCCTGTGTCGTTCCTCCACGAAGAGGGGGAGTGACATAATGGTGCCGTGACTCGGATAGGAAGCCTAGGAGTGACACCTGATGGCTTCCTGGACACACGATAGCTTGAAGCTGGAATTGGAGGCACAGGAACTTGAACCCAGACACTCTGATATAGGACATGGGCGTCTTAACCTCTAGACCAAAAAACTGATGTATATCATTTATATATCCTTAAAAATTGCTTTTTACTAATTCTTTGAGAAAAATGTAGTTAGAAAAAGGCAGAAGCTCTGAAGATAGTAATGAAGTTGCATTAGTGTTAGTGACATGCTGAGACAAAACATATATTTTTGAAAGTTGAAAGTAGGTTCAGGTAGTGTTAGTAATTAAAACTTGTGCTCCAAATTCTCATGTCAACTGCCACTGTTCCACCAGCATCTCTCTCTCAGCTCACACCTACGGCCTCATTAAGGTTTCTTTCTGAGTCAGAAAAATATCAGGCCAGGTTCAAGATTTGGTCAGATCAGTATGCTACTGCAAACCACAAATGGGCTGTCCCAGTGAAAAAGTAATTCACACAAAGAGAAAAGGGACAGATAAATGGTATATAGATTTTCACGTTGCAAATCTGGTCATCAATTTTGTGTGGAAGAAGAAGTGATTAGAGGTAATGTTGTACACAGACTCCTGGGCTGATGTGGATGCTGATGTGGTCTGGTCCTTACAGGAGCAAGACTGGAACATTCCTGTCCAGAAAGTCTAGGACAAAGTCTTGTGCTATTATGGGAACTAGCACAAATGTGAGAATGTTTACGTCTCATAGCCTGAAAGCATTTTTTGCAGAAGAGATCCTGACCAACTATATATGGTGTGTATAGATGGAAAAGTAGATAGAAGATAGATCAATGCTAGATACATAATTAGAGAGAAGTACTCATTCATGGATGTTAGATAGTATCCATCCATCCTTCATCAGCACTGGGCTTGCATAATATTCCCCTGAACAGAGTTGTAATTGTGTCATAGATGAGGAGTCTGCATGCACTCAACAGCATGGAGCTTCCTTCTGCCAATACTGGCCTGGTTAATGCTAGTGCTAGAATCACCAGCAGAGACCAATCTTAAGAACACCACGGGCCGGCGCTGTGGTGCAGTGGGTTAAAGCCGTGGCCTGAAGTGCTGGCAAAACATATGGGTGCCGGTTCTAATCCCGGCTGCTCCTATCTTCCTATCCAGCTCTCCTGGCTTTGGATCAGTGCAATCCGGCTGTTGCAGTCATCCGGGGAGTGAATCAGCAGATGGAAGGCTTCTCTCTCTCTGTCTCTACCTCTCTCTATAACTCTGTCTTTCAAATAAACAAATAAATCTTAAAAAAGCCGAAGCCTTAATAAAAAAGAACACCATAATGTTATTATCTTTAAGAAAATTAACTTCTACTCGATGACAAGTACAATAATCAGACTTGCCCCCTCTCACCATGAAAGGTAAAAGAATTTGTGCTGTAGAATCTTGTCAATTTCAAAGATGGGATGATAACTATCAGTTATCACCTGTAACATTTAACTACTAACATTACTGTTACAACTATTCTGGAAGTTTTGGCCCCCATTCCAGTACTGAGTTAGTAACATAACTTAATGAGTGTATCAAAATTGTGGAAGGAGTGGACTAGAGCACAAAAAACTGTTGGTTCCTCCATTTGTATTACCATTTTCAAGCCAACGCAAGTGTTTCCTACTGCAAGCATCTGACTGCTCTCACTGGAAAGATGTCTGTGACTTTTGGAGCAGGTTGGTCTCTGCTTTTGACTTGAGCACCAGCAGTAGCTAGGACAGCATTGAGAAAAAAAATCTCATGATGTTGGGCTCATGGGGGAGGCTACAAGTGCCGAAGAGCTGCTGATATTAGGGGTCTCCCAACCAGTAGCAAATAGGAGCTGATGGATCAATCAATATCCGCAGCTGAAGACTGCTCATGAAACACATACTTCATCATCTTTCTTACCAATAACCACTTTGTGCTGTCTCTTCCAATATTTTTCATGTAAATCTTTGGTTCTAATCTAGTTTTGAGAACTTCATTGAAAACACCCAATTAGATTTACTCTCCTTTTTGTTCCTATAGGTAAGTGGAACAAATGTGTTGTCTCCATCACTAGAATCCTCTTCTACACAGCTGAGCGCCTCCTGAGGAATAATGATAGTTTGGTGGATTGCCTGCCTTGGGAATACCTCCTTCCACATGAGGCATTCCGTAACTGGCTCTGTTTTACAGAACTCTATGCTGTGAGTTGTGTATGTGTCTATGTTTATTTTTCCACAACCGTCACTATATAAAACTTGTGATGATAGTATTTACTCTGCTTTTAATTCATCCTATCCTGATTTTCTAAGCTAAAGCCTGAACTGTACAATTTGTATAAACAGACATTTACATAAAATAATAGGGAAATAGAATCTGGATCTGCTGGATGATATGGTTCAAATGGTAGAGCAAGCTCTATAGCTTGTTTCAGCTGAGAATTCTTCACCCCTCACCATTAAAAATGTGTAGCTTTATAAAGATTGCTTTTGTTGGAGGCCAGTGTTGTGGTGTAGCAGGTAAAGCCACAGCCTGCAGTGCCAGCATCCCATATGGATCCTGGCTATTCCACTTCCAATACCACTCTCTGCTATGGCCTGGGAAAGCAGTAGAAGATGGCCCAAGTGCTTGGGTCCCTGCACTCATGTGGGAGACCCGGAAGAAGTCCCTGGCTCCTGGCCTCAGATCAGCACATTTCCGGGCATTGCATCCAATTGGGGAGTGAACCCGTGGATGAAAATCCTCTCTCTCTCACTCTGCCTCTCCTTCTCTTTCTGTGTAAATCTGACTTGCAAATAAATAAATAAATCTTTAAAAAAATTAAGATTGCTTTTGCAATATATTGAAGACATTTGCCAACATGTGATATTTATTTCCTGGAGAATTCTAAAGGTTCAAAAATGTTGTGTCTCTTTCATAGTGCCCTTTAATGGAAGCTCCTGTCTCTTGGCTTCTGATTGGCTCAGCTCTGGCTATTGCGACCATCTGGGCAGTGAACCAGCTGATAGGAGACATCTCTCTCTCTTTCTTTCTGCCTCTACCTCTCTGAAGCTCTACCTTTCAAATAAATAAATAAAATAAATCTTAAAATGACACTGCCTCACATAAATATGTACAATTATTACATGTTAATAAAAATATAAACAGAAGCTCTCATTTACAAATGAAGGTGATATAAAGGCCTTCCAAAGTAAACAAAAATTGAAAAATTTTCACCACCTGGCCATTATTGCAAATAAGATGTACTACCCATAGAAGCAGAAAGATGACCAGCATCATGAAAACATGTGAAGATAAGAAACTTCCTAGTAGTACAGTACAAAGGAGATATGAGAAAATAAGATTATTTTATAGAAAACTGTCAAGAACAAGTTATTTTATATCATTAATAAACGAGTATAAATGGGCTATGCTTTCTAATTAAAAGATACAGACTGGCTGCATGGTTTAAAAAGCAAAACACATATTCAAAGCTTATTTGACCTAGTTCCTCATGCCTATATTCACTAAATTAACTGATTATATATCTTCTACATATGCTTTTTACCAATTTACTTCACCAAGCATAAATATTTTTAGCAAAAAAAGTCTATCATGTATCATGTATTCAAACATATCAAGTATTTTTTTATTATTTGTTTATTGTGAGTTCTGGTGATGGAAGAAAATCATACTATTTTAGAAAGAATGGGTACAGAATTTTAGAAGTTATTAAATGTGATTTTGGATATCAAAATATATTTCTAATGTTTTATGTTATTTTCCATGATTAGAAATTCAGTGTTTTATCAGAATTGTTTTGGGATTATATATAAGTGGAATAAAAGAAATTAATTTAAAGGGTAAGGGTAATGGAACTGAGATAATTTGAAAGGGCAGATGTTTCATCAACTGATGCAGAAAATTCCCTCTATTAAAATTAATTAAATAACTTATAGGGAAATATCCAGGAGTGTCATTATGATTGTGACATATGTGTGATTTTATGCATAGGGAAAGCTTGTCCATTTACTGGTACGCCAGCGTGGACACAGGTTCATACTGCTTGTTTCAGCCACAGTTGGTTACCTTGCCCAAGTAGCTGTCAATCATGGGCATATGGAGATAATGTTTATAGCCTGTTATAAAGCACAGATGCATGAGAAGAAGAGCATTTGTAACATGATTCTGACTTTTGTAAGCCTCAGTGCTCACATCGTGAAATTAGATCAGTGTGTGCTGTTGTCCAAAAACAATCTGTATTCTGAAATTCTGCTCATTGGTATTATCATTTTGTTGTTGGCAGGATAGGTGATTCAATTCATATGTTGTGGCACAACTCCTATTTCTTAAGAATAGAATGATAAAAGAATCCGACAATTTGCATCCAGAGATAGTATCTATGACTTAGGGGCTTAGGGGTTATCACATCTTTGGGTCTCTATGGCTTGGTGGTCAAATGCAGCACTCAGCACTTCTCAGTCTCTAAATTTCAGCCTTACTAAATCCATTTATTTAAACATAAACACAGATATTAAATCTGATTGGACCTGTCTCATTCATTTAGTAAATAGAGATTTGTTTTTATAATTAGCCTTGGGTTTAATTTTTGCCTTTACTATTTTATTGAACCTTGAAACAGACTGGAAAACTCTTGTCATGGTATCTTGATGTTATACAATTCTGAGTGTTATCTACTTTGGGGAACATTACTTCTGAAGATTATTTCTGAGGTGTTTTTCTAAAGAAAGAAGACTACATCAGTGTTTGAGACGTTCATAGTTAGAAGCAACAGTGCCACCTATAATCTTCTTCAGTAAACAAAGATCTTTTACGAGATAATCCTGTAATATTATCCACAAACATGTTAACTAGCAATTTAATTGACAGAAATGAATGAATGTATTACTAATGCTTTTAAAAATGGTAGTAATACAAAGATTCATTAATCATTATATTAAATGATGTTTATTAATCATCAAACTGTCTAGAGACTGAATATATGAAATAACCAAAAATTTGTTATATGTACTCTGTGTATTAGAGTATAACATTTCTTAAATCATAATCCATTGTGTCAGTATTCTAGTCAGTACACTACACAGTAAGAAGGAAAGTAGAAGGCCCAATTATCTTAGCATAGTGTGATAATGTGTTACAAAAACTCCCTTCCTGAACTCTTTCCAGCTATTACATGATAATGATATTTAATATCGTTATGTCACAAATATGCCCTTTTCTACTCTGTGAGAAGTGACTCAAGTCTAATTTAAACTCTTTCAAGCTGCCGATCTTGTCAAGCTCCATTTTTGCTGAGCACTATTAATTCAATTATTAATATCCTGCTTCTGTTGACTGATTGCTCCTTGCAGTTTTTAGAGAAGCAATGGGACTGAAACTGATAGTCATTTCTCTCCTTTTGTAAGTTCAGAGTGCAATGGTCATGACATAGTTAGGTCCATTTTCCTCCTTCCAGTAATTGAGGGTTCCTCATCTAACAGCAAGGATACCTAGATCCATTCTGAGTAATGTCTGGACATAGAATAAATCACTGAATTTTGTACTTCCGGGTTATGCAATATTTGCAATTCCCATCTCATTAAATAAATGTGGTATTTTATCTGGTATATATATATTTAATTTGATTATAGACTATTCTTGATATCTTTTACATTAGATGGATAGACTTTGTTAACTAAATTTCCTGTTTTGAAAAGCTAGTTACAAGAGTCTCATTTAGTCTTTTTCTGTTTTATTGTTAAGATTAATTCCTATGGAAACCCAAGAGACTCAGAGTGGTTAAAGCACCATAAACAATAAAAACAGAGCCGAAGGCATCATAATATCAAATATCAATATATACTGCATGAATAAGTGCAAACAAAATAGCCTGGTATTGGCACAAAAACAGACATGTGGACCAATGGAACCGAATAGAAATCCCAGGAATCAATCCTAACATCCACAGCCAACTACCCTTCGCTGAACAAGCTAAACCATTTCCTGGGGAAAGCACTGCTCTTCGATAAATGCTGTGACGTGAATTGTGTGTCCACATGTGGAAGTATGAAGCAAGATTCCTACATTGTGTCTTGCTCAAATGGATCAAGGTTCTAAATCTATGACCTGATACAATCAAGTTACTAGAGGGAAGCATAGGGAAACACTGCAAGATGTTGGCCCAGGTAAAGACTTCTTGGAGAGATGAACAGAAGGACAGGCAATGAAAGCAGAAGTAGACAGGTGAATTACTTAAAGCTAGGAAGCTTCTCACAGCAAAGGAAACATCAAAGAAAATAAAGAGGAAACCAAGGGAGTGAGAGAAAACATTTGCAGAGTATACATATGATAAAGGATAGATCTCCAGAGTAAGGAAGGGATTCAAGACACTGAATAATAATAAAACAAGCATTTCAGTCAGAAATATGCAAAAGGACATTAGCATACATATTTCAGAGGCTGAAATGCAAATGGCCGATAGATACATGAAAATAAACCCAGGATCACTAGCCAATAGGGAAATGCAAATGAAAACCAGGAGGTTTTGACGGTTTTGACTCATCCCAACAGCTGTCATCTAAAAATCAAAACTAACAAATGATGGTGAAGGTGTGAAAAAATCATACCTTAGTAAAATGTTGGTGGGAACGTAAACCAGTACAAATATTATGGATACTAATTTGGAGATTCTTCAGAAATCTACAAATAGATCTATATGTCCCAGCCATCCCACTCTTGGGAATTTATCCAAAGGAAATGAAATCTGCACCAAAAAAACTTATTTTAAACCCATATTTATAGCAGCTTACTGAAGAATAGATAAAATATGGAATTGACTCAGATGTCCATCAACTGATGACTGGATAGAGAAAATGTGATATATACACGGTGGAGTACTTTTCAGCCATAAAGAAGAATTAAATCCTGTCTTTTAAAAAAAAATCATTCAACTAGAGAACACTGTGCTTAGTGAAAGCAGCCAGTCCCCTAAATACAAATATCATATGTTTTCTTTGAGTTGTGGTAACTAGTATACAGAGTACAACAAATTGCAATGAGTGAAAATATGAATGAAATTCAAATCATGGGATGCGATTATTGTTTATAGCACTTGTCTATACGCTTAAGAAACAGTGTTGTTTCTCGTTACTGTTTGTTGAATTATTTATTTATTGGAGGATTACACTTGTGATTCTCAAGTAAATTGAAATTATGGCATCATAAAAATTCATAGAAAAATAAGAAAGAAAGGAGAAGGGATTGCGGGAAGTATTACATTATTGCAAGTGGAAACCATTATACTTAGAGAAATAAGCCAGTCTCAAAAAGACAAATACTGAGATCATTGCTGTGGCGCAGTGGGTTAATGCCCTGGCCTGAAGCGCTGGCATCCCATGTGGGTGCCAGTTCAAAACCTGGCTGCTCCACTTAAGATCCAGCTCTCCGCTATGGCCCGGGAAAGCAGTAGAAGATGGCTCATGTCCTTGGGCCCCTGCACCCGCGTGGGAGACCCGGAAGAAGCTCCTGGCTTCAGATTGGCACAACTCTGGCCATTGTGGCCAGTTGCGGAGTGAACCATCAGGTGGAAGACCTCTCTCTCTGTCTCTCTCTCTCTCTCTGGCTCTCCTTCTTTCTCTGTGTAACTCTTTCAAATAAAAAAAAAAAACTTTAAAAAAAGACAAATATCATATGTTCTCTCTGATCTGTGGTAACTAATAGAGTATAAAAATGTAATGTATGGGCCGGCACCGTGGCTCACTAGGCTAATCCTACAGCTTGCAGCGCCGGCACACCGGGTTCTAGTCCCGGTCGGGGCGCCGGATTCTGTCCTGCTTGCCCCTCTTCCAGGCCAGCTCTCTGCTGTGGCCAGGGAGTGCAGTGGAGGATGGCCCAAGTGCTTGGGCCCTGCACCCCATGGGAGACCAGGAGAAGCACCTGGCTCCTGCCATCGGATCAGCGCGGTGCACCGGCCGTGATGGCCATTGGAGAGTGAACCAATGGCAAAAGGAAGACCTTTCTGTCTCTCTCTCTCACTGTCCACTCTGCCTGTCAAAAAAAAATGTAATGTATATGAGCGAAGCTGACATTTTGAGATTTGATTTTTGTTTATAGCCCTTGTCTCTACTGTTGAGAAACAGCATCTTTTTATTCTTACTTTGTTGAATTCTTTACTTAGTGGAAGATTAAGCTCATGATTATAAAATAAACTGGAAGTGTGTCATAATAAAAATTAAAAGAAAGGAAGGAGGAGGGAGGGTAGAGCATGGACAGGTGGGAGGGTGGGAAGTGTCACTGTTCTCCTAAATCTATATATATGAAATACATGAAATTTGTCTTCAGCTTATATAAGTAAAAATATTTAAAAATGTATATATGAAATTCATGAAATCTGTTTCTTTTATAAATAAATGGATAAAAAATGATTTATTAACTGATTTTTTTAGAAGAAAGTAGGAGTTTATTCACCATACACAGAACGAGGAGTCAGGCAGCTACCACTCAGCTTCCAGACTTCTCATTGCATAAAGATAAATGGATTGTTCCATTTCATGACAAAATAATTCTACTTCATCTCAAAAGCCAGCATATCATGTTTCATGGAAAAACTATTAACATGCCTATTAAAGCCACGTCAAAGAAATATACATCTACTATGACCATCGTTACTTGTCTTGAAGGTCTTAGATAACATAACTAGGCAATAAAAATAGGTATAAAACTTAAAGAATATGATAAAATTATCATTATTTGCAGACAATATGATTGTTTAACAGTAACACACAAGAGAATCAACTGAAACACTAGAAATAAGAAAAATATTCAGTAAAGCAGATGAACACAAAAATAGTACAAAATACAAACAAAATAAGACTTCTTGAGTCTTCATATACACAAACAACATTCATATGAGATATTAAGAAAAAGGAGCTTCCATTTACCACAACAACCAAAATATTAAGACAGCTAAAAATGTATAACAAAAATATATATAAGCTATATGAAGCAAACTTAAGCGCTATTGCTGGACACACAGGAATTGAAGTTTTCCAGGTGAAGCATGTCTTGGGTAAGAAAATCCACCATGTTTAAAATGCCCTTTCTCCCTAAGTAATTCTATAAATTTAACATAATCATACACAATTAACATAGTTTGAAGCTAGACACATTAATTTCATTCTGAAATTCACAGGAAAAATAAAAATAGCCAGGAATATCCTATAAACAAAGACAAAAGCACAGAGAATAGCAGTGCAAGATATTTTAATAATCTACTTCTGAATATACTGAAGGAAAAAAAAACAAATTAAACTCAGTTTCCCCTAATATAACCCATTTACAACACAGATCACTATGATACCAGATGTGTGGGGTGTGACCCCAGGCGCAAAGCAAGCAATCAATTCTGTAGTATGGACACCATCTAGATGTCTTTGAATCTAATTAAGTTCTAACATTAAGTACTAGGAGATAGTGTCAGATCTCACAGGTTGAGGGCTCAGTCCCCAAAGCTGCTCCCTTCCACTTTATTTTTTTTTTAACTTTTATTTAATGGATATAAATTTCCAAAGTACGGCTTATGGATTACAATGGCTTCCCCCCCATATCGTCTCTCCCACCCGCATCCCTCCTCTTTCCCACTCCCTCTCCCCTTCCATTCACATGAGGATTCATTTTCGATTCTCTTTATATACAGAAGATCAGTTTAGCATACATTAAGTAAAGATTTCAACAGTTTGCTCCCACACAGAAACATAAAGTGAAAAATAATAGATGATTTTTTAAATGATGATGAAATCAGATCAGACCTATTGTCATGTTTAATCCCAGTGAGAGTCAAGTTGGGAATTGATAATTTCTTCTTCTTCTTCTTTTTTTTTTTTTTTTTTTTTACAGAAGATCAGTTTAGTATACATTAAGTAAAGATTTCAACAGTTTGCACCCCCATAGAAACACAAAGTGAAATATACTGTTTGAGTACTTGTTATAGCATTAAGTCTCAATGTACAGCACATTAAGGACAGAGATCCTACATGAGGAGTAAGTGCACAGTGACTCCTGTTGTTGACTTTACAAATTGACACTCCTGTTTATGGCATCAGAATCTCCCTATGCACCAGTCATGAGTTTCCAAGGCTATGGAAGCCTTTTGAGTTCACTGACTCTTATCTTGTTTAGACAAGGTCATATTCAAAGTGTAGGTTCTCTCCTCCCTTCAGAGAAAGGTACCTCCTTCTTTAAAGACCTGTTCTTTCCACTGGGATCTCACTCGCAGAGATCTTTCACTTAGGGTTTTTTTTTTTTTTTTTTTTTCCCAGAGTGTCTTGGTTTTCCATGCCTGAAATACTCTCATGGGCTTTTCAGCCAGATCCGAGTGCCTTTAGGGCTGATTCTGAGGCCAGATTGCTGTTTAGGACATCCACCATTCTGTGAGTCTGCTGAGTATCTCGCTTCCCATGTTGGATCACTCTCCCCTTTATTTATTCTATCAGTTAGTATTAGCAGGTACTAGACTTGTTTATGTGCTCCCTTTGACTCTTAGTCCTTTCATTATGATCAATTGTGAACTGAAATTGATCACTTGGACTGGTGAGATGGCATTGGTACATGCCACCTTTCTCATAGTGTCCATTTCACTTCAACAGGTTTCCTTTTTGGTGTTCAGTCAGTTGTCACCAATCAGGGAGAACATATGGTATTTGTCCCTTTGGGACTGGCTTATTTCACTCAGCATGATGTGTTCCAGATTCCTCCATTTTGTTGCAAATGCCCGGATTTCATTGTTTCTTACTGCGGTATAGTATTCTAAAGAGTACATATCCCATAATTTCTTTATCCAGTCTACCGTTGATGGGCACTTAAGTTGGTTCCAGGTCTTGGCTATTGTGAATTGAGCTGCAATAAACATTAGGCTGCAGACCGCTTTTTTGTTTGCCAATTTAAATTCCTTTGGGTAAATTCCAAGGAGTGGGATGGCTGGGTCGAACGGTAGGGTTCTCTTCAGGTTTCTGAGGAATCTCCAGACTGACTTCCATAGTGGCTTGACCAGTTTGCATTCCCACCAACAGTGGGTTAGTGTCCCTTTTTCCCCACATCCTCGCCAGCATCTGTTGTTGGTAGATTTCTGCATGTGAGCCATTCTAACCGGGGTGAGGTGAAACCTCATTGTGGTTTTGATTTGCATTTCCCTGATTGCTAATGACCTTGAACATTTTTTCATGTGCCTGTTGGCCATTTGGATTTCCTCTTTTGAAAAATGTCTATTGAGGTCCTTGGCCCATCTCTTAAATGGGTTGTTTGTTTTGATGTTGTGGAGTTTCTTGATCTCTTTGTAGATTCTGGTTATTAGCCCTTTATCTGTTGCATAGTTTGCAAATATTTTTTCCCATTCTGTCGGTTGTCTCTTCACTCTCCTGACTGTTTCTTTTGCAGTACAGAAACTTCTCAATTTGATGCAATCCCAATAGTTGATTTTGGCTTTGACTGCCTGTGCCTCCCGGGTCTTTTCCAGAAATTCTTTGCCTGTGCCAATATCTTGAAGGGTTTCTCCAATGTTCTCTAATAACTTGATGGTGTCAGGTAGATTTAGGTCTTTAATCCATGTTGAGTGGATTTTTGTGTAAGGTGTAAGGTAGGGGTCTTGCTTCATGATTCTGCTCGTGGAAATCCAATTTTCCCAGCACCATTTATTGAATAGACTGTCCTTGCTCCAGGAATTAGTTTTAGATCCTTGATCAAATACAAGTTGGCTGTAGATGTTTGGGTTGATTTCTGGAGTTTCAATTCTGTTCCTTGGTCTATCCATCTGTTTCTGTACCAGTAGCATGCTGTTTTGATTACAACTTCCCTGTAGTATGTCATGAAATCTGGTATTGTGATGCCTCCGGCTTTGTTTTTGTTGTACAAGATTGCTTTAGCTATTCGAGGTCTCTTGTGTCTCCATATAAATTTCAGCACCATTTTTTCCAGATCTGAGAAGGTCTTCGGTATCTTGATTAGTATCGCATTGAATCTATAAATTGCTTTTGGGAGAATGGACATTTTGATGATATTGATTCTTCCAATCCATGAGCATGGAAGATTTTTCCATTTCTTGGTATCCTCTTCTATTTCTTTCTTTAAGGTTTTGTAATTTTCATTGTAGAGATGCTTAACGTCCTTGGTTAAGTTTATTCCAAGGTATTTGATTGTTTTTGTAGCTATTGTGAATGGGATTCATCTTAGAAGTTCTTCCTCAGCCATGGCATTGTCTGTGTATATAAAGTCTGTTGATTTTTGTGCATTGATTTTATAACCTGCTACTTTGCCAAAATCTTCTATGAGTTCCAATAGTCTCTTAGTAGAGTTCTTTGGGTCCCCTAAATACAGAATCATGTCATCTGCAAAGAGGGATAGTTTGAGTTCTTCCTTCCCAATTTGTATCCCTTTAATTTCTTTTTCTTGCCTAATAGCTCTGGCTAGAACTTCCAGAACTATATTGAATAGCAGTGGTGAGAGTTGGCATCCCTGTCTGGTACCAGATCTCAGTGGAAATGCTTCCAACTTTTCCCCATTCAATAGGATGCTGGCCATGGGTTTTTCATAGATTGCTTTGATTGTATTGAGGAATGTTCCTTCCAAACCCAGTTTGCTTAGAGTTTTCATCATGAACGGGTCTTGTATTTTATCAAATGCTTACTCGGCGTCTATTGAGATAATCATATGGTTTTTCTTCTGCAGTCTGTTAATGTGGTGTATCACATTGATTGTTTTGCGCACATTGAAGCATCCCTGCATACCAGGGATAAATCCCACTTGGTCTGGGTGGATGATCTTTCTGATGTGTTGTTGCATTCTATTGGCCAGAATTTTATTGAGGATTTTTGCATCTATGTTCATCAGGGATATTGGTCTGTAATTCTCTTTCAGTGCTGCATCTTTTTCCGGCTCAGGAATTAAGGTGATGCTGGCTTCACAGAAAGAATTTGGGAGGATTCCCTCTTCTTCGATTGTTCTGAATAGTTTGAGAAGAATTGGAGTTAGTTCTTCTTTAAATGTCTGGTAGAATTCAGCAGTGAATCCATCTGGTCCTGGGCTTTTCTTTGTTGGGAGGGCCTTTATTACGGTTTCAATTTCTGTCTCAATTATGGGACTGTTTAGGTTTTCGATGTCTTCCTGGTTCATTTTAGGTAGGTTGCATGTGTCCAGGAATGTATTCATTTCTGATAGGTTTCCCTGTTTGCTGGCATACAAGTCCTTGTAGTAATTTCTGCTGATTCTTTTTATTTCGGTGGTGTCTGTTGTTACGTTTCCTTTTTCATCTCTGATTTTATTGATTTGGGTCTTTTTTTTTAGTTAGTTGGGCCAATGGGGTGTCAATTTTGTTTATTTTTTCAAAAAACCAACTCCTTGTTTGGCTGATTTTTTGTAATGTTTTCTTGATTCAATCCTGTTGATTTCTTCTCTGATTTTAATTATTTCTCTTCTCCTACTAGATTTGGGTCTGGTTTGCTGTAGGTTTTCTAGATCCTTGAGGTGAATTGAAAGCTCATCTATTTGGTGCCTTTCCAATTTCTTGATGTAGGCACCTATTGCTAAAAACTTTCCTCTTAACACTGCTTTTGCTGTGTCCCATAAGTTTTGGTATGTTGTGCTGTTATCCTCATTTACTTCCAGAAAGTTTTTGATTTCTCTTTTAATTTCTTCTATGACCCATTGTTCATTCAGGAGCATGTTGTTCAGTCTCCATGTGTTTGCATATGCTTTAGGGATTCCTGAGTTGCTAATTTCCAACTTCATTCCTTTATGGTCTGAGAAGCTGCATGGTATGATTCTAATTCTTTTGAATTTGCTGAGACTTGCTTTATGGCCTAGTATGTGGTCAATCCTAGAGAAGGTTCCATGTACTGCTGAGAAGAATGTAAAATCTTTAGCTATAGGATTGAAAGTTCTGTATATATCTGTTAGATCCATTTGGGCTATAGTGTCCTTTAAATCTACTGTCTCCTTGTTGATCTTCTGTCCTGTTGATCTGTCTATTTCTGAGAGTGGAGTATTGAAGTCCCCCAGTACTATTGTATTGGGGTCTACGTCTCCCTTTAAGTCCATTAACAAATCTTTTAGATAAACTGGTGCCCTGTAGTTTGGTGCATATAGATTGATAATTGTTATATCTTCTTGTTGTATTGATCCCTTAATCATTATATAGTGCCCCTCTTTGTCTCTCTTAACAGTTTTTGTGGTAAAGTTTATGTTGTGCGATATTAAGATGGCTACGACCGCTCTTTTTTCATTTCTGTTGGCATGGTATATCTTTTTCCAGCCTTTCACTTTCAGTCTGTATGGATCTTTGTTGGAAAGATGTGTTTCTTGTAAGCAGCAAATAGATGGGTTTTGTTCCTTAACCCAATCAGCCAATCTGTGTCTTTTAACTGGACAGTTCAGGCCATTAACGTTCAATGTGACTAATGAAAAGTGGTAACTTTGCCCTGCAATTTGCCAAAGATAAGTTCTAATATATGCTTTGAATTCCCTGTGATCTTTTGCTGTGAGCTTTCCTTCCTTTATCTTCTTTCATATTGATGACCGTGTTTCTGTGTGTAACACATCTTTAAGCATCTTTTGCAGGGCTGGACGAGTGGTGACAAATTCTTTCAATTTCTGTTTGCTATGAAAAGTCCTTATTTCACCTTCATTCACAAATGATAGCTTTGCAGGATATCATATTCTGGGCTGGCAGTTTTTCTCTCTTAGTACCTGGGCTATATCTCGCCATTCCCTCCTAGCTTGTAGAGTTTCTGATGAGAAGTCAGCTGTGAGTCTGATTGGAGATCCTCTGAGAGTAATCTGACGTTTCTCTCTTGCACATTTTAGGATCTTTTCTTTATGTTTCATGTGGAGAGTTTAATTACAACGTGTCGTGGTGAGGATCTCTTTTGATCGTGTTTATTAGGGGTTCTGTGAGCTTCCTGTACTAGGATTTCTCTGTCCTTCTCCAAACCTGGGAAATTTTCTGCTAATATCTCACTAAAAAGGCCTTCTAATCCTTTCTCCCTCTCCATGCCTTCAGGAACTCCTAGAACCCGAATGTTGGGTTTTTTAATAGTATCCTGAAGATTCCTGACAATATGTTTTAGATTTCTAATTTCCTCTTCTTTTCTTTGGTCTGACTGTATCCTTTCCTGTTCTCTGTCTTCTAAGTCTGATATTCTCTCTTCTGCTTCACCCATTCTGTTTGTAAGGCTCGCTATTGTGTTTTTCATTTGATCTATTGAATTCTTCACTTCAGTCACTATCACAGTTTCCTGTTGTACTTGTTGTTTCGTTTCATTTTGATTCCTCCTTAATATTTCATTTTCACGAGAGAGATTTTCTATCTTGTCCATTAAGGATTTCTGTAGTTCAAGAATTGTTTTTGAGAACTTCTTAAGGTTCTTATCAATTTTTTGAGATCTGCTTCTTGCATTTCTTCTAACTCATCATCTTCATAATCTTGAATTGGGGTGTCTTTTTCATTTGAGGGCGTCATGGTGACTTCCTTGTTTTTATTGCCTCGGTTTTTGCGTTTGTTATTTGGCATACTGAAGATATTTGGTTTCTTCACTGTGGTGCTTTTTCTTGTTATACTATGACTCTAGATTAAGTGGACTATCTGTTTTTGATGGAGCCTTAGGGCTTGAGATGGGTATGGCCTGAGAGCTCTGTTTGGTGTGCCAAAGGTGACACTCCCAGGTTAGGCATGGTAAATCTCTCTCTCTCTCTCTTTCTTTTTTTTGATTCAAAAGGGAAGTAATTCCGCACAGCTGAACAAAGTTGGAGGTAGTTAGCAGGCAAATGATATACCCACAAGAGCCAGAGATTGGAAGCTCTTTCCCAAGGACCACACAGGGAATCTGTTCGGCCCTCAGAGTGAGCTCAAATTCTCCTTCAGTCTCCCACTGGGTTGCCAAAGTTACGGAATTGTAACGTCTCTGGAGAGTACTCAGGTGAATTCTGTGCGTTCTCTCCCCCACCGTCTCTTTTTTCACAGTCTCAGTTCAGTAGCACCACAAATTTACTAGGTCCTAATCTCCTGTTAATTCGCCCCACCCAGAGTCAGGTTTTTCTGCTAGGCTCAGGGCCGGTGCAGACCTGAGGTCGCTCTGCTTATGACGTATGTCCAAGATGGCGCCTGCTCTTTGTCTTGCTTGCCCTTGAGAGGTGAGCGGAGAGAGAGAAACCCCTGTCTGTACCAGTCACCTTTTTTTTTCTCTCTCTCTCTCTTCCAGTTAGCCTGGTGAAGTTCCCACCCCCCCCCCCCCGGGGGTCGTTCCCTCTAGTCTCCTCTCTCCACTTGCCTGCCGGTGTCTCGGGCTATTGAGGTTCGGCTCACCTCGCGTTCCAGCGCTGGTGTGTTGAGTCTGCCGCTGGTGTCCCGAACTGTGGGCTCCCACGCTCTCCACGCAGGTCCGCTGTGAATCACGCGTTCTGGAAGAGTTTCTTCTGCTGTTTCCTCCTCTACTCTTCCTTGAACCTGCAGTATCTCCACTTTTATTAAACTGTCTCTCCCCGGATTATCAGTGTGCTCCCTTCCTATTCTGCCATCTTGCCTCCTCCTCCCTTCCACTTTATTAATTGATTTTTTTTGACAGGCAGAGTTAGTAAGAGAGAGAAAGACAGAGAGAAAGGTCTTCCTCCCGTTGGTTCACCCCCCAGATGGCTGCTATGGACAGTGCACGGCGCCGATCCGAAGCCAGGAGCCTGGTGCTTCCCCTGGTCTCCCATGGGGTGCAGGGCCCAAGCACTGGGGCCATCCTCCACTGCCCTCCTGGGCCACAGCAGAGAGCTGGACTGGAAGAGGGGCAACCGGGAGAGAATCTGGTGCCACAGGACTAGAATCCGGGGTGCCGGTGTCACAGGCAGAGGATTAGCCAAGTGAGCCGCGGTGCCAGCCTTATTAATTGATTTAATTGAAAGGCAGAGCAATAGAGAAGGAAAGGCAGACACAAAGGGAGAGATTTTCCATTCACTGGTTCACTCCCTGAATGGCTGCAACAGAAAAGCCTGGGTCAGGTTGAAGCCAGGAGCCATGAACTCCATCCAGTTCTCCCAAATGGATGGCAGGGGCCCAGGTACACAAGCCATCATCCACTGTGTAAGCATGCAATTGAAGTGGAAGAGCAGGGAATTGAACCAACACTCCGATATAGGATGCTGACATTACCAGTGGCAGCTTAACCAGCTGTGCCTCAATGCTGGGACCAAGATGCGAATTTTAAAAAGATGTATTTTCAGTCTGAGGTTGGTTGAATGCATGGTTGTGCAACTCTCAATATAGACAACTAAGCTTCTCAGTGAGTTGGTCTATCATGTGCTGTGTTTCTCAGAGGGATTTTAATTCCTTGACCATGGTTTTGGAATTGCTTACTGTATCCTTGTTTGCTTTTCTAAAAATGAATTCTTTAGAAGCTGTGCATGGAAAAGTTTGATTTTTTAAAATAAAGAATAAAGTGGCTCCATTTAAACATAGGTGCTATATTAAGGCTAAAGCTTTTAAGAAATAATTACCTAATTTGAAAGGCCGGGTTACAGGGAGAGGGAGAGACAAAGATAGATAGATAGATAGATAGATAGATAGCGATAAAGAAAGAAGAGAGGAGAGAGGAGAGAGGAGAGAGGAGAGAAGAGAGAAGAGAGAAGAGAGAAGAGAGAAGAGAGAAGAGAGAAGAGAGAAGAGAAGAGAACTTTTTCCACTAGTTCATTCCCCCAATTGACTGCAGTGGCTGGCGTCTGGCCAGGCCAGAGAAAGGAGCCAGGAACTGTCTTTGGGTCTCCCACATAGGTGCAGGGGCCCAAGCTTATGGTCCATCTTCAGCTGTTTCCCAGGTTCTTTAGCAGGGAGGTGGATCAGAAGTGGAAGAGCTGGGACTAGAACCAGTACTCATATGGGATTGCCTGCATTGTTGGCAGCAGCTTAACCCTCTGTGCCACGATGCCAGCCCCAAGGCCGAAGCTTTTAATATGGTAATAAACCATAACAGTTTTTGTATAATTAATGTTTATTTTAAAGTAACTTATCTTCATGTAAATTTAATCTGAGGCTAGAGAATGTTTTAGTGTGAGTCTAGAGAGACTCATACCCTCACCCATTTTCCTCTCTATTAACAGCAATATAAAACCTATGTTTTAAATAATGACTACATTGGTATATTATTATGGACTGATTTTCACACATATTTATATTCCTTAATTTTTATATAATATCCTTTTTCCTTTTAGGAATCCCATGCATGCAATATACACATTTAATTATCCTAGGCCTTTCTAGCTTGTGACCATTCCTCAGACTTACCTTCTTTTTGATGGCCTTAAGTGTCATGAGGCTTGGGAAACTTCTGCAGGCTGCCTTTCCATTTGATTCTGGTTGATATTTTTCTACTGGTTAGACTGTGCTGGATTTTTTTAATGTGTATGGCACGCTCACCACACCGATGACACATATTAAGATCATACTTTGTCACTAACAATGTAAAATTACGGTGGTGTTTCTCATTTTTTTGTCACTGAAAAATTAATTCACTTCCCGCTGCCAAACACACACACACACACACTCTCACACACAGACACACACTCACACACACAGACACACACAGACACACTACTTTCCTTGTTATTCTTGAAAAGGAAGTCACCTGGAGCACCGGCACTTCAGAAGTAGTCCACCTCGCTGAGAGGAGAGTATCTCCAAAAATTGTCAAGGCTTTGTCTGTCTTGGATATCTAATTAGTTCAGCCAAAGAAGGAGCTGTTCCTCCAAGGAGCTCTGATTCTTTCACTATTAGTTTGCTGATTTGTGGAGGTTGATCTTTTCCTTTATGTACTCATGCATGGATTTCAAAAAAAAAAAAAAAAAAACTTTGTAGAAAATTAAACTTATCTTTTAATTACGTTGTCCATACATTTTTTGAAGTGCCTTCATATATACACACACTATATAAAAATATACAAACACAGACATAGCAAATCAGGAAAATTACTCACCAAGTTAATCAGAGAGGTAAACTATTTACTCATTAATAAGCTATTTAGCCTCTAATCTTTGGCAAAATTCACTTTTTTCTTAATTTTTAACCTGAATTTTATCATCTATTATTAGTAGAAAAATGAGTATCCGTTATAAACTAAGTGAGGGACTGAGTTTGTTCAGCATTTTTGCAGGTTCACTAGGAAAAATTTCCCAAGAGTCTTACAATTCCTCATATATGTGAGAGAATAATTCCATTAATTAGAAATCACCCTAAATTAATTGTCAAAAACCACTGTGAATATTAAGTATCACATATACAGATGAATAAATCAGACATTATGGCTTTAAATCTAAACTCCAAGCCTCAATTTTTTTTCCTCTGTAAAATGGAGATGTTGGTAATGCTAATGCCACAAAATAAGCATTTAAAGTGTTACTACTTCATCAAATTACACTTATTACAGTACAAGTTATAGTAATGCAATCTCTAAAAAATTTAGGAGTCTAATAATAAAATACTGTTCAGCCACCGACAGCTGATTTGAAGGTGACATTCATTTCTGTTCCTACACTTCCTTTTATTTTCAAGCTTCAGCTGTGAACATGTATTATTTCAGAAACATATATTTACAAGTAATTGTGCCATTACTTGTAAATACAATGAAATGATGGAAATAATGTGCCTTCCACAATATTTCAACTGCCTTTACTTAAAGTGAATAACATGTAAAATGAATGGAGACTTTCTAATGTTCTCAAATACATTTTAACTTTGCCCTACAATGTGTGTGTGTGTGTGTGTGTGTGTGTTGTTTCAATTTATCACTTTGCCAATTGAGAAACATTTTTATTTTTCTTCTGTTCCTCTCACCTCCAGCAATGTTGGTTTCTTAACCATTCTGGCCAAAGTTAGCTTGATCTTTAAGCCACATGGCAGCCCCAGATGTGTTGACTAATTATAAATGGGACCCTTTATTAGGAGTGCTCTTATATCATATATAAGATATATGATATCTTAGATCTCTAGCATATATGATCTCAGTCTTATTTCTGAAGTGTGGATCGAAGGGTAGGCAGAATGTCTGCTTTGCAGTTACTGCAAATGCTAAAGGCACACTTTTATTTTTTTCTGCAGTTCCACGTCCACTTCAGCTTTTATGATTTTACCTCAGGAATTCTGACATGCAAGATGGCTTAGAAAACAGGTAATGTCAGAGCTATTTGTCATGTTGCTTCACTTTCTAATAGGTAAGATTTTTTTAAAGTATATTTTTGCTTTTATAATTAATATAATCAGAATTGCTTGACTATATCAATGCTCCTTGTCCTTTTTCTAATTATTATTTTCCTTGCTGTTTGGCCATATTTCTCCATTTCTTCTGTTAGAAACTAAAAGATAATTAAAAATTCTGACATACTTGGTTATAGAATAGTTCATTACTCTGTGGGGATTAGCAACATTTTTTGAAAAATGTTCTCCTGTTTACTACCATGTCACATTCATGTAGGTATTGTATTTAAAAAAGGATTTAAAAAAACTACACTCCTGTCCTGTTGGAGGTTATAATTGCTGCTGGCATTTACTTTGTAGTTTTAATTTTTTGGCAAAGAAACCTTTTATTTAAGGAATACAAGCTTCATGCCTTTCACAAGTACAACTTTAGGAATACAGTGATTCTTTCCACCATACCACCCCCCCACCCACACTACCAACCCTCTTCTTCCTCCCTTTCCTATTCCTGGCCTTATTTTTACTAAGATCTATTTTCAATTGACTTTATACACAGAAGGTTAACTCTATACTAAGTATAGAGTTGAAAAAATAGTAAGAAAAAAAAAACTGTTTCTCAACAGTAGACACAAGGGCTGTTCAAAGTCACTGCATCTTAAAATGTGAATTTCCCTTCCACAGACTGCCTTTAAGGTGCTCTATTAGTTACCACAGATTAGGGAGAACATATGGTATCTGCCCCTTTGGGGCCGGCTTATTACACTGACTATGATGTTTTCCAGATTCATTTATTTTGTCACAAATGACCAGATTTCATTTTTTTTCCATGGTGTATCTAGCTGATAATTTCTTTATCCAGTCTACGGTTGATGGGCATTTGATTTGATAATGTGAATTGAGTTGCAATAAACATGAGGGTGGATCTCCTATGTATAGAATCATGACATCTGTACATAGGGATAGTTTGACTTCTTCCTTCCCAATTTGTATTCCTTTGATTTCCTTTTCTTGCATAACGGCTCTGACTGAAATGTCTAGGACTATATTGAATAGCAGTGGTGAGAGTGGGCATCCTTGTCTGGTTCCGTATCTCATTGGGAATGGGAATGGTTCCAACTTTTCTCCATTTATTTGGTGCCTTTCCAGTTTCTTGATGTAGGCACCAATTGCTATAACTTTCCTCTCAATACTGCTTTGGCTGTAACCCATAGGTTTTAATATGTTGTATTGTAGTTTGAACTTGTTTTCACAATTTTTATTTCTCTTTTGATTTCTTCAGTGACCCACTGTTCATTCAGAAGCATGTTATTCCATTTCCATGTATTTCCACATCTTCTAGAGAATCCTTAGTTGCTGATTTCCAGCTTCATTCCATTGCGGTCCAAGAAGATGCATGGTTTGATTTCTGTTTGTTTGAATTTGCTGAGACTTGCTTTATGGCCTAGCATGTGGTCAATCCTAGAGAAAGTTCTGTGCACTAGTGAGAAGAATGTGTATTCTGTAATTGTAAGGTGAAAAGTTCTGTAGGTATCTGTCAGGTCCATTTGGTTTATAGTGTCAATTAACAATGTTTCCTTGCTGATTTTCTATCTGGTTGATCTGTCCTTTGCTGAAAGTGGGGTATTTAAGCCCCCCATTACTACTGTATTTGGGTCTGTGTCTCCAATTAGATCCCTTCACATTTCATTTAAGTAGCCAGCTACCCTGTAATTAGGTTCATATACATTTATAATAGTTATAACTTCCAGTCTAATTGATCTCTTATTTGTTACATAGTTCCCTCCTTTATGTTTTTTAACATTTTTTTGTGTTCAGTTCTGTTTCCTCTGATTCTAGGATGGCGAGGCCATGTCATTTTGGTTTGAGAGAAGGTAAAGGAAGGAAACCTCACAGCAGAAGATCACAGGAAGTTCAAAGCATATATTAGAAAATATCTTTGACAAATGGCAGGGCAAAGTTACCACTTATCAATAGTCACATTGAACGTTAATGGCCCGAACTGTCCAGTTAAAAGACACCGATTGGCTGATTGTGTTAACGAACAAAACCCATCTATTTGCTGCTTAAGCATCTTTTCAAGGCTGGACGGTTCGTGACAAATTCTTTCAATTTCTGTTTATTGTGGAGGGTCTTTATTTTTCCTTGATTCCTAAATGAGAGCTTTGCAGGGTACCGCATTCTGAGTTGACAATTTTTTTCTCTTAAGATTTGGAATGTATCTCACCATTGTCTGCTATCCTGTGAGCTTCTGATGGGAAGTCCACTGTGAGGTGAGTCTGTTTGGTGATCCTCTGAAAATAATCTGGCATTTGTCCCTTGCACATTTTAGAATCTTTCTTATGTTTTACTGTGAAGAATTTGATTAAAATGTGTTTTGGTGAAGATCTTTTCTGGTCATGTCCATTGGGGTTCTTTGTGCTTCTTGTACTTGGATGTCCCTTTCTCCTAATTAGAGAAGTTTTCTGTTATCATTTCACTTAAAGGGCCTTCCCTCTATTTTTTTTTTTTTTTTTGACAGGCAGAGTGAACAGTGAGAGAGAGACAGAGAGAAAGGTCTTCCTTTGCCATTGGTTCACCCTCCAATGGCCGCTGTGGCTGGTGTGCTGCGGCCAGCACACCGCGCTGATCCGATGGCAGGAGCCAGGTACTTCTCCTGGTCTCCCATGGGGTGCAGGGCCCAAGCACTTGGGCCATCCTCCACTGCACTCCCGGGCCACAGCAGAGAGCTGGCCTGGAAGAGGGGCAATCGGGACAGAATCCGGTGCCCTGACCAGGACAAGAACCCGGTGTGCTGGTGCCACAAGGTGGAGGATTAATCTAGTGAGCCGCAGCAGCGCAGGCCTTAAAGGGACTTCTAATCCTTTCTCTCTTTGGATGCCTTCGGGAATGGCTAAAACCCATATGTTGGGTCATTTTATAGTATCCTGTGGATTCCCAACAGTTTTTTTTAGTTTTTTAATTCCTTGGTTTGTTTTTTTTTTTTTTTTTTTTTTTTTTTTTTTTTTTTTTTTTTTTTTTATCTTAGTGTATAATTTCCCGTGATTTGTCTTCTAAGTCAGATATTCTTTCTTCTGCTTCAGCGATTTTGCTGTTAAGGCTTTGTACTGCATTTTTTATTTGTTCTGTTGAATTCTTCATTTCCAATATTTCATTTTGATTTCCCTTTAAGATCTCAGTTTAGTGGGAAAATTTTTCTTTCATTTTATGTACAGATTTTATTAGTTCATGCTTTTGCTATTGATTACTTCTAAGTAATCCTATAATGAATTTTTGAATTTCATTTCTGGCATTTCTTCAGTCTTTTCATCTTCACAACCTAGTATTGAAGTGTTGTGTTGTTTTGGAGGCATCGTGTTGTCCTCTTTATTCTTATTTCTTGAATTGGTGCATTTATTATTTTGCATTTGTGGAGATATTCATTGATTTTTTAATTTTTTTTCACTGTGGTCTTTTATCTATAATCTTTGTCTCTGTGGATTAGGGGAGCATCTACTTTTTCAGTGAATCCCTAAAGGCATGTGGTGGGTGTGCCAGGGAACTCTGTTTAGTGCGCCAGGGTGAGGGGATTGTCCAAGGTGATACCCAGGTTGTACATGGTAAATCTCTTCTTTTTTTTTTTATCAGAGGGGAGGTTTGTTGTGTTCTCTTGGCATAGACTCAGCTCAGCATCTCTCTTCAAAGGAGACCAGTGCCTGGGCGCTAGCCCCAGGGGGTTTAATATTTATCTGTGCTGCCACAAGAACCTTACAAAGGATCTTTGCAGTCCTTGGTATAAGTAGAGATTACACAAATTCCTTCACCAGGCAGTCTTGGAGCCCTGAGCATGTGGAGTCTCCCCAGTGATTGCCCAATGTCCCAGCAAACCTTGCGCCCTCCCACACAGCCACAGTATTTTCGCAGTTCTAACTCACAAGCCTCCCACAGTCATGAGCACCCAGCCCTCCCACAGCCATGAGCACCCAGCCCCCTTTCACTTCTACCTGCCAGACTCAGGAGTCTCTGCTTAGCTGGTTGATGTGCGTGGGTGGGACCTGGTGTAGCTGTTACATATGTCCAAAATGGCACACGCCCTCCATTGGCTTGTTACAGGATGCCGTTGCAGGGTTACTGGGGAGAGAAATGTGCCACTCTTCTTTTTCTCATCTAGTTTGGCAGGTACACCATCCCCCCACAGGGTTCCAAGTCTGATTCTCTCCAGGCTTTTCCTGCAGCTGTAGCACCAGTGGCTTGGGCTGCTTCAGACTGGTCTCCCCTCAGCCTCCAAAGCTGGTGTGGAGGCTGTCAGCCGCTGGGGTCCTGAATTGTGCACATCCACACCCTCCATGTAGGTCACAGTGTCCCTCTAATTTGCACGGAGTTTCTTCTGTCATTTTCTTCCTAACTTTTCCCTGAGGCTGCAGTCTCTCCACTTTTTTAAGACTAGCTTTCCTAGACTAGAGCACTAAGCTCCCTCCCTATTCCTGTCTTATTCATGTAGTTATATTTTTTTATTTTTATTTATGTTTTTATTTTTTGACAGGCAGAGTGGACAGTGAGAGAGAGAGACAGAGAGAAAGGTCTTCCTTTTGCCGTTGGTTCACCCTCCAATGGCCACCGTGGCCGGCCCGCTGCAGCCTGTGCACCGCGCTGATCTGATGGCAGGAGCCAGGTGCTTCTCCTGGTCTCCCATGAGGTGCAGGGCCCAAGCACTTGGACCATACTCCACTGCACTCCCGGGCCACAGCAGAGAGCTGACCTTGAAGAGGGGCAACCGGGATAGAAACTGGCGCCCCGACCAGGACTAGAACCCGGTGTGCCAACGCCGCAAGGTGGAGGATTAGCCTAGTGAGCTGCGGCGCCGGCCTAATCATGTAGTTTTAAAATTAAGTCTAATCATTAATTTTGGGTCTGGAAAGTTATAGCAGGCATAAATCAGAATGAGCAGTAGGCATGGTTGTTGGGCATTCTGCATAGACAGAACATGCCTCGGTTTTATCTGGTACCCTGTAATGACTTTTTGAAGACCCTAAATGACTCATATACAAATTTTTTCATTAGATTACATAGTTTTAACAGTTTTTTTCTTTAATGTAATGAATGTACTGTGTTTTATTTACTATGTCTGGCAACCCTAGACTCGGGTCATTTTACCTTGACTACTTATCAGAGAAGATTTAAGAGGTCTCACTAATTTCTAATTATGCAGCAATTCTCAGGATCCATAAAAATTCATTAAAAATTCATGAGGGGTAAGCACTGTGGCACAGTGGCTTGAGCCACCACATGAGACAGCGGTATCTCATTTTGAAATACCTGGTTCAATTCATGGCCAGGCCTTGCTTCTGATCTCAGCATCCATGGCAAGAAGTGAGTGATAACACCATAGCTGGGTCCCTGCCACCCATGTGAGTAAACTTAATGAAATTCTGGCTTCAGCCTGGCAGAACCCCAGCTGTAGCACGTAATTGGTGGAGTGAAACAGCAGGAGGAGACGATCTCTCTTTCACTCTCCTACTGTCTTTCTCTCTGTGTCAATCTAAAATAAAAAATACATGTTTAAAAAATTATGAGTGTCAGAATTCTGAGAAAGAATGTTAAAGCTCAATGGATTACATTATTTATTTTGAATTACATGATTTGAATTTTTTCTTAAAATAATTTTAATAGTGGTTAGTTCAGAAGTATAATAGTAATTCTGAAGTTTATAGATTTGTTTTTCTTTATTGAGAATTGCAGCAACAGAATTGAGAATTTGCTTAATTATTACAAAGTCTCGTCTGTAATAGAATCAAAATTCAGGAACTGATCTTGGTCAACTAACAGCATTCCAAGTCAAATAAGAGATTACATTAGCTATACTGTAATAATTTTGACTTATGAAATTTTCCATGTTTAATAAACTTGAACTCTTCAATAGTATAGATTCTGGGATAGCAGTCTTGAAAGACTTTTTGATTAGATTGGAGTCAAACTATTTTCTGTGCTTTCTACTTACATGTCTCATCCTACTTTTTTCCTCTTAGGTTGATTTGTTTCATTCCAATTTGTTTTTTGCATTGAATATATAGATATGTTTTTTCAGCTTTTATGATGCGATTTGCCAGAAAGAATTTTAGCTTTTCATATTTTAAGTATAAAAACATTACTTTTAGTTAATGAACAGCAGAATGCTATTTATCTATTTATTCACAACCTTTTTGCTTTAGTCGTGTATTTTAATATTTTATGGACTAATAGATTATTGTGTATGCTCTAGATGGTAATTTTCATTTTAAAATTACCACATTAGGGGCTGGTATTGTGGCATCCTGGGCAAAGCCACTGCCTGCCAAAGGCTGGCATCCCATATGGACGCTGCTCCTTGTCCCAGATGCCACACTTCTGATCCCGCTGAATGCTAGTGGCCTGGGAAAAGCAGCAGCGGATGTTCCAAGTACTTAGCCACCTGGAATCAATGTGGGAGACCTGGAAGAAGCTCCTGGCTTCTGCCGGGCCCAGCCCTGGCCATTGTGGCCACCTGGGGAGTCAACAAGCAAATGGAAAATCTGTCTGCCTGTTTCTCTGTAACTCTCATGTTCCAATAAATAAATAAAACTTAACAAAATGAGAATACCATATTATATAAAGCCTTTGGGGCTAGAGCTGTGGCATGGTGGGCCAAGCCTCTGCCTGTGGCACCAGCATCCCATATGGATGCCAGTTTGTGTCCCGGCTGCTCCTCTCCTGATCCGGCTCTCTACTGTGGCCTGAGAAAGCAATGGAAGATGCGCCACGTGCTTGGTCTCCTGAACCAGCCTGGGAGACCTGGAAAAACTCCTGGCTCCTGGCTTCGTTCAGCTCAGATCCAGCCTTTGCAGCATTTGGGGAGTGAAATAATGGATGGAAGATCTTTCTTTCTGTATCTCTCTCTCTGTAACTATACATCTCAAATAAATAAATAAAATCTTTTCAAAAGAAGTCTTTTTTGTACTTTGAGGATATTTTAGGTTTCTTTTATTTTTTATATACTTATGTAAAGAGAACAGATTTGATGTATTTCATATATCCAGTTTTAAGCACATAATGATACTTTTCACCATCTCTCCCTCCCTCCAACATTTTTTCCTCTTTTAATTTTTTCAGTAATATATATCCAGCCTACACTAAATAAAGAATTTAGCAATTAGAAGTAGTAAGACCACTGTCCTATGGAGAGATAAGAGCTAAACACAATCAAATCTCAAGATGACAATTTCACTCATATGTAATAATTTTTGAATTTTATTTTAACTATCACAAATCAGAGAAAACATGATATAAATCTTTTTTTGTCTCACTTATTTCACTAAGCATAGAGGTCTCTGGTTGCATCCATTTTGTAGCCAATGACAAGACTTCCTTTTTACAGGTGAGTAGTATTCTATAATGGGTATGCACAACATTTTTTTTATTCAGTCATGGACTGATGGACATATAGGTTGATTCTGTGTCTAAACTCTTGTGAATTGAGCTGCTATAAACATGGAGTTAAGATAACTGTTTCATATACTTATTACATTTACTTTGGGAAGTTTCCCAGGAGTGTAGTGACTGGGACATATGGTAGACTTATTTTCAGATTCTTTTTTTAAGATTCTTTATCCTGACTTCCATAATGACTGCAGATGTTTACATGCCAGCAAAAGTGTATTAGGATACCTTTTATCTCCACATCATCTCCAATATTTGTTGTTTTTTGTTTTTTGGATGACTGCCATTGTAACTGTTGTGAGGTGACAACTCATTGCGGTTTCTATTTGCATTTCCCTGATCACTAGTGATCCTGAGCAATTTTTCATGTTTTTGTTGGCCATTTATATGGCATCTTTTGAAAAATGACTGTTGATGTTCTTTGCACGTTTTTGGATTGTTTGTTGTTGTTGTTGAGTTCTTGAGTTCTTTACATATTTTGGATATTAATCATTTATCAGATGTATACTTTGCTAGTGTTTTCTCCCATTTTGTCCCATGTTGGTCACCTTATTGAGTGTTTTCTATGCTATGCTGAAGCTTCGTAGCTTTATGTAATTCCACAATGTGCATTTTTGGTTTTTGCTTCTATATCCTGTTCTTCTGGGACTTACCCAATAAATCTTTGCCAAGGCCAATGTCCTACACTGTTTCTCAATTTCCACTGTACTTTGTTGCTTTTAGGTCTTGGATTTAGATCCTTGACCCATTATGAGTTAATTTTTTTTTTTTTTTCACAGTGTAAGGTTGTTTTGTACTTCGGCACGTGGAGGCCCAACTTTCCTAACATCATTTGTTGAAGAGACTATTTGTTCTCCACAGAACAATTCTAGCTTGTTTGTCAAAGATCAGTTGGTTGTAGATATGCGGATTGATTTCTGGGGTTTCTATTCTGTTCCGTTTTCCAACAAGTCTGCTTTTGCGTCAGCATCAGGGCATTGTGAGTATAATTGCCCTGTCGTGCGTCCTGAAGTCTGGTGTTGAGGTGCCTTCTAGATTTACTCTAACTCTATCATTTCTGCTCCTTTCTATGAATCCGTTATTATTTTTTCTGCTAGAATATGTTAATCTTTAGCATTTCCTGTTGTAGAGAACATAGTCAGTAATTTTGAGTCTCTAAAATGGTAAAATTTTCATTTTTTTATCTTAGTTAATCAGGGATATGGGTGAAATGCCAGAGAAATATTAATCTTAAGTGTAGATCTTAAAAATCATTCTAGGGGCCGGCGCCGTGGCTCAATAGGCTAATCCTCCACCTTGCGGCGCCGGCACACCGGGTTCTAGTCCCGGTCGGGGCGCCGGATTCTGTCCCGGTTGCCCCTCTTCCAGGCCAGCTCTCTGCTATGGCCAGGGAGTGCAGTGGAGGATGGCCCAGGTGCTTGGGCCCTGCACCCCATGGGAGACCAGGAAAAGCACCTGGATCCTGGCTCCTGCCGTCGGATCAGCGCGGTGCGCCGGCTGCAGCGGCGGCCATTGGAGGGTGAACCAACGGCAAAAGGAAGACCTTTCTCTCTGTCTCTCTCTCTCACTGTCCACTCTGCCTGTCTAAAAAAAATAAATAAATAAAAAAAAATAAAAAATAAAAAAAAAATTAAAAAAAAAATCATTCTAGGGGCCTAAATGAGTCAAGCGTAAGCATGGAAAATGATTTAGGGTAATTGAATTACTGGACTTGTAACTATAGAGCAAAGGAAAAAGTCTAGCAAGTGTGGTTCCAATCATGTTGTTGTAATGCATGAATTTCATTCTTGTGTTTGACTGAATAAGTCCATGTAGAGTGTGTGTGTGTGTGTGTTTATTCATTCCATTGGCGTTTTATTTTTAATTTTTTAAAGATTTACTTATCTGATAGAATTACCGAGATAGAGGGAGAGAAAGAGATTTTCCATCCAGTGATTCACTCTCCCGATGGCTACAACAGCCTGGGCTGAGCCAGGCTGAAACAGGAGCCAGGAACCTCATCTAGGTCTCCCAGTTGAGTGCAGGGGCCCAAACACTTGGACCATCTTCCACTGCTTTCCCAGATTATTAGCAAGGAGCTGGATCAGAAGTAGAGCAGCCAGGACACGAACTGGCACCTGTATGAGATGCCTACGACTTAGGTGGCAGCCTTACCTATTGGATATTTAGATGTACTTCTTTACACTGTGATTTAAAAAAAAAATACTTTTTATAATAATTACCATAAAGTGTTTTTCACAGTGTAGTTAGAGCCACTATTAATATCACCTCATACAGAAATAATAAATTTTCAGCAATAAGGATGACTTTACCTTCATCTTCTATACCACACCATAATTCTTTTGCATCATATTAAGTTCTTGTAGTAGAAATATGCTGAAAATTGATTTTCCCTTGTATTTAATCAGGAAACCTCCTTACCTTGTCTACATTTTGGAAGTATTTTTCACTGGATACAGGATTTTGCACTGGCATAGACTTCTCTTCCTCCTGTCCTCCTTCTTCTCTTTTACTAGCATTCAAGTCATTGATGAATAACTATCTTCTGTCTTCTGCTGTTTCTGATGAAAACTAAAATTATCATTAAAAGTAATTTTCTTCTGCAGGTGGAATGTAATTATTCTCTGGCATCTTTCACAAAATCTCATCATCTGTGGTCTGCGTCAGTTTGCTAAATTGAATCTCTTTTGCTTGCTTGGTAGTTTGTTTTCATATTCCAATATTCATTCTAAAATTTCTGAAATTCTTAAATTTTTAAATGTATACCTTACACTAAATTTTAGTATTCTCAAATTTCTCTCTTCTTTCCTCCGAAGATTACAGTTACCCATATGTAGAGTTCATTTATTTTGTTTCAGCTGCTTCTTACTTTCTGTTTGCTTGTTTTATCCCTTAACCTTTTCATGTTTATAGGATTTTATTTAAGCCTATTTTTATTAACATACAGCACACTAGAAAATCCAATTATTGTTATTTTAACAAGAGAATATTGCATTTTTCAATGAGATTCTTCAATCTGATTATGCAGTTTCTGGTCTTTTCATTTCCCATGGCCATAGCATCCCTTATGTGCTTCAGCAATCTATAGTAATTGAACAAAAGGTAGATTTTCAATTAAAATGTCCGCATCATCAACTCACTACACTCATAATTTTAATGCATTATGATTTCAAACCCAAAAATATTTAAACAAGGTTTATATTAAGGTATTTATAAATATTTTTGAACAGCTTGGAGCAAATTATTCTCATTTTCTAAAATTGATTTGACTGTTTCTATTTTACATACTTTATTTTCTTAAAAGTTACTCTTATTATGATTTCAACAAAATTCTAAATTTACTATAAAGATTTTCCTTCTCAAAAGTTGGACTCATGATAATCACTACTTCTTTATTTTACTTTCTAAAATGTATGATAATTGGGGTGACAGTTAAATATGTATTGAATGAATTAATGTCTGATGATCCTATGGGAATTGTTGAAATAAAAATGTAGCAGTTGTTTGGAAAACAAAAGATAGCTTTTTAGAATTCATGTGAAGTTGGTATGTGATACTGATTTAGAAGGTTATTTTATTTGCTAGAAAACACCCTATTTATTAAAATTATTGGGCATAGTAAAACACAGTTCTGAAATCTGCTTTATACTATAGGCGAACATTTTCTCATGGTTAGTAATTTACTCAAACTATTATAAATCACATAAAAATAATGTTACTGTGCATATAAGATATTGAGCTATAATATATTTAAGCAAGTTATAGACATAGCAATTTGCATTGCATATTTTATGTTAAAACAGAAATTAATTACTCATAAAATATAATAAAAATCATATTTCTTACTGTACTTCTTTGATCATAGTTTGTGTATTAGTTTAATGACCAGAAAAAATTAAATAAACCTAATGAATTTCTAGGTTTGTGTGGTTTACGCTATTTGGTTTGGATACTCTTGATAAAAATCGCAAGATTCATAAGTGCTGTTTTCAGTTTTGTAAAACAAACACGGAACATTCTGAAGCATTAGATTTATCTTTCTTGTTAAGTAACTTCAAAATAACTAAATTGCAAATTTTGATAATTGTGTTTAGATTTATATATTCTCAAAGATGGTTGTAACCCATGCTTTCTTACTCTGAACAAAGGCCACACCCTTCCAAATGAGAAAATCAGTACCGTCACTACATCCACTGGGTGGGCACAGGCTCAGGGAACCCACAAGTCATCTCTATTATACCTGACGTAGTGTACATGGTGGTTAAAATAATCCAAGTATAATTTAATCAGTAACGGTTAAGTGTTTTATACTGATTATCTGTCTTTCAAGCATACCCAAGATATTGAATCTTTTCATGCTAATTTTCTAGTGTTTTTTATTATTAGGCCTTCATTTATGGCTCTAAAGATACAATCAAGATATGTGAGATATGTGAGAACCTACATTGTTTCTCTGGAAATTACTCTGAGGCACACTTGCTAGACTTTTTGCTTTGCTCTATTGTTACAAGTTCAGTTATTTCATTTGTTCTGTTTACTCTAACATTGTCTGTGCTTACACTTGAGTCTTTTAGATACCCAAAATGACTTTTTTAAAGATTTATTTATTTATTTGAAGGTCAGAGTTACCCAGAGAGAGAAGGAGACGCAGAGAGAGAATCCTTCCATCTGCTGCTTCACTCCCCAGTTGGCCGCAATGGCCGGAGCTGCACCAATCCGAATCCCGGAGCCAGCAGCTTCTGCCAGGTCTCCCACGGAGATGCAGGAGCCCAGTGACTTGGTCCATCTTCTACTGTTTTTCCAGGCCACAGCAGAGAGCTAGATCAGAAGTGGAGCAGCTGGGACTTGAACCGGCGCCCATATGGGATGCTGCCACTGCAGGCGGTGGCTTAACCTGCTACACGACAGTGCTGACCCCCCCTAGAATGACTTTCAAGGTCTATGGTTGAGTTTTATATTTGTCTGGCATCTCACCAAAGATTATTAAATCTCTTTCAGTCACTAACAGGCTAATTTTCTAATATAATAATTATCATATATGATTATTATATAAAAGTATATTGTATTTGGTTTTCTTTTACTTTCTAAATTAACTTTTTTTTGTTCCCCAGTTGTTTGTGTGCTGGAAACCTGGTCCCCACTTAGGTGGTATTCAGAGGTGATTATGAGGTCATGAACTAACCACTTCCTTTAGTAAATTAATGTCTTTCTCAAGAAACTAAGTTGGTTCTTTTGAGACTGGATTGCTTCTCATGACAGTGAATTAAGTGTTGCCAGAGTGAGCTGGGTGTCACAGAACTGGACTGTTTGCCACCAGAGTGGATGTTATAAAGTGAGTCAGCCCCCTACCGTCCCTCTCGCATGTGCTCAGCTCTACCTGCCAGCTTCCCTTCTGCCTTTCTGATGTGACTCCGTGAATCATGAAGTCTTCAGAAACAGAGAGTACCTTTTGAACTTGAACTTCCTTGCCTCTAGAATTAGGAAATAAATTAAACTCTTTTCTTTGTAACTTTCCCAGCCTGAAGTTTTTTATTACTTGTTTATTGAAATGAAATTCCAAAAAAGCTGGATGAGCATGTATGCTCCTTTGAATGCACACATTTGTGTTTTTTTAAGATTTTATTTTATTTCAAAGTCAGAGTCCCAGAGAGAGAGAGAGAGAGAGAGAAAGAGAGAGAGAGTGTCTTCCATCTGCTGCTTCACTCTCCAAATGGCCACAACAACCAGGGATGGGCCAGGCCAAAGCCAGGAGCCAGGGATTTCTACCAGATCCCCCCGTGGGTGCAGGGACCCAAGCATCCAAGCATTTGTGCTATCTTCTGCTAGTTTCACAGGAACATTACTGGGGGACTGGATTAGAAGTGGAGCAGGTGCCCATATGGGATGCCTCCACTGTAGGAAGCAGCTTAACCCACTGTGCCACATTGCCAGCTCTTATTTGAGTTTTCAAATATATTCTTTTAAAAAAAATTGTTTCTGTATACTCCATTCTTTAAAATAAATCAGCTAACAATTTTAAGCTAATTTTTCTTTAAATCGAAATTATTGTAATTTTGTATATCAATTAATTAATAGGCTGTATTTTTAGACTGTTTTATTTTTTTCTGCTAATAATAGCTAATAATATGAATAACAAACATATTAAATATTTTTATGTATTAAATCATTGACTCTGTCTGAAAATTACGAATCAGTCTTTATTGAGAATTAGAGAAGCTAACCAACTGCTTAAATTTTTACCTCTCCAAATGTATGAGATCTCGTATCTCTGTAACTCCATGATATAACAAATTAAGTACTGTTGTACTCTTTATATTTCTAAATACAGTGAAACTGGTACAGTTTAATTCCGTAAGTGTCACGACATTTTACTTTAAAATAACATATGTTTATTTGCCTTTTTTTTTAACTTGGGGTAAATGTCTGTATATCTGTATACTCACTGATAATTGGCTCTGTCGTTTGGTGTTTGTTGACTCCAGCATGTGGGTGCTGAAATCCTAGCTTCCAAGGTCATGGCACTAAAAGGTAGGGACCTGGGTGTGATCAGTTCATGAGGACGGAGCACCTCCTGAATGGGCTTAGTGAGTGCCGTACACTGGAGCCCTGAGGGATCTGTCTTTCCTCCTGCCACGTGAGCATGCAGCACATGGCACAGACTGCGAAGAGAGGACCTCAGCGGACATCCGCCCTCTGTTGTCTTCACATTGGTCTTCACAGCCTCCTGAACCATGAGCACTGTATGCCCACTGTTAGAAATCACCAATGTGATATCTCCATTATACCAACCAAGGCAGAAGAACACAAGAACTTACTAAGCAGTATGTTTTTTTTTTCTTAAAATACTAGATCATAATAATTCTCACATCGTTGTTGCTTTTTTTCTTTCTTTTTTATTTCCCATGCAATACCATTAACTAAGCTTATGTGCATATTAAAACATCTAGGACTTCTTGGTCAGGTGATATTCCAGTTGTATGTTCTGTGTCTGTCACTTAAGAGCTGTGTTACTTGTTTTGTCTGCAGCTCATTCTTTTTTCTCCATCTTTGTACAGGAGTTAGCAGCTACTTCACATAATTGTCCTGAGAATTAAATGAATAAATGAATAATGGAAGCACTTGGTGAAAGTTGATTTGCTGTTCCTATTTCGTTTTTCATGATTCAGGGGAATTCATAGCTTGAGAGTATATTTTTCGGTTTTTCTTCCTTATCTCGCTCTGCTTTAGTGAAAATATTCTTTTTAAGATTTATTTATTTTAAAATCAGAGTTTATACACACAAACACAAACACACACATACATAGAGAGAGAGAGAGAGAGAGAGAGAGAAAGGAGAGAGATAAATAGACATATCTTCCTTCAACTGGTTCAGTCTTCAGACAAGCAGAAAGGCCAAGGCTGGGCCAGGTCTAAAGCCAGGAAACCAGAGGTCAATCTGTGTCACCCATGGGTCAGAGACCCAAGTACTTGAACAATCATCCACCTCCTTTCTGGATGCATACTGGTTGTAAACTTCATTGGAAGCAGAGGAGGTGAAACTTAAACTAGGCACTCACATAGGACGTGAGTATCCTAAGCAGTAATGTAACTACTAAACTGAGCACCCACTATGCGTTCTTCTATTTTAAAAAATAAGTGAAGTTAGTTAGCATGAATTTTTTTTCTATAAAAATTTAGCAATATTATTACAAAAATAACTTCAACATGGTTAGGATTAGTTGATGATATGACCCACATAGCACTGAAAGGGTCATTTTATAGATAATATTATAAAAAGCATTTGTTTGCTTCCATTAAATGAATACAGATATACATATTTTGTTTTTGGTATCTGCCTCTCTGTGTTGAAAATATCGTATCAGCAGAAATTTTGAACCTGTTAGCTGTGCCCCATGTAGAATAATGAAGCGTCTGAGGGCAATCATGGTTCATATAGTACAGCATACCTGAGTACCGTTGAGCCCTGTGGACATAACCCAAGAGGGGAGTAACCTTGTAGCCACATACGCGCAAGATCTACAGCCAGGTGACACTGAAAATACATGAAGAGTAAAATGACCATGAATTGTGTTTCTGGAAATATTTAATTACCCTCATGGAATGGAATT